>NC_081310.1:153062799-153671453 GCF_026419965.1 Kogia breviceps
ATGGTACAAAGAACGTTGTTTTAAAGGTAACTTTTTAGAGCACTGGTGCTTAAATCTATAATTGCTCATTTCTGTATAAATTCATGTGTCTGGATTAATAAAGTCTTGTGAGGATTATATATAGAAATCTAAGTTGATATATATAATCGATAGCATAGCAACCATTTTATTCCCTTTGCTGTTTATGTGTATCCCAAAGCTTATTGCTACAAGGCTACAAGATGGTGCTACATAAACACACACACAGAGATACAGTATATACATATGTATATACATACATACACACACACACACACACACACACACACATCTATATACATATGTATCTTCACAGTAACTGAGATGCTGAGATGACAAGTTACTCTGAAAACCTAGATGTTTACAGTACATATTTTAAAATAGTCTATGGCATTTCTACTATTCACAGGATACCCATGACACTGTAACTCACCAAAGCTGTGTGTGCATGTTTGCACATGGCTTCATGCAGTAGAGTGGCAAGAGAGAGGGTTTGGCAGACCTGCCTGCCGACCCTGGCCCTACCCCTTACAAGCCGGGTCACCTGGGCAGCTAGTTTGAGTCACTGAGCTCCTGTAAAAATGGTTAATCATAGTTTTGAAGGGGCTGCTTATCCTGCATGACAACCCCCATTTTTATAGAAGAAGAGCTTCCATGCCACCTTCAGGAAAGGAAAAGTCGGAGCAGAAAGCTCCTGCTCTCACTGTCCTTTACTCTTTCATGTCTCCCAGAGGACCGGGAGGGCCTTACCTGCTTACTGAATGTGAGTGAAGGGCTGTCCCAGAGGTTCAGCCTTGTCTGGGAGTTCACTTTTGCATCTGCTTGTGTAAAGGATACATGTGTTCTTTACCTGCCTTCTTACAGAAGGTAGCCTTGCAAGGGAGTTAGGAAGGGGATAGTTATAGGAAGCTTGATTCTGGTCACACACTGGCACTTTCTCCAGTCCAGCTGCATCAGCAATAAATCTGAGCATTTGATTTCTCTCTTTCTCATTTTTGTATAGATCTTTCAACTGGTTCTGGACTTCGAGGTGTGCCAAGCAAGGAGTGGTCATTACCCTCCAACACTTCACGGGGCTGATGTCATGGTTAAAACGAGAACAAGGATATTAAGAATCTAGCACAGTGTGTTACACATGGTAGTTGTTTGGTGACTGTCAGATTCCCCTCCCATGTCTGACTGTAAACTGAACATGACCCAGCCTGTATCTTACAAATGCCCTTCTCCTTCCCCTCCCCCCATGCTTAATTAGCACAGGGTTTCAGATGTGAGCTGAGTAAGACTTTTAAGAGCCAGAAGAGACTTTACCAATCTGTTAGTTAAATTCCTTCATCTTCCACATGACCAATTTGAGGACCAGAGATGCTAAATGCCTTACCTGAGATCACACAGCTAGTAAGGGCCCACCTCATATCTAAGAGGGGCTTGTCATTGAGCGCTGCATGATTTCATAGAACAAAGGGAAGCTATGTCTTCTACAGAGGGCCAAATTTTTTTTTTTTTTTTGCGGTATGCGGGCCTCTCACTGCTGTGGACTCTCCCCTTGTGGAGCACAGGCTCCGGACGCGCAGGCTCAGCGGCCATGGCTCACGGGCCCAGCCGCTCCGCGGCACGTGGGATCTTCCCGGACCAGAGCACGAACCCGTGTCCCCTGCATCGGCAGGCAGACTCTCAACCACTGCGCCCCCAGGGAAGCCCCCCAAATACTTTTCTTTTGACCTACTTTGCTATTCATCTCCTCCCCGCCCCTGCCCCCGCCCCCACCCCCATCATCAATTGCTTCTTCTTGGAAAATCCTGTTATAGTTTGTCATTGTATCTGCGGCTCTGGTTTTAAAGACTTTCTCAGGTGGAGCAGGGACTTAAGAAAATACTCCCCAGGAAGGCTCTGAGAGACAATGCGGACATACTGTACCTGTACATTACTTCTCCACATGTCTTGAACTTGGGAAAATGCAACTGAGGGCAGTGGAGGAATGATAGGCCCTTTTCCATCCTCGTAGAGTCCTTTGTGGGCCTAAGGATGTCATAGAGATTACTTGCTCTTATGGTTATCAATCAGAGGCCAGCTCTAAAGAGACATAATAGCCATGTTGAGTGTGTATATTTCTTTTTACCCTGGACTGAATTGTGTTATGAATTCATGGTCTCATTCCCCTTCAGAACATCTCAGAAAAATAGGAGAAAGGCAGATCTTTCTAATCTCATTTTGAATGTAGGAAAGCAGAAGGAAGAGAAATCAAGAGATTTCAAGACATTCTCACTTCTGCCATTCATTGCACTTGGTATTTTTTCCTGGAATGTTACTTCCCCACCTGACTTTCCTGGAAAACTCCTACTCATGCTGCAAAACCCAGCTCCTTGAAACTCACTTCTTCCTTGGTGCTCCGTTGCAATTTCTGTGTTCTATTTGGCATGATGCTTGAGCAATTTTGCTGTGCTTAATCATTTATATGTCTCTATCTTTCAGAAATGGATTCATCTTTAATAACAATCACTAAAATCCTATCATCCCCATTTTATAGAGAAGGACACATACCTCAGAGAGGTTACATGACTTATTCTAAATCACATGGCCAGTATGTGATGGGACCAATTATTGAGCATAGGGATGTCAGCCTCTAAAGCCCGTTCTCTCCACTATGGTCTGAAGCTGTTAATAACAAAGGATTTTGTTATTAAAGAGAATGCATTTTACCCTTAGCTAATTCCTAATACCAATAACTAATTACTAACTCCCATTGATAGAATCCTTTATGATTTACACAGCGGTTTTCCATATACGTCATCTGATTTGATCCATATAACAAAGCTGCAAGGTGGGGATTGCGCAACAGTTTTAAAGTTTATGCCTTTACAGTTGAGGAATGGAGGCCCAGAGAAGGGACTTGCCAAAAGCCATCCTGCTATTTTGTAACAGTTAACACTTTGCAGGAAATTAAACACGTATCTCTTGACAACAAATCCCTTTGCCATGTTGCAACAATTAATTCAGATTCTCAGTAGGTTTAACATGCAGTAATGGCAGAATCTCCAAATAAATAAACTGTACATAGTCCTTAGGAGACCTGGACATTCTCTTTGGTTCCACATGTCGTCAGACTTTTCCTCCTTTGGCAGTGGTGTGGTACAGTGGACGGTGCTGCACATCAAAGTCAAGGGAATGAATCCCAGACCTCAGAATGGGATCAAGGACAGTGGTTTGTCTTCCATATATTTATCATATTGTCACGTGACTTGACTTGGTGTTACAGAGTGGCGCTTCTCAATGCTTTTATTTTTCTGCAAACACACACAAGACGCATGCCTGTGGGAGAACTCAGGTATATGCATTATTCCTCACGTTCTAACTTTAACTTGACCCTTTTCTACTCAAGAGAACAAAGAAAGGAGTGAGAAGGACATTATTAGGAGAAAAAGCTATATCTTTCATTTATTTTGAATAGTATATATATTTTATTTTTTGCCAAGTTTCGTATCTTAGAGGAAGCTTCTGACACAACTTACAACTCACTGGGACACATCTGTGTGATGTGTTCCAGTAGTGAGAGTAGAAAGTTAACTACAGCAGGGCTCCGTCCTCAAGGAGCTCACAGTTGGGTGGGCAGGCAGACATGGAGCACCAACTAGCATTCAAGACAGGAGATCCTGGTACTAAGAATCTTTGTGCTGGCAGAACAAAGAAGGAGTGAGGAAGTATTGGATTGGGAAAAACAAGCCAACTTTGATAGAAAACTGAATCTTTTTGCCCTTTATTGTTAATTGAAGTGTAGTTGATTTACAATGTTGTGTTATTTTCAGGTGTACAGCAAAGTGATTCACTTATACATACATATATTACATATATATGTGTGTGTGTGTATATAAATCTATTCTTTTTCAGATTCTTTTCCACTATAGGTTATTATGAGATATTGAATATAGTTCCCTGTGCTATACACTAGGCTCTTGCTGGTTATCTGTTTTATATATAGTAGTGTGTATCTGTTAATCCCAAGCTCCTAATTTATCCCTCCCCCCCGAAACCTGAATCTTTGAATTGAAACTTTGGGGATGAGTGATGTTTTCATAGGTAGTAGGGGAAACTGAGAAAGAAGATGGAAACATCGTGAACATCATGATACCCTCTGTTGGGCCAGGGGAATGCTAAGTAGCCCTGTTGCAATCAGAATGGACATTTGGAAAGAAGGAGGTAGGAAATGAATCTGAAAAGTAGGTAGTACTTGAATGTCATGCTCTTGTGTTTGGATGCGACCCTATAGGCAATGGGGAACCATTAAAGATTTGGAGCAGGAGCCTGGCGTGATCCGGCTCAGGTTTCTGGAAGATCACTCTGGCAGCTCTGATTCTATGGCATCAATGATCATAACCTGACAAAGAACCTGCAGCTCGAAGTGGGGGATGAGGAGTGCTAGTTGATGAGCTGAAGAAAAAAAAAAAAAATCAAAGATCCCATTTTCCTACTTGTGTCAAGTCAAATAAATGGAGCCAGATAAACGTGGAAAAAAATCGAGACAGTAGCAAAATTGCCTGGAAGCAGAATGTTTTTCAAAGTCCCTAATGAGGTGTCAGTGAACCTAACGAGATGAAACTCCCAACCCTACACCTAGTTTTTCACGCTGTCCTTTTCATCCACTCATAATTAAGTTGTGAAATTGGAATTATATCCTAACATTAAAGACGGAGGCCAACTCTGCCTGCCTCTTGCTTCTCCGAAGAAGGTGACTCTGAAAAGCACACTGTTCCGTTGCTTCTTCTCCCAGTGATGCTTCCCCTGATGTGGCTGCAGGCGATGGCATTGTTGTTTTAGATTTTCTTTTTTTTTTTTGCGGTACGCAGGCCTCTCACTGTTGTGGCCTCTCCCGTTACGGAGCACAGGCTCCGGACGCGCAGGCTCAGCGGCCATGGCTCACGGGCCCAGCCGCCCCGTGGCATGTGGGGTCTTCCCGGACCGGGGCACGAACCCGTGTCCCCTGCATCGGCAGGCGGGCTCTCAACCACTGCGCCACCAGGGAAGCCCGTCGTTTTACATTTTGATTAAGAAGGGCCATGCGGCTCCTCTTCATTGATTTCAGTATTGAATTACATCATTCTTAGTTAGGAATTATTAGGCAGCCGAAGTTGAAAGGAAAATGTCACAGTCTTTTTGCGCCGTTGTCTTGTTAGTGGAAGGGAAGAGTAGGCTGGGGGAGAGAGGCATGCACCGTGGGCCAGACACTGGGTGGGGTTCTCTAGATATGTAGGGCCCCTCTGATTCTTTCAGGCTGTTACTATGAGAGGAAGGCCTTATTCCCATTTTTACGGATGTGGAAACTGAGGCTCACAGGGGTTGCAGGCCTTGTATAATAAGATCCTCCAGGTTTATTCCAAACCCATGCTTTTCCGTCCCCACTGGGATAAAGATGGCGACTTCATTTTTAGACAAAGAGGGTTCATGGACAGGAGGCTTAGATCTATCAGCCACCACTCCGTGAGTGTCCCACAGCGCCCCGTGCATCTTGCTAGGGCACTTTGAGGTGCATTTGTTTATTCCTACAAGAATGCTTTGTAGGGACACCATTTGCTCCTTTTTCTGAGTGAGCTAATTGTGGCTCAGAGAGTCTAAGTGATTTACCTGAAATCACACAGTTAGGAAGTACAAACTCCACCTCACTGCATTGCTTTCAAGTTGAGATCTCTGCAGGATAAGATGCCTCCTCTGAAAGGATGAGGCCAGTAAGAGACATTTCTGGTACTGGGGCTATCTCCCAGTATGAGAGATACATGTAAAACAGGCCCATTTTTCTGAAACCCTGACATACTGGAATATAGGGGTAGGGCCCAGAGGAAGATGAGGAGAGGAGACCAGAGGCCGGCTCTGTACAAGGTGGGCAGGAGCTCTGGGCAGCATCAGCCTGGAGCAGAAGAGCACCTAGAATCACGAACTCACTAAAGAAATACGAGCATCGTGTCCTTTTCTTTTCAGGACTCTTTAAATAAACTTATTGAGCAGATTCATAGAGCAAGGACCGGAAATGCGGCTGCCCCATGACAAACACAGCTGTGGATGCTCCCTCGTCCGGTGGTTGGGTCTGTCTTCTCCCCACTGGGGCAGCTCCAGCTCCACCTCTGCTCCAGCTTTCCTGAGGAACCAGTGCCTTCCTCTCCAATGGAAACACTAGCATGGACTCAGGTTTCCAAATCAGGCCTGGTTCTCTCTGCTCTGTCCGTCATAGCTAGCCCAGTATAAAAATGCAAATGCAGGTCCATGATCGCCAACTTGGGACCTTAGGGGCCAGATGTCTGTCGGAAATTTAGAATATTTCAGATCTGAGAAAGACCATATGACATGTATATTACATATTATGCAACACTCCCTGCCAGGCTTGGGGCAGCACCCATCATCAAGCACATTAATATTTCTGCAGTAAAATCTGTAATAAATAAATGTAGTGTGAATAAACTCTGTAAGTAGTGTTCTGTCAATACAGGTCAGTTTGTGCCCTCAGATGAATTCAGATCAGTTTAGATATGCTGCCAAAATGAGTTACATATAGATGCAAAAATTTTCAACAAAATATTAGCAAACCAAATGCAACAACACATAAAAAGGATCATGCACCACAACCAAGCTGGATTCATCCCAGGGTCACAAGGGTGGTTCAATATATACAAATCAATCAATGTGATACACCGCATCAACAAAAAAGAAGACAAAAACCGCATGACCATCTCAATAGAGGCAGATAAAGCATTTGATATAATTCAGAACGAATTGCACACACGCACACATACACACATGCATGCACACATAAAACTGTGCTTTCAGACCTTTTTGGATTTTAAAATTCAGATAAGAGATTGTAGGTAAATATTTGTAGCTCACATAGATTGAGTTCCTGTTATATGCCTGGCGTTGGACTGAGCAGTTTACAGACATTTACTGCACAAGAACCTCAGGGCCTATGATGAATATAGTGTTACTATCTGTGTTTTACAGAGTAGAGCTGTTCTGGGCAATCAATAGCCACTAGTCACGTACAGCTATTTCCATTTAAATTAATTAAGTTAATTTAAACTAATTTAAATCAAATGAAATTAAAAATTCAGTTCCTCGGTTGTACTATCAAGAGCTTGATAGCCACATGTGGCTAATGGCTATGTATTGGAGTAGCTGTATATGCCTAGTGCCTACCATACTGGGAAGCACAGAATATTTCCATCAGAGCAGAAAGTTCTATTGGACAACATTGGCCTACATGTTGGACAGGGTGGTGGTTATGAGCATGGATTCTGGAGCTGTACTGCCCAGCACCACCGTTTCCTAGTTATACGGCTTTGACCAAGCTTCTTTACCTCTTGGCACCTTAGTTTTCTCATCTGTAAACTGGGGATAAAGATGGTACCCACTTCATTTGTTGCTGTGAAGAGTAAATGAGTTCGTACATATAAAGAACTCAAAACAGTGCCTGGCTTGAAGTTATCTCCTAATAGTATTACCTATTATGCTTATTATTAAAGATGGGGAATTCAAGGCAAGAAAGATGTTTTAAACTCTACCTCCAAGTCCTTGCTCTTAGGCTGCATGTCCTATACCCTTTCCAGACATGTGTCCCATTCATCTCTTCTCCTGCATTGCTGAATGAGTGAATGAATGAGAGAGGCTGAGAGTGGTGACCTGGATACCCAGAGCGAGGAACAACTGGTGATTTCCAGGTCTTTAAAGTCAGGCTCAGATGTAGAGACCTACAGTGAACCATGGCTGTCCTTTATTGATTCCTCAGACCAAGACTCAATTCATATCTTTTATTTCTACTTTGTTCCATTTTCCTGTGTCTAAGCTTAATTTTTAAAAATCAGCTATAACTAGGCTATTGTAAGGCATCGAACCTGCTGTCAGGACTATATATTTGAGGTAATATGTTGAAGCTTCATTGATTCTGTTTGACAGCAGTCGAAACAGAAATAGAGTGGAGCTGCTGCCTGGGAATCACCCAATGAGGTCCCGGATCGCTCTCGTGAGAAGCACCTGCCAGATGTGCCTGCAAATAGCTGTGCACAGTGCCTGGTATGGAAAAAGGTGTAGTGTTCGCTGCAGGACCCCCAGGCATGGAGTCAAATGGGATGGGGTTTGGGTTCAGTCCTGAACCAAACCTGGGCAACCTTCTCGTATCGCTTCAGCTTTTCGAGCCTCAGTTTCATCATTTGCAACAAGGGGGTAATTATTCTGATTCTGTCTCCTTCACATATTGTCATGAAGACCAAATGCAAAGTAGATTAAAACACTTTATTCATTATAAAGCACTGAGCACACATAAGTTACTTACTAGTACAGGCAACACTTTTCTTCTGGTAGGAAGGGAAGCCTCTGAGCTTTGGGAGAGACAAATAGAAATATCTGGTGTGCATTAGTAACTGGCATTGCTTATTAAATGTTTGTCATCGTGTTTGGCTTAGTGAAAAAATAATGTTGTAATATGCATGTTATTAATATCAATTGAAAGATGAATAGACCACCTCTGAGAAGTAAAGGAGTATGCTAGCATTGGCACTGCTCTTTGGGGGCTTACTGAAAGGAAGCCCGCTGGTGAAGGCATTGTCCTTTAGGTGGTCTTTTGTCTTCTTTATAAATTTTGAACTTTATATTTTGAATTTTGCATCAGTAAAAATTGTCCCACTTATAAGCTTCTAGTTTTCCTTTTAGCAAACAATGAGAGTTACACCATCATCATCTCCACCTCCACTCCCCTGACAACCACCAGGAAGCTTGTAATTATTTTAATGCTTATTTGAGGTTGTCATCTTATTCTTCCTTTATGCAGTTTTAGAGTTAAAGAATTGAATCACAGAATGAGAGAACAAGAGGAAAGAGTAGACTGAAGTCTAGCCTTTTAAATTTTATAGATGAAGAAATTGAGAATCTAGAAAGAGCAAGAAGGATGCTTAGGGACTGAGGGCCAATCGCTGGCAGACTAGGACTAAAATTGCTGTCTCTGACTCACAACCCATTTATCAGGCATGTTCTAATCAAGAGTCATATGGTGAACATTGAAGCAGATCAAGGGAGTTAGGTAAGTCTAATGTATATTGGAAGAGCTTGATGTAGCCATCTCACCATAGGGATGACCTGGCTAATAGGACCTGAAATACTTGAAGCCTGTGGCTACTGTATTAGTTAGGAATGTGTGTAGCCCCAGATCATGGCTCCCAAATAATAGCAGCCTAAACAAGTAGAATTTAATATTCCTCACCTAGGAAGAAGTCTACTTCTAGGCAGTTGTTAGCATTGCTTCAGTTGTTTAAAGATGCCTCCAGGGACTTAGGTTCTTTCTACCTCTTGTTTACCAGATGGCTGCCTCAGTGCCACACATCGTATCACTGTCCAAGAAGAAAAAAGAAGGAAAAACTGAAGTTAAAACTTTCCCAGAATTCTTTTAGCAGATTTCCACTTCCATTTAATTGTTTAGAACTGTGTCACCTGGCCACATCTAACTTCAAGGGAGGTTGGGAAACTGAGTATTTATCTTTCTAGCTTCTATCATTGGGATAATATTTTTAAAAATTAACAATCAGTGGGGCACAGCCATAGGCCAATCAATCGCAATGGATGCCAAGCATGAGCAACTGGCAGAGTTGTAATAATGCATACATGAATATTAGCCTTACCTATTGTAAAGGGTGACCACGGAGAAGAGTGTTCAGAATTGGTGTTGAGTAAGTCTCAGCAGTGTTTGATGCTGTACATTGTTCTGCATCAGGGTCAGCAAAGGGTCAATGGTAGATATTTTAGGCTTTATGGCTTTATGATCTCTCTTGCAGTTACTCAACTCTGCCATCATTGTGCACAAGTAGCCATAGACAATACATAATCAAACGGGCATGGCTGTGTTCCAATAAAACTTTATTTACAGAAACAGGCAGGAAGCCGTATTTAGCCTGTGGGCTATAGTTTGATGGCCCCTATTCTGCATCCATCTCCACATTAGGGATGTCCTGGCAATGAGACTGGAATACCAGCAGTTGGTTACCTCTAGCTATCTCTCTCTAAGTGGTATCCAAATGGGCATGGCCAACATGTTTCCATTCTTGACTGGATAATTCTGCTTCCTGCCCTAGTGGAGAGAAGCCATTTCTTTCTCCTTCAAGCTCTACATCCCTCTGCCATATACGTACTCTGAATAGTGACATGGAAATTCAATCTATGTCTTTGAATTTGAGGGACACCTTCCAGTATTACTCAAATATTGTCATCTTGAACGGTCATCATGCTTGGGCGATTCAGTAAAATGATTATGAAAGTGCTTTTTCAACTCAAAAGTAGTATGCGAACACTCCTACTCACTACAACCTTCTTATCTGCAGATGCTCCCCGTGCTTCAAGGACCTTCTGTACTTTCTAAGGTTTGTTCACATTTCCTGGCATCACATCTGCCCCTATTTGAGAGCAGCTTATCTTTCCTTCGGCAGCATAGTCTGCTTAGGGGAGTGTATTAATTACCACGATAGGGTCATTGAAGTGAGCTCTTCGTTTACAAGAACCCCCTAGGGACTCCAGTACACAAGCACATACCCACACTCATACACTCTCATTAGATGGAGGTTTTTGCTGTTTGTGCCTCAGCCTCTGATAACAGATACTTTATGATGGCACAGTGGATGATGCAGAGGAAAAGCTGGGACTTTTAAGAATCAGATGTTTGCAAAAGTCAAATTATGCAGGTTGGATGCCAGTCATAGCCTAGCCAGTCATGTGGAGGAGTTTGGAAGTCATGTCATTCCGCCAGGTACCACGAGCCGCACAGGATTGTCCGAACCAGAATCCTTTGCATTATTGCTAGCATATCGCTCTCTCATGTCCCTTCCAACCAATCAAGAGCTTAGTCCTTTTTGGCCAGAATCCTACTCACCTCCTTTTCTCCTTGCTGAGTTCTCCTTGCTTTTTTTTTCTTTTATTTTCATTTTTCATTTTCATACTTACAAGTGGATAATTGGTGTGAGAATCCAAGGGCAGTGCATGCCAGACAGAGGAAACAGTAGATGCCAAGGCATTGTGGCTGCGGGATAGGGAGAAAGGGTGCAAGTGGCGTGAGACGGTCAGGGAGGAGCGTGGGCCCAGGTTTGTATGCGGCCTGCTGGGCCATTGTAAGGCCTTTGGGTTTATGCCAAGAGCAATGGGACTTTACTGCAGCATTTTAAGCCATCAAGGACCCAGCCTAACTTCCTCAAGACCCCTGACTGCTTTGTGGAGAAAGGATTATAGTTAGATCAAGAGGGGAAATGGGGAGAGCAGTTAGGAGAGAGAGCCAAAGGAGGGAGGGAGAGAGAATGAGAGAATGAATGAATGAGTGGTGGCTTTTGGATTATGGCAGCCACAGTTGGGAAATGGAGAGAAGTGGATAGCTCCAGGATGGTACCAGAGAAAGAGAACTTGATGAAATGAGAGCAGACACTGAAGTGATGAACAGGGTTTTCCAGGGGAAAAAGGAAAGCACAGATGCCCTGACCCAGAGTTCCCAAACCGTGTTCCCAGAAAACACCATGTCCTGTGGAATGTGAAAAGTTGTTCTTCGAAAAAGGATCAGATTCCTTCGTCTGGACAATGCTGCCTCCTGTGTTGCAGAGTGCAGGTGAGCAAATAGTATATTCAAGGCTCTCGGACACTCCTCAGTAATGAAGCCAATTTAACTTTAATGTGGCTTTTCTCAAGTCTGTTTGATCCCACAACTCCTTTCACGCAGAACACCTTGCTCCTGGCCAGCATTCCACCCAGAGTGTTTGATGGGACTGGATGACCTAGAACAGCATTCTTATTTTATTCATGGCAAGATGGTGGCCCAGAGAGGGGAAGTGACTTGCCCAAGATCACACAGCTCGGTAGAGGCAGAGACTGGGAGGAATCATAGTTTCTCTGACTTAAGATACACTGCTGCTTCTACCCCAGGGTGCTATCTGCATCTGCAGAGAAGACTTGTGCTGTAGTATTGATAGGGTCCTGCCTACAAATAACACGCATCCTCACCTGCTGCATGAACAAAACACTCTGCCCCACACTCCACCCTCCCAGAAGGGCCCTAATTCAGAAATAGTGATGTGCCATTCCCTGGCCAAGGTGTCAGGCTTATAAATTCTTACCATAGTGAACAACAGAGAGTTGTAAAAACTGCACATAGGGAGAAATGCAACAGTCGGGGTGGCCTGAGGGGTCGAGTCCTGTTGAAATATGTTTGCAGATTCCACTGCCCAGCAACAACCTAAATAACAACGGGCTGTAATGAGGTGATAATTAACGTTGAATCTAGAGTCAGCAAAAAGAAAAGATTTTATACTTTAACGGGCTAGAGATGCAACTTGATTATAATTCTGGATGAGCTCCTGGGGGACCTGCCCTTTGTTGGAAAGAAAAAAGCACCACTGCGCTTCTGGCTGCAGGGCAGAGAAAGTGTGTTTCTGCATCAGATTTTAATCCAGATTTTGCCATCTCCTAGCTGGGCAATTGCCTGTGAGTTGCTTAACTTCTCTGGCTTCAGATTCTCACCTATGGGATAGAGATAATATGTCATTGCAGGGCTGATGCAAAAAGTAAATCGAATCGTGTGTGTGAGGTACCTAGCATGCCTGACTCACTAGGCGCTTGGTAAACGAGAGCTATTCGAATTATGTTTGTGGTTTTTCCCTCTTCTAAACACCAGATCATTCTGATGGCATTTGTCCTGAATGGCCTTGACATTAGCTATTTATGCACTGAAACTGCTGAATATACTTTTGATCTTCAAAGTGATAGAATCCCACTTTGAACTAACTTAGGCCAAAGAGAAAGTGCTGTGTTTTGCTTATTTGTTGCTGATAATATTAGGTTATCTTATGTCAGAGTGGTAAGGGCAAGGGAGTAGTTTGGCTCCAGGGAGAACTAGAGCCTAAGGCTCAAATAAAGCCACACTTCTCTCTGTCTCTTGACTCTGTGTCTTTGTTCTCTGTGACCAGCTTCCTGAGTGTGGAGAGAAATCGCTGCCAATGATCCTTGAGGACTCAGTTTAAAGTTTAAATATCTAGGGAGAGTCCCTGATTGGCCTAGAATGATTCAGGTGCTTACCCCAGGACCAATCAACTAAGGCTAGGGTGCATGAGCCTACGAGAACATACCAGCATCTACTCATTATCACAGAGTGAAAGAGAAGGATTATGCGGAGAAGAAATCAGGAATGGGAGCTGGTGGGCAGAACGAAAAATATCCAACACCGTCCCCCCTTTGAAACTAAGCTCTTCATGGGAAATCTAGCGGACAGCTGCTTTTTCACTTGTTCAACTTCTACTCTACCTTCCTTGGTCAACAATACCCGCTTTGGCATTGGAGAACTCCCCTACCCCTTCCCATGTGCTTTGGCTGGGAGTGTAATCCTTCCTTTTTCAAATCTACTCAGCCATCAGCTTTTCCATATTCCCACGTTTTTGGCCCACGTGAGCATCGTGCAAGTTGCACCAGTCAGACTCTACTTTTTTCCTGAGTGTTGGTTCTTGGGGAGAATGACTCAAGGGTTAGAGCAGAATCATTCTGTTGACAGTCTTAAGAAATCTGCCCATGAGCTCTCCCTACTTCGATTCCTAGAGCTTTATAGCTCTTGCCCTATCTGAAGTCTGATTGTTCAGTTCTCCAATCCACTCCAGAGCTACCTTCAGTGATCTTCTAGGAAATCCAACTACTTGTCTAAGTTAGCCGGAGTTGATTTCTGTTGCTTGCAACCAAAGATCCTTAACAGATGCAGGCAGAGGCTGAACATTATTCATGTTAGTATCCTCCATACTCCTACTGGTTCCATTGCTACACAAATGCTCAGAAATCATGTGGTGGACTTGTTCTTTCTCTTATTTCTCCCCATATCTTCCTTCAAAGATAATTCAAGATCAAACACAATATGTAAAACAGTTAAAAGAGAGGCTGGGCTACTTGGGTTGAAGAGAGCCCAAACCCTGAAGATTCAGCCTCCACCTTGCTCCTTAGGGATGTTTAAAGAACCCTGGAACACAGTTTGAAAACCTTTGCACTTGAGGGTGCCTCAGGTCCTTTCTGGCACTAAGGTTCTATAGTCTGACCACATGCCAGCGCTTCCCTTGAATCTGGGGTGTGTCATCCTCCTTCAACCCAGAACCATTCTCTGTATCAAAAGCCTGTTCCATACGGGGCCCCCCAAGACACCTTTCTCTAAAGTAATATCTGCTTTAAAGTGCCTGTCAGTCTCATGCTCAGCTAAATGTTTTATGTACTTGTCACTGGGGTATTTCGTACTATTTGGAGCATGTATATGTCATTAAGCATAAGGCAGCTCAGGTTAATTGAAATTGTTATTTTTGGAATTGAAGTTATTATTTTTTTCTTTAATTGAAGCCGTTCCCCAGAATAAAATTGTCACAGACTTTGGAATTCACAGCAGTGGCTCTGAAGATTTAATGCACAGTAAGATCACAGGATCTCAGTGCAGATTTTGGGGCACCACCCCTGAAGATTTGGGTTTTGTATGGCTCCAGTGGGTCCTAGGAATCTGCATTTGTAAAATAGGGAGAATAACTGTGAGAACATCATTGATTTGTTTTCATTCCTAAATGCAGTACTAAAGATCTTAGCTTAGTGCCTGGCTTTATCGTAAGGATCTGATAAGTGAAACCATTATTATTGTTAGTTTTGTTTGTGATATAGTATCCAGCGAGCTTATCCAGTACTGATTCAAGCAGGTGTTGAAGTCAGCAACCAACCCTAAGAGTGGTATCTCTCAATTCTGTCTATTCTCTGCCTCTACTGCATGAGTTCAACTTCACTCTCATCTCACACCTGTGTTATTACCACAGCACTTCCTACAGCAGATTTCCTTGATTTCAGTCTCCTTGTTTGAGTTAATTCTCAAAAAAATAGTGAGAGTTATTTTACTAAAGTCAAATCTGATCGTATTCCCTTCTGCTGAAAATCCCTCCGTGACTCTGCATCTCTTTCAGAATGAAGCCTAACCTTCTTGCCTGTAGTCAGCATGGTCCAATTCATGAGTTCCTCTCTAACTGCAAATTCCTATTGAATTTCTTGCTCTCTGCAATCAGCCACCCTAAACAAACTGTGGGTCCCCCAAAGTCTCACGCTCACTGTTCTTGCAGGCTTTGCTCATTTGGTTCTCTCTGCCTGAAACACACTGGCCCCCCTTTCGGCTAGCCAGAGGTCCTTCAGGTGTCCTTTTGGCCGTTTCTCTTCTGTTAATCCTGCCCTGGCTCCTCAAAGACTGGGTTAGATTCCTTTTCTTTTTCCTTTATTTATTTTTGGCCGCGTTGGGTCTTTGTTGCTGCGTGCGAGCTTTCTCTACTTGCGGCGAGCGGGGGCTACTCTTCGTTGTGGTGTGCGGGCTTCTCATCGAGGAGCACGGGCTCTAGGTGCATGGGCTTCAGTAGTTGTGGCACGCGGGCTCAGTAGTTGTGGCACGCAGGCTCAGTACAAAGACCAGGATCCAGCTCTACAGAGGAAGAACTTACAAGAGGTTGGTGGAGTCATGGTCTCAGCAATATGGCTTAGTTCACAGCAGGTCCTCTCTCCTAGAAGACACTCCTGGAGTAAGAGAAGGAGCGCTGGGTTCAAGCAGTAAAACCACAATTTCAGTGTTGCCCTGTCACTGAAAGCTTTACGGGGTTGGCACGTCACTTCATTTTTCTGGGTCCTCAGTGTCCTCAACTTTAAAATGGAGCTGACAGTATCTATTCCATATAGTTGTTTTCAGGATGAAATAGTAAGCAATTTATTGAAAGTTCTTTGCATATTGTAAAGCTGTGGTCTTCTCTGCTAGGCCGTGAGCTTCTTGAGGGCAGGGGCTTTGATGTGATGCATCTCTGTGCCCCAGTGCCAGGCACATGGAAAATACTAGATGAGGTTTTGTTGAATAAATAAATGAATGAATCAAAGGGTGACTGAATGAATGAATGGATAGGGAAAGTCTGACCACTAGGTTGCCTAAGCAGGAAATGACAGAGAGGCTCAGAATAGCCTTGCTGAGGTGAGTTGCATACACATTGCTTTTCCCTCCTCCATGGAAACTTCCTTGAGGTGGGGACTGTTCCCTAACTCTCCCCACCACTCCTGACTCAGTGCCTTGAGCACCTGAGTCAGTGCTTAAAAAGCACTTAGGAGGGACTTCCCTGGTGGTCCAGTGGTAAAGAATCCACTTTATAATGCAGGGGACGTGGGTTCGATCCCTGGTCAGGGAACTAAGATCCCACATGCCAAGGGACAACTAAGCCCGTGCGTGCCACAAGTGTTGAGCTGGCGCACCTCAACTAGAGCCCGCCCGCTGCAAACTACAGAGTCCAAGCATTCTGGAACCTATGCCACAACTACAGAGCCCACACGCCCTAGAGCCTGCGTGCTACAACTAGAGAAGAGGAAACCCACATGCCACTAGAGAGAAGCCCGCACACCACAATGAAGAGCCCCCGCGCTGCAATGAAAGATCCCACATGCCTCAAGGAAGATCCTGCGTGCGGCAACTAAGACCCAACGCAGCCAAAAATAAAATAAATAAAATATTGAATAAATCTTAAAAAACAACAACAACAACAAAACCACTTAGGAGCTTGAGGTGAATTTGTTGACTGCGTTACGATTTTCCAGTGGTTTGAGGGAGGTGTATACCATCACCCCCATTTTATAAATGAAGAAACTGAGTGTCAGAGATGTTTTGAACTGTCCAAGTTTGCATGGCTGGCAAGGGACCAGTCCAGGCCTAGAACCCAAGACTTCTCACTCTTAATCCAATGCTTTCTTCCATCAGAGAATTTGTCTCCTTGTCTCCTGGCCTCCCCTGTCAGCAGTGTTTCTGAAAAGAAATGGTGTGTGCACACACCCAGCAAGTACATGGGGGGCCCTAAAGCAATGGCAGACTTATGTTAATGAGAGGGAAAGAACCCCAGCAAAGAAGAGCCTTCTGATGGGTGTTGATGAATGTTTACAGATGGTGTCTTGCTTTGAACAGAAGGAGACCTAATTTTAAAATGTATTCAATTATTGTCAAGCCTAGGGGGCATTTAGAAATGACCATCGCTAACCACCCAGACTAGGAATATTCCATGACCTTGAGACCCGGCCCTCTGCAGCAGACATCTTTTCCAGTGCTTGATCTCACGCAGGAGTGCCAACATGCAAAATTTATGGAGTCCTCAGAGTTTCTGTGGTTTCAAATCACAAGACTTTATCAAACAGAAAGAGAAGCTTGCCTTGGAGGGTGAGAACATACTTTTCAGACATAGCGATGGGAATACAAACAGGCCAATTCAATTTCTTTTGGGGTCATGGTTTGTAGCTTTATTGAATGTGTGACATTCCCTTTTGAAAGTCCATGGGATGTTTTCACTTCAGAGAATAGTTTCCACATCCCGTTCGACACCAAGAAATGGGTAATTATTATATCACTTGGTGGTTATTTATCACAGTTTGAATGGAAATAAATTGCTTCAAAGTGAAATCACACCACATGGTTACCTGTCTGCCCTATTAATCTTTCGTTTAATTTTCTTTATTTTACTGTGCATACCAGTGTTTGTAACCTGTCTCGTCTGTCTCCCTCATAATTCCGTTCAACAGATTTAAATATGTTGAGAAATTAAATGAATAGGTTAAAGGAAGGCTCAGGATTTGGGAAACGGGGGTTTAGCTGAGGGCAGTAATTTATTTCTGAATTGGCTCTCCTTTCTCATGGAACAGGAGCATGCTGGAAATCAAAAATGGGTAAAACACATGGATATTCCTGCAATAGACCAGCTAGTTAGAGCACAAGTGGTGATCACTGTTTTCTGGGTCCGTCGCTATCCACAATGCCCCCTTTGGCAATTTTCCCAGTGATTTCATTTCAACTCATAAAATCCACAAAATAGCACTGCCTCTCTCTCATTTTAAAAACGTGAAATCAGTCTTTCCGAGCTTCTTTGTTTCTGCCCTAGTCATCTAAACTCTGAAAATGTAGATGAAAGGGCTTGTTCACTTTAATTTGACAAATATATACTGAGGGCCCACTGTGTGCTAGATATTGGTCTACGGAGGTCTTTTCTCTGAGGGGTGACCGCCCGGTGAGGGAGACTTCTCTGTTGTATTTCCCTTTCTGTGCCTAGTGCACTGATGTACAGATATGATGAGGTAGATACTGTTTTCTTAACAATCGTTGGAGAATACTTTTTAGGGAGAGGTTTGCAGCATTGGGAATATTTCTAGATAAGGCTTCTTGAAACAGAAGCTGATCCTTCAGAGGGTCTGCAGGTGAAACGTACCAGACATGGGATGTGGGAAGGGGATTTGCTGTTGCTCTGAAATGGGAGGAAAAGTGGGAGGGTGAAGGAGCCCCGACGTGAGACCCAGCCTGAAAATGCACAGCCTGGTTACTAGGACTCAATCTGACAATGAGTGGTGCCACCGGAAAAATGGACCAAGGGGCTGGTTCAAGGAAGACCAGGGACAGAGGTGTAGGTTGGGAAGCCTGAGGCAGGACCCAAACTAGGTCAAGGTAGGTGAGGTGCTAGCCTCCAGGGCAAAGTTTAAGAAAGCACCAAGAACTCAGTCATCAAGATAAGTAATATTCGAATGCCATAATTTTAAAAAAATCACAACGAATGCCAGAAGTTCCATGATGAGCACATTATCAAAAATTGAAATGGTGACAAGATCAGTAACCGGGGTGGTGTGGAGCCATATTGGAGCCTGAGGCAGAATAAAACCTTTGGTAATACTGAGCCTGTCTTTAAACATTTCAATATTTCGACATTTTTAAAAATTATTTTGCAAGTAGTTTTATTGGACCACTGCCACACCCATTTGTGAACATATTGTATGGCTGACCTCAAGGCATAACACAAAGTTTGACTAGATGCAACAGAGACTGTATGGCCCGCATAGCCTAAAATATTATTGACACTCAGGCCCTTTCCAGAAAGGGCCTACCACCTCCTAGACTAGGTGATCCCTGGGTTCCCTTCTGGTTCTGGTATTTGCAGACTATGTTTTCGGTTGACTTAATTAGTTACTTTTGATGCACGATGGACCCTAGCCTTTGAGGATATTTCATTTTATGTTTTGTAGACATTGTGTTTTGTATTACATTAGATAAGCTTTAACAGAAGGCTTACAGTGTATCAGGTACCACACACGGTCTTGAGTGATAGCTTGGTGCTGTTCAGGGTATTTCCCCTTTCCTCTTATTAGATTGTGGGCTGCTTGAGGATCCTTGGGGGTGTTCAAGAAGTGTTTCCTGAGTTTACCAGATTGATTACCAGTGGTTATCAGCCCGGGTCAGTCCTGTCCCTCTAGGAGGCAACTAGAATGTAGAGAGTGGTTTTAGTCGTATTTACAGTGGCTTCAGGTTGCTACTGGAGTGTAGTCGGTCAAGGTGGGATGCTGAACACCCCATAATCTGCAGAATATTTCATCCAAGAGAGAAGAGTTGTCCCTCCCCAGATGGCAGTAGAGCCTCTGAAAAACACTGAGCAACCCTCTGTTCCTGCAGGTAAGTTCTGTCCTTTGCCTCCATCTATCGTCCATTTTCGCATCCTTTTCCTGAGGTTACAGTAGAATTCTGTTTTTTGTGTAATGTTTTACCACTTTAATGGAAATGCTGGTTTCAGGAAATATGAAAATGATCGGTTGAAAGGCTTTGAATGATGCTTACCAGGCTTTTCAGTTATTTTTTAATTGAGTTGTATGTATGCTAATTCATTAAATTCATTAAAGGAGAAAAGAACTCTTTGGGAATACATTTCCTATTGTTATTCACAAAACATAGATTTTTCTCGTTCCATTAAAATAAAAAGTCATTTTGGTAAATTGACATCTCCCGTGTTTCAGGAAAAGTCCTCTTAAAGAGTGTCCTTCTCTAAGATCTTGCTTTAAAAATAGGATTTGACCATCTCTGGATTAGAGAGCATGGAGCAAGGAGAAGGCATCTCATCAGTGGTTCTAGGACTTTGGGGAAGACAGCAAGTTGGTTCCTGATACCCCCGCCCTGGCAGGCAGCGTCACTCGGAAGCCACCTCCCCTGTAGAGAGTCAAGCGCTTTCTGGGGTCCAGCTTGATCACACTCTCTTCTTTCTCTTTCTTTATGTTCTCTTTCCTCTCTCCATCAAACTATCCCTTCCTTGGTCCTGTTCAAACACACACCAGTGCATCGTGTGCACCCTTGTGGGAGGCAGAAAGAGTTGCGGGTAAAAATGAAGCTGATAACGGGTTGGATTGCAGCTCTACAACCAATTAGCTGTGTAGCTTTGGGGAAGTGACTTAACCTTTCTGTGCCTCAATATCCTCATCTCTAAACTGGGGATTAAATAAATTAATACATTAAAAAAAAAACAAACACTCAGAAGAGCATCTGTCAACCAGTAGATATGGAGTGAATATCTGCCATTGCTGTGTGGAAAGGCCTGTGGTAGGCATGATGGGGATGTGTGTCAGAGGGGATTGAACCTCAGGGGCCAGGTGGCCCAGATTCCTGGAGCACGGAGAAACCAACTCTCAGCCACTGTGAAGTAGACAGCTGAGGGGCAGGGGCTTTTGACCTCCAGCTTCCCCCCCCTTTTTTTAACATCTTTATTGGAGTATAATTGCTTTATAATGGTGTGTTAGTTTCTGCTTTACAACAAAGTGAATCAGTTATACATATACATATATTCCCATATCTCTTCCCTCTTGCGTCTCCCTCCCTCTCACCCTCCCTATCCCACCCCTCTAGGTGGTCACAAAGCACCGAGCTGATCTCCCTGTGCCATGCGGCTGCTTCCCACTAGCTATCTATTTTACGTTTGGTAGTGTATATACGTCCATGCCACTCTCTCACTTTGTCACAGTTTATCCTTCCCCCTCCCCATATCCTCAAGTCCATGCTCTAGTAGGTCTGTGTTTTATTCCCATCTTAACCCTAGGCTCTTCATGACATTTTTTTTTCTTAGATTCCATATATATGTGTTAGCATACAGTATTTGTTTATCTCTTTCTGACTTACTTCACTCTGTATGACAGACTCCAGGTCCATCCACCTCACTACAAATAACTCAGTTTCATTTCTTTTTATGGCTGAGTAATATTCCATTGTATATATGTGCCACATCTTCTATATCCATTCATCTGTTGATGGACATTTAGGTTGCTTCCATGTCCTGGCTATTGTAAACAGAGCTGCAATGAACATTTTGGTACATGACTCTTTTTGAATTATGGTTTTCTCAGGGTATATGCCCAGTAGTGGGATTGCTGGGTTGTATGGTAGTTCTATTTGTAGTTTTTGAAGGAACCTCCATACTGTTCTCCATAGCGGCTGTATCAATTTATATTCCCACCAACAGTGCAAGAGTGTTTCCCTTTTCTCCACACCCTCTCCAGCATTTATTGTTTCTAGATTTTTTGATGATGGCCATTCTGACCCGTGTGAGATGATATCTCATTACAGTATGGTACTGGCACAAAAACAGCTCCCGTTTTGAATGCCCTTTGTGTTTACTCTTCTGTTTGGGATTCTGGCAGGGGGGAAATGTTTCTATAATTAAAAAAAAAAGTTTAGTTCATTGATCTCTTTATATCCACTATATTTACAGATAGAGAAAATAAATCGCACAGAAGGGAAGTGACTTGCCTTTAGCTGTCTGTCAAGTTAGTGATAGGTTAGGGTTAGAAACCAATCAATTAACAAATATTTGTTAATACTTTGTACGTGCCAGGTACTGTCCTGGGCCTTAAGTTCAAAACATTGTGTAGGATTCTCTGGGGATTTTTACATCGAACAGGCCCCCTCACCCACTATCCAGCCAGCCCCCCTTAAGCCCCTCCCCTGGCACCCCCATATTGTTCTCACTCTCTGTTCTGAGCTGTGCACCTCGCTTCATCCTGGATGCCTCTTCCCATGCCATTGTGATCCCCTTAGCCACTGACCTGATGACTGGTTTTCCTTTCTGCAGCCTCACATCGATCCAGCACTATTGTGTCCCCTACTCTGATCTCTGGTTTCCCTCCTGACATCCATCTTTTCTCCCCTTTGATGTTATTGTTGTGATACCCTGGGTAAAGACCTTACCTCAGTCTTTTGGCCCTTGGGACCCTTGACTTCAAGGTCAGGAATCACACCAAATTCATTCATTCATTCAGTGAATATTTATTGTGCACCTACTTTGTGCCAGGCTTGTTCTAGGTATGTGGAATATAGCAGTGAACCAAACAAAAAGAAATCCCTGCCTTCATTGGAGCTTACATCCTCATGGATGGTGACATTCAGTAATCAAAACTTTCTCTTGGGCTTCCCTGGTGGCGCAGTGGTTGAGAGTCCACCTGCCGATGCAGGGGACAAGGGGTTCGTGTCCCGGTCCAGGAGGATCCCACATGCTACGGAGCAGCTGGGTCAGTGACCCATGGCCGCTGAGCCTGCACTCTCGGAGCCTGTGCTCTGCAACCGGAGAGGCCACAACAGTGAGAGGCCCGTGTACCACAAAAAAAAAAAAAAAAAAAAAAAAAAAACCACCAACTTTCTCTAACTTCTCTCTGCATCAGTTTCCTTATATGTGAAATGGGGATAATAATAGTTCCTACCCCATAAAGTTGTTTGGAGGTTTAAATTAGTTCTTATGTGTAGCACTAACAAGAGACAAATAAATAATAAATTGGTAAAACATATAGTATGATAGATAGTTACACTAGGGAGGTGGAAAACAATTCGGTGGTTCCTCAAAAAGTTAATAGAATTACCACATGAGCAAGCAATTTCAATTCTAGGTATATTTACTAAAGAATTGAAAACTGGAACTCAGACAGACACTTGTATACACATGTTCATAGCAGTAATCTTCACGATCGCCAACAGGTTGAAACAAGGCAAATGTCCATTGAAAGATGAACAGTTAAACAAAATGTGGTTTACACACACACACACACACACACACACATATACACACAAATATTTTTCAACTTTAACAAGGAATGAAATTCTGACATGTGCTACACTACAGTTGAACCTTGAAGACATTATTCTAGGTGAAATAAATCTCACTCCAAAGGACAAATATTGTACGATACCGCTTGTATGAGGTAGCTAGAATAGGCAAATTCATAGAGACAGAAAGTAGAATGGTGGTTGCCAGGGATCAAGGAGGGAGGGAGTGGGGAGTTATTGTTTAATGGGTACAGACTTTCTGTTTGGGATGATGGAAAATTTCTAGAAATGGATAGTGGTGATGGTTTCTCAACACTGTACATGTACTTAAAGCCACTGAATTGTATACTTAAAAGAGGTTAATGTGGTAAGTTTTATGTGAAGTGTATTTTACCACAATAAAAAAATGTCCAAAAAAATGCTACAGAGGAAAATAAAGCTTGAAAGGAAGGTAGTGTTGGGGTGATGGTGAAGAGGTTAATTTTATTTATTTTTTTATTTATTTTTTTTTGCGGTATGCGGGCCTCTCACTGTTGTGGCCTCTCCCGTTGTGGAGCACAGGCTCTGGACGCGCAGGCTCAGCGGCCATGGCTCACAGGCCCAGCCGCTCCACGGCATGTGGGATCTTCCTGGACTGGGGCAAGAACCCGTGTCCCCTGCATCGGCAGGTGGACTCTCAACCACTGTGCCACCAGGGAAGCCCGAAGAGGTTAATTTTAAAAGGGAGAAATTGCTGAGGAGATGACACTTAAGCAAAGACTGGAAGAAGTAAGCCACGTGACTCTCTGGGGGGAGCATGTCCTCAGGCGAGGGACCATCGCCCCCACCTCCCTGATGCAGAGGTGGTGTCTTAAGGCAAACCAGCATGATCTGGGTGTGATTCTGGGTGTGAGTCCTAGTTCCACGTTTATTTTCTGCATGACCTTATACAACAATCTTGGTTTTTTGTGTGCCTCAAGTTTCTGGGTTTTATAAAGGGTATAGTAATACCTACCTCAGTCAGTACTGTATTCAGTGAAATAGTGCACAAGAGATTCCTCAGCACAGTGCCTGGTACCTGGCTGGTCTTTAACAGGTGCCTGAGTCAGCTGGTCCTGTTGATGGCCAGCATCTGCTCTGATATGTTAGTTGGTACCTGTGCTGTATGGGTTATTAAGTATTTTGCTATCACCCCTGCCTGGCACATAGTAAATGCTGAATAAATAATAGTTTTTTCCTGGTTCCTTGATTTTGATTCAGGCAGAGTTAAAAAGCTAGAAAGGACTTAACATAGTACTTGTTACATTGATGGTAATCAATAAATGTTCGTTTTCTTCATGTAGTCCATTGGTCATTCTTTTGTTCATCAGAAATAAATAAGACACCGTCCCTGTTTTGAAGATGCTCATTATTTTACTGTTGGGAAATCTAGTAAAACGTGCAGGTAAGGATTTAGACCATCCCTGGGGATTCAGGGAGGGAGGAGATGTGGCCTGGAGCACCTGGAGGTGTGACTCCAGGTGAGTCTCCCAGCCTGGTTGGGATTGATAAGGGAAGGTAAGAAGCACAGGTACAGTGACGGGACGATGCTCTTTGGTCAGAAAGGGTGAGCACAGCTCACCTGTGGACAAACATTGCTCAAGTGGGATTTTATCAGCCTTAGAGCTGTTGTTCTAGCACATCAGGAAATACCCATTTCTGAGGGGCCCATGTAGGACTTGTGCTGGGTCTCTTCCATTTGCCCCTCCATGGCCTCTTTCCTTCCTTCCCCACCCTGCTCTGTGCCTCGGGAGGCTGTCCTGTATGGACCACATCAACCAGATTCCTTGCTCTCTGTATTAGTTTGCTAGGGCTGCCATAGCAAAGCAGCACAGACTGGTGGCTTCAACAGCAGAAGTTTATTTTCTCATAATTCTGAAGGCCAGAAATCCAAGATCAAAGTGTCAGCAGGGTTGGTTTCTCCTGAGGCCCTTCTTTCCTTGGTTTGTAGGTGGCCGTCTTCTCCATATCTTCACGTGGTCTTCCCTCTGTACATGTCTGTGTCCAAATTTCCTGTTTTTATAAAGACATCAGTCCTATGGGATTTGGGCAGACCCTAATGATCTTGTTTTAATTTAATTGCCTCTTTAAAGACTCAATCTCTGTATACAGATACATTCTGAAATACTAGGGGTAAGACTTCAACGTGTGGATTTTCAGGGAACACAATTCAGCCCGTAAACTCTGACTTCTGGTTGGGTTTAGCCAATGGGGAGCATCAGCAGGATGTAGGGAGTGGAGGGGAGTGAGTTGGGGTATTTATCCTCCTAGTTGTTGCCCTGTGGTGTCACTGAGGACACACGTCCCAGATCCTGTCTGGCAGCCCTCTCCACAGTCCCCCTGCTGTCTCTCCAGGGTCTGGTGACCACTCTTTCCCCTGCTCCTTCAGAATGAGGATGATGATGGAGCCGGTACTACATCCCCGTGATTTCCCTCTACCCACCTTACACCTTTATAAACAGGCCTTTTATTAAACTCTCCTCCAGTTGCGGAATTTGAGCGTGTCATCTCATCATTGCCAGCTGAGGCCCTGACTGTGGGGGAAGGGTGGGAGGGTGCAGGGAGGGAGGAGTTCACGCTATTGCTTATGATGAACTTCACCAGCAAAGGAGATGCCCTCTATGTGTACTCTTTTTTTTTTTTTTAATTTATTTTTTATTTTTGGCTACATTGGGTCTTTGTTGCTGCGCACGGGCTTTCTCTAGTTGCTGCGAGCGGGGGCTACTCTTTGTTGCGGTGTGCGGGCTTCTCATTGCGGTGGCTTCTCTTGTTGCGGAGCACGGGCTCTAGGTGCGCGGGCTTCAGTAGTTGCGGCACACGGGCTTAGCTGCTCCACGGCATGTGGGATCTTCCCGGGCCAGGGCTCAAACCCGTGTCCCCTGCATTGGCAGGCGGATTCTTAACCACTGCACCACCAAGGAAGCCCTATGTACTCTTGTAGACCTTGATCTCTCCGTGGTTTTTTTTGTGCCATCCTCTACTGCTTGCTTTGCCCACTTAAGTTGGAGGCAGCATGGAGCAGTGGAAGGAGATGAATTTGAGCAGCAAAGTCTGGACTCAGAGGTAGCTCCTTCACCTCCTATGGTATGATGGTGGGCAGGTTTCTTTATCTCTCTGATCCTTTCATTTCCAGAATTGTAAACTGTAAAAGAAGCCTCAAACATTTTGTTGTGAGGGCTTGATTATATGACATTAAATAAGAGAGCAGATGTTCAGTAAATGTTTCATCTTCTTTCCTCAATAGAAAGAGTCCTTAGTATAATCTCATTTTGGAAACATCTGCGGGAATCCTAACTGAGCAGAAGCAGGAAGAAAAGAGAGCCAGGGCTTCCCTGGTGGCGCAGTGGTTGAGGGTCCACCTGCCAATGCAGGGCACGTGGGTTCGTGCCCCAGTCCGGGAAGATCCCACATGCCACAGAGTGGCTGGGCCCGTGAGCCATGGCCGCTGGGCCTGCTTGTCCTGAGCCTGTGCTCTGCAACGGGAGAGGCCACAACACTGAGAGGCCCGCATACCACTAAAAAAAAAAAAAAAAAAAAGGAAAAGAGAGCCAGAGTCAGGGGTGGGGGACCAGATGGGTCACACAGAGGCCCCTCTCTAGGTGGCTTCCATTCTTCTCTGTTCCCCACCCTGTTTCCCCATCTGTACAGTGGAGGCAGTGGTAGCATCCTGCTCTCCTCCCATTAGGGCCATTGGGTTGCAGACACTGGCTCCCTCTCCAGCCTCATCTGGTGCCTCCTCCCCTCCCCCTCTGGCTTCTTACAGTTCCTTCCATGCTTCATGCTCTTCTTTGCCTTGAGGCCTCTACCCTCAGCTTCCTTCTGCCTGGGAGACCCCTATCTCTTTCAACCTGATGATCTCCTGCTTATCCCAGGGAACTCAGTGCCAATAGTTTTTCTCCAGGGAAAGCTCCCTGACACCCTTCTTCTTCACTACAAGGATCAGCCCCCCATTATGTGTTTTCAAACCTCCTGGAACATCTCCTTCATATCATTATTAGTAAAATTGATGGTTTACCTCTGTGTTTCCCATTCCAGGGAAGCTCCATGAGAGCAGGGGTTGTGTCTTTCTTCTGACAGTCGAGATAACTGATGAGAGCAGACTGCCTGGGTGTCTGTTTAGCTCCATCACTTGCCAGCTGTGTGGGCATGTTACTCTCTGTGCCTCAGTTTCCTCTCTTGTAAAATGGGGATATGAATAGTACCTGTCTCACAGGGTCATTGTGAATATTAAATGTTTATAAATGTGAAGTGCTCATTACAGGGCCTAGCATGTAAATGTTAGCATTTGCTGCTGAATTCTCAGCTGGTCACATCCAAATATCTGTACAATGAAAAGAGGTTAAGAGTGAATTTGGGGACATGGCTAAGGTGAGGCCTTCCCTTTCCCTTTGGGGTGGTCTCTGTAGTTTGACAGATAGATTTGCAGGACAAGGGGGGCTTCTTGGCAACACTCTTATGCTAGGGGATGTACCCTTCACCATCCCATAAGCAACGGGGTCTCGGGGTGAGCAGCCTTGCCTGTCCCTCCTGGTGGGAGTGCCAGGAGATATTAGGAGAGTGGGCAGTTAGCCTGCTTTTGAATGCAGCCTTAGACTTCTCCATGTCGGGTACAAGGCGGCCTTGAAGAGGAGGTAGCAGAGATGTTTGGGGGATTTGCCTTCAAGATGTTGGTAACTTGGGGAATGTTTGGATACCACAGATTCTTTTTTTGTGTTTTGATACTGCCTTCACGTGGTGACTAGAAATCAGGAGTCCGAATTTCTGGGTGTGTGTCCTGGCAGAAGTTGCCCAACCGTCTCAATTTGTGGTTTCCTCGTTCATTAAGTAGGGAAAATAACACAGTATCACTGTCTTATTGATTACTTTTATCCAGGGTCTAATGACCTCATTAACAGATATGTAAATAAGTGCATAAGCATGCATGTGCATACACACACACATACACGCGTGTGCACGTTCTCACACCATGGCTGAAATGGCTATCACAAAGCACACTCATTAAATCTCATCTTCATTACTTAGAGAAATCTCTAAGACTGTTAGATTATAATCAATTTACACCTCCTTTACAAACAGTTATAATAATCCTTATTATCTGGTTTCTTGGTTTGAAACAAATTAAAAATTGGTAGGCATGGTGGACCAAAAGGTGGCAAAGGAAAAGGGATGATACTGCCATGAACAGGGACACTGGTCACACAGCAGTGACATTAATTTTTAAATCCTGGTAATTTGGGGTCATTATCTTTAAGGGCAAACACTCTTCAAAATCTCTTTGATGTTATCATTGTTTTTTCAAGCAATAGCATTTTTAAACCAGAAGAACCCAAATGATGCTCTAGTCCAAAGCCCTTATTTTATGGTTAGAAATTTAAGGTAATAAAAACACAAAACTAGGCTGCACCTGAGTCAGGGGGAGAGCCCCCAATCCCCTGTTCTTCTAACTGTATTCTTTTGCTCCTCGTTTTATTGGTCAACACATACATAATTAACACCATTAAATGCCCAGGTCTCTCCTGGACACAGAGCTTCTGACCCCCGGGGACTTACACACTGTCAGGAATGCTTGTCTGCCTGAGTGTAACCGCTAAATTA
Source organism: Kogia breviceps (assembly GCF_026419965.1). NCBI lineage: Eukaryota > Metazoa > Chordata > Mammalia > Artiodactyla > Physeteridae > Kogia > Kogia breviceps. The sequence continues at coordinate 153,091,322 of NC_081310.1, forward strand.
TTAATACCTTTTTAGGCATTTTTAGATATGATAATTGGTCCCTTCAGGCTCAACTTCTACTACGTATATGCTGAGGACAGAGAGATCATCAAGACATTTTCCTGTGACCAGATTCACAGCAATAAGTTTTAAGGGTGGGATATTTTAAAATATCAATAAGGAATACTTTGGCAAGTAGTTACCATGTACCCAAAACGATTGTGGGAATTTAGAGTGACAGGGAAAAGAAAAAATACTGATATGATTCCAGCTTTCCAGGAAATTATAATAACCCCAGAAAAAAAATAGTGGGAAAGGGGCCTCCAGGAAAGCTCACTGTTGAGAGATAGAGAGCTTGGACTTGGAAATCTGCCTTGTCCTGAAACCTGGCTTTCCTGTGACCTATGGACACACATCTAACACGTGTGCATTATCTGCAAAATGGGAATAATAAGAATAATACCTACCTCTTAAGAGGGTCGTGAACATTAAAGGAAATAATGTACCTAGTACATTTCCTGGAAGATAGTAAACACTCAATAAATACTAGCTTTGTTGCAGGAAGGGGGACCCCTTCCAAGGCCCAAGAGTGGGCTCTTGTCTAACACTCGGAAACGAATTGTCCGAGGAGACACACACGCTGATAAAGCAAAAGACTTTACTGGGAAGGGCCACCTGGGTGGAGAGCAGGAGGGTAAGGGAACCCAGGAGGACTGCTCTGCTATGTGGCTCGCAGTCTTGGGTTTTATGGCAATGAGATTAGTTCCTGGGTTGTCTCTGGCCAATCACTCTGACTCAGGGTCCTTCCTGGTGGCGCGCACATCATTCAGACAAGATGGATTCCAGCGAGGAGGATTCTGGGGGGTTGGTAGGATATATGGACTAGCGTCGTCTCTCTCCTTTTGACCTTTCCCGAATTATTCTGGTTGGTGGTGGCTTGTTAGTTCCGCATTCCTTACCAGGACCTCCTGTCCCAAGATAACTCATGCAAATGGTTATTGCGGTGCCTGGGTTGGGTGGGCGGTTTCGGTCAGCGGTTCCTCTGACAACTTTAGTGTTTCCGGTTGTGCAATAGAAACTGAATATACATAGAGTATATGCAATCGCACATCATACATTTATTGAGTGCCTACTCTGTGCCAAGTTCTGTGCTGGGTGATGAGAATAAGGAGGTCGATAAAACAGACCATGTCCTGAGACAATTTGCTGAGCAGGAGTCTGCAAACTCCAGCCCTGGGGCCAAATCCCACCCAGGGCTTGTTTCTGTAAATAAAGTTCTCCTGGCAGAGTTGAGTGGCTGTAACAGAGTCTGTGTGGCTCCCAAAGCCTGAAATAATTACTACATGACTCTTTACAGAAAAAGTGTGCCAAGCCTTAGTCTAGAGACTTGCTACTCAAAGTGTGGTCCTTGGACCACGGCATCAGCATGAGCTGGGGGAAGTGATAGTGTTGCCAAATGCAAGTTCTTGTTCCCGTTGCACAGTGAGGCCAAACCAAAACGTTGGAGTTTGGAGCAGAGAATGGTTTATTGCAGGGCCATGCAAGGAGACGGGTGGCTCATGCCCAGAAAACCCCAAACTCCCAAATGGGTTTCAGCAAAGCATTTTGAAAGGCAAGATGAGGGAGGGGTGTGGTTGGCAAACTTCTTGGTATAGGGATCCTTTGTTCTTGCAGCTGTCCGCATAGAGTCAGGTCACGATGTTCCTGTAAACCTCTAACCAGACAAATGTTCTTCTCTGGTCTGAGACTTTTTATCTTTAGATAAATGGAAAAGTGTTTTACTCTTAAAGGTCAGAGCCTTGAGAATGGGCTATCCTGTATATTTCAGGCTATAGGCAACATTCTTAACTCGCAAAAGCAATAGAATACAGAGGTTAAAGTAAAAGAAACGGATCTAACATGGAGTCAGATTCCTTCTTCCCTATTACAGTAGAGGTGCAAAATCTCAGGTCCCACCCCAGAACTTCTGAATCAGAATCTGCATTTTAAAGCAATCTCAGAGTTCTTTGAATGCACAGTCAGGTTTAACAAGCACTGCTCTAGGGGAAGTCAAAGACACTTAAATAACTTACTCACCTGGTGAGTGAACAGTGAAGTACAACGTGAACGGTGAGGTACCCCACCTGGTGAGGCACAGTGGAAAAGCATTATAATAGAGGCAGGTATAGAGGACCATTTCATATGTATTTACTTCGTGTCAGGGCTTGAACTAAATATTTTGTATGCAATACCTTAGTTAGTCCTAATGATGGTTCAAAGGAAGATAGTACTTTTAACCTCTGTCGAAAAAGCCCAGACTTAAGGAGACTACATGATTTTTAACCCAGGCTTTCAGTTAGTGAGTGGCTGGGCTGGAGTTTGAATTCCTGTCCCCCAGATTGCCAGCCACATCATCATGTTGTTCTGCTTACTAAAAGCAACACAAAAGAGGGAGTAAGGAGGGATTTCACAGAGAAATCTTACAGAGTTGGCTCAGTGCCTACCTCAGTCAGGGTCCAATCAGGAAAACAAAATCCATTCAAAGAATGTAAAACAGAGGAAATTTAATTCAGACACTTGGTTACACAGCAATGGAGGAGCTGGAAAGCCATCAGGAAATTGGGAGGCGTTGTGCGATTAGCCACGGCAGGAAGCTGCTACCCCCTTTAGGCTGGAGGAACAAAGCGTTGGGATGATGTCACTGCAGCTGGGCAGCCAAAGTCACCAGGGCGTAGCTGAACCCCGATGGGCTCTCCTGCAGGGGTTCTGGCCATGGGATCACAGAGCCGCGGGCAGTGCTGCTCAAGGCGGAGCCCGAGGGGAATAACACGCTTCCCCCGCTCACCCTCTGTTTCTCCACCAGCTAGAAGCCAGCTAAGGTAGGAGCCCAGAAAACTGTGGCCTGCAGGGTTCAGGATTCTGTAGCAGAGAGCAGAGCCAGCAAAGGGCAAGCAATGGACCCAATAGCAAAATGGCCAGGGGAGGACCTGCTGGTGCCCTGTAATCTCCTCCCTGTACCAGCAGAAGGCCCCAGACACTGTCATAAAGTCCCCTCCAGAGTCTCAGGCATTCTCTTAAAACTTTTCCTGTCCCATATTGCTGTTCTTGTGCTTTCTCTCTCATTTTCTTTTCTTTTTTTTCTTTTACCCCCTTGGATGTACCCTTTATTTAAACTGTCATGTTCCCCAATCCCCTTCTGTCCCTAGCCACTGTCTTTCAGCTTTCCTAATTACACACTCTGCTGCCTTTGGGTCAATTTCACCACACCCCCATGCCCAGTAACTAGATTCAGTGCTTTGGGCCTCCATGTATCCAGGAGCTGGAAAAGAAACTCTTGAATGGGGTCTTGAGTGATGATGAGCAGGGTTCTTCAGGCAGAAAAGGGTGATCTGGTGTTCCCAGAGAGGTGAGATAGCAGAAGATGGGAGGCAGATAAAGCTCAAGGCCTAGGGGAGAGTTTGTATGCCACCCTAAAGTGGTGGTAGGGAGCCTTTGAAATATTTAAATAGGATGAGATATAATTGTATTTGTGTTATGCAAACTTCACTCTGGCTGCAGAATGGTTGTTGGGTTCGAAGAAATCAAATTGAGAGTAGAGAGGCCAGTTAGAAACCTGTTGCAGGAATTTTGAGTGAAGGATAAAGGGATAATGTTGACTGATCTATGGAATGTCGGGATGGAAGAGGATGGAATGGCAGGAGGGTCTGCACAGGAACAGCTGGCTGTCCCCCCAAATCTCTCCCCTTCCCTGCTTCTCTTATTGAAGGAGACCTGATTTTACTTGGGTGCTGACTCTTCATTTAGACATTACCCTCATAGGGGACCCTCCCCAGATCAGAGAGTGGCGTAACAATTAGTTCAGTCATGGCCACTCTCCTCCCTCTACTGGGGTTTGGACTAATAAGGATGTGTGATAGGAGTCTGGATGATGAAAGGAACTGGAATTTTTCTGGAAACTGGGGGTGGCAGAAGGTGCTTCAGGGAAGCAGTTTCTTATTCTTGAAAAAAGGGTGACAAGGAGAAATTCGTCTTTTTTGCCTCTAGTTGTGACTAAGGGAAGAAACCAGCACGGTGGCCATCCTGGGTCTAGGAGGAGGTGAGGAGAAGGAGATAAGCCAGCCCCCTGGGGACCAAAGAACTTAACCTCAAAAGTACCATTGTATCTCGTAATTACCCAACTCTGGAATTGTCTGTGCTGTGAGACAGTAAACCACTTAAAGTTTAAGCTACTTTTGGTTCTCTCTCTTTTTTTTAAACAGCTTGCAGCCAAAAGCATCTTAACAGATACGGCAAAAACTAGCAGCCATAGGACTTAGTGGATCTTTTGGTTGTGGTTGGTCGCGAGAGAGATGACTATAAGAGGAGTCATTAGTTTTGCGCTTGGGTCATTAGGTAGAAGATCATACTAGTTACTAAGATGGAAAGCCTAGGAATTGGTTTTAACAGAACGGTGCAAGGACATGCATGTTTTGAAAAGCGAAAGTTTAGTTGGTTTATAGGATATGTATGGGGGATTATGGTGAGCTGGGGGTGGAAGGGACAGTTGTGGTCATATGTCATGTCCTGTACTGATGCAACGTGGTTGGATGTCAGGTCTATAAGTTACCATCTCTGTGACATTGGGCATGGTGCTTAGCTTTTCTGAGCTTCTGTTTTCTAATCAATAAAATAAGGCTAATACTGCCTAGCTCATAGGGTAATTATTGTAATGATGCAATGCAGTATATACGTAAACCAAACGTAAGAGTTATTATTTCACAGGACACACAAGGGGAGCTCTGGGTGGTGATGCACTGAGGGCTGCACTAGATTTCAGCTGGTGGGGGGGCTGTGACATGGTTGGAAGAGCAGAGGCTGGGGACAGAAAGCTCAAGCCAACAGTCTCTGCTGGGGTCTAGACCTATAGTTGGCAAACACCCCATAGGCTTTGTTGCTGAAAAGAAAGCTTACTCCAAAGAGTAAATAAATAAAACTGACTAAAAAAAAAAAAAAAGGATCTGCTTCATTAGAAGAAGCAGGGAAAGTGGGACCCAGAACAATTTCCCCTCCTGTGCTTACCTTAGTAACTCCTAAAAGGGCTCCCAAGGAGTCTGTTGATCCCTGTGGGAAGCAGGTTGGAAGTTGTTGATCTAGACAACAGTGGCTGTGGAGAGGGTGCAACAAAGTGTGAAATATTCAGAAGGAGTGCCTTTGAGGAGCACAGGTTAATAAATGTGTGTAACACTGAATCAACCTAGTCAACTGAAAACTCTCTTACCTATAGAACTCCTACTCATCCTTCAGAATATAGCTTAAATGCTGCCTCCTCCAGGAAGGCTTCCTTGACCAGCCCCCAGGTATCCTTTCTCTGTGCCCCCTCTGCCAGAGAAATTACCTCCTTTCCAGCCCAGCTGCCCCCCTGAGTCTGAGCTGGGCTGTGACTGTTTTATCTGTGTAGCCCCTATAGTGCCCAGCTAAGTACTTCGCATTTGTCTGAATTGTTCTTCTAAAGGAGTAGTGGGTGGAATGATTGAAATGCCAGCTTGAGGATTCGGAGGTAGGAACTGGGGGGCTAAAGGTAAGACAGGATGCCCACCCTAAGAAAGTTATCGTTTGGGTTAAGGTCAAGAGAGAGACGAGGGGGCTTCCCTGGTGGCGCAGTGGTTGAGAGTCCGCCTGCCGATGCAGGGAGCACGGGTTCGTGCCCCGGTCCGGGAAGATCCCACATGCCGCGGAGCAGCTGGGCCCGTGAGCCATGGCCGCTGAGCCTGTGCGTCCGGAGCCTGCGCTCCGCAACGGGAGAGGCCACAACAGTGAAAGGCCCGTGTACCACAAAAAAAAATTAAAAAAATAAGAGAGACGAGGATGACTTAGAGCCCAGATTCTGAAGGCTAAATTTAAACCCCAAGGGACATGAGCCTAGAGGTAAACAGAAGGGAATAGGGGCCTGATAGAACGAGAAGAGAAAAATAAGATGCAAAAAGTTGAGTAATGTGTCCCAGATCCTGCAGGCAATAGGACCAAAAGTGACCTAGAAGCCAAGTCTCTGACTCTAAGGCATGCGACCCTCTCGCTCTCTCTCATCCGTCCCCTTCCCTTCCCCTCCAGGGGGCTGCACAGGAATGGGCATGTGGCTGCCTCTCCCAAAAGACCTGATGGAGTGATTGAATGAAACTCTGTCATCCTGATTCTTTTTCTAGATTTCAGCCACTTGTTTCAATGGTGTTTTTCTGACCCCACCTGGCATTTCAACCACGAAACATCAGTGGGCTGTGTGTTGTTACACATCAACACGGTACCTCCTCTCCTCCCTGCCTCCCCCACGCTGGTTCTTGGTGCCCAAGATCAAAGAGAAATAATGTTCAAACCGCAGATGAAGAAACAAGGCTGGCTGCCTTTGATGTCAGGCAGCAGAGCTGTAATCTGTGCCCCCGACTTGCTTTTACTGCTGATGCAATTTGCAGCTGTGGTGTGGAGTCTAGGTAATTTTTTCTCCAACCCAATCGCTACTAGTAATTTTTATTTAAGTGTAAATTTTCATTTGGCTAAATAAACACTTCCTGTCTGCCCCCAGCGGATGGTGGCCCTGAAACACCACAGGGCTGGGGATTTTCAGGAAAATAGAGCTCAGGGAATCAGGAAGGTCTAACAAGAGGCCATTATGTAGAGTGTACCTTTCCTTAACTTTCCCTTTTATTAGAACAGTGTAATTTCAGTTTCATAAATACTAAGAGATTTACTGCTGGCACTGGGGCTATCCATCTGATTCTCCTTGGAAATTAAGGCTCCTGCCTTCCCTGCAATGTTTCTCTTTGACTCTAATACCACTTTAGCTGCCTTTAGGAACCAAGCCACGATGTAAAGAATTCAGACCATTTTATTTTTAACAAGGTCAGATTGCTCATGATTCCTAATAGAGAACATTGAAAACCTTTTTATTGAGGGGCAACTTTTCTTCTAACTTATCTCTCCTTCCAGAAATGGTTGCAGTCAAAGACATTAACTTAAAACCTTAATCTTTGTTCAAGATAATAATAGTAGTGGTAGTAGCAGCAATAATAGTGACAGAAAAATGTCATGTACTTGTAAACATAGAACAGATCCAGTCCTAGGCACTGCATACACAATATCTCATGGAACCCTTGCAAGGACCCCGCTAGGCAGCTATATTAGCTCTATTTTGTAGAAAAGGATGCTAAGACTCAGAGACATTAAATGGCTTCCCCCTAAACATAGTAAAGGAGGCAAAGCCAGGATTGAAGCCATTGTTTCTCTATATGCTTCTGGACTGTGTTTTTCCTAGGCTATGATATGGATTTTCACAAGGCCATAAGTTACGATCAAATCAAAAGCAATGACGTGTGGTAGGAAGTAGAGCAGGGGATCCACGCCCCATTTTGCTGAGTGATGACTTATAAAGCACTTACTACTAAGCTGTCTGGAGTTCTTCCCTCTGCCTGGAATGTCCTGCCCTCTGTGCTTTGCTTCCCCTCCTGCCCTGGCTTCCATCGTGGGGACTCTTCCCGCATCTCATAAATAGTCCCTCCCACGCCGTGTTGGGCTACTTTTGTTAACTTTTCTCATAGCACCATCACATTGTACTGTAGCCTTGGTGACTATCCCCTCCACCAAGCAGTGAGCTTTTTGAGGCTGGAGATCATGTCTTATTCGATGTCATATCCCAGTACCTGACACCATGATTGCTGTATGGATGGTGCTCAAGAAACATTTATTGAATGAATGAAGTGAATAAATAAATAGGTGAACAACCTACTGTCTCATCACTGAGATAGTTAATATTATTTCCTTTCGTGTACTCCAGAATCACACTTAATTCCTAGAGTAGGTGTGACTGGCTTTCCTATTTGTTATACTAAGGTGGTGGCGAGAGGCGGCTCAACATTTCTCCCTGATGGCTATTTCCTAAAGGGTTCTGTTAAAGAAGATATAAAGTGTGAAGATTTCATTAATTAATCACAAGATGTGTTTTTATAGGTGGACGAATGCCCACAGCATGTAGCACACAGCAGATGCTGGGTGAATGCAGGTCCTTCTCTGTCACTTGGATTCCTCTCAGCAAAACGTTGCTCTCCTATGTCTCATTTTTTTCACTGTCTTTCAAAATACTCTCCCTAAAATTATTAAGGCAAAGCTCTTGTTCAGACAATACCTTAATCTTCTAAGGTTAGAGACAAGCGCTCTAAAATAAGAACCTCTGCTCGGGGAGAGATTGGAATCCTCTATTTTCATTTCTGAGCTGTGTGTTCTCTGTTTTAAACTCTGGTTTAAGTGTGGGAAGAACTCAGCTTTCTCTCCTGATCTCCTTAGCATAGTAATGCCAGGCTGACATTTACAAAAGGAACTTCACTATGCATGGTTGGAGAACGATGGAGGAAATGGTTGATAGAAACAGTAAAAAGAGTCATATGTTTGCATTCCCCAGTAGAATGTGAGCTCCAAGAAGACAGGAACTATACTTAATTCCTGTTTACCTGGAATTCACCTGCAATACAGTGGGTGTTCAATAAATACTTGAACAAATGAATAAGTGAATGTAGAAAGGAATGAATACACCAGACATTGAAGAGCTTGACTAGGCCCTAATGTCACGTAGATGTTGTCACTTAGGCCTTGACAGATTTGTGCAAATTTCTATTTCTTTCCTCCTTCCTCTTTTGCTCTGTTTTTCCATCTCAGCTTCCTGTTACCAAGTGGTAAATGCCCTTCTACTTCCTGTCCTGCCCTGGGTTGAAATCCTACTCTCAGGTCCACCCACTCTCAATCTCCTCCCACTCAGTTCTAGTTTCCCAACTGGAATCATACTTAATTCACAGCTGATTGGCCCAGCAGGTGTGATTGGCATTCATTGAGCCCCAATGTTAGATCAAGCTCCTCCAATCTGAGATTCTTCCCATTTTTGGAGCCTTCTTTAAGAAGCCTATGCTTGTCAGTGTGACCTAATGGGCATATAATGAGAACTGATATGCAGGCAATAGCAGGATGGTAATCCTTTATTTTTGATGATTAATGGATTTATGTTAAGTTTTCCTTCTTAAAGTGCTACTCCATTAAGTGTTAAATGCCTTTAAACGGCCATACCTAGAGAGAAATAAGGCTCAGAACGTAGCTATTGAATCCCAGTACAGAGCTGGGGATACCGTCAGAGCTACAACATCTGGTACCTTCTACCTACTGAGCATCTTATATACACTATGATATTCAACTCTCACCTCAAAAATACCATGCAGGTATAATCATTGTTTCCATGCAATTGTTTCCATAGTATATTTGAGGAACCTGGATCTTGGAAAAGATACACATTTTGCCTAAGGTCCCATGGCCAGGAGGTGACTGAGTAGAACTGAAACCAGTGAGTCTGATTCCAAAGCTCATGCTCTTTGCAGTCTAACTAACAGCCGTTCCACGGGGACTTCACGGTGTTTTATGGTGCTATCTGGTGGGAAGTGCTAGATGACAAGCATTGTTGAAGCAAAGGGGCGGAAGAGCGAATGGAAGACATTTTACTGGACTTTGAAGAGTGAATAGGGCTTCTCTGGCCAGAGAACAAAGGGGAAAGAATGCCTAGTAGAAGGAACAGTGAGGGGTAAAGCACAGAGGCATGGGGATACATGCATGCCATATTCAGGAATGGTGAGTAGTTCTATGGAGCAAGAAACATAGTGTAGGATGGTGAGGCAGTGAGGATAGAGGTGGTGGCCAGCAGCCAGAGCGGGGGACTGGAGAAGTAAGTTAGAGCTTTAGAAGCTCCGAACTTTAATCTGTGGTTAATGAGATGCCAAAAAAGCCTTCCAAACATCAGATCAAGTGGCCGGAGGTTTCCTTCTCCCCAGGGCCTGATACTAATAGTGGAACTGTACACATAGTGACAGATGGACAAGAGAAAGCGTGTGCGCTGGGGAAATCTTTCAGCAGGATGCTTTAAATCACTCCCGCTACATCTATACATAGGAGACTTGAAACCAAAAAATATTCTTTAAACAACTATATATATGTATATATACACATACATGTACATGTTCCCATTGTCATGACAAACTTCAGTTAAAGGTGTTGAGCTGGAACTGTGATTCCAGGCAGTGACATTACCAAGGGAGGCTGTCCCACAGTTTCAAGCAGCTCTGCTAATGAATTCCTTTTGCAGACCCCCTGTTTGAAATGGAGCGTAATGAGAGTGATGGTTCTGCCCCATGCAGGGCAGACTTGGAAAACAGTGCCTTATCATCATCTAATTAAAAACATTTAAATACTTTGGTGGAATATATAACAACACCTCAATAGGAAAAGTGGAGAAGGGTTGGAGCCTTTAGGAGAAAATAATTTTATTTTGCTGGGGGATTTTTAGCCCTTTTTAAAGGAGACTGATTGTATTTAAATGATGAGATTTTTATGTAACGTTTTGAATCGAGAAAAAGTAAAATATCAAAATAACCTTGAGCCACTGGAACTCTTGCCTACGCAGAGGGCAGCAGTTTCATGGTATTGGCCTTATTTTTTGAGAAGGGACATTTAAGCCAGAGGGTTCTACAACAGATCACGTAGGAGAGGCGGATATGGACCCAATTCCTCCAGCTGTCCTGTCCCACTGCTGCTGCATAACAATTTCCTAAACCAACATCCTCTATAAAAAGGATTCATTTTCTTCTTCCTGATCAAATACCAGTCTTCCATTTCACTGGCACACGTTAAATGCCTAATGTAAAATCCCAAGTGTATTCTACCCATTTGCTTCCAAAGGCAATCTCACTGTCATGTAACAAAATGCACCTATGCTATTAACTCACTTGTGGGATGCTGACCTGTACGTGCATGCAATTTTTCAAACATGTTTTCCCTAACATAGTCATTATCATTTATTCTACAGTTCCTGTGATAATCCCATGTTTATGCAACTTAAATATTACATATATATATTCCTCTCTCCCTCTTTCTCTCTCTCCCTCTCACACTCTCTCTCTCTCTCTCTCTCTCTCTCTCTCTCTCTCTCTCTCTCTCTCTCTCTCTCTCTCTCTCAGAAATAAGTATTTATTTCTCCATTTTATAGAGAAGGGAACTTAAGCTCAGAAAAGTAGGACAGACTTGCCCAGGGACCTGCTGGCCAGTAACAGATGAGACTCAGGCTTGAACCCAGGTCTCTGACAAACAAAAGGTAGGCTTTTCCACTGTAATGTGCTACCACTGGCACTCAGATGGGAGTCTGGTTCCAGTTCCCAGTTTGCGTTTTAAGATTGGAACTACACAGCTCTTACTGCAACCAGAAGTATAGCATTTCTTTACCCCTGGATATGCTCCATCAGTGAGTCACCTTTTAAAACAGGATTGATTCTGGCCAACCCTGGGCCACTCTCCTTCCCTCCCCGTGGCAGAAAGGAAAACAGAGGCACACAAAGGAGACAGTGGTACCCAGTGACATGCACAGGCAAAGCAGAAGAGAAAGAGGAAGAAAGCCCTGAGCTTCATATAAACCTCTCCACCCCAATTCTAAAGCAGAGAGACAGCAACAATAATGACAATAATATTAATAATAGATCACCTATACTGTAACATTGACTGAAATTTATCTTTGCCAGGAATATCTCATATGATCCTCTCGACAATCCTATGGGGTACAATTATTCCCATCTTACAGATGAGGACATCAAGGCTTAAAAACTCAAGATTTTAAAAAGCTATTTAGGGCTTCCCTGGTGGCGCAGTGATTGAGAGTCCGCCTGCCGATGCAGGGCACACGGGTTCGTGCTCTGGTCCGGGAAGATCCCACATGCCGCGGAGCGGCTGGGCCCGTGAGCCATGGCCGCTGAGCCTGCGCGTCCGGAGCCTGTGCTCCGCAACGGGAGAGGCCACAACAGTGAGAGGCCCGCATACCGGAAAAAAAAAAAAAAAAAAGCTATTTAAAGGCTTTAAACATATAGGGGGCTTTTTGGTTTTTTAATTTTTTTAATTTTTATGTTAACTTTTTTTTTAACTGAAGTATAGTTGATATATAATGTTATATTAGTCTCAGGTGTACAACATAGTAATTTGACATTTATGTACATTATGAACTGATCACCATGGTAAGTCTAGTAAACAGATTGAAGTAAAATACGTAGCTTTTCAGTAGGCTATTTGGAGGTCCTGCCTATGGCCCTTGAATATTTCTGACCTCATTTTTCTCCCCCCCGCTGCCCTTTCTCTGGCCACAGTGACCTTTTTGCTCTTCTGACGGCACAGCGAGCAGGTAACCTTCGCAGGGCCTATACTTACTGTACCTCCACCCTGGGCTGTTCTGCTTGAAGAGATTTTCACTGCTTGTCCCTCACTGCATGATGGTCTCCTCTCAAATGTCACCTCCTCAGGAAGACTTCCCTAACCACCACTGGTTACTCCCTATTCGTTTAATGTTGCTTAATTTTTCTTCTTCAGAGTCATTATCCTACCTGTCACTGTGGTCTGTTTGTTCATTGGGCTCTCTCTCTAGGATATGAACATCATAAACAAAGATTTTGTCTATTTTATTTACTGATGCTCCCCAAAAGCCTAGAACAGTGCCTGCCCCATAATGAACATTCACATATCTGTGGGATGAGTGATTTGTTAAATGCACAACTAACTGTTATCATAGGTTGATTTCACTGTGAGACGTCCCACATCACTAAAGTCACAAAATACAGACTCAAGTTTGCAACATGGATCCATATGCATTCTTTCCGGTCATTCAGCGCTTCCTGAGCTCCCCTGCACCCCCCTTGACTCCAGGCTTTGTGAGGCATAAACAGAGTGTGTGGAAGAGAAGAGCCAGTAAGAAGACGAAAGTACCGGCGGGGGTGGGGGGCGGGGAGGGGCGGGGCGATGCACAGGGTGACAGGGAACTCCTGCCGGAGGAGGAAAATGTGTCCTCTGTCCCCAGGGCCTCCTACTGAGTAAATGAAATCTGTGGTTTGTCCTTTGGGGTGAGCTTGCTTATTCCGTGATTAGGAAAATCAAAAGAAAGAAATGATCAGATGAGACTGTTTTTCCACCTGAAATATCCCTCACATGGGGGCTGGAGGGAAAAGATGTAAGTAAATGTGTGTGCTTCCACTCTGGGAGCTGAGGAGAAGAAAGCAGTGTCTTGTGCTGTTTTACTGACACCCAGGCATTCCACTTATCAAAAATCACAACTTAGAGCTCTCTTGAAGTGGGTTTATTTTCTCCTTTAAGCCACTTGACTGGTTTTTGCCAGAGACGAGTAAATTTCAAACCCCTTAAAAGCCTGTTTTCCCACAGCCTACAGGCTAGCCATGATAATAGCCACGATCCCTGCTCCTTCGAGCTTTCAGGTGATGGATGTCCATGCTCCTCACCCAGGCTCACCAAGGCCTGGGGAATTGGCCCCTGCCTATCACTCTATTATGTACTGACCTTTCTGCACAGGTGCCTGGGCCCAGCAGTCCCCTGAATGAGATGTTTTTCCTCTTCAGCTATCTATCTGGGCTCCTTCTTCTGCCTGGAATGCCCTTCCTCTCTTCTTCCTTTGACTCTCTCCCCCACTCCGCCCTCATCATCCATTAAGGGTTCATCTCAGGTGAAACCTCCTCCAGGAAGCTTTCCCTGACTGCTTCCCATCCCACACTTTCTCCTGCCCACATCTCCACTTCTGGACTCCCATTGCACCCTCAGAGTACCTTTGACTTAGTCATCTTGGTGCTCTAATTCATCTCTCTAGTCATGTTACCTCCCTCTCTAGACAGGAAGCTCTTTGAGGACAGGAATTTTACTTTTGTATTTTTTTTTAAATCACTGTTGGTATAATCTTTCTTGAGCACCAGGTATTTAATGCTGAATTAGGCCTTTGCAGGCTGGTTAAAGACCTATAGATGACCCTTTATTTCCATACTTGATTACTGAGGGATGGTTTTGGGGTATTGCTAGAACAATGACTCAGAGAGCCTAAAGGATAAACAGATTAACTGCAAGCCAGACTGGATTTAGTATAAACATTACACATCAGAATGAAAAACCAGGGAAGAGAAGCCTACAGCATGGTGTGGCTGGGAGACAGGAAACTTGGACTCTGGTCTCAGTCCTTCCACTGTGGGTAAGTCATGGCCCTTCTCTGGGCTTCTCTTTCCTCCTCTGAAAAAATGAGCATGTGGGCTGAGGAGGGATGGCTGACAGCCTCAGGATCTAGAATCCTACAATTCTATGATACTTCTCATGGATTACACACTTTTTCATGAGCTCAAAGTTTGCATTACCATTTCAGTGTCTTGTGGTAGTGAAAGGTATACACTCCTTTACTGCATCCCGAAATATTGGGCTAAGAGAGGCAAGCCTCTGACCTCAGCAGATAAACTTAGAAGTACCCACCAGTCACATTTCTCAGAAGAAAGTGCATTTAAATAGGGGAGGGGGGATGAGATGGGGAATTATTTATTCACTGCTATTTAAGGCTCAAAGATGTAGAATTTATTCTTTATACTGCATTTTTCTACATAATTTCTCATTTCCTACATATTTTCTCAGTTAATCTTCCCAGAATCCCTTTGAGGGAACCAGGATGGGCAACTAGGTAGCCATTAATACCATTCAGCAGAAGGTTCTAGTTCCCCATTCTTCTAAGAGCACAGTAGGAGAATAATTTCTGGCCTGCAGTGGTTGGGGGGTAATCATGCAACCAGTTCTATCCAAGGAGTTGTGAGCTTCCAGATATAATGTTTATTAACTTCAGGCTGAGCATTTAAGTGAAGGTATGAGGTCATCTTGGGTTTTCTGTTTCCTCTGCCAGGTGGCCAGAAATGTTCCAATCAGTGGCTCTTCCATTAGCTTAGGTCCTGGCCTGAGGCTAATGTAGAGAAAAGCCCCCCAAGTGAACTGGGAGAGACATATAGCATAAGCAAAATCATCTTTATTATTTGAAGTCACTGACGTGTTGGTGCAACCCAACTTAGCACATCTTGACTGACACAGGCATTAGCCCCATTTTTCACATGGGGAAACTGAAGCTCAGTGAAGTAAAATAAACAGAGTTTCTCAGGGTCATAAAGAACGTCATAAGTGCCCAAGCCTGGGATTCGAACTCAGGTCTTCTGACTCCACATTAGTGCTCTTTTCCCTGTCTCACACTGCTGCCTTAATTAGTATGAGGTATTAGGCTTGATTTCATCTGAGCTCACCCTGTGGGTTCTGGTTTTCATCAGTCTTTGGAAGATAAAATGGGAGAGGGAGAAAATCACTGGCTTTGGAGTTAAGCAGATGCGAGCTTGAGTCCTGGCTC
Source organism: Kogia breviceps (assembly GCF_026419965.1). Lineage (NCBI taxonomy): Eukaryota > Metazoa > Chordata > Mammalia > Artiodactyla > Physeteridae > Kogia > Kogia breviceps. The sequence goes on from NC_081310.1 coordinate 153,106,515, forward strand.
TGCCAATTATTAGCTTAGTGTCCTTGGCCTGTTGCTAGAATGTGGTCTCCTAGGTCTCCTGATTCAACTAAGACTGCGGAGGGTGGGAATTCTTGATAGCGGGGAATACTTACTGCTAATGGTATGATATCAAGCAGCAGTGGCAGTATGGGTAGATATTGGGGGTTGGGGTCTGCTTTCCCAACATCCTCAAATCAGAGAGGCTGAGTCACTTGCCTGAGGTTATACAGTAAGTGGAAGAGCCTGAATCCCAACCCAGACCTCTCTCATTCCTCCCAGTATGTCTCACTGCCTCCAGAGGAAACTAGCTCTGCTATAACCCTACATCTGTGAGGAAAGAAAGGCACAGCCTGAATGTCATGATTGACTTCACCGTGAAGAGCCTTCCCATTCTGTTCATGTTTGCCTTGGAGCTTCCAGTTGATTTATTCGTTGAATATTCCTCTCCTTTCTCTTACTCTGGCTTAGCACTGAGAACAGCAGGCATTGCCTTGGCAAGGTTACAGGATAAACTTGCTGCTTTTAGGACATCTGCATACAGCAGAATCTTTATTTTTTCTCCCTTGGGCATAATCTTGGAAAACCACATCTGTTATTCCGGGTGCTTAACTGGCTGGGCTTATTTTTCCTCCTTTGGATGGAGAACTGTTCTGTCAAGATATGAGGAAGAGTTTTCACACCCTCTGAAGTCACAGACCCTCTGTGTATTAAAAAAACAAAACAACAACAACAACAAAAAACCCCTCAGAATCTTGATTGAGTCGTCAAGTTTTATTAAAAAGATGAGAGCACCACCTGTGTCCCAGAGTCCTTCAGTTCTAGGATGTCAAATTCACTGGAGATGCTTTGGGGGTCTCTTCGGATTAAGTCACTGAAGTGCAGGCAGTGGTTGGGGGTCTGAGTGCATCTTAACAGAAAGGCCCTGCATTTCCCAGATACCTGTCCCAGGACACATCTCTCCTCCCCTTTCTGTTCGCTAAGCCACATTTACACGCAGCTGCCTCCACCTCATCCTCTCCAGTGAACCTTCCAGTACCTGGGGAAGAGAAACAAAGACCAGAGTCAAAGTTTGAAACTCAGTTCTGCCTCATCCATTCATTTATTCATTTTAGAACAATTATTGAGCACCTACAATGTGCCAGGTACTGTACTAGACATGGAGGAAACACCTGTAATCCAATCCCTGACCGCATTGTTTTAAATAGTGGAGATTTGAAAAATGACAAGGCAATTATAATATGGTGTGATTAACTCATTAATAATTAACTCACAACTTATTCAACAATACTGAACACCGATTATATGCCAAGCATTGTTTTAAGTGCTCGGAATATAGGGTGAGCAAAATAGACAAACACCTCTGACCTCATGAAGCTTACCTTTAGGTGATGTAGGCAGATAATTAAATAGCTAAGTGTATGATGCAGTGATCAGTGATAATGATGAGTGAGCATCATGAAGAAAAATACGGTGCAGTAAGTGGCGAGAGTGTGATGGAGGGTGCTGTTCTAGCTCGGGTGGTCTGGGAAAGGTTCTCTGAGGGGGTGATGATGGAGGGGAGCCCAGCGATGATATGGGGCCACGAGACTGGAAGCACTGCGTCCTGTGGGGCATGGTGAAGGGCTTCTAACCCATGTCTACTTGTGACTTTGGTTGGGCTACTTGACTTCTCTGAGCTTTTGTGTCTTCCTACCTTGAGGGGGTTTAATGCGCTGCCCGCTCACCTCCTCTGATGGTGGAAATAAAAAGAGAAACTCTTCTTGAAGGAGCCTCCTTGCTCTCCCTTCTTGGACCTGTGAATTACTCTCATTGGCCAGTTCTCCAGAAGGCCCAGACTCATAATAGTCACACAGCTTCAGTGGTGCTGATGGGAAGTCACAGACTCGGCTTTGAGTCCTGCCACCAAAAAGAAGGTCTCCCAGTTTCCCTGAGCTCGATCCCCTCATCTGTACAATGGGGATAGTGAACAGCACCTGTGTTTTCTGGTTATCGTCAGGACTAAGTGAGCTTGTGCATTTCATGCCCTCTATTGGGACTTACCTTGTAGGAAGTGCTTTGACGCTGTGTTCACTGGAATGAATAATGTCACTATCATTATATTTATTAATATTAAAAATAACAGCAACGCCTCAAGCACATGACTGGCGTGTCATCAATACACAGTGAATATTATTGCCCTTCCCTTCTCTTCCTCTTCTTTCCCACTCTTTTCGGTGATGTTGCCCCCTTCCCCTCTGTCCTGTTTGATCCAGAGCTGAGGTTGCAGAGAGCTGGCATCTGAGGTTAGGCTCAAGGGAAAGAACAAGGTAAAGAAACTTGAACCTCCTTCTTCTTGGAAACTTTCTTTGCCCATCAACAGAACACCAGGCTCTATTCTAATCACTTTACATGCATATTAACCAATTTTGTTGCAGGAAGGGGGAACCCCTCCAGGGCCCAAGAGTGGGCTCTGGCCTAACACTCGGAAATGAATTGTCCGAGGAAACACACATGCTGACAAACAAGAGACTGTATTGGGAAGGGGCGCCCGGGTGGAGAGCAGCAGGGTCAGGGAACCCAGGAGAACTGCTCTGCCACGTGGCTCGCAGTCTCGGGTTTTACGGTAACTGGGTTAGTTTCTGGGCTGTCTCTGGCCAATCACTCTGACCCAGGGTCCTTCCTGGTGGCGCACGCATCACTCAACCAAGATGGATTCCAGTGAGGAGGATTCTGGGAAATTGGTAGGACATATGGACTGGAGTCTCCTCTCTCCTTTTGACCTTTCCTGAATTCTTCTGGTCGGCAGTAGCTTGTTAGTTCTGCGTTCCTTACCAGGGCCTCCTGTTATAAGGTAACTCATGCAAGTGGTTACTATGGTGCCTGGTTAGGGCGGGTGGTTTCAGTCAGTGGTTCCCCTAACAACTTCCCCCTGAGAGACGGGGGGACCCCTTCCTGCAACAATTTGATCCTCGCATTGACACTGTAACGTATGTATATTGATTATCCCCATTTTATAGTTATGGAGACTGAGGTATAGGTATAGTAAGTAACTTCTCCAAGGTCACTGAGCTAATTTGCAAGGAACTCTTTAGCGCAAGCCACCCAAACGAGAGAGAATTTAGGGACTCAGGGCAGTAGTTCTTTAAGGAATTACCTTCTCTGATCCTCCTCTCTCCTTCCCTGGGGCTGGCAGGCATGTCCACAGACAGCTGTAAATGGCTGATCTTTGTGACAGGCACCGAGGAAAGACAAAGTGAATCATTAAAGAGAAGGAATGGGGCTTCCCTGGTGGCGCAGTGGTTGAGAGTCTGCCTGCCGATGCAGGGGACACAGGTTCGTGCCCCAGTCCGGGAAGATCCCACATGCCGCGGAGCGGCTGGGCCCGTGAGCCATGACTGCTGAGCCTGCGCGTCCGGAGGCTGTGCTCCGCAACGGGAGAGGCCACAACAGTGAGAGGCCCACGTACCACAAAAAAAAAAAAAAGAGAGAGAGAAGGAATGGAGTCTCCTGTCTTTGAACTCTCAGACCGTGGAGCAGAGCAGTGCTTGGAGCTCAGTGCTGCTTGTTTCAGAACTCTAGGATCAATAATTGCCAACTCCCTACACCCTGCCCTCTGAGAATTGAGGCGCCCCCTGGGCACTGAGAGGCACGGTGTGGATTCCCAGGTGCAGAAGCGTCACGAGGAGGACTTGGTCCCCAGTCTTTGGAAACTGCTGATCTTTCCTTTCTCTTTCTCTTCTTCTGGAAAAGCAGCTGGCTTTGAGGAATAGAGGCGTACTTAGTCAGTTAGACTGCTGGCACACCCATTGATCTTTGGGGAGCTAAGGTTAGAAGAACAATTGCCCAGCCTGTAATCCTTCTCCACCTGTCTCTCCTCCGGACCTATTAGAATTACATACGATTGTCAATGCAAGCTTTGTTCTCCTGGTGTGTCTCCCCCTCCCGCTATTTCTCTCTTCCTCTCCATTGCCGTCTCTGTCTTCTTCATTCTCATGATTTTCCTGACTTCCCCTTTTCCCTTCTCTTCTCTTCTCATCTAGGGAGTAATGAGCCCATTTGGTCAATTTCAAGGCCATTCCCTGACTTGCTGCGGTTCATCTGTCCACTGGGGTGACAGCATTGGGCAGACGAACATTTGGGGAATCAGACAGGTGGGAATTCAAATCCTGGTTTTTGGCTTATTTGCTTTGTGATCTTGGACAAATCCGTTTAGCTCTAATCATCTCTTCTTTGAATGATTGGATTGGCTCAGCCTATGAGTGTGCTCGTGATTGGCCCATGACAAGTGATTCACAGATGGTGATCATCATTATTAATGATTATGATTCCTTATAGAGAAGGGGTATGGGTAAGGTCATCCCCTGCCTGCCCCAGCCCCCTCCCCCCCCCAGATCTCAGGAACAATCATTGCGCCTTAAGGCTCCAGCTTCTCAGGGCCTGAACCAATAACAGCACAGCCTGATGGAACAGTAGGAACTCTGTCCTCAGACAAAGGGTCTAGAAAAGTCAGATGTGCAGTTACCCTGGGTGAAGATGAAGAAATCCCCTATCCCGCCCACGAACAGCATCGGGCTGCAGCTTCCCCATCTGACCTCTCCACGTGTGTCCACTCTGACCACCTGGCCTGTTCCCAAATTCTTGGTTCCCTCTCCAGTTTCCTGCTGGGATGGAGCCCAACCCAGAACCCCTAGCCTGGTGAGGTTTCAGGTTCCTGCCAACTCTGCATTCCAGAGCTCAGCGATTCTTCTTCTTTGCCTTGGGGTGCAGATGATACTACAAAAGCCTGGTGCTGGAGGGTGTAGCTGGGGATGGCCTGGAAGTTGGCTTTTCAGCTTCCGCAGCATCACTGCAGGAAAGAGCCCTCTGTCACTGCCTTCAGAGCCCTCAGTGATAGTGTCACTTGAAGGCACTGAGCAGAAGGGGAACAGGATTTATTCATGATTCTTGGCATCAGCAGAAATATCCTGATAGCCCTGAAAGTGTGCTGGATTTGAAATCAGCAGGCTTGGTCTGAGTCAGGGTTCTGTCATTGACTAATTATAAAAACTTGGGCAAGTCAATTAACTTCTTGAGAGACATTCCCTACCATTCAGTGACAACAATCATTTAATACAGATGCATCTACAAAGTGGTTAGTAACGCTGGCTCCTTCCTTTTTTAAAACACTCTTATACATATGAGGGATATTTGTCATGGATTTCTATTCTGCTTCAAGAGACAAGGTGTTTATAGCAGTTGCCAGTTACAATATAAAAGGCAGCATGGCACTGGGCCTAAGTACAGGCACTCCCATAAGAGTGAGAGTTCCAGGGCTTTCCTAGTGGCACAGCGGTTGAGAGGCCGCCTGCCGATGCAGGGGACGCGGGTTCGTGCCCCGGTCCGGGAAGATCCCACGTGCCGCGGAGCGGCTGGGCCCGTGAGCCATGGCCGCTGAGCCTCCGCGGCCGGAGCCTGTGCTCCGCAACGGGAGAGGCCACAACAGTGAGAGGCCCGCGTACTGCAAAAAAAAAAAAGTGAGAGTGCCAGGGTTCACATCTCTGATCTACTTATCAGCTGTGACCTTGAGCAAGTTAACCTACTTCTGTGTGTCTCCATTTTCCTATCTGTACAATGGGGCTTGTGATATTAGTACCTAACTCATAGAGGTTTTCTGAGGACTTTGAGAGTTAATAGACATAAAGCTCTCAGAACCATAACCATCACAGAGGAGACTTTGTCTCAGTGTTAGCCACTATTATTATATGTCTAACTCGCAATAACTCACCTTAAATGCCTCCCTCATCGATGGCCATTTTCTTTCATTCACCCACCGGCCATATTTGATTGCACTAAGGGTGGGCCCTGGATCTTAAGTTAAGCTGATCAGAGTCCCTTCCCTGGTAATTTGGGAATAGAAGCCAAATAATGATGTGTGTATGTGTGCATGTGTGTGAGAGAGAGACAGACAGACAGAGGAGGATGAGGGATTTGTGATAAATAAACTCAAAAGGTTTGGACAAACATCTTCCCCCTACCCCCCAACCAGGTGGACTAGGGGTGCAGGAAGAGAAACAGAGAGACCCACAGAGAGAGGCAGAGACAGAGACAGAGAGAATCAATCAGAGATGGAGGGAGGAAAAGAGGCCAACGCACACGCGCAGAGTGGAACACAGGTGAGAGAGAGAGCTGGGCAGCTTTATAGGCCCTGGTTCTAGTGCCTTCTTTTTTTTTTTTTTTTTTTTTTTTTGCGGTATGTGGGCCTCTCACTGTTGTGGCTTCTCCTGTTGTGGAGCACAGGCTCCGGACGCGCAGGCTCAGCGGCCGTGGCTCACGGGCCCAGCCGCTCCGCGACACGTGGGATCTTCCCGGACCGGGGCACGAACCCGTGTCCCCTGCATCGGCCGGCGGACTCTCAACCACTGCGCCACCAGGGAAGCCCCTCTAGTGCCTTCTTGAAGCCCAGCTGCATATCTAAACTTGGGCTCCAGAGCACACTCCTGTGTCATTATAACAAATCCCTCCGGATCAGTCAGGATAGGCTAATTTATGCTTCTGCAACAAGCACACCCCAAATCACAGTAGTTTCATACCACATAGGTTTTGCTCTTTCTGTGTGCCAGCCTACATGTTCTACCAGGAATCTGTTTCTTATCATCCTCACTCAGAGATGCGTTCAGTATCCTGACATGCTTCCACAATAACTCTGGTAAGAAGTAAATGTGGCAAATGCCCACTGGCTCTAAAACTTCCTCTTGCAAGTGACACAGATTGCTTCTGCTCCCAATTTCATTGGCCAGACAAGTCACACGACTACATTTATTGTTAAAGGAATGAAGTAAACGTTACCATGTATTAGAAAGTGGTACCCAGACTATTTCTGAATGTCCTCTGGTAACTACCATTCCCACTTTTCTTCTCAATTCACCTTGAATTGCTTTCTATTAAAATAACAAGTAAAAAGTCCAAACTGGCAGAAATGATAAGAAAAGATATTCTCAGTTCCCTAGGTGGTTGGATGTCAATTTGTCTGGGTTAAGCGGTTGGTGCTCTTGGACCCTAAGAAGGAGCAAGCCAAAGGGGGAATAGGGTTATGGAAACTGGATGAAAGGTGTGGTATTGGAGCTGGGCTTTGGAGAAGGGGAGCATTTGCCTAGCACCATCGTGATTCAGTCTTCAGAACTTTAAAATCACACATGATGTGGTGGACCTTGGGGGTAATGCAGTCTGGAGTCTGCATCCCTGCTCTTTAGGGATGGAGTAAAGCTGATGAACAACAAGGACCTGGAATGTCACACGGCACTGACTAGCAGTTGAGGAACTGTTACTTATCTTCCCTTATCTTCTTACACAGGAATCTTCTCTTTTCAGTTACTGCTGCTGCAAGTTTTCATCTTATTTTCCCCTGAGGAATCTAAACACTTCATACTGGCAGTATCATTGGGAGCCATGTGATTGAGGGGTTTGCCATTTTACTGGGAAGACTAGTTTAATTGTTGGCATAAAGTTCATTGCCTTGGTGTTATCAGTCAACAGATTTGAGGCTCTGAGATACCATCTGTTTCTCAAAAGCATTTTTCCCCAGAATCTTCCCAGAGAATATCATTTTCCACTTAACTTCAGAGATCCATTTTCTTACCTATTAGCAGAAATCTTGGGATATTATTATTCTTTCCTTATGAAGAGTAACCTGTAAAACTAAAGACAAAGAGAAGTAGATATAGAATAGTAGTTGACGCCTAATGATCTAAAGTTATACTTCTAATACACAGCTTGAAACAGGTTCTCCTTTGCTCTAAAACCATCAATGGGGGACTGCCCTGGTGTGGCGCAGTGGTTAAGAATCCACCTGCCAAAGCAGGGGACACGGGTTCGAGCCCTGGTCCGGGAAGATCCCACGTGCTGCGGACCACTGAGCCCGTGTGCCACAACTACTGAAGTCCGCATGCCCAGAGCCTGTGCTTTGCAACAAGAGAAGCCACCGCAACGAGAAGTCCACGCACCACAATGAAGAGTAGCCCCCGCTTGCCACAACTAGAGAAAGCCCGCATGCAGCAACGAAAACCCAACACAGCCAAAAGTAAAAACATAATTAAATAAATAAATTTATTTAAAAAATAAAATAGGGGCTTCCCTGGTGGCGCAGTGGTTGAGAATCCGCCTGCCGATGCAGGGGACACGGGTTCGTGCCCCGGTCCTGGAAGATCCCACATGCCGCGGAGCGGCTGGGCCCGTGAGCCATGGCCGCTGAGCCTGTGCGTCCGGAGCCTGTGCTCCGCAACGGGAGAGGCCACAACAGTGAGAGGTCCGTGTACCACAAAAACCAAAATAAAATAAAATAAAATAAAATAAAATAAAATAAAATAAAATAAAACCATCAATGGGTCCCCAGTAACCACAGAGTGAAGTTCAGGTACAATTTCAGTAATATCTCCCATGATGTGTTATACTTCCCCACTTTTTGCTTTTGTCCATATTATTCCTTTATGTTGTATACTCTTCCTGACATCTCCAACCACTGAAATCAGCTGGACAGAAAAATATTTAGAGTGTATTTGGTTGTAAATAATAGAAAACCCAACTCAAAGAAACTTAAACAATAGTGGGATTTATTGGCTCATATATTTAAGAAGTTCATAGGTATGGGAGAACTCAAGGCTGGTTTGAACCTATGGCTCATCAGTATCACAAAGTGATGTTCTTTCTGTCTCTTTGATCTACCTTTTATGGAGCCAGTTTCATTCCTTGTGATTTCAAAATAACTGATGATATCCCCATGGACTACATGCCTCCTACTTCCACTGGGGAGCAGAGTAACATTTCTGTTTATTTAGCTTCTGAATTAATGTCCAAGCTTCCTCTGGTTATACCTTTATAAGTCAGTCGTCCATTCCAAATTTTTCTAAATAGTGTATTGGGTGGCACTGAATGCCTTAAGCTTGGGTTATGTGTGCATTCCTGCACAAGTCACAGAGACAAGTTGACTTAAGCCAGTCAACTCCCCCATCTCTACTCCAAACTCTCCCTGAATTTCTTGGTTTGAAATTCCCCAGTTGGAATTTCCAAATCCATAAGAAATGGTCCATGAAAGTATGCATGCTGGAGCTGCAACCATCAATACATCTAATATTGTCACACTTAACCTTGGCTATAGACTCAAGAAATATTTATGGAGGACCTACTATGCTCCAGGTATTCTACCAGATACGGTCTTAGGCTCAAAGGAAGTCAAATCTGGTGGGGGGAGGATAATACAGAATCTTTTGAGCATCTGTGCAGGTGCTATGATAGAGGTAAGCACGCGGTACTGTATGAGCCCAGGGAAAAGGAGAGGATACTCATTATGGAAGGTGGAGGTGGGTGGGGTCACAGAAGGCTTTTCAGGGGAGATGATCCTGAGATGAATCTTGAGGGGACACTTGGACTTAATCAGGTAGGAATGTGGAAAGAGGGGAGAGGAAAGAATGACATTCCAGACAGGGACCCAGTATGTGTGAAGACAGAGCAATGGGAGAAAGCATGGTGATTTGAATAATGCAACTACTTCAGTACAGCATAGAGTCGAGAGAGTGGACTCTGACATTAAAGTGTCTGGGATTACACGCCAGTTCAACCATTTAGTGGCCAAGTGATGGATAAGTTACATGGCCTCTCTGAGGTTTAGATTCCCCTTTATAAGACAGGTATGATGATAAGAGTAACTGCCTCGTTAGGACTGTTGGTGAGGAGTAAATGAGTTATTACGTGTAAAGTACTTGGTTTACGCTCTACCACGGAAGCTCTTGGCGATTGTTATCATGGCCAGGGCTGTGTGTATGTAGGGGCACAACTACTTATCTATTTGGAAGAAACTGAGTCTGGGAAGTAGATGAGAAGTCTGGAGAAATCTGATGTGATAGATAATACAGTCTTGCTTTTCTTTTGGTTTCAGCCCTGGCAGAAATTCAAGGTCTGAGAACCATAAAGAATGTCATTGTTCTTTTCTAAACTGATGGGCTGAGCTGCTGAGTCAGGGATATTTTGCGTGATCATATCAATGTTGTCATCTTACCATTACTATAATCATTGCTGCTTAGCAATCTCCTCAGCTCAAAAAATAAGTCAGGATAGCTTGTGCTCAAAGGTTTGTGCTTTGGAATCAGACAGATCTGTCTGGTTTGACTCCTACCTTGTCATTTGTGTATGTCTTTTAATTCTCATACCAACTCTGTGAGCTAGGTATGGTCTCCAATTTTGCACATGAGGAAACTGAGGTTTGGAGAAGTTAAGTAACCCTCCTACCATTATGTAGATGGTAGGGCTGCACTTTAAGCCCAGAGCTGTGAAAGCTAGGGTTTTTTACTTCCATGTGTATATGTGTGTGTGTGTGTGTGTGTTTTAATCTTTAAAATGGGATAATGATAGTAACTCCTTCATATTAGTGTGATGATAAAATGAGATAGTGCTTGTGAATCAATCAGCACCATGACTGGCCCAGAAATAAATCTTTGATAAATTAGCTCTGGTGATGATGATGACATTTGACTTTTTCATGTTTTTAATAAACATCAAATTAACTAGTGGGTATTCAGGCAAATGTAGGGAGGGGAGACCATTCATTGAGACTACTGTAAAAAACAGTTCATGATGATTAATGTGGTTAAAATTGCAACTCTCCTGCATTATTTATTTATTTAAATCATCTTGCTTTATTTTTCTCCAGAAAACTGCTCAACATCTAACATACTGTACTTTACTCACTTACCTTTTTATTTCTGCATGTTCCCCACTAGAATGTAAACTCCATGAGGGCAGGAATTACAGTCTGTTTTGTTCTTTGTTGCATCCCCCATTCCTAGAACAGTGCTTGGGAATGATACGTGCTCCATCAATATTTGTAGAGTGAATGAATTAACTAGGAAATTAATACATCAATTAACATTCAGGATAATGACATTTCAGGTCCCTTTCAGTTCTGAGATCCTATGATTCTGTGTGTTTCCATGAATTTCTCAATCATTCCTACTTGGAAGAATAGGACAGTGGGAAGGTATCTGCCTCCATTATTTTGCTGACAAGGTCACAGGTACTTCATGAGTTTCCTCTAGCCTTGGGTAGCCATGAGCATTATTCTCCATGCATTCGTTCTTTAGGTTCAGGAATGGCCACTTCCATATTTGGTTGGCATCACCTGTGTGTCAAACATCAATGCCATGTCAGAGAGCAACGGTACCGTGCTTTTCTCAGCACCTGCTTGTGGAGGGGAGTCGTGGCCACAGTCCTTGTACACTCTTCTATGAGCAGGCCAGCAGCTGGGACTCCATGGCCTTCTCACTTTCTCTTCTGGTCTAGACACTGTTCTCGGTTGTTTCTCATGTGGACTCCAGATCCTTCCCCATCCACACTGTGTGTTTTCCCAGGATAATACAGATCACATCAGAGAGAGTATTGCCTCAACTGGATTAACAGCTGCCTTCATTTCGTGATGAATATCCAGTGTAAGAGGACTTAGTCTTTTATAAGCAAATGCAGACTCTCCTTGTTACTTCCTGTCCTGGCCGGTCTTGCTAAACCTTTTGGGGTGCTCTTGATCTTCTTGGTGCCCCCAGAGCTCCCTTCTCCTCTCTACTCACATGTCTCACTGTGCCTCCGCCCACAGTAGCTCCACCCATGCCCTTGGCTTCAGCTGTCAACTCCATGCTGATGACTTCCCCACCGTCCGGTCTGTCCCCTGAGCTCCAGACCCTGGTTTCCATTGCAAGTTGGACAACCCCACCTGGAAGCCCCAGGCTCTTTGCATGTTCACACTGAAATCATCACGTGTGCCCTTAAGCCTGCGTTCTTATGTCAGGCAATGGCAGCAACATTGCATCTGTCTAGCTGCACAGACCCTTCTTACTCCTTTCCCACTTCTTGGCCTCCAGTTGGCCTCCTAGAGATGTGGATTTAGCATCCTGATGACTCACAAATCTAGCCACTCCTCATTTGTATATCCTAGTGACAGGCCCTCATTATATCTTGAATACATACTTTTAAACATTTTGCCTTCGGTGTTTGCTTTCTCAGATACATTCAGTTCACAACAACAGAGTGATTTTTCTGGAACCCATTTCCAACCATACCACTGTCCTGGTTAAAACTATCTGTGCCCTTCTGCAGGAGTGAGTCTAAGCTTCTTGATCTGCTTTGACCTAGTTCTCAGGCCTATCTGCCACCAGGATCGTTAGCTTCCTCATCTGCAAATGGCATATGTTAATCCCTCTTGTAGGGTCACAGTGAGGATCAAATGAGCTAATCCAGGTAATACAGGTCATATATGCCAGACACATAGTAGGTGCTCAATAAATGCCAATCCCCTTCCTGCCTCTTCCTGAACCACCGTTTGGAATTGATCACGGACTTCAGCAGAGATTTCTCTCCTGTAAATTGAGCCTGAAGTCTTTCTACCTGCCTTTCCTTTGTGGAGGCATAAGCTGAATTCCATCCTCCTGCCCCTCCCCCATTCCATCTCTGTGATGACAGATCATCAAGTAATTAGGACACTGAGCATTTGAAACTGTGTCAGCTCCCTGATGGATCAGTTCCTAAGCGCCTGGCCTAGTACTGAACGAGGCATGTGCTTCTCTCCATACTACCCCACCAAGAACCCCAGGCCTCTGCCTGGGATGGCTAGAAGGGAAAAAAAGGGAATGCCTGGGGGTACTGATGCTGTGGGCAACACCAGCAGCTTTCCCTCTCTCCATAGGAGGCTTTTTAGATGGGTATTTGGTAATGGGTGTTAGTGAGAAAAGCAAGGGTGTTGGAATCAGAAGATTTGGGTTTGAGTCCTGATTCAAAGCATTACTGTTTTGTATCTACTACAAGTTCCCTAAACTTTCTGAGCCTCAGTTTTCTCAGCTCTGAAATGGGGATAATGCTCTTTTTCTCACTGGGTTCTTGGAAAATTACAATTAAATAATGGATGAATTATATAGGATATCATTTCAAAATGGCGACACTAAATATTGATTATAGGTGTGCTATGCTGACAAGGCATTTAGGATCACAGAATGGTATTCTCATAGCAGACTTTCTTCTTTACTTCCTGTCTGGGAGAACTGGGTGAACTTGTTTATTATTCTTTCTCAGTCTTAGTATATTTAGTTTTAAAACAGGGGTAATTGCCCTGACACTTCATAGGGTGAGTTATGTATTATGTTCTTGGTAGACGGTCAAGTACTAACAATAGTTATTATTATTACTCACACAAATGCTGGTGAATCTAATTATTTATCTTAATTAAATCATGAGAGTGAATAATATTGTTCTTAGAGGCTAGCACACCCATTGAAAGCTATGGGTAAGTCACTTAATCTCTGTATCTGTTTCCTCAAATATAAAGTTAAAAGGATGAGTTTGGTCTGCACCTAGAATAGGAGCTGGTATACAGTAAGAGTGCAATAAGTAGAAACATAGTAAGTGCGCGATAAATACACATTGAATAAATTAATGAGTGAATGAACAAGAAAAGTTATTTTACAGAGTTATTTTGAGCTCTTTATGGAATGAGATAGTGCATTACTTACTGTAGGGAGAGACATGTAAGGGACTGTGTTATATGGTGGATCAGCCCTATAGCCTGCCTAGTTTTCTCCTGCCATCTCCTGCCACAAGAACCTCCTCCAGGCTTCCCTGGTGGCGCAGTGGTTGGGAGTCCGCCTGACGAAGCAGGGGGCGCGGGTTCGTGTCCCGGTCCGGGAAGATCCCACATGCCGCGGAGCGGCTGGGCCCGTGAGCCATGGCCGCTGAGCCTGTGCGTCTGGAGCCTGTGCTCCACAGTGGGAGAGGTCACAGCGGTGAGAGGCCCGCGTACCGCAAAAATAAATAAATAAATAAATAAAAATAACCTCCTTCCATGCCTTTGTGTGCTCGTTTCATGCAGCAGAGATGGGGTCCCCACATCCAGCCCTCTGGGGACAGGGCCAAGGTTGCCTGTGAAGCCCGTGGAGACCATAGTGTGTGTAATGCCAATCAGAGTGGCGGTAATAAACACACTGGAGGTGCCTTTGCTTTCCTCTGGTCCCACTCACTCTCATACAGTCCAATTTGGAGGAACATTGAACCCAAGAGTCAGAGATTTGTGCTGGTTTAACCCATGACATTCCTTTTGGGGTTCTAGAATGTTCCAGAAATCTGTGCAGACAACTTTTTAAGCTTTGCTAGGTTCCTGACCAATGGTGAATGAATGTGTCCCCTTTGTTCTAAAGGTAGCTGAATTAAAGAAAGAAAACATTTCAGCATGGAGTTTGGAAGCATTAGAGAAGCTTACTGTCTCAGACTCATACAGACATGAGGACCTTTAGGTTAGGGCTTCTACCATAACCTCCCATCCAATTTCTCTTACATCACTCTTGGCAGGTGGCCGGTCAGCCTCTTTGTGCATACTTCCAGAGGTGAGATGGTTGCTATTTTATTCAGCATCTCATCTGCTGAGCCAATATCTTCCTGCCCTATTTTACCACCTCGATCCTAGTTTTGTACTCTGGAGTTTCACCAGAGAAACCTTGTCCCTCTTCTATTACCTCTACTGAAGTGACCCCACTTCAAATGTTTGAGAATTGTGCTCTTGACCCGTTGTCTTCTTTTCTTCATGCTAAGCCTGCCTTTAAATTTGTCTTGCTTTTTTACTGTTTTCCATAATAATATATGAAATTTGTTGAGATGAAGCCTATTATGTACCAGACTCCATCCTAAATGCCTTATTTAGTTAGTTTTTAACCCTCACCACAGCGCCTGAGTACAGAACTTTCATTACCCCAGTTTTCCAGATGAGATAGTTGAGGCCCAGCGTAGCTAGTAAAGGGCATACCTGGGATCTGATTCTAGGGTGCTGTCTGTAGAGTCTGCACTCTGAAACCCAGTCCATATCCCCTCCTTTTTGTAATGTTACTAATAAAATAATACAAATGGTATTATTATTATAGGTACTGATTATTGGTGGGCTGCTAATTGCCGGACTCCACTAGGGGTTTTATATACATTAGCTCTTACCCTCCCACAGCGAGGAGATCTCACTGTTTACAGGAGAGGACCCTAAGGTGGCAGAAGCCAGTAATTAGTTTGACCTTCCCTCTTCTGCTTTATCAGTGAAGCTCATGCATTAATGCTGGCCTTCTCTATGCCAGCCACTGTGTTAGGGACCTGGCTGTACAGTGATAGACAAGACATAATTCCTCTCCTCTTGGTACTTACATTGTAGTAGAAAAATAGGCATGAAACAACGAATTACACAATTGCTTATTTCATTTACAATGTGATATGAATCACTCAAATAAGGAATTAACATTATATTTGATACTATGGAGGAAAAGTGAAATGTGTAATGAGAGGGAATAACAAGGGAATCCAAGATTGTCAGACAAGAAGGAATTAACTAGTCCAAGGGGGGACTGAGATGGGGAGAGGATACTCCAGGCAGAGGGAACAGCATGTGCAAAGGCACTGAGGTGGTGTTGGGATGCCGGGGGAGACAGGCCCAGGGGGCCAGGCCTTTCAGAGCCACAAGGGCCAGATGGGAAGTTCAGCCTTTGAAATGGGGAATATTTTATTTTGTTTGGAAAAGATCACTCTGACTGCAGGGCAGAAAATGGACAGGTGACAAACAGGTGATTACAATGCCTGATTGGTATCTGACGAGCAGGACTCTCACACCTTGGGCTGGACTCTCTGTTAAGACCATAGCGAACTTCTGCGGCAGGAGTACAAGGCCATGGTCCAGAACCCTGCCTGGGAGCCCATGTGCCTGAGTTTGAAATCTGGCTCTACTTCTTACTAGTGACACAACCTTGGCCAAGTTACTAATCTCTCTGTGTCTCAGTTTCCTCACCCATAAAATAACACCTACTTTAAGCGATCATTGTGAGATTATGTGAATTAATATATATAAAGTACCTAGAACAGGGCCTGGCATATACTAACTATTATTTAGTAACTATGATTATTTGTTTAATGGCCACACACACTGTTGATTGAAAGCAATTGTGGTTAATTAAATCTGAAAGATCATTATAATGTAGCAAAAAAGAGTTTTATGAGAGTTTTAAGCCTAACAAATTAGTCTGTCTTTCCAGCTAAACAGCGCAGGTCTTGCTGAAGGCCTCCACTGCTCAGGAGTAGGGGTTTAACCCCTGGGTGATTGTCTAAAATAGGACTTGCGTGTGTACTTACTTTTCTGTCTCACAGTGTCTCACATACCCATTTATTGCTTTCAGGATGTTCCCTGACTGGAAGAGCACCCCCTGCTTGGGTTGCTTTCGGTCTTCCTCATCACTTTCTTGATTCCATTTTATTAGCCACAAAGAGCCCCCTCCCTTACCACTTGTAGGGACCACTGTGGGGTGCCCCCAGGTCCCCTTTCAAGGAGGATTTGTTGGCCCAGCTGCTGGGAAGACAGCTTTTGCTTGCTGGCCCCTCCCGGGATTGCTCAGCATAGAGAGCTGCCTCATCCAAGGTCAGATTCTTCCTTGGGCAGCACCCATCTAGTGACTTGTTGACATGGAGAGGTAAAGTCCCAAATCGGACAGCTCTGCATGGCAGGTCCAGCTCCAGGACTCCCCCTGGTTTGGCCAGAGTTGTCCTTGGGGTTGCATTGCAGCTTGATGTCTCGCTCTAGGGACCCCTGCTTCCTGTGCCTCCTTCCCAGGCATGGACCCCAGGGCACTGGACATGCTAACATCCTACACCTTCCTCGCTCTCGGAGAGGCCTCAGGGGGACCCACCACTTTGTGGCTCTGCCTGCTGCCCCCTCAGAGCCAAAAGGAGACCACCGTGCCCCACTCTTACCGGGTGAAATTTCTCTATAGCACTAACAGAGTCTGTCGTGAACTGTATTTGATTATTACAGTTGCCCCTCACCTCCAGTTTCCTATCCTAAAATATAAGATTCTTGTCTGCCTCGAAGGTACTCAACAAATATCAGGTGAATGAATTCGGTATAATATCATGGTTAAGTTCCCTCAGCATTTGGAGCTAAACTTCCCGAGTTCAAATCCTGACTGTGACACTTACCAGCCAGTGATCTGGCACAAGCTTTTAAATGCTGGGCCTACAGCATGAATCGCACAGAGTAAGTGCTCAACAAATCTTAGCAGTAAAGGGTCAATTCATTCACGGGGTTGTTGTGAGGATTAAATGAGGTAATGCACGCAAATCGCTTAGTTAGCACAGTGCCGAGCTCAGAGGAAGCACTCTGTAAATTTCTCTGTTGGCATCAGCAATTGTCTAGGCGAAGTCACTGGAAAGCAGGTCTGTGTCCTCAGCCTCAGCCCCGGAATCCCCTGCAGCGCCAGGCACCGTACGCCAGGTCTTTATTCTGCACACAGGAGGCGCTTCACTTGGTGAGCCATCCTCCTCTCCCAGCGCTCGGGGGCAGAGGGTGGCCTGCCTTTACTCTGAGAAGTCCACCCTGCCTAGTCCAGGGCCAGCCAACGGTAAATTCTTCACACACACATTTCAGAGAGGGGGTTTGAACCAAATTTCAGTGTCATCTCGCTGCTCAAATGTGGTCTCCATGGTGACTCCCAGTCCAGCAGGTTGAGGAAGGTGCTTCCAGATCTGGGGACTGGCACACTTGCAACGTGTGTGCCAATTGCAACATCATTTTTTAATGTGATTAAGGCGCTAAGAACCCTGGATCATTGCTAATTGGGCTGTTCACTACCATGTCCTAAAAGCTCATGACTTAAAGAGTCATGTACCAAAATGTTCATTGCAGCTCTATTTACGGTAGCCAGGACATGGAAGCAACCTAAGTGTCCATCGACAGATGAATGGATAAAGAAGATGTGGCACGTATATACAATGGAATATTACTCAGCCATAAAAAGAAATGAAACTGAGTTATTTGTAATGAGGTGGATAGACCTGGAGTCTGTCATACAGAGTGAAGTAAGTCAGAAGGATAAAAATGAATACTTTATGCTGACACATATATATGGACTCTAAGGGAAAAAAAATGTCATGAAGAGATTAGTGGTAGGACGGGAATAAAACACAGACCTACTAGAGCATGGACTTGAGGATATGGGGAGGGGGAAGGGTAAACTGGGACGAAGTGAGAGAGTGGCAGGGACATATATACACTACCAAATGTAAATTAGATAGCTAGTGGGAAGCTGCCACTTCCAGTGCTGCTTCCAGACACGGGCCATATTTTTTCGCATTTCTCAGACAGATTGTGGGTTGTGTGTTCATTAATTAAGATGAGAGTAATTGGTCCCAGCAAATAGTCTGCACATCAGCTTGCAAACTGTGTGTACAACGAGGCCCCGTGGTTCTTCCTCTCCCATCTCACATCTCTATAGCTGGTTCTTTGGCTCCTGACTGTTTTCCCAAATCCCTAGGCCCTCCTTTTACTGTAACAGTTGAAAAATAAAGGGAGAGTTGGATTGGAAATGGAATTTTCTTGGCTTATTGAAAGTCATTTCATGCCCAGGGAGGGAAGAAATAATAAACCCCCTCATATGTATGTACTACTTGGTGATGTTTGAAAAATTCTTTCACCTGTGGTGTCACTTATTCCTCACTTCATCACTGGGAAGCAGTGATTATTATTATTAAAGGCGTTAAGATCTCAGGCTCTGGAGCTCAAATCGTCTCTTCTACTTAGTAGCTGTGGAAATGGCAACTTGCTTGCCCCTTTCATGTGTCGTATTCCTAGTGTGAATTATTGTAATAACTTCTGACCCAATTCACAGGATTACATTGTGGACTAAATGAGACCATGCAGGGAAACCACAGAGTCTACATTGTGGGCTCTTAAGGTTTTTGTTGTGAATATACCCATTTCACAGGTGGAAACTAAGGCCTCTGAGCTCTCTAGCTAGTCATCGGCTTGACAAAAGTTTAGACTTCAAGTTCTCTGGTTCCTAAATAGACTGAATGTGTGCTCAATGTGGGGCTCTGGGCTTTACACTTGACTTTAGATGACAGTGCTTCTGGTCTACAGAGTGTGGGTATGTGCAGGGAACCTTGCTCCCACAAAACATTTCTCGTTTTTTTTTTTTTCCTATGATGAGGTTAATTTTCATTAAAATTAGTCATTGTAAAAGGTGTCATTCTTCCCCCTCATATGACAAGATATACCTTTTCTTGTACCTTTTCTCAGTTATTGGACCCCCAGGTCATTTCTACGTGCTGTTATTTACAGCATGGTAACCCCAGAGCAACCAAAAGACTCTGCTGCTTGCCTTACTTTCCATAATTATTTTGTTCTTTTCTATCCCTAAAACAATTCCAGTTATGGGCCTCTTCTAATATTCTGTTATCCAGGACCAGTGTCTGCCAGGGGATGGGGACTGTGTTGTCCAGCTAACTGCTAAACAGTGCCAAGCCCAGGGCCTATCACGTGATACTCCCTGCATCAGTGCTTGGTGCATGGTGAATGGACCAATTCGTTAATCAATAAATCAAGGATATTAGCTCATAGGCTGAAATATTGGATTCTGGCCTTCTCGAACTTTTTAATTGTATGCTCATCCACGCCTACATGCAGTTGTCTCTTTTTGTGTGCATTCCTGACATTTCTTGCAAATGGCTCACCCAGGTCCCCATGTAGACTCTTCTGGGCCCATCCATGGGAGGGTAAGCGTAACGCATGGTTTCCACTCCTCTTGGGTCTGTAGGTTGCAGAGGGCTGAGACACTGTCTCAAAGCAGAAAGCCACCTGTGTGCCCAGGCAGGCCCTCTGTCGCATGTCCCACCTGACGGTGTATTGAGGCTGGGGTTCCCGGCGCCATGGTGAGTGTTTCCAGCCTGCACCAGGAGCAGGACCTGGAGACCTCAGTTTTTTTTCCCCTGTGGTAGTTTGTGTCTTTGCATGTCTTTGAGCGGCAGAGTGGCACAATGAAAGATGAGTGTTTCAAACAAAAAGGGATCTGGAATAGCCATGTGGAACGTCTCTGAGGCCCAGAAACCAGCCAAAGTCTGCTGGAATCATGGAGTCAGAAGCCCTCCTTGAATTGCGTAGGAGTCTCCCTTTGGAAAGTGTCTGAACCACATGAAAAACCATGCAGTGGAGGAGAAAGCCCTGAACAAGGACTAGTAAGAGTCGAGTTCTGATCCTCACCTCCTCATTGATTAGGCCTGTGACCTTCGACAAGCTCTGTAGCTATCTGAGCCTCGGTTTCCTAATCTGTCCAATGGGGACAAGTTATCCGTGCCCTGGGTGATTCTGTTGTGTTGCGGTAAAGCTTGAACAAGGTGATGGCTGTGGAAGAGGTTTGGGAAAGATGACGTGTGCTACATGAGACACATTTTTAGTGTTATTATAGGGAAGTGAGGGGCTATAAATAGAATATTTTAATATAGTGAAGTTTCCCTGGATGAGATGGCTTCTTATTCTAAGGAGAAAAATTAGTTCGAGCCCAAGGCTAGTCATTAAATCAGCAAAACGATTTTCCTTCTGTGGGCCTCAGTTTCCTCACTCTTTGAAATGGAAGTTAGACTAAATGGTCTTTAAATTCCTACTAGGGGCATGTTAGGGTACTAAATTCGGTTAATTTATGGGGAGCAGATTAGTGTCATGGAAGAGTTCTCTGCCCGTTTTGGGGCAAGGAAGTCACGTTTACTGATTCCTGACTGCTCTGTGTCAGGTACTTCCCTTTCCTGCCTCATTTAACTGTCACAGAGCCCTGGGAAGCTGGCTTTATTGTCCTCACTCCACGGAGAAGCAAACAGCATCCGGGAAGTTATGCGTTGAATCGTCCCCTCCCGCTCCAGATTCACATGTTGAGTCCTGACCTCCAGTGCCTCAGAATGTGACCTTATTTGGGAATAGGGTTATCACAGATGTAGTTAGTTAAGATGAGATCATGAGGATGGGCCCTAAACCAATATGACTGGTGTCCTTATGAAAAGGGGAAATTTGGACACACACACACACACATATACACACACAGAGGGAGACTTCCAGATAAAGAAGGCAGAGATCAGGGTGATGCTTCTATATGCCAAGGAATGCCAGAGATTGCCTGCACACCACCAGCAGCTAGGAGAGAGGCATGGAACAGAGTCACCCTCATAGCCCCCAGAAGGAACCTACCCCACCAACATCTAGATCTCAGATTTCTAGCCTCCAGAACTGTGAGATGATGAATGCTGTTGTTTAAGGCACCCGGTTTATGGTACCTCATGATGGCAGCCCTAGGAAACTAACACAGAGAGGCTAAGCAACTTGCTCAAGGTTGCAAAGCCAGGGCTCAGAGCCAAGTCTATTTCACTCCAAAGCCCGTAGACTTGTCATTGCATTCACCGTCCACACCCTGGAATGTCAGAGCTATGCACGTGAAGGAATGGGGCCAAGGAGGATGCTCTGGAGTTCATCTCAGCCCCTGAGCATCCTCTCCTTCCAGTCCCCACTGGTCCCCTGCTCTGCCTAAGGAAGGGGATGGAGTCGCTGAGGATCAGAGTCCCATCCTTCTTCCCCTTCCTTCTTGCTGGCAGCACTGGAGGAGACAGCAGGGAGGCAGACAGCCCCTGGCTTGGCTGACTTCCCCAAACGGTGGCCTCCCGCAGCTAGAATGTGGCGTCCCCCTGCCGAGGAGCCAGATGTCCCACATCGGAATGTGATGTCACGGCAGGAGTGGGTGTGCGAGCAAAGGTAATTGGGGAGAAGCTGCTCAGGGTGATGTCCCCTTTCTTCTAGCAGCCCGTGGCTCCTGGCCGAGGTGACTGAGTTGGCAGTGTACCCTAGGATTTGTGTGCACTCACTTACAAAACCCGAGACGAACGTTCCTGTTGGCAGTCCAGAACTTAATGGGTGCTCAGGCAGGTTCCCCAGCCTGCACTCACAAGCTCCCCAGAGGGCGGCAAGGGTAGCAAGGACGAGCCCTTGGAAAGAAGTCATCCTGAGCGCCTGTACTTTCTCACTTTGACCTCCTACCTATCTCCTCCACAAGGCGGCTCTAACCAGTCCCTCTCTGCCCAGGGGAGAACATGGGCACAGAAGGGTGAAGACGGTTTTCCAAGTTTACACAACAGGGAGAAGGTAACCTAGGGTTAAAAACTGGTCCGTCCACACAAGTCTCAATAGCTTTTTCTCTGCAGCTTAGACCGTAATACAGAGAAGCCAGGCCACAAACCTGGCTCTCTTCTCTATCTGTTCCTCAGCTTGGAGGGGCCAGCGGAGAATGGAGAGAGAACTCAGCACCCTCTGGTTTGAAAAAGTTCAGACTCCTTAACCTGGACTCCACCTAACTTTCAACTCCTTTCCCACACTCCCTCCACCCACTGCCACTGTCCCCCAGAACACAGAGGCCAGCTCCTGCCATCCCTACTCTAACCCACTACCCCCGAACATCTTTGCCCAGGAGCTTCTCTCCCCTAGCTTGGTATGTCTGGCCTTGCAGAGCACAAAAAACCCTTCTCATGTGTCAAGTATCCATCTCCTTGGTGCAGCCTTCCCAGACTCTTCTAGGAAGCTTTCCTATCATGGCTTTCAGTGTTGGGACAGTAGCATAGCCTAGGGACTTCAAGCATCAGCTCTGGAGCCAACTGCCTGGCTTGCATCCTCTCTCTGCCATTTCCTGGCTATGTAGCCTTGGGGAAATTGCTAAACCTCACTCTGACTCTACTTTCTCATCTGTGAAATGGGATGACGATAATGAGGGCCTGCTCCATTAGGTTGATGGGAGAATTAAAAAGGATTAACCTATGCACACTACTATATATAAAATAATCAACAAGGACCTACTATATAGCACAGGGAAGTCTACTCAATATCTATAATAACCTATATGGGAAAAGAACCTGAAAAAGATTAGCTATATGTATGTATAACTAAATCACTGTGCTGTATGTACATCTGAACCTAATACAACATTGTAAATCAACTATACTCCAATATAAAATAAAACTTTTTTAAAAATTAAAAAAATAACAAAAGGGATAAATGTGTGAAGGATTCCACTTGTACATTGGGCTATCAGTAATTCTTCCTTGATTGTCTGCCCTTTGGACTGTGTGCTCCCTGAAGGCAAGGACTATGTCTTAGTTGCCTCTGTACCTCCCATAATTCCCAACATGGGGCCTAGTGCCTGACTGATAGATATTTGTTAAACAGATAAATAACTACATATGTAAGTAGAAGGAGATGACCAGACTTAACAGTGGCTCTCTCATGTGTGTACCCAGCGTCAATCAGGTAATAACAACATTAATAATAGAATTAGCTCATCATGTCTACGGAGTGATGACTATAGGTCAGGCACTGTTTTAAACACTTTGCCTGGTAACTCATTCAATTGTCCCAACAACCCTCCAAAGTAGTACTTGCTGTCATTCTCATCATCATTTTAAGGATGAAAAAAAGGCACCCTGGGTTTCGGGCTTCCCCATGACGATAGTGCTACAACGTAGCAGACCATACGCATGGCCACTCCATTGTGGTATTTCCAGGGAAGGTGTGATGGCAGTGGACAGCCCAGGGGAGAAGGAAGAGGATCCTGAACCAGCAATTCATGATGAGACAAGATGGAGTGAGGGAGGCGGGATGGGACAGGGCTATGCTTGGAGCAAGCATGTGGGGTTGAAACTTTCATTGCAAATGGCCCTGCTAAGTTTCTCACTTTTCTCAGCGAGTCATTGCACTTGTCTTAAAGGAACTGAGATAGAGCAGAGGGCCATCAAGCAGCAGGTGTGGTCCTACCTAAGGCCAGGAAGAGGATGATTCCTTCCTTTTTTGTGTGTTGGGTTTCTAGCATCTAGTGGAATGCCTGACACAGAGTCCGTATTTAATATACGGCAGTCGAATAAATGAATGAGGAATCAGGGACTCCAGGATTCAGTAGCTTGCACAGGTGTCCAGTTTCCACTTACGTTACTTTAAACCACTTCTCATCTGTATGCCAGAAAGCCCAGGTTAGGGGAGAGGGAGCACATTTTTACACGATGAGATTTTGCATCTCCCATCCCCGGCTCGGGCAGCAGCCTTTGAGAGTCCTGCTCTTCTGGAGCTCCAGCAGGCATTGCTATGAATGATGAGGCCTCCAGCTGGTCTTGGTGCTGAGCAAATATTAACACTTTGAATCAATTGTGCCTCCTTGATTACTGGGAAAACTGTTCGGAGGCCAGCAGAGAGTTATAGCACCATGCAGCCGTCGAGCATGGGAGATATAGTGGGAGTAGGCAGCATAAATGAGTTTAAGGCAACGATGGATTTGCACTTGGAAACTGAAATCATATGGTGAGGTTTGCTGGTGGAATTGCAAAGTACGCCTGGAAGAATGCCAAGAGTAATGCGAATGGGCCTCTTGCTGTCTCAGCCCGTGCTTTCCATGGTGGCCAACTGTAGAATGGGGAAATTAATAGTACCTACCTCACAGAGTAGCAAGGAGGAGTAAATGAGTTCATACAAATAAAGCGCTTAGCACAATGCTGAGCATGTTGTAAGCACTCAGTGAGCGTTAGTCAGCATTAAAACGTGCTGGGTACCACGAATACAGCTAAGGATAAGAGACTGGCCCCTACCGTCCTTATGAATCTTACGGTATATGGATAGCCAGCTACATAACTGTTGTGTAACGTGATGGGTGCCATGATGGCAAAGATTCAGGGCACTGTACAACTCAGAGAGGGGTTTCCCCAAACTGGACTTGGAGGGTCAGGGAAGACCTCGCAGATGAAGTGGCACAATGGAGAAATTAACAAGCAGGAGGTGGCCAAGTGGAGATCAGGGGAGAGGATACTCTTAGGAACAGGCAATAACAGTCTATACAAAGACCCGGAGATAGAAAGAGTTATGTCCACTGAACTCAAAGTTCAGGCTAGCTATGATGTGCAGTTGGCAGGGGTGGGGTGGGGTGTGCTAGTGTCCTAGGACTGCTGTGACAGAATGCCACAGACTGAGTGGCTTAAAAGAATAGAAATGTATTCTCTCGCAGTTCTAAAGGTTCGAAATCTAAAACCAACGTGCTGGCGGGGCCATGCTGTCTCTGAAGGTTTTAGGGAAGAATTCTTCCTTGCTTCTTCCAGCTTCTGGGGGTGGCCAGAAATCCTTGGCGTTCTTTGGCTTGTGGCTGCATCCCTCCAATTTCTGCCTCTGTCTCGATGTGGCTGCCTTCCCTCTGTGTGTGTCTCCATTTTCTCTTGTTATAAGGACACCGGTCATAGGCCCACCCTAATCCAGTCTGACCCCATTTTAACTTAACTAATTACATTTGCAAGGACATTTTTTCCAAATAAGGTCACATTCTGAGGTTCTGGGTAGACATGAGTTTTGAGGGAACACTCTTCAACCCAGTACAGCGAAGGTGGTCAAGGAGAGTGGAAACGAATGAGAGTGAAACAGATCGGAACCTGATTCTGAAGGGACTAATAATAAATAATAATCGTAAACTAATATCCATGAGCACTTACCACGTATGGAGTCCTGTGGTAAGCACTTTACGTATATCAAGTGCAGACTCCCTTTGGAGGAGGGAGAGTCAGGTTGAGTGAGGCCAGAGGGAAAACTCAGAGCTCACCACGTGTGTCATCAGTCAGGGTCCCCATAGGAAGCAAATGGCAGGCTTGGATTAGGATAATTCAAGGAGGGTTTAATGAAGGGGCTGCTTACCAAGGTATGCGCAGGGCATAAAGAAACCACAAGAGAGCAGGACACCAGGCTCTTACCACCCCTGAATCTGAAAGAAGCAGCTCAGGAAGCAGGTACTGGAACCCAAACCAGAACACTGTATGAAGAGGGCCACCTTGAGAAGAGCTGTAACCTTTAGTTGAGGGAGGCAGCCAGCCCAAGGTGACCACAGAGGGAGAAGACAGCCAGGAGAATAGATACCCTGCCTTGACTCCTTCTTTCCCAGTCTCTTGTTGAGACCCCACTGGCCGGCCCTAACAGGAAGCCAGAGGACAAGAAGGTCCACTGATGTAGTCCACATGTATCAAACTCATGGGGCCCTGAGCCGAGTGGAGAGGGCTAGAGAGTGGATCTGGAGAGGCAGACAGACAACATCTTGCGTTAGAATATTCATGAAAAGGGAGAGCTTGGGCGCCAGAAAACAGGCAAGTTAGATGGTGGTGAGAAAGTCGCTATAATCTAGAACTAAGAATACACACTACTGTATATAAAATAGACAACCAATGAGGACTTACTGTAGAGCACAGGGAACTATACTCAATATTTTGTAATAACCTATAAGGGAAAATAATCTGAAAAAGAATCTATATATGTGTGTGTGTGTGTGTGTGTATGTGTGTGTGTGTGTGTGTGTGTGTGTGTATCTGAATCACTTTGCTGTACACCTGAAACTAACATAGCATTGTAAATAACTATACTCCAATTAAAAATAAAGAATGAGCGTGGGATCTGGGGTGAGACAGGCTTGCATTCACATCACTAACTCAACCCACCTCCAACCACCTGTGTGACTTTGGGCATCTGCCTCCTTGTGGGGTTATTGAGATGATTATACAGACCAATATAACTTAAGTACTTACCGCAGTGCATGGCACTGGTAATACATACTCAGTGAGCATTCATTCACTACTGTTGCTATTATTATGAACAACACTGAACAGCAATCTGTTGCAGTAGGGGCCTCTCTCTTTTTTAAAAAATTTTATTATTTGGCTGCATCAGGTCTTAGTGGTGGCATGTGGGCTCTTCGTTGTGGCACACAGGCTTCTCTAGTTGTGGCACGTGGGCTCCGGAGCGCACGGGCTCAGTAGTTGCGCGCAGGCTTAGTCGGACTGCGGCATGTGGGATCTTAGTTCCCCGACCAGGGATCAAACCCGCGTCCCCTACATTGGAAGGAGGATTCTTAACCACTGGACCACCAGGGAAGTCCCAATGGGGCCTCTCTTGAAGGCCGGTGGCCAGTCACTCTGTCCAGCATTCATTCGTCCATTGACCCATTCAGTATGCATTTGTCAGCATCTTGTGTGTGCCCATCATGGGTCTAGCAGGTAGTGGTGAACAAAGCCAAAAAAACTCTCTGCCCTCGTGGAGCTTACACTCTGATGGGGAAAACAGACAATAAACAAACAAATAAGGAAAACAGACTGTCTGAAAATGATCAGTGCTGTGGATAAAACAAAGCAGAAAAGGGAGAGGGGGGATACTTGGGATGGGATTGAGAGTTGAAATACAGCTGCAAGAAGAATCATTGAGAAGGTTGATATTGGAGCACAGATCTGAATGGGGTTGAAGGAGGAAGCCATTCTGATACCTGAGGGATGGTCCAGGTAGAGGGAAGGACAAGGGTGGAGGCCCTGAGGCCGGAGTCCGTGGGAGCATTTGGGAAGCAGCAAGCATGCAGCACCATGGGAACTGAATGCAGTGAGGTCAGAGGGGTAACAGGAGCCAGACCTGCAGAGCCCATGGTCTTCAAAGGACTGGGTTCTGCATGACACAGCAGTACATTCTGCAGTCCTGGACATCACACATTAATGCTATTCCCCCATCTGTAAAATAGGGACAATAATACCTTTTGTTTATTCCCCAATTGGATCGTAAGGGTCCAGTAAAAAAGGGGGTTATGATGTTGTTTTTAAAATAATTATTTGGCAGGAGAATGTTCTTATTGCTTAGTAATTTTGCCCTAGTCTACCTGCCGCTGAGTAGAAAGACTGCCCGTGCCCTCGAGAATGTGGCCCTGCTGGACCATTGCTTGATACTGGGTTGTTGTCTGTTTCTCAGCAAAACTCATCTTTTTCCTTTGCCTCTTCAGCTCTGGGTCCTGGATTTTAAAACAGCAGTTTCTCCCCACTGTGTTCCATGCCCCAAACCTACTCAGTGGAATTGCAGACCAGTAATTCACAGAGGCCTGTTATTTTTCCTACATGCAATAAAGACTTTCTGTAGGTTATGGGAAATAAATGTGCTTTTTACTGTCAACTGTGGTTCTTATTAAACTTATCCCCTCAGCAGGGAAATACTTTTGCAGGACCAAGCAGTTTTATGTCCAAACAGCCAATGAGCTGATAATGGGTTTTATGTCTAGCTGTAACCAGCGGCCTTGCAGGCAGCCCTTCCTGCATTGCAGTCAGGAGTTGTGGGTTTCTCAACGCACAGCGTATAAATACTTCTCATTAACGTGGTGGCCTGTGCTCTCAAATAGAGAAGCTGGTCTCCTCATGCCAATCTGCTGGCGGAAACATGGAATGCAAGAGGCCTGATGGAGCTGAGGCAAAAAAGCTGGACCAAGAACGAATGGCATGAGGTTATGAGAAAGGCTGGAGCAGTGGAGAGAATACTTTACAATAGTGGAGTCTTTAAGCCAGGAGTAATTGTTTAAATTGTAGATACAGCAGCTGGGCTGTTATCTCTTATTGGGGGAATAGAAGAAGCAAAGTCAACTAAAATCTATTGATAATTATTCTGTGCACCAAGCACTTTACATAGACCATGTTTTTTGATCTATTTAAAAAAAAAAAAAAACTGGTGAAATTGACATTTTAACCCTGATTTTTTAAAAGGAGATTGAGGATTAAAAGCCTTACAGTTGATACATAACTGAGCCAAGTTTGAAACACAGGTTAGCTACATCAAGTCAGACAGACCAGCTTCTCTGCCTAGAAAACTTTGTAAGACTTAGTGTCTTCATCTGTCGAATGGGGTTGAAAATGTCACACCTTGGAGATTTGTGGTTTAAAGGACCACCGTGGTGCTGGTGTGTAGTTCATATTTGGCAAGAAGAAAGCCCTGACTTCTGGCCAGCTTTATTCTTCCTTCCTAACTTCTTCCCTCTCTTTCTTCCCTTCAGTATTATGTACAAGTGAAAATAACCACAGGCAGTAGGTGGGACCACGGCTTCAGTGAGATGATGGGAAGTAAAATCCAAACCTAGGTGTTACCAAGAGAATATGGTTGACACCATGGGAATCTCATACTTTCATTTGGAATCACAGTATTGGTTTAGACTGCAGAGTGATTTCATAGAGAGTTGTTTAAATGTAAATATAGAAATTGGGGTGCTTTCCATCACAATTGGAAAAGGGAGGAGGAAAGTGAATTAGTACTTTTTGGAGCCTACCATGTGGCAGCTACTTGCATGTCTTATCCTTATGATGTTTCCAAGAGAACATAAGTTCCATGAGGGCTGGGATTCTGGTCTGCTTGTATTGACTGGGGTATCTCCAGCACCTATGCCAGTATGTGGCATGGAGTAGGACGTCAGGAAATGCTTGCTGAATGGACTGTGGCTATTTAGGACCAGCATAGCACCAGGCAAAAACCAATCAGCCACGTGGCACTGAACATCATGAAGATAAAGCAGTCTGGCTAATGTTCTCTCTCATTCCCCTAAATATTGCTTAGATTAATCCCCTCCTCTTGATCACACTTCCACATGACACATCATATCTCACCCTTATTCCTGCCATAGCCTCTACTTTGTTCTCCACAACATAACTGAATCGATGTTTTACTATGTAGCCAGAAAGATTAAAAAAAAAATATATATATATATATATATATATAATAATGACTCTTCTCTTTTACATCTGCCAATAGCTCCATGTTGTCTTTGAATGCAGGCCTAAACCTTTTCAGGCTCATGAGAGCCTGCTGGATCTGGCCCATTAATCTCTAGCCCTGTTGGTCTCCTCTTTCTGTTCTGTATTGCTTTTAGATCCTGAAATGAGCCGTGCTCTCTCTTGCCTCTGGTCTTTGCACATCTTCTGTTTGCGTGGAATGCTGCCCTGTTCATCCCCTGTACCTCTCCGTACTGTCTTTGTCCTAGATGATCTCTACTCATTCTTATAGTATCCATTGATATCATTTCTTCAGGGGGCTCTGCCTGAGAGATACCCACATAAGGTTGCCAACTTCATGCTCCCAGAGTGCCCTGCATGTCCTCTTTTCATACACTAATAGTTTTAAACAATATTTGTTTTTCCACCATGCTAAAAGCCCCTTGAAGGGATAGATGGATCCTACCTTGTTTACTGCTGTGTGTATGGCATCGTATGCAATGCCTGGCATGTAATATGTACTCAATAAATATTGTTGAATAACTAATCATCATTTAATACTAAAAATATCCTGCAAACTAAGAGTGATTTTCCCATTTTCAGATAAGGTAACTGAAGTCCAAAGAGATGAAGTTTCAGACTCAAGGTCACATAGCAAATGACATATTTAAGAGTCAAATCTGAGTCTGACTCCAAAATCCATGCTCTTTCCACTATTCCAAAATGAATGTTTCCAGCAAATCAAATGTCCTGTTTACTGGGAGATCCCAACATGTATCATATGTTTGGTACCAATTTGCAAAGAATCAAAATACACCACCAGACAATCAGTTCTTTCCCTGTTGACTCAAAAGGCCCTGGGTGGGGGGGGGGGGGTCTCTCAGTGTGGCTGCTGAATGACTCTGAACATAATTATCATTGGAAAGGAGTGTAAAGATAGTGCAGATCATTTATGTTTTCTTATTTCTGGATTCTGGATACACAGTCATTGACTAGACTTTCGGGTCAGACAGAGAGATGACCTGATTCACTTCGTGGCCTGAGACAGCGTCAGTAGAAGTTCCCACATTTCTCACATGAATGGACTGGCATGAGAGTCTCCAGATTTGAACATGTGATAATAGTTAGCAGGGCACCCAGGCTGGGAGCTTCATTGCACCATCCCCTATGTTCTGTGAGATGCCACTCATTTGTATGCCCCTCAGGGGGCAGCAGCAAAGGCCAGCTTCCCGCACACCGCTTGCCGTACCATGCTGTCCAACGTGGCAGCCACAGGTCACACGTGGCTATGGAGAACCTGAAGTATAATTAGTGCCACATGTTAAAATAATACTGTTTGGTTATACTTGGTTAAAGAAAAATGTGTCGTTTAAATTAATTTCACCTGTTTCTTTGTACTCAAACGTGGCTACTGGAAAGTTTAAGGCTATAATAATGTGGCTCACATGCATGCCTTGCATTTTATTTCTCTTGGACAGCACTGCTCGATACAATCCATAGAATAATAAAAGAACACTTTTAAAATAACTAAAATTTGAATATACTTTTTCAGCCTAAATATGTGCATAAATATCATGTCATGATAAGAATGAGGAGGGATCTCGGAGCTTATCTAGAATGTCCTCATTTTACAGCTAAAGAAACTGACACCCAGAGAGATGAGGCAACTTTGCCCAAGGTCACATAGCCAGAAAGCGACAGAGCTGGGTTGGAAGCCAGGCCACTAGCACCAAATCAGCCTCCTTCATTCAGTGAGTGGCCCACAGAGTACAGGCATCATGGAACTTACAATGTATCCCTGGGAGCTTCCCACCTCTTTGTCCCCAGCACCAGTGTCTGGCACGTGGCAGCAGCATTTTTATTTATTTAACCCCCCGCTCGGTCTGAAATGCTTTACCATACTGCACAAAAGGTGCAAAGATAAGTAATACTCGGGTTCTGTTCTTTCGAAGCTCACAGTGTGGTGGAAAAGATACCGGATAGATAGTAGCCAGTTAAAAATCATAAAACAGAGATACTGGCAAAGTAGAGCTGAAAGCTAATGTGGAAATATATTCAACCTCACTAGTAATTTTTAAAATGCAAATAAAACTCTGATGTTCCATTGTTACCTTATTCATATTCTTTCTGGTTTCAGAGGGATTGAAAGTAGTTCATAATCCTACATTAGAAAAAAAAATCCATCGAAAATAGAATTAATAGAAAAAAATAGGAAAAAAAACCACAGTTATTCTTTCTGCAAACATATCCTGTTGCAGGGGCAAGGCTTCAGCCCAAGTAAGTGGTTTGGACTATATGACCATTTCCCTTACCATGGTGTTCTTTACCCCAGTTTGCTTGGCTTTAGCAAAAAAAATAGTTATACCATTGGATACTTGATATACACTGGGCACAACCT
Organism: Kogia breviceps; assembly: GCF_026419965.1. Classification (NCBI taxonomy): domain Eukaryota; kingdom Metazoa; phylum Chordata; class Mammalia; order Artiodactyla; family Physeteridae; genus Kogia; species Kogia breviceps. The sequence continues at coordinate 153,138,292 of NC_081310.1, forward strand.
TTATCTCCTTTTTAAAAAATCCATAATTCCCTGGCCTTCCTTCAGTATCAAAATGGGAAAGTTCCTTGGGAGAAGAAACCAAGTCTTGTTCTGTCCCCCAGCGTCTGCTACATGACCTCACACGTAATAAGACTCAACTCAATAAAGCTTTTCTGAATATAGGAAGGTACCCACGTTTATTCTGTGCCAGTTATGTTCCCACGTCCCTTACAAGACTTCATATAAATGAACTCATTTAATAGTCTCAAAATCCCGAGATGCTGAGTCTCAATTTGCAGGTAAGAAAACAGAAACTCCAAAAGGTTGAGAAACATGCCCCCAGTCCTCGGCTACCAGGGATTTGAACCCCTAGTATATCTGGTTCCAGAGCTTATGCCACTATGTCATGTGAAGAAATAGAAGAACAAAGGGAAAAAAGAGAGAAAGAACACAGGGGGGAAAAAAGAGAGAGAGAAGTAGAGGAAAGGATGCAGGGAGGGGTGGAGAGAAAACCAGAGATGGGAGGGAAGGTAGGGGAGAGTGGATATGGAATTACGTGTCTTTTGGCACATAGTCTAAGAAGAAAGACAAAGAGAAGGGTCAGAGTTTCCCTGGAGAAAATTATTCCTGGCAATTTAGAAAGAAATTTTCTAAAACGGCAGGTTAGGAACTCAGCCACTGTCGAAGGCTCGGCTCTCCGAATCTCCCCCAGGACTGTCTCCTCTCTTGCGGCCTCATTAGCGCCGGGAACAATCTGCATGGCCAGTAATGAGGGAATGTTAAGGCCGGCCGTCTCAGGGGTGGGGAGTGACCCTGCACGAGGGGTTCAGGTCACAGGTTCAGGCCTGGATGCTGAGGAGTGAGCTGTGCAGAGCTGCCGACTCTCCCCCTGGACCAACAGTCCATTAGCTCTTACCCCCTCAGCACGGCAGTAATGAGAAAGGGAGGTCCAACCCGCAGCCCCCAGACAGCAGATCACGGGGGTGGGGGCAGTCCCCCGCAATGGCAAGCACATCCTGCTGCTGACCTTGACCCTGATCCTCCCTGCAGTGCTCCTGCCTGCAGGAGAGCATTTGTCAGGATTCTGACTCCTCCCAAACTCTGCTCCAAACAAAAGTGCATGTAAATTATTAGGGAGCCAGATAGCTCCTACTTTACAACTGGAACATACTTTACGCTTTCCAGTTGTGTGTTTCCATCGCTGAGCCCACTCTGTAAAGTGGAAAAAGCAAAGACTTGGAGTCAGGATTTTAATCCTAGCGTCTCTGTCTATTAGCTATAACCTTGGGCACATTATTTCACATCTATGAACCTCAGTTCCTTACATGTCATGAAGAATAATAACACCAGCCTCGTAGGTTTATTTGGATGATTATTTGTTGTTAATAATCATAGCTAACTGTGAGTACTATGTGCTGGGTTCGGTGCTAATTGCTAATGTGATCACTAATTCTCATAACTCTCTATATGGATATTGGTCTTCTCCCTAATTTACACAAGTGACAGTTGACGCTGGGATGACTTAGTACGTGTCAGAACTGACACCCGAAGCCTGTTCTCACTGATAAAGTCTGTAACCTTAACCATGGTGCTATACTGAAATTATGAACTTATACCCAGAGCAAGAACATGACACACTTATGTCAATGATATTACTTATTTTCTCCACTCCTTTTCTCTTTGACTAGTATATCAGTCAGGATCCAGCCATAAAACAGAAATGTCCCCAGGTATTTCACACAGAGAGAATTCTATACAGGAGTTGGTGGCATGGGTGACGGGAAAGTTGAGAAGCCAAAGGGGGACATTGAGGCAAGCCAGAGATTAGCCATGGGAGGAAGCCATTGTAACCCTTAAGCTAGAGGAACAGAGGAAGAAAGTGGTGCCAGCAAATCCCAGAGCCCTGGGTCACCTTCAGCAGCTAGAACCACAAAGGAGCCATGGAGGAGATGCCAACCAAAGCCAAGAGACTTGGGGGGTAGAAATATCCTGGCCTCTTTCTTCCTCCTATCCTCCAATCACCCCACATTCCCTCAAATTGGCCATACAGACTCGGAAACCCACGAGCAAGGGAGCTTGGGAAATGTTGTTTCCTGGCAGGCTTGACAGTGAAGGACAGAGAAAAGATCTAAAAGCAAATAGGCAGGTGTCTGGCACATCTAACAATCCTATGAAATAGCTAGGTTGAGATTATCCTCTCAATTTGACTCTGCTAAGCACTCGATCCGTGATCCCATTTCACAGATGAGGAAAGCAAGGTCAGACAATAAGTACTACCAGAGCTTCAAAGAGGGAATGATTAATCCTATGGGATTCAAGGAAGGCTTCCGCATGGGAGGGGCTTTGAGGACGTCACAGGTTATGGACAAGTAGGGTTTTGTCAGATGGCTTCATTTAGAAGGGTACTCCAAGCAGTGAGAGCAGAAGAGGTAAAGAACTTTATGATCCATAAATTGAGGTGTTTAAATTAGGCTGTGCAGTCCCTGTGTTTCCTGCCAACTTTAACCGTTTTTTAACCTTGAAATTCTACTGGGAATTGAAGAGATATATAGTCTATATTGTTTTCATAGCACCTTAAGGGATCAACTTTCTAATACTGAATTAAATCCCTGGACCCCTGTTTACACTGGCTCCACGAAGTCCCTTCATGTTGATGGAGAAATTGGTATATTGCTAACAAGATCTGCCCACAAGGGACAGAGAATTTTGGTCTCTCTTCTGCCTTCTTACCACTGATGTCTTAGCAGTTGGGAAACAGCCACACGGTGGCTATACATGAATGTTTCAGTGATCCGTTATTTCTAGGATATGTTGTCGGGACATTTGATCTGTTCATATTCCCATTATACACTCCTCTGTACTGAGTTTGGTGGATAAAATTTGCTACCGATGTTACACGCCACATTTCAGCTGTTAGCATGCATCTCTCTCCCACTTAGAATGCCTACGTCTAATTTCTCCTGGTTCCAATCACCCCACACCATGGTGGATGGCGTGCTCATTTGGAAATGCAAATCTGATTATACTAAAGGCTTCTTCCTCCTCACTTGAAATCCCTCATTGGTACCCCATGCCTTCAAGAGAAATCTAAGCTCCTTAGAATATCTTGGCTTCCTCTTAAGTCACCCAACTCCCCCTCCTTGAACTCTGAATGTCAGGTATATTGAACTACTGACTATGCCATTTCATGCTTCCATGTGACTAGCCTTTGGCCATGTGTCCTCACTGGAATATCCTTTCTCAGCTTCTGTCTCTGGCAATGTCTCGTGCTTCCTAAGGGGTTTTCCCCCTGTCCCCGCCCCTCTCCTTTGCGTGTATGTTTTCAACGTGCCATGTATACGTTGCCAGTATACTCAGTAGGTTAATTTTGGGTGTGTACAACCTCCAAGAAGACCCGACACATGGTAGAAGCCAGTAAGTGGTAGCTATTGGGGTAGATGGGGTTTTCCTTGCTTCGTTTTATTCATTTCTGGCTTCCTAGTACCTCACACAGTGTTTGGGACACTGTAGGCATTGAATAAATATTGGTTGAATATTTTAAGAATTGAAGTTTTAAAAATAAATGCAAAATGAAACATTTTTAAAGCCTCCATTTATTAAATATGGTACCATTAAAAGACTGTCCTTAATTTGGACCTGCCTCAGCATACCCGGATTGGAGCATAAGCATGGTGGTTGGTAAGATGTCCAACCGTGTTTTTGTCAGAGGGACATTGAAAAAGCCAGCATCTCTCCATCCATGGCCCTGTAATTTTGTTCCCCTCCGTGTTCCTCAGCCCAGCAGCCACCTGTGACGGGGCCCCAGGCGGCTTCTGGGGCAGTGCTGGCTTGACCCATGACAGATAATAAGGAAGAGCTGTGGTAGCTGAGGATATGTGTACCTTCTACTGTTTGTCAACCATCCAAAAGTCCAACCAAATGGGCATTTAAACTGCCTCAGCTGCGGGGCTTGGGGGTTCGTATGGGGCACAAACCCCTTTGTTAGCAGAGGTGCCTGGCCCAACATGCAGCAGTCAGACCTCAGGGCCATCTTCTTGCTCTGTCTCTCTCTGGGAGTGGCCCATCCATCAGAACATTCTTTCCCCACCAGCCCTGACACAGCCTCCGAGTCCTCCATAGTCTGGAGACACAAGGAAGCCAGCTTGGTCCCAACACTTTAGAGGAATCTTAATTGCCCATCACAGGGCGTTGTCATGGAGACCCTTCTTTGTGAGCAGCATGGGGTAGTGTTTAAGGGTGTGTGCTCTACAGCCAGACCGCCTGGACTGGAATCTACACTGCCACTCTGCTTGTTAGCTGTGCGACCTTGAACTAAGATTACTTCACCCCTCAATGCCCCAGCTTCTACCACTGTAACATGAGGATAATGATAAGAGTAGCTTGGGCGCTGGGGGTTTTGAATGAGTGGATATAGGTGTTATACTATATAAAGCTGTGTCTGATGTATAATAAGCACTGTCTAAGTTTGGCTCTCGCTAATCATTCTCCAAACATATGCTGAGAGCCTGCTATAGGCCAAGTGTTGTTCTAGGTGCTATGTAGGGAAACAGATGAAAAGAGGCACTTCCATCCCCCATATTCTCAACCTACAAGGAATGAGAGACAAGGAAGCAAATCAGTGCAGTGGAGTTTGATGATTGTAAATTGCAGGCTTGCACGAGATTCCATGAAAGCACTGAGCATCTGCCCCAGACCATCAGGGGAGGGCCTGAAAGGCTTCATGGAGGAGAAGACATCGGAGCTAACAGGTGGCGTGGAAGTGTGGCAGAAGGAATAGTAGGAGAGACTATTCCAGACAGGCAGTAGTACATCTGCAAAGACTCAGTGCTAGGGTCCAGCATGGCCTCCTTGGGGAACTGTACTGTGTAACTGGTGCATACGTGTGACAAAGCAGGAACAGGTGAGGCAGGGCAATCAGGCAAGGGTCCTGGATGCAACTCCTAGGAGCTCGGACACAGTTTCACTGGGTGATGAGGACTCCCTGCAAGTTATGAGATTGAGTGAAAGAGGAGAGAATTGAGATGGAGGCTTTTTGTTGCCCTTTGAGCTATTATGTTTATTTTTAAGAGAAAAAAAATGAAAAAAATCAAAAACTAAACTTTCATGAGATGGGTATTAGATCTGCGTTTCAATACATTAAAATAAAATATTGGTTCGTGAGCTAATTCTATTCGGATATGTGGTATATTTTTTAAGTTTATGAATCTTCTGACCCAAGTTCTCGATCCAAAGGAAACTCATTTAGTCTGAAGGTTCTGTACCAATTATATAGTTTTATAAGGTCAAAATAAAAGTTGGGAGTCATTTTATCTTCATCGGTACTGGTAGAAATTACAGAATCAAGCTGCTTTAATGAGAAAAAGCACCAGGAAGGGAAAAGTGAAAATAGAAGTGTCAGCACCATCAGAGATTTCTGCTGCATACGGATGCTAGAAGCTGAGGCCAGGGCTGGGCTGTGAAGTCTTTTGACAACATGGTCTCTATCCCTGAACAACTTGCCAGGGCTTCAAGAGGAATAGACATGAAACACGACATCCTTCCACCCTTATTAAGATTTAATCCTGCTTTCAACAGTATTGCAGTGTTATTAAATTAGATTTTTTTTTCTTCCTTGAAAAAGGATTTAACTTTTGCTTTCCTGACAACATAATCAACATGGAACAGATGCAAAGGGGAAACTGTGTGACCGCTGGTAATACGGACCTATACTTAACATGTAGCATGTGAAGTTATTAAAATGGAAATTAATTCTCATTATTGCTATCGTACCCTATCAATTAATTTGGTTGGAGATGCTTATGAATATGCAATCATTCCTCTCTGCTGTCCACCCCTTATTCCATGTGTGGGAAGCCTTGGTAAAGACATATGGAAAATGTTAGGTTCTTTGGCTAATTTTGCTAGCACCCTTTGCTCTCTAATAATATTGATAATGGGGACAGCTAACAGTTAATGAATTTTTCTACGTCAGGCACTATTCCAAACACTTTACATTCATTGCCTCATTCAATCCCCACAATAATGTTTTGAGATGGGTAATTTAATTATCCTTCTATGAGGAGGAGGAGGAAGATGAGGCAGAGAGAGTTGAAAGAACTTTCCCCAGGTCACTGAGGCATTCTGACTCCAAAATCTGTACGCTTCAGTGCTGTGCTGCACTACTTCTTACAGGTTCCAGGGAAAGGACTGGGCCGGAGTCATGAGTCTCAGGCAGTAAACTCCTGTAGGCTGCGGGGGACCTGGGAAGGGATAGAGGGCTCTGAGTTGAGGGTACTTGTTTTAAAATATAGATTTTATTATAGATTTAATAATATGGGTTTTATTATTATTTAGGTATGGCATAGCCACCAGATCAGGAGACAGTTGTCATTAATAGCTTGTTACCCTCAGATCCCAATAAGAGGGGACACACCACACCACGGGATCCATACAGGATGCTCCGTATTTGGTGAGAAGGCAGAGGGAGAGGTGGGAAATCTGGGGCAAAAGCCTTTATTGTGGTTTCCATGGGAAAGAACAAGAGGCAGGATGAACAGCTTTAGGATTGGCTAGTTTAAATAATTTCAGCAGATTCTGGGGCATAGAGGCTGTCCCTAGCTGTCTGTACTTGGCCTTGGAGTGGTTAGGGTAAGTGGATAGTGGCCTGGGGCGTTGAAGATTGGGGGTATGGAATCTGGATTGGTTGGTTTGCATTTGAAAAGTGCACTATGAGGGCTTCCCTGGTGGCGCAGCGGTTGAGAGTCCGCCTGCCGATGCAGGGGACACAGGTTCGTGCCCTGGTCCGGGAAGATCCCACATGCCGCGGAGCGGCTGGACCCGTGAGCCATGGCCGCTGAGCCTGCGCGTCCGGAGCCTGTGCTCCGCAACGGGAGAGGCCACAACGGTGAGAGGCCCGCGTACCGCAAAAAAAAAAAAAAAAAAGTAAAGAAAAGTGCGCTATGAGAGAGCTGTTTACTATCTCTAGGTTAAGCTAACCCTAACATATATCAAGACCCCAGATATCAAAGCATCAGAAATACAGAAAACAAGGCATGATTAGTAGAGCAAGGGCTCATTGGGAGGATGGTGTGGGAGGCCCTCAGAGGCTGCCCAGGCAGGAAGGAGGAAGTCAAGGAAGGACAGGTAGACCCGTGAGAAAGACCTGAATATACAAACAATGGTCTTCGTGATGCCTGGGAGGGGTCAGGGAATTGAAGACACTGAAATTAAGCTTCAAAGTTATCTTTTTGTCTCCTGACCAAAAAAAAAAAAAAAAAAAGGGCAACTTTCACTTAATATGCATTTTAAGTGAGGAGAAGATTATGACTCATCTTTTCAGCTGGACATTTTCTTTTGGAAGCAGAGACTCTGTCCAGATCATCCTTTCACACCCTACAGATTCTGATGGGAGACTTGCTCTCCCAGAATGGAAGGGTCCCGGTTCATGCCCTGCTTGTAAATCCTGGTTCCTCAGTAACACCCCATCAGGCTAAGTCTCTTTTCGTGTGCCATTTGCAAACTGTGGTTTTGGTATAAGAGAGCCTGCTAACCCAGGTGACAGGAGATCCAGGTGAGGGATCAGGGTCATGGACAAGTGCTTGACTGGTAAGCCTCGGTTCACACTGGCCTCTTTTTTCTTTACTTTGGAAAAGCAAGAAAAATTAGGTAAGATGAACCAAGACAGCATGACAGGGGATCCAACTACAAGTTTGCTGTACAAATACTTGGAGTGAGATGATTTGTATATCACGTACATAGGCTTAATTTTTTTTTAAATTTTTATACAGTTTTAAAGGTTACTTTCCATTTATAGTTATTACAAAATATTGGCTCTATTCCCTGTGTTGTACAATACATCCTTGAGCCTTACACACAGTAGTTTGTGCCTCCCAGGCCCCCCAACACACACCTATATTGCCCCTCCCCACTGGTAACCATTAGTATGTTCTCTATATATCTGAGTCTGCTTCTTTTTTGTTCCATTCACTGGTTTGTTGTATTTTTTTAGATTTCCTGTATAAGTGATATGATATCATACAGTATTTGTCTTTCTCTGTCTGATTTATTTCACTGAGCATAATGTCCTCCAAGTCCATCCATGTTGCTGCAAATGGAAAAATTTCTTTTTTATGGCGGAGTAGTATTTCACCATACACACACACACACACACACACACACACACACACACACACACATATACATATTCATCTGTTGATGGACACAGGTTGCTTCCATGTCTTGGCAACTGTAAATAATACTGCTAAGAACATTGGGGTGCATGTATCTTTTCTAATTTGTGCTCCGGACGCGCAGGCTCAGCGGCCATGGTTCACGGGTCCAGCCGCTCCGCGGCATGTGGGATCTTCCTGGACCAGGGCACGAATCTGTGTCCCCTGCATCGGCAGGCGGGTTCTCAACCACTGCGCCACCAGGGAAGCCCGCTAGTTCTATTTTTATATTTTCGAGAAACTTCCATACTGTTTTCCACAGTGGCTGCACTAATTTACATTCCCACCAACAGTGTACGAGGGTTCCTTTTTCTCCACATCTTCCACAACATTTGTTTTTTGTGTTCTTTTTGATGATGGCCGTTCTTACAGGTGTGAGGTGATATCTCATTTTAGTTCTGACTTGTGTTTCCTTGATGATTGGCCATGTTTTTCATCACCAATCCAGAACCTAGTAGTCCTTCTGGGTTCCTTCCACTCTTCCATCCCCACATCCAATCCATTAGCATCCAATCCCATTTCCATCTCCGAAGTGTGTGGAATGTCCACACTCACTTGCCTCTGTCCAAGTCTGGGAAGTCATAATCAATTGTCTCCTATACTTTTATAAGAACTTTTTCACAGCTCTCTTCATTTTGCCTCTTGCCCCCCTCCAATTTATTTTCCACATAAAGGTTTTATTTTATATTTTATTTTACCTTCCAGTTTTATTGAGTAATAATTGACATATAGCACTGTGTAGGTTTAAGGTGTACAGCATAATGATTTGACTTACATGTGTGACGAAATGAGTACCACGATAAGTTAGATAATATCCGTCATCTCATGTTGATACAAAATAAAAGAAAAAGAAAAAAAATGTTTCCTTGTGATGAGAGCTCTTAGAACTTACTAACAACTTTCATATATAACCTACAGCAGTGTTAATTATATTAATTGCATTGTACATCCCTAGTACTTACTTATCTTATAACTAGAAGTTGATACAGTGTAATTAGGGTAGGCTAGCTGTTGTAGCAAAAGGATCCAAAAATATGTAACAGCTCATACATGATAGTTATGACCTGAATGAGTGAATAAATCAGCAGGGTAGCCCTACTCTGAGGAGTCATTCAGGCCTTGTTAACACATGGTTTCAAAGATATCCTAGGTTGGATTTCTGGAAGGAGACCCTGAAACCAGGATTCATACAAAAGGAACTTTTCCTGGGAAAAAAACTGATATAGAAATGAGGAAGTGGGACTGTAAAGGGAAGGAAATTAAGCAAGGGTGTGATATTAAGGAAGGGTGTGATATCAAGCAAGGGTGTGATATCAAGCAAGGGTGTGATATCAATCAAGGATGTGATATCAAGCAAGGGTGTGATATCAAGCAAGGGTGTGATATTAAGCAAGGGTGTGATATCAAGCAAGGTACCAGGGAGATAACTGTAGCCTAGTCCCACAAGGGAAGATCTGAAGATGCCATAGGCCACTACCCCCGCTCACAGATGTCCCATCAGGAGAAGGGAGCTGGAGTATGTGAGCCCATGCCTGTGATTCATTGGTTAAGGGCTGCCTCTAGGGAGAGGTACCTTCCTAGGTACTCCTAGCAATCTGTGTGCGCAGGCAAAGGGGGTTCTGTCACCCTGAGGGCAGTCCACTGATAAGGAGATGCAGGTGCTGGTGTTTGGGAGAGAAAGAACCCCCGGAGTCGGTGGTCCAAGGTGACATGAGTGGAGCCCTGACAGCAGCTGCTACACAAAGGCATCCTAGGGGCTTCCTGCCAGTGGGAAGGAGCAGGCATGGGAAGCATAAATGGGCCCATGCTGAGAAGTGAGTTACATCACTTCTGCTTATAGTCCACTGGCTAGAACTCTGGTGCATGGCTGTATCTAACTACAAGGGAGGCTGGAAAGTGTGGTGCAGCTGTGTGCCCAGGAAGCACAAGAGAACACAGACCTCCTGCCACAGGTGGCCTCTCTTAACACTGGAATAAAATTCTAACCCCCCTACCAGGACCTAAAAATCTCTCCAGGACTGCTTCTTGGGACGTGTCACCTGCTACTCTCATTGCATCCCACCCTATTTCAGCTGCACCCGACACTGCTTTATCATATGCTGGGCTTTATTAGCACAGACTGTTGAGAAAATTAGCAGAAGCCCTTCAGCCTCTAACTGCAATGTTCTGGGATGATGATAAAAGTGTTAATTTGACCTTTGAATAAGGGTGTTCGATGGATTGCGATAAAGTAGGTAATGAAACAACTGGTCACTTTGAGTGAAGGCTGTATGAACCATAGCTAGCCTCAGATAAACTCATAGAAAGGGGAGAGCCGTGCCCTCTGTGTGTCGCCCAAGGTGGCCAAGCACACTGGACCAACTGCATCATTGTATCATCACTACTGCCAAGGCAGAACCCCCAACCCCGGGCTGTCTGTCTTTGGTAAACAGCTAGTAGCATGACCTCAGGCAAGTTAGTTAACCTATATGTGCCTTGCTTTCTTCATCTGTAAAGTGAGGCTAATAATTGTTTCTAATTCATGGAATCGTTGGGAAAGTTAAATGGGTTAATACAATAGCAAAGGCTAAGCACTTGATAACTGCTATCATTACTATTAGGGGACCCATGGGCTACGCAGACAGCCTCCTCTCCAGCTCCCCTGCCCTCTCACTGGGGTGCGAATCTGAAGGACATTCACTTGTTAGCAATTTATTTTCTTCTACTTCCTGCAGCCCCACTCCAGGCTAAGGGATACTCGGGGGGTAACAAATAAAAGCAAGCTCCTGTCTACCATGAAACCTGTGTGTATGTGCGTCTTCCTCATCATTGGGCACAGCTTAAAGCAAAGTTACATTAGAAGAGCTCCAGCATTTGGTGGGAATCTGCTCTCACTCTGGGAGGAGGGGAACCGCACAACCTTTCTGTATCATCCTAAGACTGTCCCAGGCTGACACAACCCACCGTAGATTACGGGAGACCTAAGAGAAAAATAAATAAGATATATAGTATGTTAGATGGTGAAAATGCTAAGGAGAAAAAGCAGAAAAGATGGCTAGGAAGTTGGGAGAACTATGGGAGAAGTGGTAGTAACCTATATCTTCAAATTATGATGTGCTGTATGTAAGATAAACTTAGGTCACTGTCAATCAGTTTGTTTATTGATAAGCCATAAGCATCCATAGAACCTGAGATGATGCCCACACCTTTTCCCAAAGCTGCCATTTTCCGTAGCTCACCTGTTCCTTGAGAACAAAGCTCAAGTCTCCCCTTGGCCAGGAGTTTGCTTTACTTTCATCTCCCAAGTCCTAGGGCTGGTGCTGCCTTTGAGTGTACATCTCACAACTCAGGAGGTGCCGTTCTCCTAGACTACGATGGCAGCCCTGAACCGGACACTATCTCACTATCTCAGTGTTGGATGTAAAGTACACGTTTTAGAGTCATCGTGATTAGGATGCGAATTCTCACTCCCACTCTCGATTCGTGTGACCTTTTCTAAATTATAAACCGCCTTGTATGGATAAGCTAGCTCCTCTGGGCCTCGGTTTCTTCACCTTCAAGGGGGTGGCAACACCCATGTCACAGAGTTGGCCTTGAAGGACTATGCAGAGTATAGGTGAAAAGTCTAGCTAAGTGCTCGGCAGTATCTCAGTTCCTCAGAGTTCTGGTTGGCAACTGCCGTGTAAGAAATCACCCTAACACTTAGTGGCTTAAAACAGAAAGGACCAGGCTTCCCTGGTGGCGCAGTGGTTGAGAGTCCGCCTGCCGATGCAGGGGACACGGGTTCGTGCCCCGGTCCGGGAAGATCCCACATGCCGCGGAGCGGCTGGGCCCGTGAGCCATGGCCGCTGAGCCTGTGCATCCGGAGCCTGTGCTCCGCAACGGGAGACGCCACAACAGTGAGAGGCCCGCGTACCGCAAAAAAAAACAGAAAGGACCATTTATATGCTTGGATTCTGCAGTTGAGACAGGGCTCATTGGAAACAGCTCCGGTTTCTCTGTGTGGTGTCGGTTGAGGTAATTCACCTGGAGCTGGAGGGTCGAAGACAGTTTCTGTCATGTGACTTATACTGCAGCTGCGTGGCAGGAGTGGCTGGTCACGCCCACCCCCTCTCTGTGACCTCTCATCTACTGCAGCCTCTTCCTCTCCGCGTGCCCTCCCTCTTCTCTCTCTCCAGCAGGGTGATCAGACTTCTGAACAGGGCATCTCAGAACTCCCAAGAATGCAAAAATAAATCCCACCGTGCCTCTGAAGGCCCAGACCTGGCATGGGCCCTGTGTGGTTTCTGCCACTTTCTGTTGGTAAGAGTAAGACACAAGGTTCACGGGGAGTAGACTCTACCTGTTGATGGGAGAAGCAGCATGCATAGACAGGGATGGAGGGGATCGTTGGGGCCATTCTGTGGATAATCTATCACGCTCAGTAAGTGGCTCATTTTCAATGTTACTGGATTCATATGTGGGAGGAGGGCCAGGGGCTGCAAAAATCAAATCACCTTTTAGACAAAAAGCCCTAAGGCCCAGGGGAACTCAGGTCAGCTAGATAGACTGATGTCATTGGATTTCTTCTTTGGGATGGGAAGTCATTATTTCTGGGCTAAGTGCTACTAGACAAACTGTAATTTACAAACATTCGACACTTTTCTCCATTTCCCTTCTGATTTTCCCATTCTGACTGCAGGATCTGGTTGACTAGAACCATGTCACTGATATTTAAATTGGAGAAACTCCTTTACGAGTTGTCTGTTTTTGCATAGCGAATTATCTCAAAATTCAGTGGCTTAAAGTAACAACATTTAATATCTCACACCTTCTACAGGTCAGGAATCTGGGGGTGATTTAACTGGGTTCTCTGGGTTCTGGGATCTGGCTTAAGCTCCAGTATTAGTTGGGTCTGCAGTCATCCCCAGGTTTGCGGCAGGACCCATTCTCAAGTTCACTCAGTATTTATTGGTTATTCAGCTCCTAGCATCCAATGAGACTGAGAGCTCAGTTCCTCTGGCTGTTGGGGAGAGGCTGCCCTCTTTCCTTACCATGTGGGCCCTTCCATAGAGTACCTTGCTTCATCAGAGCAAGCAAGCAAGAGAGCCAGGGATAGTGAGTGACTGCCAGCAAGGCAGAAGTCACATTTGGAACCAAATTGCTGGAGCAACATTCTGTCACCTTTACCGTATTCTGTTTGTTAGAAGCGGTTGCTAGGGCAAGGGCACACTCAAGTGGAAGGAATTACACAGGTGCCTGCAGTACACGGAGGGATTACGGTGACCATCCAGGAATTCCAACACTTACCCCTCCTTCCAACAATTTTAGAGTCTTTGAATTTTACTCCATACCTAGATATCAAACCATTATGCGTGGGCTATAATTAGGGTGACTGTGTCCCAGTTTGCCTGGAATAGGCCCAGGCTAAGTGATTTTTTTTTTAAAATAAAAGGTCACTCTAAGCATAGAATAACAATGCTTGAAATTTTAAAAATCAGTAGAAATTTCTTTAAGAAAAACTAACTTTGTCATTCTTAATTGATTTATTCAACAAAAATTTATAGAATGCTTTCTAGATGCCAGGGCTACAAAGTAGAATAAAAATACCATTCCTTTCTTTGAAGAAGTCAGATGAGAACACATGCACTACTTTTTTAAAATTTATTTTTATTTATTTATTATTTTTGGCTGTGTTAGGTCCTCGTTGCTGTGTGCGGGCTTTCTCTAGCTACAGCAAGCGGGGGCTACTCTTCATTGCAGTGTGCGGGCTTCCCATTGCAGTGGCCTCTCTTGTTGCGGAGCACAGGCTCTAGAGTGCACTGGCTTCAGTATATGCGGCGTGTGGGCTTTGTGGCTCATGGGCTCTAGAGCGCAGGCTCAGTAGTTGTGGCTCACGGACTTAGTTGCTCCGCGGCACGTGGGATCCTCCCGGACCAGGGCCCAAACCCGTGTTCCCTGCATTGGCAGGTGTACTCCAAACCACTGCGCCACCAGGGAAGCCCCAAGAACACATGCACTATTACTACCATGTAAAAGTGGTGTGAGAGGAAAGCCCAAGGTGTCCCAGCATCAGAGATAGTGATGCTGGACTGTTCTGAAGGATGAATAGGAGTTGGCCGGATGAAGAATGCTGCAACGGAAAATAAGTGGTATATTCAAACGGGACCATTGAAGGAAGACTCTTTTTTCCAAAGGTGAGGGTATAAGGAAACCGGAAGGAATAGGGTAGGTATGTGGTACTCAGCTGATACCACCCAGACCCCGTGAGATGAGAGGAGGCTGCAGTTACCAGAATCAGGAAAGTGAAAGAGCTGTAGCCTTGGTCTCCTTGGTAGGTGAGACTCTTCCATAGAGGATTCCAGTCAGCTCTCATGAGACATTGTAGAAAAGAGCCAAGGGAATAAATACTGCTCTCACGCCCCTCTTTCCCTTCATCCCCTGCCAACCCCAGCTGGAAACCAGAGGACCTGGGAACTCTCACTGTGGCCCAGAGAGATCAGTCTCCAGGGTCACAGGGCAGAGTGGAAAGGTTGAAGGTGGGCTTTGGAGGGGCGAATAGAATCTATCTGACGCAATAGGCTTAGACGAACCCATTCCAGCGAAAGGGACGCTAGTCAATTGAGGGAGATGTGAAATGTCCGGATGACTTTGGGCCGAAGAATGTGACTTGAAACAAGAGGAAAGAAGCAGCTGAAGCCGGAGAAACAGGCAGGGGTCAGACCGTGGCAGTTTCCCTGGGTTTTTTTGCAACATTGTTCTACCTGACCCACCAGCCTGTGCCCATCCTGTCATCAGATGGCACCTTCTGCAGTATAGATCGCATCACGGTGTCTGCTGCTGAGCTGTGCAAAAGAGCTTAGATTGTCCCTGTATGTAGAAGAGTTTTTAACAGGGCACGTGTGTGACCTGCCCTGCATCACGGGCAGGGTGGCTGCGGGGTACAGGGTGGATTAGAAGGGGCCTGATTCCAATCCCGGTTCCGCTACTACTGCTTTATGACTTTGTACAGCCCTGTAACCTGGGTCCTACTTTTCTGGTTGGTGAAACACAGCTGGCAGCTCCTGCCACCTAAACATGAGGATTTGATGAGAGAGATGTTTTAGAAACTACACACTGCTCAACTTAAGTTATTAGTACACAGTTCAAAAATTGCTTTTAACAGGGAATAGAAAGGAGAGGGAATTAGAACTTTGGCCTCCTTCTACATGCCACGAACTGTGCCTGAACATTTTGCATTTAATATTCTGTTCACTCCATGCAATAGCTCTTGAGATAGGTATTAGCTCATTTCAAAGAAGAGGAAAGAGACACCTATTTTGATGACAGGTTGTATCCCATGCACTGTACCTGGGGGATGTGAAGGTAAGAAAGAAATAGTCCTGGCCTTTAGGAGATTATAATTATGGATGCTCAGGTCATGTAGATCAGGGCTCCTCATAATGTGCATGCAAATCACCCACTTGATCCCTTGTTAAAATGCAGGTTCTGATTCTGGTACTGGACTCTGGCTAGTGATTCTGCATTCCTAACATTCTCCCAGATAATGTGGATGCTGCTGGTCCATGGACCATACTTTGAGAAGCATAGTTTACAAGGTCAGATTCAGCACACACACACACGCACATGTACACACGCACACGTACACACGCACACACACATGCCCGCACGTTTTTTATCAGTACTTGCAGCCATGATAAATTGAAGCAGAGGGAAGTTCTTCTATAGCAATTCCAATTTTAGGAGACAGGAAGCAGAAGCGGAAAACCATATGTCCTAATATTTAACTGCACTGCAGCTACTAAGGCCTGGAACTCTGTTCCAGAATCTAAACCTTCCCTTGTTTGGTCTAAGCAGGATATTGTTTTTCTGCCCCTTGGATATATCCCATTATGAGCTTTGATCAAAGCAAACCTTTCACTTTGAGACTTAGGGCGCATGTTATTGGCTTTGTTATTCGCATGTATCTGCATATATTTGCAAAGCAATTCAGCTGCTTCTGAGGGGGGGAGGGGCAGGGGCTGTGGTTAAGCCTAGAGTCTAAGCATCTCTCTAAAGCCTTGTCCGTAGCATCTCAACTTAAAGGAAATCCAGCAGCAGCAGAGAGCTGGAGTTTACAGCTGCTGAGCTGGTTGGCTTTTCCCAGCCTCCCAGCCATTTGCTGGAGTTCTTTGCCGTGGGGAGTTTTGCCCCACTTCAGGTCCTGCCGTCACCCTTTCCCACCCATTTTACTCACTGCTGCCCAAGTATCTTAAAGCATTTCTCTGCACAGGGCACTCTCCTACCAAAGACTTTCCATTGTTCTCTTTTATCTGTGGGAGAGAACAAATCTTAACATGATATCCAGAACTCTCCCTATGTTATCAGGTCCCAAGGTATGGCTTCAGCCTCCCTCCCACTACCTTCCTGAGGTCTATCCAAACTAAAGCATTGCTTGATTTTTCTAAGCCTTATAAAGACCCACCTTTAAGACTTTGCTTATGTCATCACTTCAGTGAGATGCCTTCTCACTTTTCTCACTCATATCCATCCTTCAAAACCCAGCTCAGATGCTACTCTCTCCAGGTAGCCTTCCCGGAACTTCCTATCTGAAAAACTTCTTCTCTTTCTTGAACTCCCTTAGCATTTTACCCATACCGTTTTATTGCATGATGTTCTTTGTTTGTGTAGTAGGACTGTCACGGGTCATTACGTGTCTTGAAGCCCAACCATGCCTAGTCATATGTATATATGTATAAATATATATATTATATATATATATATGTATATATATTTAATGAAACTTTGAATGAGTACATGAATGAATGAGAGATAAGACAGATGGCTTCTGAACTGTGATTTTATGGCAGCAGATTCTCCCATGCCTTCATTCTTTCAATACCTACTTCTTGGGCTCTTGCTCTGTTGCAGGCACAAGGGTCTGGCAGTACAAAGGTGAAGAAAGGAGAGTCCTGGCCCCCCAGGGACTTTCCTGGGTATGAGGCCATCTCATGTTCTTTGTTTAATTAAGTTGGCTACACTCCAGCTAGTTGCTTAATAATAAATGATTTGAAAAATCTGAAAACATCTGATATTTTTACAGATCAGTGACCTGTTAGATGAACGGGCTAAATCTTGTTTAATCTGTGCTTCTGTTCATCAAAGCAGTCTTTTGGTGTAGAGTGTGACAGCAAATTGGATTGTACTTTCATTGTGCTGTTTGCCTCCCCATCTTAAAAATAATAACACTATATATTTATGGTAGAAACTTTGGAAATTAAAAAAATGAATATAAACCACTCATAATCTCACAAACAAGTAATCAATGATTGTTAACATTTGGTATATTTCCTTTCAATGTTTTGTTTTGTTTTTAGGAATACACAAACACAGTTTGAGTCATACTTTTTGTACTCTGCTTTTACTTTTTTTAACTTAATACTGCACTTATTGCATATCTTTGCAGGTTGTTAAAAATTCTTTAAAGTGATTTAAAATGATATTTAATGTCTTGTATGTATATATCATAATTTTAAAACCAATTCCCCGTTACTTATAAAAGCTAAAACTTGGAAGCAAGTACACTATGAACATCTTTATGTGTCAATGTTTTTCCTTATCCGGTCATTTTAGTAGCATTCTTGAAGTGGAATTGTGAGTTAAAGGGTATGAACATTTTTAAATCCTTTGTCCCATTTACCAATTCTTTTATCAGAGATGGTTAATTGTTTTGATCTTTTTTGGATGAGTCTGTCCTCAATTATTAAACACCCTGTTGTAATTAACACAGAGTCTGTGGGCTCCAAGCCCCCTCCCTCATTAAGGCACAGCAAGTAGCTGAAGATGGTTTTTGAGACAATGCTCCCATTCATTTGTATCCACACTGCTGGCTAATGCTTCTGCTGTTGATTGTGTGTGTGTGTGTGTGTGTGTGTGTGTGTGTGTGTGTGTGTGTGTGTGTGTGGTCCTCAGTGATGGATTTTTGCAACAGCAGCTGTAAGCAAACTTGACATCAGAAACACTTTTTGTGTGTGCATGCAACCTGCATTTTGATCTTTTAACCAAAATATACTGTAAGTGCTTCTTTTGCTCTTGGAATCCTGGAAGAGCAGCCCCATGAGGCAGCACTGAATTAGTTTGAATAACCAGCTTCTCATCTTTTGCTGGTATAAGGGCTACCCAGCCAGGGACCTCTCAAGGTCCTGCTTCTCTTCTTGGTCTCCTTCTACTGTGGGAGAATTAAGGAGTTCATTTTAGTTGACCTTAATGCTAGGTAGTGTAACTTCGCTTTAATTGAACCTACTTGTAAAACTCTTTCACATTTGTATAATGCTCTACAGTTTACAAAGCACCTTCAAGGGCATCAGCTAATTTGATCTTCACAATCTTTCTGTGAGGTAGCTATTCACACCCCTCCTGTTTCATAGATGGAATATCCAGGACACAGGCTGTTCTAGATGCCAGAGTTAGCAAGGAGAGAACATGGGTCTTTGGAGATGTATAGACCCAATTTCAAATCAATTTAGCCACAAACTAGTTGTATGACACAAATCCTTTGAGCATTATGTTCCTTGTCTGTGATGGGAATAGTACAGTTGATTCTTATTTTTGCAGATTCTTTATTTAGGAACACACCTACTTACTAAAATTTATTTATAACCCCAAACTCAATACTTAGGGCACTATTGTGGTCATTAGCAGACATGCACCGAGCAACAAAAATTTGAGTTGCCCATTGCACGTATTTCCGGGTGGGGTCCAACAAGGCGAGGCCCTGCCTTCTTGTCTCAGCTTTCATACTGTGAACAAGTGTCCTTTGCAAGGCCTGTGTAGTGCCCCGTGTTTCACATTTTTGTGCTTTTTGTTGGTAATCTCACTGTTTAACATGTCCCCAAGTATAGTGCTGACGTGCTGTCTGGTGTTCCTCAGCTCAAGAAGGCTGTGATGGGCTTTATGGAGAAAATGCACGTGTTAGAGAAGTTTCACCGGGGAACAAGTTATAGGCCTGCTGGGGCCATGAGTTCAATGTTAAGGAATCAACACTATATATTAAATAAGGTGTCTTTAGACAGAAACACACATCAAACAAGATGTGTATTGATCGGTTGATGAAAATGTTATGATCAGAGGCTCACAGGAACCTAACCCTGGGTCTCCCTTAGGAGCAATGGTTCAGTATTGACATAGCTTTATAGAACATCACTCTTACAAATAATGATAATTGACTATATCTGTTCTATAGGGTTGCTGTGTATATTAAGGATGTGTATAAAATGCCTGCTGTGTTGGTGTTCTAAAATGGGAGACTGTATTCTATGGTATGAGGAAACAGAGGCTCAGAGAAGTTAGCTCAGGTGAGTAGCATATAAACCCAGTCTCTCTGAGTCCAAAAACAGCAGTTCTCAAAGCATACTGGCTGAGTCTAGGAAAAAATCCCACACAGGGGAATTAAGTGCTTCTTAGTTCCTTCTGAGTTTGCTCTTCATTTAAATATTTTATCTACATGATTGTGAATTCTTGAAAATCTATTTAACCACCCACCATCCCCGTCTTTGTGCCAGGCCCAGTGCTAACCACATGCCATCTGGTATCTCTTTTCATCACAAGAGGATCCTGTAAAGTGGGCATTATTGTTATTGTTACTATTTTAGAGACACAGAAAAGTTATATAAATTCCTCAAAGTTATACAACTTGGAAAAAGTGCAACGATATTCAGGTCTTTCTGATTCCAGAGCCTCCATTCTCAATCTTGATATCAGAGAGTCCCAAACTCTTGGGGATTTTATAGGCTAGTAAGAAAAAGAAAAACAAAAAGCAGAAAAACATGGAGAAGGACCTAGAGTTGTCAGCTTTTATTTACCCAGGTAAAGGACATTAAATTTTTTTTAAAAGTCGGCATTGCCTATCATCATTATATAAAGAAAAGTAATCTTAAATCATAATGTATAAAGAGCTTAACCTCGGATTTAGAAAATCAAACCCATTCATCTTTATTCACCTTTATGAGAACCTCACCACATTGTACTTCTTGTTCTCATTGCACCCAGAACAGGGCTGTCTTTGTCACAGACAGGTGCCCTTTGGCAACCACAGCTCTGTACTTTATTCTAAGTTATTCCCCCTGATCTAGTCCTGGGAGCTTTGTCATGTCTCCAGGGCAGTGGATTGGATCAAATGGTATCAAAGATCACTTTTCAATTCCAAGGACAGCTTTAAGAGTTTGGCCCATTCCTCCTTCCAGCCCAGAGACAAGAGAGGAGGCCAGCCCCAGTGCACTGGCTGTCAAGTCAGTGGCCGCTGGTCTATCAATCTTGTCCTTGACGAGAGCAGGCACCTTGCAAATCGACCTCCAGGGAAAGAATGGATGCTTAGCGGTGGCAAAAAAATTGCTTTAACTATTGGGAAACAGAGCACACACATAAATCTATATTCCTTAAGGAAATTCATCAGGGAAGAGAGGCAACCTGTGAAAGACGAGGACATAACTCTCGGGCTTTCTTTTCCCCCCCTGAGGTGGATACCCTTCAGAAATGGAAATGGCCACGAGATAAGTTAGCTTGAGGACTCTGGTGCTTTTCTACTGACCCACAAGTCAGGAATCTTCCATTGTCCAGGCCTGTGCTCATTTGCTAAAACATTGATAAAATAATAAGGAAGAGCTAATAACAAGTACAGCTTAAGTACATATGATACATTCTGATGACTTGCTAAGTTCTTGGCATATTTAATCCTCATAAGAGCCTCATGAAGTAATACCATCAGCATCCTCACTTAGAGATGAAGAAGCGGAGACTCTGAAGGTGAAGCAACTTGACCCACCAGGTTACTAATAAGTAGGAGAGGCATGAATTGAGGCCAGGTGTGTCTCTCCAAAGCTCCTGCTTCTAACCAATATACTGTACCACCTGACCTATAGTCTATGCCCTGTTTCTGTATCATTTCTGAATTTTGCAACTAAATGTCCAACTTTTTCATTTTTCCCTTTTGGTAACCAAGTAGGAAAATAGCCTGGATCAGCTCAGTTCATGTATGTGAATCTTACTGTGTGCCAGATCAGAGGTCTGGGGACACAGATGTGAAGGGTGGACCACTGCTTCCGAGATGCTCCCATCCTATGAGGGAGACATGAACACAGTGGCTTTGATAGAAAGTGGTCTGTAGGAGAGGTATTAGAGAAGTCTCATGAATAAAATGCCATTTGAGCTAAAACTTGGAGGATAAGAGGAGTTAGGAGTAACTACCCTCCAGGTGGAGGTAAGAACAGGAGCAATGCATGGCATCAGAAAGGGACCCATGGGACCCTTGTGCCAGCTGGACTGTGAGATGGATGTGGGTGATTGTCATGAAGGATGATGCTGTAGTTATCCAAGGCTCACATTTTGAAGCGACTTGGATGCCATTCAAGGGAGATTGGATTTTATTAAGTAGGCAGTGGGGAGACCCCAGAGGTGTTTGGACCCAGAAGGGACATGATCAGAGCTGAATTCAGGATAAATATATTTTAAATTTATGGTTAAATGCCTTGTAGATTAGCCCTCTAGCTCATCTGCATTTAACAAGAGACAAGAGAGAGAAACCAAATCTGTGAACACAAGATGATGGGATTTCAGACACCAGGGCAGATCTGTGGTTCCTAGTTCCCTCAGTCAGACCACTTAGATGCATAGTTCCCAGATGTGATTAGTCTTGAAGTACTGGGAAGACCATTAGAAATCCAGGTTCCTGGGCTCTACCCCCTTGAGGTGCTAATTCAGAATTTCTGGTCTTAGGCCTGGGAATCAAACTTTTTAAAGCTGGCCAACTGATTCTAATAAGCACTGGCTTACATAACTACTTGTAATGGATGCGCTGAAAACAATTCTACCAACTTAAGGAATTTTATTGATATTTAAAGAGGATTATCTCTGAAGCCACCCCCCCCCCCAAAAAAGGGTTTATATTGCCAGAGATGTGTGTTAGTCAGCGTTCTCTAGAGAAGCAGAACGAATAGGATGTGTGAGTGTGGGAGTAAGTGTATACATATTTAAACGAACACATATAAACAAACCAATAGGATGTGTGAGTGTGGGAATAAGTGTATACATATTTAAACCAACACATATAAACAAACCAGTAGGATGTGTATATTCACACACACATCCTATTGGTTTTGTTTACATATATAAAGAGATTTATGTTTTATTTTTATATCTATTTATATAGATATTTTTATTTATATACACCAAGAGCTTTATTATAAGAAATTGGCTCTTACAATTATGGAAGCTGAAAAGTCTCAAGATCTGCAGTCAGCAAGAGTCCCAGAGAAATTATGGTGTACTTCCAGTCCGAAAGCTGGCTGGGGTGAAGCAGATGTATCAGTTCAAGTCTGAAGGCAGGAAAAAAACAATATCCAAGCTCAGGCAGTCAGGCAGAGAGAAATTCCCTCTTCCTCAGCCTTTTTGTTCTCTTTGTTCTACTCAGATCGTCACCTGATTGGATGAAACCCACCCCCATTAAGGAGGGCAAAATTTGCTTTACTCAGTTTACCAATTCAGTAAGTCAGAAGGGGAAAAACAAATACCGTATGCTAACACATATATATGGAATCTAAGAAAAAGAATGTCATGAAGAGATTAGTGATAGGATGGGAATAAAACACAGACCTACTAGAGCATGGACTTGAGGATATGGGGAGGGGGAAGGGTAAGATGTGATGAAGTGAGAGAGTGGCAGGGACATATATACACTACCAAATGTAAATTAGCTAGCTAGTGGGAAGCAGCGCATAGCACAGGGAGATCACCTCTGTGCTTTGTGACCACCTAGAGGGGTGGGATAGGGAGGGTGACGCAAGAGGGAAGAGATATGGGAACATATGTATATGTATAACTGATTCACTTTGTTGTAAAGGAGAAACTAACACACTATTGTGAAACAGTTATACTCCAATAAAGATGTTTTTAAAAAAAAAAAAAGGAACCAGGGAAGCTCATCAAGAAGATTACCTGAGACCAGATTAAAGGAGTGAAGGCCCTGGACACACCAAAAAAAAAAAAAAAAAGTTAATTTCATCCAGAAACATCCTCATAGACATACCCAGAATAATGTTTGACGAAATATCTGGGCATCCTATGGCCGAGTCAAGTTGACACATGAAATTAACCATCAGAAGATACCAAAAGGACTTCATGTTTAATAACATCATCCCTATGATAACAATAGTAATAAGAATCATTATTATAATATTTGTACCCCTTTAGTACCTGGCACATTCGGTGTAAAGCCAGTTTGCAAGTGAATGAATGAAGCCAGCATATTAGCATTGATGATCATAGTTTATTAAATGTTTTTCTCACCCATTATTTTATTTCACCCACATAACTCGGCTGGGCATTTGAAATAGATTTCATTATTACCTGCCATTTTTGAGAGGGGTTGTGCAAGGCACACAGAGGTGAACTTACCTGTCGAAGGACACAGAGTAAATGACAGGGACCAACTCAAACCCAAAGCTCCTTTTGTGATCTTTCCACCATATCACTCTAGTTCATGGCAGATTAATTCCCAGCAAAAGCATGCAGAGGCCTTCATGTCTTCCTCCCCTGACCACCAGCAATGTTCTGATATTATGGCTACATCTATTACTAGCTCTAAATATAGGAGAGGCACAAATTAACAAGCAAACACCAAGAGATGTTTGTACTTAATGCTACTAACAGGCAGGGTAATTACAAGAGTGTTGCTTGACAAACAAATTAATAAAAAACTCTGGTGCCAGTCTCAAGTACAAATTGCACAGCAAAAGGCAAGGAGAGCCTGGGTTTGACAGTTGTAGAATAACAACCTTGAAATATATCTACATTATGCGAGGAGTCTTTGAAGGTCTGTCTTATGTACTTGGTTAGAGGCCATGCTAATGAACTGCCTTAATGTTCATCTTTTTGCAGGACCCATCTATATTTCTTTTAGGGTCTAGTTTTACCACGATTTGGAAAACTGCTTAGTTAGATGTGGGCTTCTAGTCATTCTGTGTGTTTCATATGGTTAAATAAACCTGTCCAGTTAATCAGAAGTCATTATATTAACATACAGTTGTTTATCTCACAACAGTTTCTAACAAACTGTGAATAGACTTACATAAATGATTCTTTATATTCCTGTTATGGTTCATAGTTCATTCACTTGACAACTATTTAGTCCAAGGTAATTTTTGCTAATAACTATAGAATTGCAGAGACAAACTATAGTCCTTGCCTTGTAGGAGCTCACTATTTTGTACAGTGATTCTCAACTCTGGTTGAATATTAGATCACCAAAGAGTATTTTTAAAAATACTGATGCCCAGGCCCCAACCTGGAGATTTTGATTCCCTTGGTCTGGAATGGAGCCCAGACATCAGTATATTTTAAAGGCTTCCCAAGTGACTGTAACGTGCAGAGCTCAGATCTGATGAGAGAGACAATTATACAACCAGATAAGGTGTACTGCTTTAAGTATAAAAAGAGAGATATGGGTAACTGGCTGTGGGATGAGAATGCTAAATGCTTCCAGGGAGGATCTGGAAAGGTTTTGCTGGGGCTGTTAGTTTATATTTGAGGAGGTTTTCCTGGGGCTGTTATTTTATATTTGAGGAAATCAGAGAGGTTTATTTTTAACTTTTAATACAATTTTATTATTGTATTATTCGAGCTGCATCTTGGAGAATGTAGATGAGAAGGGAAGGGGAAAAGAATACCAGGTAGTACATGTGCAAAGGCACTTGGGGAAAAGATGTCCTTGTCTTCAGAAAATTTTGAGTTGTTTAGTTGGGCTGAAGTGTTGAGTGTATGAATTCATTGTCATTAATTCGTTCAAACAATGTTTATTGTGGATCTCTTCTATATGAGGCATTGTGTTAAGTGCTGCCAGGGATTCAAAAATAAGACAAAAGAGATCCTACCCCCAAACAAACTCATAGGCTCTTCGAGGAAACACATTATGCATGATGATGATGTTGACAGTGGTGATGAGATGATAGTAATATAGTAACCAGAGCTTAAAATTGAAACTTTGACTAGATACTAAGCTATGATAGAAATGAGAATTTAAAGTGAAGTGCCAAATTACATTACTGCAGATGTTTAGAGGAAATGACCTAAGGTTGAGAGACCGGAAAGGGAGATGAGTGATGAGATCTCCTTCAAGGATGTTCTTGCAGAGTCTCGACTCTGCGTTATGGGAGGAGAAATGCAGGCAGTGGTCTACATCCTACCCTCCAACCAGGTGAGAGGGAAAGGACCTGCCTCTCCACCGCAATCCCAGAGGGAACAGCCTGTGGCGGGAGCTTCGTGGACTGGGGTCTGACCTCCTTTCTCCCCAGAAGATACAGACTAAGGGTGAGCAAACTTATTTTGTAAAGGACCAGGTAGTAAATCAGGCTTTGCAGGAGGCATGTTATCTCTGTCATATATTCTTTGTTTTTTTCCGTCTTTTAAAAATGTGAAAACCATTCTTAGCTTTGTGGGCTATAGTTTGCTGACCCTTGATCTAAGGGAAAAGTGGCCCGACCCTTTGAGTAGGGAACCTGGAAACAAGGATGGGGATGGAGCCACCAGCTCCCATCCAGGATAGAGAGGGACAGGCGGGGTGACCATAAGATTCACTATCCAAACAGGGATGCTTGGGAGAGAGAAAGGGAGCACTAAGAACCAAATAATTTAATGAATGATAAGCTGGGCAGCAGGACTCAACCCAGGACTCCCCAGGCAAACTGGGGTGTATAGTCAGGTCACCGAGTATATGGGCAACGGAACGCAAGCCGGAAGTCTCCAGGCATGGGGGTCCCTAAACTATGCTGTCCAATATGATAGCCAATAACCACATTTGGCTATTGGGCACTTGAAATTTGATGTCCAAATGAGGATGTGCTGAAAGTGTAAAACATGCCTCGGTTTCATACTAAAGACTTAGCATGAAAAATAGAGTATAAAATATTATAGAATATAACTCAGCCATAAAAGGAATGAAATTGGGTCATTTGTAGCGACGTGGATGGACCTAGAGACTGTCATACAGAGTGAAGTAAGTCAGAAAGAGAAAAACAAATCTCGTACATTAACACATATATGTGGAACCTAGAAAAATGGTACAGATGAACGGGTTTTCAGGGCAGAAATAGAGACAACAGATTAGAGAAGAAATGTATGGACACCCAGGGGGGAGAGTGGGGGGGGGGATGAATTGGGAGATTGACATGTATACACTAATATGTATAAAATAACTAATTAAAAAAGAGTGTAAAATATTAATATTTTTATATTGATTACATGTTGAAATGATAATATTTTAGATACACTAGGTTAAATAAAATATATTATTTATGCTAATTTCACCTGTTTCTTCTTACTGTTTAATATGTGGCTACTAGAAACAAGTGAAATTTACATATGTGGGTCTCATCCGTGGCCTGCATTATATTTCTATAGGACAGCGCTGCTCTCAAGAGTCCTCGAAATTGCTCATTAGACCAAGAGGCAGCTTTAAACATCTGCAAGACCCAGTTGGCCTTACTATGGCAAGTCCAAGTAAGACCTTTCCTGCCTCTTCTCCTTCCTCCTTTCTCACCCGCCACCCCTGGGGCTGAGGTGGGGTAGGCATGAGAAACCATACTTAGCTCACAAGCAGAGGCAGATCAGGGAAATCAAAGGGCAGTTCAGCCAGTCATGCCCCCTCTGAGTCTCCATCCTCAAATGGCCAGAACTGAGAGATGTAAGATGGGTACTAAATCATGGTCAGGGTTTGGTTTCCACTTTGTACTGTACATTCTCATTTCTGAATTAAAATTGCATTTGTGAGATATGGGGATATATGTATATGTGTAGCTGATTCACTTTGTTATAAAGCAGAAACTAACACACCGTTGTAAAGCAATTATACTCCAATAAAGATGTTAAAAAAAAAAACTCATTTGTGACTTAAAGATTCTGTACACTGTCTGTTTCCTAAGGGTAAGCAGGAAAGTTATGGAGTTTTAATCCAGGGGCAGGGAAAGACTATCCCACTGAATGTATTTATTTTCTATTGTATCATTCATTTAACCTTTTACTGTGAAAACTTTAAAGCCTGGGGCTTCCCTGGTGGCTCAGTGGTTAAGAATCTGCTTGCCAGTGCAGGGGTCACGGGTTCAAGCCCTGGCCTGGGAAGATCCCACATGCCGTGGAGCAACTAAGCCTGTGTGCCACAACTACTGAGCCTGCGCTCTAGAGCCCACGAGCCACAACTACTGAGCCCGCGTGTCACGCCTACTGAAGCCTGCGTGCCTAGAGCCCGTGCTCTGCAACAAGAGAAGCCACCGCAATGAGAAGCCCGCGCACCGCAACGAAGAGTAGCCCCCACTGACCGCAACTAGAGAAAGCGCATGTGCAGCAGCAAAGACCCAATGCAGCCAAAAATAAAAATAAATCAAATAAATTTTAAAATTGATAAAAAACCACAAAACTTTAAAGGCTGAATTAAGGTGGAGAGAATAGTATAATAAACTCCCATTTACCCATTTCCCAGATTCAACAATCTCAACATTTTGCCAATTTTATTTTATCCATTATCCCTGTTTGGAGAGTAGGGGGAGGGACTCAAGTATTTTAAAGCAAATCCCAGACATTATGTTATTATAAAGGATAAAGATTTTGCTTTTTTTTTTTTTTTTTTTTTTTTTTTTCAGTACGCGGGCCTCTCACTGTTGTGGCCTCTCCCGTTGCGGAGCACAGGCTCCGGACGCGCAGGCTCAGCGGCCATGGCTCACGGGCCCAGCCGCTCCGCGTCATGTGGGATCTTCCCGGACCGGGGCACGAACCCGCGTCCCCTGCATCGGCAGGCGGACTCTCAACCACTGCGCCACCAGGGAAGCCCAAGATTTTGCTTTTAACATAGCTGATTTTATTTTAAGGGGACAGCAGGAAATTTAAAAGTAAGTGTATTTCAAATATATCATGAAGCATGCCTCTTAGCACACTTGTATCAATAACAATAATAGACAAACTGCTGGGACCTTAAAGGTCATTTAGTCCCGTCCTCTTATGGAAGCTCACAGTGGGGAAAGGACTTGCCTAGAGTCCCTGCAGGCAGATCTGGGACTCAAACCCAGGTCTAGCCTCACAAAGCACAAGACTGCTCATTTGAATCTCACTTGGAGAGATTTGAACTTGGCATTCTCAGGGCCTCCACTGAGTCTCCCTAGCATCTCCAAGGCATCCCATTTGCATTTCTGTACTGCAAGATGAGAATCAAAAAGAAGTGTCTCTAATATCAGTTGTAATTTCACCAGCAGATTAAATTTGGAGGTCTGCATGGGGCAATAGTTTGACACTTAATGTCTTGAAGAGCCCTTGAGTGGTGCTTCAGGAAAGTCAAGAGTATGCAGATCCTCAAGGCATCCAGGTGCTTTGAGGTTAGAGACTTTGTTTGTGAGGAAGGGTTTTATTAAGGGTTTTGCCCTTGGGCTCTCTCTAGGTTCCTCAGAGAGGTCAACTAATAGCCTGAATTCTCTAGCAAGATGAACTCTTCTGACAACCTCTTGGAAGCCATATTTCCCTGACTGTCAGAAACAGCTTTGCTTTTTAAGAGGAGAGAGCACCGAATCCTAACCACTAGACCACCAAGGAGCATCATGCTTTTCAAGAGGAGAAAGAAGCCTATCTAAACCAACTGTTCAATGTCCCTGGTCCCCAGCCCCTTAACCGCTTCTGAGCATAATGGCAGCCTTAGCTCCTGGGTTCACATCACCTCAATCTCACTGGATGCTTCATATTGCTTAGAATTGATCCAGAGCATTCCCTGTTGCTCCTTCAGATCCCCTGCTCTCTGTTTTCATTTTACCTGATTTTTCAATCTTTCCACTTTACCCACTCCTACATTGGCCTCCAGACTTCCATTTTCCTAGACCAGTTCTGCTCTGACAATACAAGTTGCCCTCTTATCATCATTTTCTGTTTTGGTTTTTCAGCCACATTCCATGCTTTTCCCATTTTTCCAGCTATGGGTATCATATACTCACATCCCTCTCATTTTTCCACTTAATCCCTTGGGGCCCCGTCTATTCTT
Source organism: Kogia breviceps (assembly GCF_026419965.1). NCBI lineage: Eukaryota > Metazoa > Chordata > Mammalia > Artiodactyla > Physeteridae > Kogia > Kogia breviceps. The sequence goes on from NC_081310.1 coordinate 153,167,476, forward strand.
ACTGGTAGGAATTTTCCTATTTTCCTTTAGAAGTCTCCCTCCCAATAGTTTTATCTGGAATATCTGGAGCTCTATCCTGGCTCTACCCCTTGCTAGCCATGGGAACTTGGGCATATTACTTAACTCTCTATCCTCAGTTTCCTCATCCATAAAATCATGATAATAAAGTAACTACCTGATAGGGTGGAGGGTCAATATATGAAACACATTTAGAACAGTGACTAGCACGTAGTAGATGGTCATGTGGGTTATACACACATGCTCAGCTGTTGTGCCCAAGGGATGACATCCACACGAGGAAGATTAAGTTTGGAGGAACTCAGTCTCCACTATGTGCTGGGTTCAAACCAGTATTTTCTATAAGCCTCCAAGATATGGATTTGTGCTTTGATCGCAAGCTCAAATGACCTTATTTCCTACGGTAACTTCATTTCTGAAACACTTGCTTTGTTGGTTGACATCATTTGGTAACTAGCAGGGTCCTGGTCTTTTCTTCTCAGGAGACCCCTTGACCTCAGCAGTTTTACCCATTTTCTCAATGGGAATCAGCTATGCTATCAGGACACCTTAAACAGGAAAGCTTTGTCTTCCTCTTTCCCTGAGAGGAACCATTTACAGACGTCAAAGTTGAAGTTGCCCAGTTGCTGGAGAAATAGCTGGAATTTCTCTTGATTAAATACTAATAATGATGAAGACAGTCTCTCTGAGTCCATCTCATGAAGCACGCTGTTACACAAAGTTCCTTGCACAGAGGCGTAATCTCTGTCCGCAGTTAGTTGTCGAGTGAGGAAGCTCAAATATATTCAAAGCTCCTTACAAGAATTCTAGAGATAACAGCTGTAATAAGCAGAAGAAAGAGTTATTTTAGGTGATTAGTGGCCATGCTTCATATAGAAGTGGTATTTAAGCACTTTCTTGAACACTGCCAGTAAAAAGGAGGGAACTCATTATTAAGCAGGGTAGCCCAGCTTAATGTTGCCTGGGATTACAGGTGGATATTTCCTATGCTATTGAATTAAATTTCACATTCCTCATTCTACCTCCTGGGATTATACAGACAAGTCTTAATGCAGAATAATAATTCTGTGGTTCTATAGTGCGTCATCAGAAGAATGGAACAATGACAGCATTTGCCAGGGGACAGGTTGTAGACTTTTCTGAATCCGAGAGATATGTTATTCTTCTTGGAAGAAAGATAGTCATAGTAAACATTAAAAAGAAAAACAGATCACACATTGCAGCTTTTCTGGAGAGGGGGGCTTAGTGATATGTGCTTCTTATTATTCTGCTTGCAGTGACTTAAGGTCATAGAATCATTGACTCTCAGACTGGAAGGGACTTAAGAGGTCATCCAGTTTACCCACTCAGGATCTCCTCTGGAACAGTGATCCCTCTTACAGCATCTCTAATTGATGCTTGATTAGTCCCAACAATGGGGAGCTCTCTACTCAGGAATATTTCAAAAATGATACAATAGGAAAAATATTGGTCAGAGTATCAGACAGACCTGGGCTCAAATTTACCTTACTGGTTATATTATATTGGGAAAGTCACATCCTGTTGAGTCTCAGGCGTCTCATCTGTAAAATGGGGAAAACAATGCCTTTCTCATGGTGCAGTAGTAGATATGAAGTGAGTTAGGAGAAGAAATATTGCTGACCTCATGTCTAGCTTATGGTAGGCATTGGATAAATGGTAATTAATAGTACATAGGCAATAAACTTTACTTATTCTCTTCTTCCTGTGCTAAATATTTTCTTGCCTTCTGGGGTTGAAAAAAGGACCACACTATTGAGGACATAAAAGTTGTTAATAAAGCTGTAAATGGGAAAGCACACTTTTATTCCCTTCTATTTTCTAAATTTAATACCTAATGTTATAGCTTCAAAGTCTTGGGCATTTGTTCCAGCAGTGAATGGGGCTTCTGTCGCTGGCCAAAAGAACTTTCCCATAATTTAAAAATAAATAAAATATGAATTGCTCTAGTAGTATGAATCACCCTTCATTTTTTGGCCATCGGAATGTCCTGAGCCATTTTAACATACCATAATATTAGAGCTGGGAGTCGTCTTAGAGGTTATCATATCTGGACCATTCATTTTATGGACGGAGAAACTGAGGCCCAGACAGACTGTGACTAGTTCAAGGTCATGCAGCCAATGTGTGGGGAAGCTGAGATTTAAGTAGAGGTCTTCTAAGTCCAAATCCCATGACCTTTCCATTGTATTACATTGCCTCTCCCTATAATAATAATATTTTCAGATGACACCTTTGGCCTCTGCCTAATCTCCAAGGCAGTCATTACACAACTGGAATCTGTCTCCTTTACGCATCATCTCTACCCTGAGCCTTGTCCACAGGAATTTGTAACTGGGTACCGCTTTGAGTTTCTCAGGGAAGGCTAGGAAGGGCCTGGAGGAGGGAGAAATGTCACTGGGGGTTTGGAAACTGGAAATGATTATGAAACCAATTAACACCTTTTTATTCCAGAAAAGTGATTAAGAAGGATTTAAATAGGGATTGAAGGTCAAGTGAAATGTGTACTAACATGTTTGCAAAGATACATTGACTCAAATATTCTGGAACATGTTTCAGCCTCTTAGAGAAACAAACAACTCTATAGTAAGGCTTCAAACTCCCTGTCATTTAACCAAGGCAGCCTGAGACCTTGCTAGTCTGTGTGCGATGCAGCAAACAGCAGCTTGTTGAGAAACGTTTAAAAGTGCCTCCCTTTGCCTTTAGATCCAGGCAGGGGATGGGGGATTAGGGTGGCAATTTGAGATGGTGACGAAGCCCCTGTTGAAATTTGTTCATTCAACACATGTTTACCCACTGTGTGCCAGGCGTTGGGGTAGGTATCAGGACTCACGCTGTACTCATTCCTTTAGTCATTCAACAATCACGTAACGTGTCCTACGAGATGCTCGAAGTAAGCTCCTGCGTTCCTTAATCATTTTATGCCTTCATCTATTTATTCCATAAATACTCAGTATCCACTGTGTGCCAGGCACTGTACTAGGCAGTGTACATCAGGCGTTTCAGCCTTTCTGGATAAGATTGTAGGAAAGAAGCATCTATCTACTTAAGCCATGTCTAGCCTGGCTCTAACCTCATCCCTGTCACCAAATCCAGAAGAAGATGCCACTGATGCCACCAACAACTGGATTTAAAACCAGTCCCCACCATACACAGGCAGTGTCCCAAGTTGGAATTTGTGACTGACTTATTCCAGTTCACAGCACTGATCTTCCTGCTCCCCAAATTCTCTTCATCACTCCCTGCCTCTCTGAGGAGACTGTGAACTCTCTTAAAGACCTGGTCTTACTCGTCTCTGTGCCCCCTCCTAAGACCCAGGACAGTAGATTGTGTGCAGTTCTTCCCTCTGCTTTATTTTTCTCATTCTCCTACCTTGCCTCTTTCTTCTCTTCTCTACCTCCTTTCCTCTTTCTTTTTTGCCTCCCCCCCCCCTTCTCACTCTTTCCCCTTTTTCTATTCCTTCTCTCTCTTACGTCTTCTCCTCTGTTGCCTTTCTATCTAAAAACACTCACTGGGTCCCATGCATTGTACCACGATCTGTGGAATCCACACTACTTGCCCTTGCCGAACTTATAGGCTCACAGAAGAGACAGCCACGCGCATAGAAAAGTCCAGTACCACCTAATGAGTAGTTGACGGAAGTTAGTGCTCGCTATAAGAGCCCAAAGACGAACTCAAACCCGAGAATGGAGATGGGGACAGTCAACGTTTCTTATGGAATGAAGGACCAAGAGTGAGAGTTTGCCAGACAAAAAAAAAAAAATGTTGAAGTGTGGTGAGGATGGGATGGGCCCAGGCAGAGGGCACCGTATCACAAAACCCAAAGAGGAGTGCTTCTTGGTGGAGCTACAAATGTACATTATGACTGGAGTCTGAATACCCAGTGAACATTGGTCAAGTAAATTCCTGGTCCTGGAAGTTCCAGGTCAGCTGGCCCCCAGACCTTTTCTTGCCAGCTGTATCTCTAAGTTCCTGGCCTTGGGCAAATGTCCATTGTGAGTCCCTGATTCTAGTGGCCAGTAACCTTATACTAAATGCATTGGTTAAAATGGACATCTGTGAAGGGTAAGAGAACTGACTGGACGTCTACTGCGAACAGCCTGGGGAGGGCCATGGGAAGGGAGAGGGAGGGAGGGCTTATTGCTAGGCAACCAAGGTTTGGGAACTCAGCACTCTTAAGATCTGTGGACATTAGGACAGGCTGGATCCAGAGATGCTGGCAGCTGGAGAAGAGCCCCAGCTACTGGAATGAAGCCAGAAAGAGAGAGAGAAGGAGGGAGGGGGAGATAGGGGTAAGAGAGGGAGGGAGGAAAGGAGAGAAGGGGAGAGACAGAGACAGAAAGAGGGAGAAAATATGAGTGCCAAGTTGGGGGTGAAAGCACTTGGATGTAGGCACTGTGATCATCAGGCTTACCTTTGAATTCCACCTGTGCATTCAAGAGCTGTCGTTTCTGAGCCTTGGTTTTATTATCTGAAAAATGGCTTGATGATACCTACTGAGGCATAGTTATAGAGAGTAAATAAGATAAGTTATATTAAAGTGCCAAACAAATTGCCTGGCTATTAGTTGCCCTATAAATGGGAGTCCTCTAAGTTTTAGCTAAACAGGTAAGAGGGCAGACACTGGCTGTTACTTTAGTACCTGGCTGGGGAAGTGGGTTGCTGCTGAAGAGAATGAGGGGGAGCCCCACATTTGGGGGACCTGGTGAATTAAACAGGTTAGGGAGACACGTGGCATAAGACAAGGCCTACTCGTGGTGAGAGTACCGTCAACCACCCACCTGATAATAAGCAGGGCAGGGTCTGAAGATGGGAACCAGAATGGTGGCCTGGTTAAATGCTTTAACTCTGGAGCTTGAAAGCCTAGGCTCAAGTCCTAAATCTACTACTGGCCATTTGTAGGGTGTTACTTAATCTCTCTGAGCTTCATTATCTTTACCTGTAAGTTGGGGATGATTATCCTGCAGGACAATGATAATTCAATGTCATATGCCCATGAGGCAGTGAGCAGAATATCTGAAACGGGGAAGGCAGCCGCCCCGAGGAGGGCTGGGGCTCCATCTGCATTGGGCTGAAACTCCTGAGCTGCTACGAGGTCCTCCATGTACATAGTCTCCTCTACCAGCCCCACTTGGCCTCCAAGTGGGCGCTTCCAACTGGGAGCCCGTTACCCTGGCGACCACAGAAGGGAAGATGGCTGCCACTCACTGAGCCCTGGCTCAGGTCTGCACTATACTCTTCCTTCTTCACAAACCTCATTGACCCCTACGCCCTGGATCACCCAGGTAGGTAGGTTGCATAATTCCAGTTTAGAGGTGAGGCAGGAGCAAGGAGAGATTTTCTGACTTGCCTGAGGCCTCGGCAGGATTTAAACCCAGGTCTGCTCGGTTCTAGGGCTGTTTCTTTAATCAGCATCCTATCTCCAAATTGGCAGTGTGACAAGGAAGATGACAGGGCAGAAGCAGCCAGAGCATGCCTTTGGAAAGAGCATCTGGATGAGCATCTCCAGCCTCTGCGTCCCCTGGCACTTGGGTTTTTGTCATTTTCCAGGAGAAAGCTCTGCCTGGGCACAGGTGGCAGAGAGCAGTCGGTTTCCAACATGAGTGTTTTAACAGCCTGTGCCTAACTGCACAGCTCTTGTGCTGATGAGATGTTTGTCATGGGCTTTTTTGCCAAAGTGAGAGCCAGGTGTCATCCTAGGTACTCACCGATCAAGAATTCCCCAAAATGACAATATGGTCCAGAAAGCCACCCCAGTCCAAGGATGGACAAGCAGGGGACAGGGGTAGTGAGGAGGGCCTGGGCTTTGGTGTGGGGACAGATCTGCCTCCCGTTCTGGTGCTGCCACACTGTGCCACTGTGATCATGACAAGTGATGCAGTCTTTCTTAAGCTCAGTTTCTTTATCTATGAATAAGAGAAAATACCGTGTGCATGCAGGTGTACCTTGAAGATCAGAGTTCTTACTGTAGCGTGCCTAGTGCAGAGCCTGGCACATAGGAGGTTCTGAGTAACGGCAGGCGCCGGCTATTGTTTATTGTACGTCAAGAATCCTATCTGCCTTGTGGCTTGTATGCTCAGTTCCTGGCATTGTGCCTGGCACATAGGAAGTAGTATTGGATGGATGGAGGGTTGAGAAATATGTTGGAGGTAGGATGGATGGAACGTGGTGGCTGGTTGACTAATGATGACAGAGGCAATAGAGATGACTTGGGGGTTTTAGTTTGAGCAGCTCAAGGTGCTGGCGCCACTTGCTAAGTGGGGAATGCGGGAGGAAAAGCAGACCCAGAGTTGGATGTGGGGAAGACGAGATCAGTTTTGAGTAAGCGTCTGCAGGACACAAGGAGGTTATGACTAACAGCTACATAAAATTGTGCATATGGGGTTCAGCTGGGTGGAGGGGGTCAGTAATGCAGCCTGAACTTTGGGAAATCATCCTTGTGTCACTTGACACCATCAGCTGCAAAGAACAAAACACACTGACTCAGGGTGACTTCAACTGGGGATGGGGAAACTAGGGCCCACAGGCTACGTCCAGGCCACTGACTGTTTTTGCAAGTCATGTTTTGTTGGAACCCAGCCATGCCCATTCGTTTATGTGTCGTTATGGCTGCTTTCATGTTATAAGGGCAGAGTACCTGTTTCGGAGACTGTATGACTGGCACAGCTTTGGCTCTTTACAGCAGTGGCCCCCAACCTTTTTGGCACCAGGGACCAGTTTTGTGGAAGACAATTTTTCCCACGGATGGGGGTGGAAGGGCGGGGAAGGGGGGAACGGTTCAGGCGGTAATGCGAGGGATGGGAGCAGCAGTTGAAGCTTCGCGGGCTCACCTGCGGCTCACTTTCTGCTGTGCGGCCCGGTTCCTAACAGGCTGTGGACCCGTACTTGTCCGCGGCCCTGGGGTTGGGGACCCCTGCTTTACAGGAAAAACATGTGCTGACCCCTGACTTAAACAATATATTATCTCATTTGTATCATATTTTTAGATTCTACATAAAAGTGACATCATATGATACTTGTCTTTTTCTGTCTGACTTTCTTCACTTAATATGATAATGTCTAGGTTTATCCATATTGCTAGAAAACAGAAATAGACTCCCAGACATAGAAAACAGACTTATGGTTACCAAAGGGAATAGGGGGTGGTGAGGGAGATAAACTAAGAGTTTGGGATTAATGTATACACACTACTATATATAAAATAGGTAGAGGACAAGGACCTACTGTATAGCACAGGGGACTCTACTCAATATCTTGGAATAACCTATAATAGAAAAGAATCTGAAAAAGAATATATATATATATGGATATCTGAATCATTTTGCTGTGCACTTGAAACTAACACAACATTGTAAATTATACTTCAATAAAAACAAAACAACCTCGTTAAATAACAAGGCTCAAGGTCAGGCTGGTACCTCAGTTCAAGGATGTGATGGGAACCCAGGGTCTTTCCATCTCACTTGACTCTGTCTCCATCTCAGTGTCCAGTTTCCATCTCACTCTCCATCGTGTGTGTCAGCTTTGCCCCATCATTGCAAGGTGGCGGCAGCAGTTTCCTGCTTTATATCTGGAAATGGCACATCCTGATGCTGAGAAAGGACTGCCTCTCTTTCTTGCGTCCTTCTTGCAGAAGCCCTGCTTCTACCGTCTCTTGCTCCAGGGTTTAGTCCCCAGTCCCTTCCCTTGCAAGGGAAATGGGATGAACGGGTTGGCGTAGATCAGTGATTCTCAATGCTAGCTGTACAGTAAATAACCCCTGAGACTTTAGAAAAGAGAATCCGCAGCAAGCCCAGATATTGGAATTTTTTTTAAGTGTTCTGGGTAATTTTAAGGTGCAACAAGGATGGAGTGAAAGCTGCCTTAGACAAATCATTTTGGGAAGGAATAGATGTTGGGAACACAGATGCTATGACCACGGAGAAAAAAATAGAAGCCGTGGAGGCTGGGTGCCTGCTCAGGACAGGCTTGTCAGGGGTAGGCTTGACATCTGGGCTGGACTAGACAAGATGTTAGTCCAGATGAGACCAAAGGCAGCATAATCAGAAGTATAAACTGTGACTAAGGAGTAAAGTCAGACTTCATAGCCAAGAAACAGAATTAAATAGCATGTCTGGGGACAAAATAGAAACAGGAAATAGGAAAGTGAGCCAAGAGTATGAAGAGGTGCGGAGGGGATAAGGGCGTGGCGCGGCAGAGAGAGGTTTGGAGGGATATGAACAACAGGGGGGCCAGAGGCCAGATGCGATGCCAGGTGGACTCTAAGAGGAAAGACAGTTGTTCTGCAGAGTCAAAGGGATGGTGCTGGACCAGAATGGCTAAGACGTGTGTCTCTGTCTCAGGCCCCTGGGCTCCATTTGGCCTTGGTCAGACCAGGTAGCTGAGGCCAAGCTACGGATGGGCATCTGCCACAGTGCTCCCTCTTGTTTGACTCTGGCTCTTTCGCTGGATTCACAAAAGGAGCATCCAATTCACAACACGTTTGTGAGGGCTGAACTTAGCACAGGCCCTGAGCAAATGCCGAAAAGAGGCTGAAGTTGTTCTCTGATGCCAGCGCTTCCCTGTTCCGTGTCCCCTTCCTCCTTCTTCTTTTCTGTTGTCCCCTCCTTTTGGGGGAGGACTTTCCCTGCCAGCGTCCATGTTCCATCCCTCCCCCATTCAGTCAGGCAGGTCCATTGCCTCAGTTCCGTGACATCCATCAGTCAGTCATTAAACAAATATTTATGAAACGTCCACCAAGTGCCACGCTCTACTCCGGAGGCACGGAGATGGAAGACCGCTAAATCCTCTGTCAGGAGACTCACGTGGGATGGTCCGAGGCAGACTCATAAACAAGCAATCATAATTTATGGGGACAAAATATGATTGCAGTTTGATTTTTCAAGTCCCCAAACCAAGCAGTGGGCTGGAAGACCCAGGGCCTAGGAGCCCTGACCGCACCTTCCATCCTTGTTGGGTGCACGACAGATCACCCAACTACAAGGAGTCAGCCTCCCGATCCTGCCAAAACAGCAAGTCAATGACTGCTTAAAATCACCCACAGCGACTGCTAGTGGATTGATATCCACAGCATGTGAGTGTTTTTACAAAACTGTGTAACCTTAGACAAAGGCGGAGGTATTTGAGGTATTTTATTATTCTTCCCCTTTCTGGGTAGAAACAAACTTTTAAGAACTCTTAAGAATTTAATTTGGGGGCTTCCCTGGTGGTGCAGTGGTTGAGAATCCGCCTGCCGATACAGGGCACATGGGTTCGTGCCCCGGTCCGGGAAGATCCCACATGCAGCAGAGCGGCTGGGCCCGTGAGCCATGGCCGCTGAGCCTGCGCATCCGGAGCCTGTGCTCCACAACGGGAGAGGCCACAGCAGTGAGAGGCCCGCATACCACAAAAAAAAAAAAAAAGAATTTAATTTTGAAGCTCAAGCTCTCCTTTTATCTAATGTAACAGGGTAGAAATAATAAGAGCCTTGAATCAGACAGACAAAACTATATTCAAAACCTGATTCTCCCAATTCATTGCTCTGTGTCGTTCAGCAAGTTACTTAGCTTCTCTGAACTTCAGTTTCCATGTTGGAGTAGCAATAACACACTAACATCTACTTGCATGGGTATTATGAAGAATAAGTGAAGTTATACATATTTCATTTATTAAGTCTGGAGCCCTGGCACATAGAGAGCATTCAGGAAATGATAGCCGCTATTATTATTATTACTATTACTGTTGTTATTATTATTAACTGTATTATTATCAGTGCTGTGCTGGTAAATTTTTACACTGCTTTCTCGTAAAAAGAAAAAGTGAATGAAAAATAGCATGATTTGCCCACTTGTTGATTTCCGTGGTGTAGCACTGCCCCCGTGGCTGGTTTCGAGCTAACAGGAGTTGGGAGGCAATGCACACGACTGAGCCAGTATACACGGTCTTCACCTGGTGTGAGCCAGCTCCAGCACACCATTGATGGTTATTAACATTATTTACATAAAATGGGGGCAATAGGACAGAAGCAGGGAGCAGCTGTGGGTTGAGAACAACCATCCAGACGTATGGGAAGGAATCTTACCACGACGGTGTCTGACATTTATCATCTGACATACTCTTTGATGATCAGTCATGTCTTAATTAAGGAATCAATGCACGTGTACAGGGTTGTTATTATTAAAGGAAAAACTCCACTGTCTTTGTGGAGTGTATGGCTCAGGTCAGTGCTGCTGTGGTCTCTGGAAGAGCCTGGATCTCCTGTCCAGCAGCTCACCATGGATCAGAGAAGCTTTCCTTGCTATCTCTATTTCTGGGATCCCAACTGCTTTTCTAGGGTAAAATGAATAATGGTAACCATACTAACTTTAGATCACTTGGGAGTTTTTGCACCCATTTTATCATTTGATCCTCATGGCAGGGCACTATTACTTCCATTTTAGAGTAAAGAAAATGGGATCTCTATTAGGCAGGATAATTTAGCAAAAGCTACTGTAACAAATAATCCTAAAATCCCAGTAGCTTAACACAACAACTGTTGATTTCTCACCAAAGTGGGTTAGGGGACCCTCCTCCAAGGGGGGGGGGACTCAGGGGCATTCCATTGGCCAGAACCCAGCCACATGGCCCCTACCTCTAAGGAAAGCTGGGGAGTGTAGTCTTCTTGTGCACCAAGGAAGAGGAACACTAAGCATCTAGTCAGTCTACACCCCAGAGGCAAGACTGGCTAGATGGCCAGTGGCATGTGGGATGTACTTCTCATCCAGGCCTGGCTCTCTAAACCTTTTCACACAATCTGCCCCACCCTCTCTCTTCCTGCTCATTGTGGGCCACATGGGGGCACCCAGCAGAGGACTCTGAAAAGGCTCCAGGGATGATAGAGATAGAAGATGGAAGAGCTGGAGTCCCTGAGTCACCCTGTGGCACAGAGCCTCTCAACACCTTTTACATTGTGGTGTGAGAAGTAAACCTTTGCTGGGCTAAGCCACTGAGGTTTGAGGGTTGTTTGTTTCATCAGCTATGTTAATTGCCCTGGTTAATTGCTAGTAGATCCAGAACTCAGTTGTTGTGCTTCCCCAGCCCCTGTATCTCTGCAGTCAGAATCACACTGTGTTTTGTCTTCAGGCTGGTCAGTCCTCTTCACACCATATCATAACCTCCCTGGGGTCAGAAACTGTCTGTGACTCAGTTCTTATCCCACAGTCACTGTATAAGGCTCAGAGGACATTTGTTAAATATATAAACATGCAGTCTTATATTTGTTAAAAATAGAGGTATGTGCTCAAACATTTTTAGGAGGAGGTGAAAGAGAAAGGATGTGAAATAAGAAATCAATTATTTTTGGTTGATTACCTTAAATATTTATGTTCTAGGAGGAAAAGAGAGGAAATTAGAAAAGAAGTTCGGTAAATATTCAGGCTTATAAGGTAGAAAGATCTGAGTTGGCATCTTCAATGTCATTAAACTAGCTGTGTGACCTTAGGCAAATCACTTAACCACTCTGTGCCTCAGCTTCCTTGTAAAATGAGGACAATAATGGCTACCTCAAAGACTAACAATATAAAGATTAAATGAGATGATGTTGGACCTTGATTTAAAATGAAGAGTTGGGACTAATCACTTGGACTCCTTCCAGATCTGACAATTTCATTTATAAAATACAGACTAAAGGTTGCCCCACAGGCTAATGTGAGAATACATACCACCCAGGATTAGTTTAACCTGGTAGAGACTGTTTTTTCCTACTCCCTTTTACATTCCCCTTTAGAGGCTGGGAAAGTAGACCCAGGCTGGGCCAGGCCCTCGAGCCATCAGAAAGTAAAGCCCTGGAGAGGTTTACACTAAATCTAAGAGGCCAGGGAGACTTCTTATTGGTGTGATATCTAACATTTAGGTAGGACTTTTCACTTCTGTGAGCCAGTTACCTCGTGTGTAAAAATGGAGATACCACTACCTTCGTTAAAGGAGGAAGTGAGAATTAAAGGAGAAGGAAATTTGCGAGAAAATGTTGAACATTAGGATGACAAATTGTTTTTATTTTCCCCATGTCAGCTTCAATCAGTTGGCAGTGATTGTCTGCAAAGCCCTGCTGAGAAAGATTTTGAGGTTTCGCCTTCCCAGTTTGGGTGTGTGGTAGGGAGGTGCGCTGACCACGAGGGATGTCTGTGATGAGAACCAGAGGGGCAGTGGAAACACGTGGGCTGTGTTGCCGACAGCTCTGCAGGGCCAGGGGAGGATGAACATCAGTAAATGTTAGTTGAGTGGAGTGGAATTTGAACACAGTCATTGTGCCTCTCTCAATTTTTAAGCAGATAATTGAAGTGGAATATAAAGAAACTGAAATGGGATATGGGGAAATTAACATGGAAATCACATTGCAGGCACTTGACAAAACTAATTAAACTGGGAAATGCAGCTAGATTTTTTTTTTTTTTGGTGCATAAACATTCTTCTTCTCTTGCAACAAGCAGGTAAAACCTACAACTGTTCAAATTATGCTTTTATGTGTGTGCTCTTCCAAGCATGCGTGGTACTTTGAAGAAGGTTCTGTTGTATTTGTAGCAAGAGACTGTAATTGCTCTGAGAATTCCTGGAATTTTTCAGATATGTGTATTTTTTTTCCTGAGTGAAGGCCAAACATAATGCTTCTTTCTGTAATAAAAGAATACAGCTGCTTTCCAATCAAGTGTGTGGCCTGGAGCCTTGGTGTTTTCATCTCTAAGGTGGGAATAATCCTGCCTACCTTATAGGGTTGTTACAAGGATTAGATAAGGGAATGGGTGTGATGGAGCCTATGAACCATTCAGGACTGTTCACACCTTCTGGATAAGAGTTGTTAACAGAGGGTAGCACTGGGGACTACCCAGTGGTAGCACATGCCAGACTGCCAAACCTGGAATCCCAGTCCGGCTACGGACTAGCAATCCATGTCACCTCTCTCTGCCTGTTACCTTATCCGGAAAATGGGGGAAATAATAGTAGCTAGCTCCAAGGCTTGTTATAGAAATCATAAGAATTAACAAATACCAAGCATGTAACATAATGCCTGGCACATGGTAAGTGCTCAACAAATTCTAGCAATCATCATCATCATAATTAAACACCATGGATTATCATTTAATTTACTGAACTGAGTTTCTTGGAAGTATGAGCTATTCAGGGTGCTATGATGATGTCAAAGGGAAGTAGAGTACGCTTTCAGCTGTCGGGGAGTTTATATCATAGTAGTGGGAAGAAGAACAAGTGAGCTAAAAACTAATTATCTTAAAGACATGTTTTTAACATTTCCTCTGAAAGGGGAATAGAGCCTTTTTCTTACAATACTTTATATTACCCAAAGATCTTCACGTACATGGTTTCATTTTATCCTCCTAACAACACTTTATCCTATAAACAATCATATATCCTATAAAATAGGTGGGATGAATCCCAATGATATATGATACCCTGCACAATGCCCTTATTTTAGCATTTCTCTGACAGTATATAGTATATAACAAAAATGAAGTTGGGACATTGTTTAGCTGGACACTTCTCATATGTTCCAGAACACACAGATTGAGAACCAAGAGCAAGTTAAATGGCTATGGTAATGAGGCAATGGTAGTATACTGGAAAGAACACTAGATTTCAGATAACTGTGTTTTCCCACTTTCTAGAAATATGATCTTGGACTTAGCTGTCAAATTCTTGGGTTCTCAGTTTCCTCATCTGTAAAGTGGGATAATGCTATCTAACTTTCAGAGCTGTTCTGGGGTTGAAATTAGAGAATCTTTGTGGTTTCTGGGCTTAGCTTGTGTTTGTAGGTGTGTACACATCATTTCTGGAACACGTGTGGATAAATAAATACATAATGGGTATTATTTAAATGTTCCCATTAATAGTCCTACTATGTGATTGGCTCATGATACTTAACCTGGCCAGCCTTTATGGTTGTGAGTCTTTTGGAAGAATGTAAATCATCAAGCACCACCACATGGCTGTGACAAAATAAGGTGACATGCTCAGGGTTGAGTTGATGAGCTCAAGAACTAGAACTTGGGGCTTCCCTGGTGGCTCAGTGGTTGAGAGTCTGCCTGCCGTTGCAGGGGACGCAGGTTCGTGTCCTGGTCCGGGAAGATCCCACATGCCTCGGAGCGGCTGGGCCCGTGAGCCATGGCCGCTGAGCCTAGCCTGTGCTCCGCAACGGGAGAGGCCACAGCAGTGAGAGACCCGCGTACCACAAAAAAAAAAAAAAAAAAAAAAAGAACTAGAACTTGAACTTGGGTCTTCTGATAATGGATGCCCTGCTGGGACTTGAATATATACAACAAGGAGATTTGGTTTGAGGTGCATTAATATGTCTCAGATTGGTATAAAACTAAGCATTTCTCTAAGTTTACTATAGGTGGAAGATGGAACCAATTTTCTTTGGCTTTTTTTTTAGAGAAAAATACTTGTGTAACATCGGAAGTTCTGCAGTCTGATCCCTTACTTCATTTCTACACTTATTTTTTATCATCTGTCTTTATTCACACTGAGAACTACTTAGATTTCCCTGAATGTAATCCATGCTTTCCAGCCTCCATGTTTTTGCTCAGGCTGCTTCCTGTTCTATAAATGTCCTTTTTAATGTTAATCCCTATATGCTTAACCTTTCAGGACCTAAGTCAACCACTTCCTGCTCTAGAGATCCTTCCTGAATCCCCCTACCTCCACAAACTGGTTATATTCTTTCTTTCCTCTAAGTTTCCAAATGTATTATCCCCTTGTTTTTTTGTTTTTTGTTTGTTTTGTTTTGTTTTTGCGGTACGCGGGCCTCTCACTGCTGTGGCCTCTCCCGTTGCGAAGCACAGGCTCCGGACGCGCAGGCTCAGCGGCCATGGCTCACGGGCCCAGCCGCTCTGCGGCATGTGGGATCTTCCCAGACCGGGGCACGAAGCCGTGTCGCCTGCATCGGCAGGCGGACTCTCAACCACTGCGCCACCAGGGAAGCCCTATCCCCTTGTTTTTTAAGCAGTGTTCACTTTCACCTTCCATTACAATTGTTTATCACATGATCCACAAATCCTAAGAATTTCTAATTTGGGATTGGAAAGGATCCTGAATTAGGGTTTTGGTGTTTCTGGATTTGAATCCCGCTCCACTGTATCCTAGCTGTGTAATCTTGGGCAGGTTAGTCAAACTTTCCAAGCTTCAGATCTCTTACTGCAAACGAAGCTGGTGTCTACCTCTCAGGGTATGAGGGTTACTGAGAGTTCTCTGGACAGTGTCTAACACATAGCAGGCAGTCGGTACATGGTGTTCCTTCTTCTTCCTTCTCCTAAAGAATAGGATATTTGTATGTTACCTGCCTAGCTCCCATACACAGTGCTTGACCCATAGTAGGTACTCAATACCGACTCTGTAGGTACTATAATGATAAAGTAATATAATTTATTCAATTATAAATGCATAAATGAATGGGTAGATACATGAAAGAGTGAAGTAGAACATGGCCCCCAAAACGTACAAATAAATCTGAACTTTATAAGTGTTTAGCTTCCAGGTAATTACTATTTAATCATATTGTCTATTTTACTGTTTCTCTTTTGGGTCCATCGTGAGGGATGAACATCTAGATACTTAGGTAAGAGAGGGTGTTATGTATCAGCATTACTTTTATTCCTCCTTCAGCTCTTTTCCTTTGAGCAACTCTCCAAAGGCTCCACACCATTCTGTCTTGAGTACATTGGCCAGGAGATGCTAAAGACAGGTTATCTCCTGGACATGTTCTCCATGTCTGAGCCCTGCCGACGTCGCCCGCCCTTGAGTGGCAAACACCAAAGATGCAGCTGACATGCTGAACTTAAACAAGTTCTGTTGCTTACACACTGAATTAAGTCTACATCTGTGGCTGTTAAAGTGGGAAAAAGATTAATAAAGTACATGTTGAAGCTTGAAAGAATAATTAGCGGGACGTTATATGTTTTGGCTGCAAATCCGGCTCCACAGTTAGTCTAAAGCAAAACCTTTCTTCTAATCCTTCTGTGGATGAAGGATTGGCTCTAACTAAATTGGTTTTCTTTGTGCATCTTGAGGTTTTTTTTTAATGTTATCATTTTTAAAAATTATTATTTTCCAAATTTCAAGTAAGCTTTTAATCAGCCTCTTTGTGGGATCTGCGTTGTTTCTGGATGTGCCATCACTCTCTCGCACGATTAGCTGCCTCTTGGGCCCTGATAAAAGAAAGCTTGAATTGTGGGCTGCAAAGAGCTTAAATCACATCTTTCAGGGGGGCACATTCCATCGCTATCAGGGCCGCGATGGTGGCTGCCAAGAGCCCACCTCGCTGAGATGGAGAGTGAGTTATTGGTGTACATAATAAACTAACATCTGTACACTGCATCTCAGAATGGGTGTCAGGGAAGCTGGAAGACAAAGCAGGATGGCATCATTAGGGCCAGATTTAAGACTCCAATTTGTGTAACATTTGCATAACAAGGCACAAGAGCAGCTATTCACTGTTCCCTTTTAGAATTCACGTGTTTCACCTTCACAAGAACATTCCTGAGGGAGGGGAGGCAGAGACAGGGTGCTTGCTAGAGGGTCTTAGTCTGGGAGAGTGAGCATCCTTTCTGGAGGCTGGGGATCCACAGAGTAGGGAAGGAGTCCCCCTGTGTCCTGGACCCACTGAGCTGCCCATGCAGTCTCTCCTATGATGGACATGGGCGCTCTGGGACCTGGTTTGTACGAGTACATCTCTTCTGGCTCTGAGTTAGCGTCCCAGCATGCCTGTCAGTCAACAAACATTTCTTCTTGGGTGTTGTAAGGTCAAGAAAAAGCCTTGGAGTCCCTTGGGGTCCAGAGATAGGAACTCAGGTCCTGTCTCAGCTACTTTGTCCTTTTGACCCTTTGCTAAGGTGATTTGCCTATATGAGCTGAAATCTCTGGGGAAGAGATACTCTTAATACTTGTAAGAGTTAGCGGTTACTGAGAGCTGATTTTATGACACTAGATACTAAGCATGTTTCATTCTCACAACAATCCTCTGATGACTCCATTTCCTTCCTTTTTTTTTTTTTTTTAAATTGACATATGAGATGTTGACTGAAAAAACATGCACAATGTGAGTTAAGTTTTATTGGGGACAAAATGAGGACTCTAGCCTGGGAGACAGCATTTCAGAGAGCTCTGAGACACTGCTCCAAAGAGGCAGTGGGGGAGATCAGTGTTACATATGATGTTAGTGAAGGGACACGTGCATCAAGCACATATTTTGGCAGAGGCTGGCTGCTAGTCACGAGGAACAGACGTCACCATTAATGATTTTAGTGCTTTCTTAGGTACGAGGAGAGGCAAGAATTGGGCTCATAAAATCTTCTGAAAATATCTAACTATCTGAATGCCTGTTCTGCCGGTTTTTCCCAGAGCACAGAGTGCCTCATTCCTGATCACCCTGAACTCCTTTCTGGGGGTGTTGAAGGTCAGCAGCTGCAGCAACTCACGATTTAATCCCTGTAGAGGCAGATGGCAAGTGCCAGTTTGTAGTTGGCAGAGGAAACTAAGACACAAAGAAGTAACCTGCCACTCGCACAACCTCTGAGTGACAAAGCCAGGGTGTTTCAGTGTCTTTTTACCTCTCATGGTGGAGGCTCAACAATGTTAAATTGGTAAATGCTTATTGAGACCTCTGGGTGCCAGGCACTGCGGCGTCAAGTGCCGGGGATCCAGCGGCGTGCGGAAGAGCGCCTTGCCTTCCGGGGCCTCCTGGCGGGGTTAAGGGAGCAGGTTGATGGGATACACTCCCAAACGCCGCCGATGTGCTGGTCCCGGGCTCCCTGTCCCTATGCCGCCATTGCTGCGTTATGTGGTGAGAGGACAGGCTTTGGAACTAAATAGATTTGGTTTTGAATTCTGACTTGGTCACCTCCTTACTGTGTGTATTTGGGCAAGTCTCTCAACCTCTCTGAGCCTTAGTTTTCTCAGGGAAAAAAATAGGAACAATAAGTATTTCTGCCTCAAAAGTTGTTGTGAGAATTAAATGATGTCATAATGCATGGGCCACAGATCTCTTAGCACAATGTCTTGCCACGAATTAATTTCTCAACCATGGTAGCTATTATTATTAATCAGTCACTATGACCCGCATGCAGCTGAACTCCTGTGACCTGAAGGATCAAAAGGGATCTGCTTTTTGTATCTTATTCAGTCTTCTTATCTGGCTTTGGATCTTGAAGCATTGATTTGTTTTTTCTTTTTCACCGAGGACAGGCACACAGAGCCCCCCCTGGCCACAGCGGGCTGTCTGGGTATCCGGGCGGAGGATCCCCACGAGGATGTAGTATGTTTGCTGATTCCTCTTCAAAGCAGCCTCCCTTGAAGTTGCAGATGTATCAGAATCACAATGTCCTCTGGCCACACACTCACCAGGCCTCAGCACTGTGAAGGGATGGGCCTGTGTTCTGAATGACAATGATCCACTCCAACCCCAGACACCGGCCCTGGGCCCCCCGCGTCTCAAACTCTGGCCTGGGTCTTTGGACAGACTCACGTGTTTCTGCCCTGCCTATAACACCAACCCCTGCCCCCAACCCTTCCAACCTGCATACCAACCTTGCCTGTTTAAACGGGCAACAGCACGAGGGATCTTATGGGGTGATGCAAATGTTCTCAAGCTGATTTATGGCGATGGTCCCACAAGTGGGCAAGCTGACGAGAAATCATTGAACTGTGCAATTGAAGTGGGTGGATTCTATCATATGTAAAACAGACTGCGAGAAAGTTATAAACTAAAATGTGAGCATGTTGAAACTCTCCCTAGTTGGACAAAAAAACCCTCAGTTTCCTCATCTGGAAAACAGGGATTCCTCATAGCGGATGGCTTACTGGTGGCCCAGGAGGCTGATAGAAATTGTACGGTCAGTGAGAGGAAGCGTACCTGTGTCAGAAGAGAAGAAAGCCGGGTGTGGGTAGGGGCAGTCGGTATGAATGTGTTTATTTTCCACTCCTCAGGAGGCTGGCTTTAGGTTTGAAATGCAAGTAGCAGATTTTGAAGAGACCTTTTTTGAGCACCTCTCTGCAGCAGGCGCTGGCTGCCTCGGCCCCCTCCTCACAAACCTTCTGTGAAATGGTAATGAACGAGCAGTCTGGGCGAATATGTGTGAAATGTTCACTAAGCTCCAGGCGCTAGTCAACACTTCCCCCCCCCACCATAATCTCACTCTGTCTCACAACGGCTCTGTCAGGAGCCTTCCACTCTTTTACAGCTGGAGAAACTGAGGCTCAGAGGGTAAGCAGTGACACACCTGGCTGGGAGGAGGCGGGGACAGGCCTCGCAGGCCGTTCTCCCCTCCCCCAGTGGGTAGGGGGCTCAGCAGGGCCCCTGTGAGAAATGCAGATTCTCGGGCCCCACCCAGACCTACTGGATCAGGAACCCTGGGAATGGGGTTCAGAAATCCCGTGTGCACGCCAGTTTACATGTGCCCAGGACAGCATCACCAGCTAAAGAAAAATCCCTGGTGAGCGCAGACTGGCTAGTTGCCCCTGCGGGGAGAAGAGCGCATGCCTATTCCTTAGCGCACTCCGAGTGCTGCCATGCTCGTGCCCCAAGAGCAGGTCTTGTGCAGCCTGCAGGATGGCAGCTCTGCCTGAAAAGCTGGACCCGTCCTAAATGAACCTGTTTATAAAAACCAGCTTGGGAGAGAAGGGTTGGCCTGCTGCAGGCGCCGTCCTAAGAACTTTAGATGCATTATTTAATCATCCTATCAACTCTATGAGGATAGTCCTTTTTTAGAGTTATTATCATTGCCCCCATTCTACAGATGAGAACATTGAGGTAGAGAGAGGTTAAGTAGCTTGCAGAGCTGGTTAGTGGAGTCTGGCTCCCTCTGCTTCACTGCCTCTGCCCTGAGCAATGTCCCAGCCAGTGGAAGCTGCCCAGGTTTGCTCTGATTGCATCATAGTGGTTTTCTTCTTTGGGCTTTTGCCACAGAGCCCGTCAACCATTATTAATAAGATGCTCCGTCTAGAAACGACTGAGTCCTCTGCTTCCCACTGTGTGTCCAGCAAAAGCCCTGCCTGTGTCCTTCTGCTGTGGCCCCTGGATTGAGGCTGGGGACTTTGAGATAAACCGAGAGCTTCCAATGGCACGTGGCACAGTATCCCCAACCCTGGCCTCTGCCGTGGAGTCTGAGCTGCATTTGAATCCCAGCTCTGCCATGAACCAGCTGTGTGACCTCGGCCAGGACACTTAGCCTCAAATTCTACAACTGGATAATATATATGCATTTGTAAAGATATGCATATGCATCAACACATATATATGTATAACATATGAAAAAGAATGCATATTACTACTGACCTCCCTGGGGTGACTGGGAAGAAGGAATGTAAGGGTGTAAAAGGGAGAGAGGCTTTCAGAAAACTGTGAATCACTCTACAACATGAAGTGTTGCTCTTGGTCTTCCCTGCCTGTTTCTCCCAGCTCCTAGGTTCTGATTCTTTTTGTAGCACCTCTGCCTTGGCAGGAGTCTGTTATCTCCATCTCAAAAGCAGAGTTTCGGATGGCCTAGCACTAGGGTCTTGGATGAATTACATATGCTAATTCAGTTACCTGGTCTTTGATCCCCACGTCCCATCTTTCAGCCTTGAGCTGGGGGTGGCCAAGGAAGACAGGCTGGCACAAAAGAGAGATGGATTCTGCACCTAGAACCAGGCAGAGCAAAACTAGACAGGGGCTGTGAAAATGGGCCATGTCAGTCTCTGCTTCCTGTTTGTAAACTTCCAGGCCAACAGGTGCTCTGAGCAGTCATCTGACAGTGATGACTGACAACATTTCCCCCGTGGCTGCCCTGCATGGGAGGCATCCACAGATGCCAGTCAGAAAGCAATGACCCAGTGGAATTTCAATCTAAGTTGAAGGCACTGACACGGACCCAGGGTGCGGGAGAGGCAGATTGCATGCTGAAACCCCCACGCAAAGAGCAGAGCAGTCCTGACCCACATAGGTGTAATTCCTGTAATCAAAGGGGCCCCGAACAAGTTGGGTTAATGACAGTTTCCGCATATGAATCCTATTTCAGAAGAAAGTAGCTAAAGGCATTTTTAAAGAAATCCTTGAACACTTTGGCTAAATGAAGAATTGTCTGGTAAAATGAAGTCTCTCCCACCACAACGCACATTTTAAAGAACATCAATTGGATTTCCATAAAACTGAGGGCCAGCTATCCAAAACATGTCAGGAAAGGGAAACCATTAAACCTAAGTTTCTTCTTTGAGGTTTCTTTCATCAGTGAAGCAGAGAGGAGCACAATATACTAGACAGTCTGAAGAAGAAAGGAACTAGAAAGGAACTAGATGACGCCCATCGTATAACAGTGTCTGTGCTGTGGTCCTGATGCCGGCCACTATAATACGTGTGACTTCGTCAAACCTTTACAATTACCAGTGATGGAGGGACAGGTATCCCTCTATCACAGTTGGGGCACTTAAGGCTCCCAGTATTTAAGGGATTTTTCCAGGAAGATGCAGGTAATAAAATGAACACGCATATGATGAGGTTTGTCACTAATACTCACCACCATAAACATACTATATGCCAGACACTGTCATGAGCCCTTCCATGCATCTTAATCCTTCCAACAATAAACCAATACACTCGATAGTATTATCCCCATTTTACAGATAAGGAAAAGGATTCAAAGGATAAATAACTAGCCCCAATTTAGAAAACTAGTAAGTAGTTGAGCTAGAATTCAAACCCAGGTCTGTCTGGGTCCAAACTCTCTTACGTTTCATTTCTTTGTTTGCTTGTTAGATATATGCTCTCTAATGTTCTCTATATGCTCTGTGTCATTTGGCATCGAAGTACTTGCTTATTTAAGATGTTGTGGGTCTCCCTATATAATGTGCCTTGCATTCTCTCTGCTGATTTCTTTGCCTTGGGTACCTAAAGAGAAGCTTTTATCCCTGCTTTATAGATAATGATTCAGAGGCTCAGAGAGATGTAATAACTACGCACACCTCATAGATGATGAGCCATAAGCCAGGTCTGTCGGACTCAGAGCTACATCCTAGTAGACCATGGAAGAAAAGAATGTGGATTTCAGGCTGATGGATAGGTACAAAGTGGCTGAAAATAGGTAGGTTTAGAAATGTACTATATTTAAGAACTATAGAATTCATTCATAATCTACAGATACCAAAATATGCAAAGTGCCCACAAGTTTAAAAGAAAAAAGTCTTCTAAGATTACAACGGAGGGCCCTGTCAATTCATCGGCCAAGTAGAGAGTCACAGACTAATAGAAAAGAAGAGACAGTCTCCGAACTCAGACCTTTGTGTTTTGGATGGCTTAAGACTCAAGGTCAGCATGTTAGTTTCCTGAGCCTGCTGCAAAAAATAACCACAAACTTGGTGGCTTACAACAACAATAGTTTATTCTCTTGCAGTTCTGGAGGCCAAAAGTGTGAAATCAGTGTTACTGTGTAGAAATCAAGATGTCGGCAGGGCTGCACTCCTTCTAGAGACCGGAGAGGAGAATCTGTTCCTCGCATTGCATCCTCTAGCTCCTGGTGGTTGCCAGCATTCCTGGGCTTGAGGTCACCTCATTTCAATCTCTACCCCCATCTTCCCATCCCCTTCTCCTCTGGGTTTGTGTTGACCTCTCTCTGTCTCCTTCTTAAAAGGACACACTGTTTGCATTTAGGGTCCACCAGGATAATCTCCCTATCTCCAAGTCCTTAACTTAATCACATCTCAAAGACCCTTTTTCCTTATAAGGTAACATTTACAAGTTCCAGAGATAGAGATTAGGACCTGATATCTTTGCGAACCATTATTATGGTGGTGCCCACCACCATCAGAAACAAGGCCATAGGGCCCCTCAGTAGCAGAGGGGTCATTGCCAGTCTCTATGCCTTCTTCACATTTGGGATGACCCCTGTTCCCCCAAAGTGACAATACTCCCTTTCCAGAAGCATGCATCCTCACACCTGTTTCTGAAAAGGAGGCCCTTTACTAGAAGGCAATGCACTGGATAAGGCGCTCCTGAGACGGAGAGAAGTAAAGGGGGGATGGAGAGAGCAAAGGAGGGGCCAGGGAAAGGATTGGAACTTTGAAGGTGCAAGGCGAGGAGAGGGAGAAAAACCAAGGAACAAAGAGAAAGTGGGGAGAGAGAATGGGATCAAGAGCAGGAAAAAAAAAAAAAAGAATGATTTAGGGGCTTCCCTGGTGGCGCAGTGGTTGAGATTCCGCCTGCCGATGCAGGGGATGCGGGTTCACGCCCCGGTCCAGGAAGATCCCGCATGCTACGGAGCGGCTGGGCCCGTGAGCCATGGCCGCTGAACCTGCGCGTCCGGAGCCTGTGCTCCGCAATGGGAGAGGCCACAACGGTGAGAGGCCCGCGTACGGGAAAAAAAAAAAAAAAAAAAAAAAAAAAGAATGATTTAGAGAAAACTGGAGAAAAATGCAATAGAAAGATTGAGAAATTGGGGAAGAAGAAAAGAGGGAGGACAAAGAGAAGATAGTGGGAAAAAATTCAGAGAGAGGAAAGATGGGAGAGAAAGAGATTGACAGGAGGCAGGGAGATAAAAGACTAAAGACAGGGAGGGAAGAGAGAAACGAGGAAGATGGAAGGGCAATAAATAGGAGAGGAGAGAAGCACTGAGGGAGGAGAGAGAGACTGAGGGTGTGAAATGGAGCAGGCAGAGAGGGAAGAGAAAGACTGCTGACTCGAGCTCACGCTGCAAACGAAAATATTAAGGGCGTTTGGTAAGGTGACAAATGTCTCGATGTTAACATGCTGAAATAAATATAGAAGCTGCAAGTTACAAATCACATTCACTGGCTGTTACAGTCTGGTGATTGTCCATAGAGATATTTTCTTTCTGGTTCCAGACCCTGGCTTATCAGAGGACAATATTCTTTTGAAACGCCACATTATTTTGTAAGTACATTTCACTTCCAGAAGTTCCACTAAGTATGATATACTGAAGACATATTTAGTTTCCATTCTGTGTAGCTCCCAGGCTCCAGCACAGTGATTTAAAAATGGCCATTTTGGTCATCAGTTTCCTGACATCCAAGGGCAGGACAGGACTTCCCACTGGCTGCTCTCCAAATCCATCATTTAGCCCCCTCCCTTCCTCCCTCCCTCCTTCCCTCCCTTCTTTCCTTCCTCTCTCAGTATCCCCTTCTTTCCTTCTTCCCTTTCTCCCCTCTTTGTCTCTCTTTTTTCTCTCTCTTCCTCCTCTCCCTCACTTTTCCTGCCTTTTAACTGTCTTTTCACAAGGCAGCATGAAACTGTAGACTAGCTTTTGTCAGCCTCTGCACTACTAACATTTTGTGCTGGATAATTCTTCGTTGTGAGGGCTGTCCTGTGCCCTGAAGGATTTTAGCAGCCTCCATGGCCTCTACCCTTAGATGCCAGTAGCATCCCCATCCCCTAGTTGTGACAACCAAAAATGTCTCCAGACATCACCCAGTGTCTGCTGGGGGTGGGAAGGGGCAAAATCATCACTAGCTGAGAAAGACCCTGTTCTGTAGTCAGATAGATCCAAGCTCCAACCCACCCCCCTGTCCCCACCACTACTCCCTGGCTGTTGTAAGCAAACCCTTCAGACTTTCAAATGCAACAGAATCACCTGCAGGGCTTGTTGAAACAGAGAGTGCTGGACCCCACTGCTGGAGCTTTTGATGCATAGAGCTGGGCTGGGACCTGAGAATGTGCATTTCTAACACATGCCCAAGTGCCTCTGCTCCTGGTCCAGGACTGCACTTTGAGAACCACCGCCCTGCCTCTAACCTAGCTGATCTTCAGTATCTTCACCAAAATATAGACTTAATAAGACTTCCCTCTCTGGCTTGTTCTACAGATTAAGAGAAATAATGTGTCTAAGATACCTAGCACAAGATCCTGGTCCATGCTAAGTGATAAATAAGTGATGATAGCTCATAAAGAGGGTTGGTCTTTGGCAGGAACCAAAGAGGTTTTAAAGGAGGATTAAAGAAAATATATGGATATATTCACAGCAGCACACAGATGTCAGCCATTTTTTTTTAAAAAAGGTTCAATGGCTTTTTTGCAACAAAGTACATGTGCTTATTAATAAATCTCTCTCAGTGGGATCACTCCCTTGCAGTGATGGAAGATTAAATGATGCAAGCCAGAACTATACCTTGGATCCTAGGGATCTAAAATTGATATAACCACACACGTACTTCTTAAGTCCAAGAAGAAGTATATGTGGATATTGTTGCCTAAAATCCCTCTAACTTCCTCTCCCCAGCTGAAAGGGAGTTAACATTTCTTGTATCCACTATGTTCCAGGCAATATGCTAGATTATATACATATGTACATTTGTTCCTCAAACTACAAAGTTTTATCCTTATCTGTCACATTAAGAAACCGGGGTGCACAGAGAGGTCCAGTAGTTTGCCTTGTGCCATCCAGCTAGCAAATTCAGTGCCAGGATTGCATTTCTGCTCCACATGACTGTCTCTCTACTCTACCCACTGCTGCAAGATGCTGGCAAGTGCTGGTAGGCACAGATAAGCACCTCGCTGTTCAGAATGCTATGAGCCCAGTGCCTTGAGACTGTGTTCTCACACCTGTTTCTCTAGTTAGAATCTTGGTTTCCTTTTTGAGAGCAGTGGGTCTGTTCCCTTCTCTGTAATCCTGTAGCCTAGCCTAGCATGGTGAAATGCACATGATTGGCACTCAGTGCTGGAAGGTAAATGAAGGAATAAAGGATTGTCTCAATGAATCAATCAATCAGTCAGTCAGGAAATGTCCCTGAAGCAACATCAGATTCCATGGCAGTAGTTCTGGGTTCTGGTGTCAGTTTCCCACAAGTTTATGTGCAGCCTTAGTGAAGAAGTCACTTTCTATTCCTGAATTGTATCCCCTTGCCACATTTACATGTTGAAGCCCTAACATGAAATGTGACTATATTTGGAGATGAGGTCCTTACATAATTATGGTTAAATGAGGTCCTAATCATAAAGGTAAGGGCCCTAATCTGACAGGACTGGTGGCCTTATAACATGAGGAAGAAAGAGGGGAAGGAGACAGAGACAGAGAGTTATAGACAGAGCAAGAGAGAAATGTCTCCTTCCTTGTATGCACAGAAAAAAGGCCATGTGAGGATACAGCAAGAAGGCAGCCATCTACAAGCCAGGAAGAGAGCCCTCACTGGAAATAGAATCTGTTAGCACCTTGATCTGGGACTCTAGCCTGCAGAACTGTGAGAAATTAAACTTCTGTTCTTTAAACTGCCCAGTCTATGATATTTTGTTATGGCAGCCCAAGCAGACTAATACACTTCCCCAAGCACATTTTCCTCGTCTGTGAAACAGGAAGAATTTAGATTAAACTGTTTCCAAAGAGTTTTCTAGAGAATTCCAGTTTTCAGCAAATGTTAATAGGTATGCCATCCAAAAGAGTTCTATGCTTAAAAGAGTTGGGAAAACCCTAAATGTTCTATCCCCTTCTTGGAAATCCATGAGTGTATATAAGATCGGTTATAATAAGTCCTGCAGGAGAAACCAAAACCAAAACCAAATCAAAACAAAACCTCTTTTAATCTGTTTAACCCAATAGTTTTCAACCTTGCTAGGTAGGTAGTATATTATTCCCCAGATCCCATCTCCTTCTTTGTTTGTTTTTGTTTGTTTGTTGTTAATAGATAGGGAATTGAGGTTAAGACAGGTTGAAAAACTCCCACCAGGCACATAAACAACAGCTGGCAAGTTCAAACTCGTGTCCGACTGTCTTGGAAACCCAGGCTCTTCTCAATATATAACTTAAGGCCTGATTTTGAGCATCCAGTCCAAAAGCTTCTCCTGTGAAGAATCAGAAGTGGCAGGTCGGGGCAAATGGGCAGAGTGTTAATAATAATATTTGCTGCCATTTATCGAGCATTTTTTATACTCCAGGCACTGTTCTAGGTGCTTTAAACATATTAACTCATTTGAAATTCACAAATACTCAGTAAGGAAGGTACTATTATTATCCCAGATTTACGGCTGAGGAAACTGAAGTATCAGGTGTTAAGTAAGTTGTTTCATGGTCAAATGCAAGGCTAGGAAATGGTGAAATGAAGATCCGAACCCAGCCCATGCTGGTTCGAGGTCTGACACCATCCTGTACCGATATATATTTATATATATAAATATATTTATAAATATTTATATTTATAAAAATATAATATATATATTATATATAATATATATTTATTAAAATATTTATATATTATATATATTTATATATTATATATTTATAAAAATATTTATAAATATATATAAATATATATATTTTAAATATATATTTATATATAATTTAAATTTAAATATTTAAATTAATATTAAATTAAATATTAATTTTTAAATTAAATTTAATATTTAAGTTAAATGTAAATATAAATTTATATATATAAATATATATATATATTTATATATATAATTATATACCGCCTCTGGCAGTGTACACAACATTTCTACAAGTGCCAGGGAGAAGTTATAAAGAGGCAGCTCAAAATAGATAAGAACTTTCTAAGGAAGTCTATGAAGGGCTTTCATTCCCCTCCTACCTTTATTTTTCAAAAGACAGACAAAGCGTTTTGTAAAGATACCATTTTGTTTCTCTTCTGGCACTGATCATATTTAATACAGTGATTGGTTCATTTGCAAGGTTCTAGAGGGAAGAGATGATGTATTCAGCTCTGTAGTCCCCTGCCTAGCATGGTGCCTGGCACACAGAATACACTTGGAGTTGTTAAATTGAATTGGAGACCTATGGCAGCAATGGGGTCATTATCTGGAAACTAAATGAGATCTAAATGACCAGGATTCTGCATTCAGTCAGTGCTCTTTGGGTCAGATTTTTCTGCTAGTTGGAAATTCCAACATCCCCTGCCCTCAGCCCCAAGCCCTGCTCTCCTCAACCCTCACTCCCAGCTCAGCAGTATTTCTGGAAGTTGAGTTGCATTAAGCGAATCACTGGGGGAGGGTCTCCTCCCCCAGCTATGATTCTTTGAACTCTCCAGGGTCACCAATAGCACTGTTCTTCCCAAGAATGGTTTGGCTTTAAAATAATCTGTAAAGACAAGAAAATTCTAAGAACCCACTATTTAAAGAAAGAGTCATAAAATACGTACATGCTAAATACTGAGAGTCTTATAGAAATTATTTGTCACAACCTGTGATAAGACTGAAGACCAGCGAGGTGAATTATTGACAGAAGCTTATGCAGGGCTGGAATGGGAATTCACTTTTCTAAATTCTCACATGTACAGTTTTCTATTCTTCTGTGTTATTGTCACAATCAGAAGTAAGATGCTGTCAAGGTGATTTGACATCTATGAAAACAGCTTGGATCTGCCAGAAAGGACCAATGTAAGGGCTCATAAGTGACAGTCATAATTTTTTTTTTTTTTTTTGCGGTACGCGGGCCTCTCACTGCTGTGGCCTCTCGCATTGCGGAGCGCAGGCTCCGGACGCACAGGCCCAGCGGCCATGGCTCACGGGCCCAGCCGCTCCGCGGCACGTGGGATCCTCCCGGACCGGGGCACGAACCCACGCCCCCCGCATCGGCAGGCGGACTCTCAACCACTGTGCCACCAGGGAAGCCCCAGTCATAATTTTGAGTAAAGATGAGGAACATGAATTTCAACCCAACAGGTGAAGTTAAGTTTCCGAAAATTGGGATCCTTAAGAAACAGGACTTATGATTTCCTTTGCCACACCAATGGAATACACTTCGTTATTGATGGGATTTAGCCTGAACTCTCATTTATCAAACATCTATTATGTGCTAGGAACAGCCCTAGTTTTTAAAAAAAATACATAATCTCATTTAATTCTCACCACAACTTTTAATGGGAGATAGCATTATCCTCATTTTTCAAAGGAAGGAAGTAGGGTGTGTAGAAACTCGATGACTTTTCCAAGGTCACTCAACTTAGTTATGGTTAAATTCTAGCTTCTATCCCAGATCCTCCATGTGCTTGGGCTTTTGTATGGTTTTTCCCTGAGAAACCTGAGACTCTTATGAACAGTTTGAGGATACCTGCTGGCCTCATTTTCAAGTCTTTAAGCTTTCAAAGTTTTCAAGGTTATACTCTAACTCCCTAGTCTCTTTCCCTAGAGGGTCTTGATTTTGATAACTGCAAGTTAAGGTTTGCTTGAATAATCCATTACCATAGAGAAAATTACCTTCTCATTATGAAGTATTCTGTGTCACTTTCATACTAATTACTCTAACTGTATTTATTGAGGATTAATGACTGAGCAATATTTTATTAATAACCAACTGGCACTTATTATTGCATAAATAATAAACAGAGTGCCTCGTTAAATATAAATGCATTTTTTATTTGGGCACCTGCATTGAAGGTGCTGCCCAAAAATGTTTGCATTGATTAAAAATCTCATTGA
This sequence comes from Kogia breviceps, assembly GCF_026419965.1. Classification (NCBI taxonomy): domain Eukaryota; kingdom Metazoa; phylum Chordata; class Mammalia; order Artiodactyla; family Physeteridae; genus Kogia; species Kogia breviceps. Next base: position 153,196,883 of record NC_081310.1, read on the forward strand.
GGGCTTCCCTGGTGGCGCAGGGGTTGAGAATCCGCCTGCCGATGCGGGGGACACGGGTTCGTGCCCCGGTCCGGGAAGATCCCATATGCCGCGGAGCGGCTGGGCCCGTGAGCCATGGCCGCTGAGCCTGCGCGTCCGGAGCCTGCGCTCCGCAAGGGGAGAGGCCACAACAGTGAGAGGCCCGCGTACCACAAAAAAAAAAAAAAAAAAAAAAAAAAATCTCATTGAGATGGTTGGCTAATCTTGCCTTTGTGCCCCAACCCAGACCCCAAAAAAGAGTCCCTGGCAATTCCTACACAATAGGTAGACTTTGGGATTATTCATCAGCCTGTCGGGAGAAGCCCCTTTAACAATGCAAAGCTGCTATGAATCGGTTGCCATGAGAACCTTAACTTTCTGCCCATCTTTCACTTTGTTATAATTACATCTGCAACCCTCACCTGGTGTTAGGGGGTTCCTATATGTACAAGCTTGAGGACCTGTAAGTCATTCCTTTGAAATCTTGGACCCAGAGGAGCAGAAACGTACTGTTGAGATGGTCTTGCCTCTCATTTATAGCCAAGGAAACAGGCCCAGAGAGGGGCAGTAACTTGCTAGACGTCACACAGACAGTTACCAGCAAAGCACTGTCCCCTGACCCGCAGTGTTCTTTCCACTCTACCACACTGCTCAGTGCCAGTAGTTCTTCTGGCAGGTTCTCTGCTTGTGCCAAGGGGCTCATCCGTCTGCCACTGTCTTTTGAGTTCTTTCCTTTTTTCTTTGCTTTCTTTCTTTCTTTCTTTCTTTTTAAAATCACTAAACAGTTCAAATATCCCAAAGCTGCTTTACCTTGTTAACAGTTACATTCAAATTTTTCAGGCTGAAAGCCCCTCCCTCCCCAATCCCATCACTTTTCAGAGTTGCCCCACCCTGAGAATCTCCAGGTATGTCTAAGGGGCACTCACCTATTCTCATAAAACCAGTCTATCTGCTACACTTGTCTTATCTGGCCCCCTTTTCTCTCTGGTCTGAACCCCACCTTGTTGCTCTCCATCCTCAAAGTCCTCTGAAGGACCCCCTCTACTGCCACCACAGTCATGCAGGTTAGGAGAAGTCCAGTATCCACGCAGAGTTGCTTCCTCCCCATGCCCCAAATCGGCTGGTCCTGGAGATGCTGGAGCGAGCCGGTATCTGTGAAGGAGCAAGGCCTGGCCCCCCACCTCCCACAGTGCTCCGAGCATCTGGGTCCCATGGCTGCTTAGGCCATGTCCCAAGCCTCACAGTCTCTTATGGACATAGCTGCTTCAGCTTCTGGCCCCCCTTTTCTGCCCATATGGGCTCCGACCCAGGCTGGAAATTAAGTTGGGGGGCAGAGGCCATCCTCTTCCATTTTGTCCTCCTCTTCACCCCAAAGGCTCTGGTCTCAGATTCCTTCCTCTTTCAAGGAAAAAAATAAAAGCTCTCACAGCCATAGAGAACAAACTAGTGGTTACCAGTGGGTAGAGGGAAGGGGGGAGAGGCAAATAGGGGTAGGGGAGTAAGAGGTACAAACTATTAGATATAAAATAAGCGACAAGGATATATGGTTCAACACGGGGAATATAGCCAATAGTCTATAATAACTGTCAATGGAGTATAACCTTTAAAAATTGTGAATCACTGTATCGTACACCTGTAACTTATATAATATTGTACAGCAACTGTACTTTAAGTTCTCATACATGTTATCCAGATTAATGGAGGACCAGAGGAATCTCCAGCCTGTCACTTCCACATACAAATGATGCGTCAGTTTTGTCTCGACTGGGATGCCTTGCTCTATGTATACTTCATTCCCTTTGCCTCGTGCCTTCTGCTGCCAGGCTTTTCTCAATAGTCGTCAGAGGCCCTGCAGCCTCAGCTGTTACTATTGTTAGTTTACACCTGGAATTAAAGCATGCTCCCTTCAATAGTAGGTTTGCCTGGGTTCCCCAACAGACTGTGATTTTTTTTTTTTAAGGGCAGAGATTGCTTTGGTTTTAATTTTAATTTTAATTATTTAAATTCTGTAACTTCATCACTTAGCCCAGGGCCTGGTACATAGAGGGACTTCCAGTGATACCAATGAAATTTTGTTTTTTTGTTTTTTTTTTTGCGGTACGCGGGCCTCTCTCTGTTGTGGCCTCTCCCGTTGCGGAGCCCAGGCTCCGGACACGCAGGCCCAGCGACCATGGCTCACGGGCCCAGCCGCTCCGCGGCATGTGGGATCTTCCCGGACCGGGGCACGAACGCTTATCCCCTGCATCGGCAGGCGGACTCTCAACCACTGCGCCACGAGGGAAGCCCAGTTAAATATTATTGAATGAATGACTAAATGCCTGTTTCCACCGGGGTTGGGATTGTCAGAATCAGTCCAGCCAAGCTTTCTTTGACCTAAGGAATGCTCTAAGCCTTTGAATAAAGGTCTAGTCCAGTTTCCAGCCTGAACCAGCACAATGAGCTCTAAAACGTGACATTTGCATCTATTTCACTAAGAATCTTGCACTGCCCCCAAATCCTGTAACAACAGAAGTCCTCATTCCACTAAAACTGTGTCATTTCTTTAGTGTTTTGAGAGTTAGAAACTAGGACAAGACTATCAGCCAAATGCAGCAGGTACCAGTGTACTTGGCTGTGTATCTTATCAGATATTCAAGAATGCGGCAAGAAATGTCACGGGGAGCTTTCAACAAAAATATTTAATTAATAGCAACAGCTACAGAAATGAATAACAGCATCCAGGCAATTACAAAATTCAATAAAGCAGCTCTCTGAGGATGGGATGGCAGCAGATTACTGACTGATGGACTGCATTTAAATATGTTATCTGCTCATTGGAAAGACCCCAGTGGTCCCTCCCCTCTAAGACATGCCAGCAATAGTATTATTATTGCATCTTTTTTTTTTTTTTTTAATGGAGTAACAACTTGAATTATCTGGGAGAGTGGTCAGAGATTCCTGGCCCTCTCAGAAATATCCATCAATTCTTTGGTCCTCCCAAGGAATATTAGGGTGACCAGAAGGATAATAAAAAGCACCCTAAATGGGTTGTGCTTTAAAGTATGAGTGTTCATCAAGTGTTAATTGAGGGTCAGTAGGGAAACTTAAAGCTCCAATCCTGGGTATATGACCATTGATAAGTTACTTCACTTCTGTAAACCTTAGGGTTTTTTCTTACTTGTAAAAAAGTATACTGAGGCTTACCTAGTGTGTAGCTGTGATGATGACGGATACTCCTGCATATGGTAGAGGTTCAATACATAGTAACCCCTTCTTTCCTAGGTAACTCCATCAGGGCTGGGGAGGTAGAATTTGATTTCCTGGTCACTGAAGGCTCTATGATACGGACACAGACCCAACTGGATTAAATGCGAGGAAGGCCAGTCCAGCAAGGAGAACCTAGCACTTAGAAATACAGTAAAATGTTTTCATAACGATCCAAGGGGAGTCTAAAGCCTCCATGTAAGATGCAGAGTTGCCTGATTGTAAGGTTAACACAGTTACCAGGATATTCGTCCTACAGAGGATGAACCAACCACCAATCATTTTCTAGCTCAATTTGCATCCCATGGGACACATCACTGTGGGATGTTACTCTAAAGAAAGTGATAACTGGTGGGAGTTCTAAAAAGTATCTGGCACCAGGAGATTATAGGTGGTCTAAAGACAGGACATGAACACTGGAGAGACTGGTGAACTTCTCCGGGTAGGGACTGTTGTCTTTGTACCGAAGAATGGCCTTTGTGTCTGCTGTCTGCTCAGTTGTGAGTTTCTTTCTATTCATTCAACAAATATTGAATGGGAAAGCTTTAGTATGCCAAGCAAAATATTAGGCACTAAGGAATAGAGCAGCAAGTAATGATCTAGCAGGAACTACAGACATTAAAGAACAAAATTGCACCAATGATTAGATGTCATAAGAGCCTTGAAGGAAAAGTAAAGCATGCTGGAGAGCATATAACAGGACAGGTTATATGCTCTCATAGACACAGTTCTGAAAGTCACTTGGGTGATGACCCAAATCAGATTCGAAACAAGCAATTATGAAGAAATATAAAAGGGTTGCTAGACGTGTACACTCTGTTCTAACAGCAGGAAGAAGCATCTGTCTGCAGTCAACGTGACAGTGAGGGACGTAACATACAAACTGTAACAAGTAGACACAGGACCTACGAGCATAGTAGTGTTGACCACTTAGTATATGTCAAATGTGCCTACATATCCTCGTGGCCCCTAAGTGCCTCTCCCAGAGTACCACAATTCATGTTCATGACAAAGACCTATCAAGTTTAAACTATTTGGGTTGATTTTAAAGCAAATGGAAATAAATAGAGTAAGTTTGCTTCTGTTCCAGGCACGGTTGCTTACTCTTCATGTGGCTGGTGTGAGACACTCAGCCACTCTGAACCTCGGTTTCTTCATCTGGGGGAATAGAGTTCCCAGTTATAACCGAAAGGGTGGTGAAAGAGAAATGGAGTGGCAAACGTGAGAGTGCTTTGTACACAATAAAACTTCAATTACGCCTCTCCATTCCGGAGTATTCCTCTAATCTTCAGATTGGGACTTCCAGCTGCCTTCTGCCCGTTTCCACGTGGTTGTCTCCCAAGTATCTCATATTTGCAAGTTCAAAACTGATTCCCAAGTTCCCACCCACAGTGAGTTTTTCCTCAGCCTTCCCACAGTAATCTGCTTAATTCCTTAACGATTCTTCCCCATCCCTCATCTCCCATATCCAATCCATGAGCTAGTCTAAGCCGCTGTCTAGAATCTGTGCTATTCTTTCCATCTCCCTTGCCTCAGTCTCGATTCAAGCCACCTTGACCTCTCCTGGACCATTGCAACTGCATCCTAAGTGGTCCCTCTGTTTCCCCACTTGTATGACCCCACCAACTCTCTTTACAACAGGCAAAATGATCTTTTTTTTTTTTTTTTTTTTGCGGTATGCGGGCCTCTCACTGCTGTGGCCTCTCCCGCCGCGGAGCACAGGCTCCGGACGCGCAGGCCCAGCAGCCATGGCTCACGGGCTTAGTCGCTCCGCGGCACGTGGGATCCTCCCGGACCAGGGCACGAACCCGCGTCCCCTGCATCGGCAGGCGGACTCTCAACCACTGCGCCACCAGGGAAGCCCCAAAATGATCTTTTTAAACGGTCAATCCATTTATGTCACTTCTCTGCTTAAAAGGCTACAATGACATCTCACTTAAAATCTAAACTCCTTCCCAAGGTATCTGAGGCCCTATGGAACCAGGGTCCTGCCTGCCTCACCTGCCAAGTCTTCATTCCCTCCTTGCATTCACCTGGCTCCAGCCAGAAGCCTCCCTACTGCTCCTTCAACCTGCCAGGCTCACACCCACCTAAGCAGGGCTTTTGCACCATCGAAGGGGAGATGCGCTGTCTCTGGGATAAGTTAGGACAAAGTGGGAGAATCCATCCAAAGAACCTGTCCTCTTCCTGAAAACCGTGATTCTCCTCCTTATAAGGGAAACTATTCAGGGGCAAATCATTAAACGTGGACGCTGGTTCTCACCACCCTCCTCTGGGCCAGTTTGAGGAGCACAGGGAGAAAAATAGTCTCTGATAGTCCTGGGTAGTCAAATTATACTTCCTACTTCATCTTTATCTGCGCTGCCTAAATTATTTTGCAATAACTTTGCATTCCTTTTTGTGATGTAAGCTTTATTTTGAAGTATTACACGTACATCCAGAAAGGTGCACAAATCATATCTACAGAACTGGATGAATCTTCTCTGATGGACACACCCTTGTTACCAGTAAGAAGTACAGTTGTTCAGGCACCCCTGAAGTCCACCCCAGCCCCTGCCAGTCCACACCCCACCAAGGTAACCACAGTGCCATCTTCTAAGAACATAGGTTAAGTTTGCCTGTCTTTGAACTTTATATATATGGAATCATTCAGTATGTTCTCTTTTGTCTCTGGCACCTTCCACTTAACATTATTGTATTAATTTTATAATCAGAAAAAATGTATTCCTAGCATTACTGACAGTTGTCAAGATATGGAAGCAACCTAAACTTCCATCAACACATGAATGGATCAAGAAGATGTGGTACATATACACAATGGAATATTACTCAGCCATGAAAAACAGAATGAAAATTTGCCATTTGCAACAACATGGATGGACTTGGAGGGCATTGTGCTTAGTGAAATAAGTCAGACAGAGAAAGACAAATATTGTATGATCTCACTTATATGTATAGATAGAATCTAAAAATTACAGCAAACTGGTGAATAGAGCAAAAAAGAAGCAGGCTCACAGATACAGAGAACAAACTAGTGGTTACCAGTGGGGAGAGGGAGTGGGGAGGGGCAATACTGGCCTAGGGGACTAAGAGGCACAAACTATTAGGTATAAAATAAGCGACAAGGATACATTGTACAGCATGGGGAATATAGCCCATATTTTATAATAACTACCAATGGGCTCTAACCTTTAAAAATTGTGAATCACTATATGGTACACCTGTAATTTATATAACATTACACATCAACTCTACTTCAATTAAAAGAAATACTATCTTCCCAATTAAAAAAAAAAAAAAAACGATTTCCACTCTGTGAGAGGGACGGTGACCCCTCGCAGGGGACTTGAGCTGGCTGCTTACAGATCCCAACCCTGCATCGTGCCTCTGTGCTTCTCTACCTGCAGGTCTCTCTCCCTGGGGTGCACTTCCCAACTTGACCTTCTCAACTCTTGGGCATCCAAGTCCCCGTTTAGCCATCAGCTCCTCTAGAGAGCTTTCTCTGGCCTGTAGAGCCTGGTCCTGTGCCTCTCCCCTCTGGACCTCCCTCCCACGGCTCCTGTGCTTCTGCCATCCCTGTACTGCTCTCGTTGTAGCATCCTTACAAGTCCACGTCACCCTCAAGGGATGACTCAGGGGCAGGAGCCGTATTTAATTCTGTGTCCCTAACACTTTGCCCAACAAAGGGTGTATATTAGTCAATGTTTGTTGAACTTAATACACTGAATTAAAGCAAGGTAGCAATGATATCTACAAGACCTCAAATATAGCTCAAGCCTTAGCTTACTAGAAAAGTTACTGATTGTCAATACTTTGGAGAAGTATTCAACACTCCTTGGAGGTAAGGCAATGCTTCAGTAACAGCTTCTGTTTCTATTAATTTCTCCCTGGCCTGCAGAACTAAAGACGAATGAAATAATCAACTCCACACATTCCTATTATACATGTATGTGTGCTAAGCACTGTGCTAGACATGAGAAAGTTAGAGTAAAGGGTGAAGGCAAGGTAACAGACCTGCTCTGCAGAGTTCTTATAAGAATTGAATACAACACCATAGAGAGCACGGTGCTTGATCACAGCAGAAGCTCCACTGATGCTTCCCTTCCTTCCTCCCCAGCAGCAGGCATGTCCTGGAAGGATGCTATGACCCTGGTATCCAAAGAGCCTGGGGTGAGCCCTGGGCACCTATCTGGGTACCTTAATCCCTGACATGAATTAGTGTGAATAACTGACCTCATTTACCTCTTGGGAATTCTTTCTGGGATTGCCTTGCCAGAATCCACAAGTCTGGCACTCTGTTTCTGGCTCCTTCTCCCCCACCCTGCTATCCCTTACTCTCCACATTGTCCACTGCCTTCCCTCCTGCTCTTTGTCCCGTCATCGGTCTGGACCTCTGGGGACAGGCATCAGGTCTTGTGGACAGAACATCATTGCATGCTCAGGAGGACTTGTAGTGGGGCCCTTCCTCTGCCTCTTAAGGCTGGGTGCCCTTTGTGAGTGGATTTACCTCCCCAAGCTCAGTTTCCTCCTCTGTAAATGAAACTCTGTGTATGGTCCTCCTAGGCTTGTTGTAAGGAGAGAAACAATGTATGTGTGTTAAGACGCTTAGAGCTGAACCAGAAGAGGACCTAGAAAATGGTTGCTGTTATGCTTCGGGGGGACATTAAACAAATGAAGGCTTTGGTAGTGGTAAAGAGCATGGGATTTGTAAGGAAACATACATAAGGTTGAATCCCATTTCTGTGATTTACCATCTATGTGATCTTGGGCAAGTCAGCTATCTTCTCTAAGTCTACCATGTAGAGTTGCTGTAAAGATACATATGATGACATATGTACGTAGTAAGAGTTTAATAGGTGATGTCTTTGTACCAGCATTGTCATTATTTTGGACTCACTCGCATGAAGTCCCAGTTCACTGTCATCCTTAGATGCCAGCTCCTGGGAACTGATAAGACACCTCTGCCGTCCAACCAGCTCCCCACTCTTGGCCTTGGCTTCCTCCCTTCTGCACCCTCACATTGATGAGTTCCTGGGCTGCACTGCAGCCTGGCTTGGTCGATTTTAACAGTCATGGTTGCAAATGGCAGATACAGGTCCTGACACATTATGGAGAAATGGCACATCATTTGTCTCGTTCCGACCAATACTTTGAATTTTGGGGGGGGGGGGGAAGAAAGTAGAGGAGGGCGGTGTAAGTGATAATGCAAAGTCCCAGAAATTAATGAGATCATGGGTGAGCACATTTCCATCCCAATGAACTGGGGTCATGTTCCTGAGAAGGAACAACAAAGAGGAATAACTGATGAAACAAGCTCAAAGTGGAAATCAAGCAAACAGGCTGAATAAATCAATGTCCAGTTGAGTCTTATTTGTGGCAATTACTTCTCTGAGCCTCTGGTCCCCAGTGCCCCATGTGTGGGCTACAGATGCTCATTTAGCTGCCCCGAGGTTGACATCCTGATGTTTTCCTTCCCACATTAAGAATGGAGATATGCTTCGAAATTCATATATGTCATTGGCAGTTCCATCAACCTCCTTCCATTCAAAGAAAAAGAGTAAGAAGGAAGTCAGAGATGAGTGAGGGCACACTGGCGTGGGGGAAGGACAGCTACCCAGAGTGGGGTTAAGAGGACAGGTACATGCTGGGGAGCTGTTCTAAGCACTTGGCTTATATTAACCCATTTAAGCCTCACGCCTACGCCATAAGGTATTAGCATCATTATTTTATTTTTATATAGGGGGAAGCTGAGGCATAAAGAATTAAAGTAACCTGCCCAAGGTCACATAGCTAGTAAGTAGCAAAGCTAAGATGTGGAGCTAGGCCCATCTGACTCTAGCATCTGTGTTTTCCTCGTGGACGGGGGCCTGTGGACTTTAGATGACCTCTGAAAATGTTTTGAGCTGAGGAAACCAGGCTCTTGAGAAGAGTGGCGAAGGAAGGGCCCAGAACTGAGGCTGCTGAGGGTCCTCTCTGCTTCTCAGCTGCCCTGAGCAGAGCCAGTATGGAAACCTCTGGTAATTCTAAAATGGCATTTATATGTGTTTAACTTTGTGAGGATGCTCCAGAGTACTTTGGCTGTTAAGCCATTGGAAGTCTCGGGAATGCTGGCTGCCTAAGGTCCCAACTCCATCTCTCTCAATTCTCCTCTATCCCACCCTCGAATTTTCCACCAGGTAAACTGTGGATTCTAACAGTCCAATCAGCAACCATGCTGTGCTTGATTTACATTCATGGGGGCATTAGGCTCTGGGGATTCAACCTCACCGGAGGGGAAAATGAGTCTTAGTGACAGGAACCTGTCCTAGCTCAGCATGAGGGGGCTTCTCCCAAGAGGAAGGAACTCAGGTTTCTTAAATAACTTCCATGTGCCAAGAATTCTATGTATAGTCATTTGTGATCCTCCAGTTCCCTACCTGAGATGCATTTCATTAGAAGGAAATGAAGCTCAGAGAGGGGAAGTGACTTGCCCAAGATGACATAGCCACAGAGTGAGTGGGGTTTCAGAACTGGAACCCAGGCTTGTATGATGGCAAATGCTCTGAGTTTTCTGCTGTGGTATCCAGTCTCCCCTTGGGTAACCTCAGGCCTCTTCTTCCCTGGCAAGCTCCGTCCAGATGGGGGCAAGCTTTTGATTTTCTCACTACTCCGCCTGCGTCACTGAAATGGGCCAGTTGCCTCACGTATTGACCCCCTCTAGGGCATCTTCATTTTTAACACAGATGAGTCCCTTCTGGGTGGGACTGGACTTGTAAGTATTCCCCTGGCCCGGAGCTCAATAGGACAACCCGATTGTCGGTTTTCTCTCATATTAGCTACTTAATTGCAATCTCAGGAATGAAAGGACAAGCAAATGCTACCCACCAGATGCTCCAGGCACGGGGTCGCGTTCCAAGTATACTTGTCATTGTGGTCTGCTTTTTTTCCTCCCCATCAGTAACCTCAGTGTTTCTCTGTACAGAAATCACTCCGCTTTGGAGAGGACACTTCACAGCACTCCCCATTCCCTCCCCCAGCTCCTTCACCAGCAAATTAAAACTTCTCTGGAAGCACCAGGAGGAGAGGCAGCAGGCATCTCATATAAATGGTAATTAGTGCAGCCTCACTAAAGACCTGGTGGGAAAGACAAGGCATCTCTTTTTCTGAGCCGAGTGCCCTTAGCGTTTGTTTGGACCTTTCTTAAGGTGCTTATCATACTCTGCCATGTATATTTCACTGTTTCATTCATTGATTCATTGATTGATTCATTCAGGAAGGTTTCATAGCACAGTGGAAGGAGCACGTGCCTTGACTTTAGACATATACCAGTTGGAATCCTAGGGTTCTCAGCTCTGCTATTTGACTGATCTTTTACCTTTGAATAATAGACTTCACCTGTCTGAGCCTTCCTCATCTCTGTAACTAGGGAACCAATACCACCCTTGTAACATTGTAGTGGAGTTGAATGGGATCAGGTCAGTGAAATGAATCAAGTAAAAGGTAAACCAAAACCCCTCAAAACAAACGTAACTGTGAGTTACCATTACAGAAAATAGAATCCAGATATGTCTGTGTGGCTGGATGGAATTGTCTCCTGGGGGGAGCTAGAGTTCCCATTATCTGAAGAGCATCCTATAAAAGGAGTCAACTTGTTCTTTGTGGGTCCAGAGGGAAAACCATGGCGAGTAGATGGAAACTCCAGAGAGACAAAAAATTAATATTAATATAATATATTAATATTAATATTTCTATTAACAAAATATTTTGTAACTACCAGAGCCATTCAGTACAGGTGATATTGAACAGTTCCTGCATGGATCTGGAGTTAGAAAACCCGATGTGGAATCTCAGCTCTGCCCCTTACAAGCCCAGTGACCTTGAAAGATTTATTTAAACTCTCTGACCCTCAGTATCCTTATCTCTGAGTTAGAGATACTAGTAGAAACTATCTCATGGATTTTTTTTTTTTTTTTTTTTTTTTTTTTTGGTGAGGATTAAATAAGACCATGCATGTAAAGCCCAGTGCCCAGCATACAGTGAATATTCAATAAATGGCAGTTAATTAAAACATGAATAATAATAATAGGCATTTGGAGGTGCTGAGCTCCCTGGAGAGCCTTGGAGAGAATGTGGCTTTGGATTCAGCCTCAGGAGATGGCTTTGGGAGACACTACCCTGAAGAAGTCACAAATGGGAACTTTTAGAATTGGGATATCTCACCTCTGTGGACCCTGTTCCACACTAGAAAGGAAAGTGACAGATAACCCATCAGAAAACATGTGGTCCTCTGTCAGGGGGACTGGAGAGGAGATAGGGTGGAAGGCAGGCTACGGGTTCCCTTCCCTTCCCCCCACTCATTCCCCCCGGGGAGCTGCACCCCAATCAGAGTACAGCATGATGCTTCCTATACTGGTCTCAGTGACAAGCGTGAGGGACACTGCCCCAAAATACATATGATCAACTGGGTGTCAGTTTCACCAGTTGGTTAATCTCTGAACCTCAGTTTCCTCATCCATAAAAAGAAGAGATAATAATCCTTACCTTACAGCGTTGTTAGGATACCACATATGGATGGATGGGAGTGCCCCCTCCCCGGCCCCACAGTCTCTGGTCTGTGGCTTGATTAACACCCTATCTGACTGCACTGAGCACCCCGTGTCACAGACAGCAATTGAGTCTCCGTGCTGGTGCTGCGAATGAGGAACACCGGCCACTCTGAAATGACTAATTTCCGTTTAGGACATTTATTAAGCACATATTATGTTCCAGGCACAGTGGTAGGTAGTAGAATGCAGAGATAAATATCACATATCCTCTGTCTTCAAGGCATACCATCCTGGAAAGGAATTCAACCAGTAAGCACCAAAACTGTAATACTGATGGATGTCATTATTTACATATGACAGATGCAGAAACAAAGACTTAGAGAGGTATAAAAATACTAAAGCGGAGTTTCAATTTCTACTCTGCCTCCTCTAACTCTGCCCTGAAGACTGGAGTTTCCAAAACCCTTTTCCTGAACTATATGTTTTCCAAGTTGGACAATTGCATTTGGGAAGAAAAGAAAAAGAGAGGGAGGGAGGGAGTAGACAAAGAACAGAGAAATGCAATTTAAGTGGCTTACAGACCCTTTTAAGTAATGGGTCTTCATGCTTTTTGCAAAACCTGTTGAGCTAATAGCATTTGAGGTACCCAAATTATTAACATCTAGTTGGGAAATAGGTTTCTCAAATGCAAAGTAAAAGTACCTTGCCTCCAAACTCCAAGATCTCATGAAATGAGCTAATTCACCTACTGCTTAATTTGCTGGAAGCCCTGTGAGTAATTAGGCTGCTGACATCTTCCAAAATTATATTCTTAATTGTTGCATTCTTTTGCATCACAATGAAGCTGCCCAGTCTTCCTCTTAGAGGGCCTTCCTCCTCTGCCTGCCAGTTCTTGGTGCTGGGAAAGGAGTGAGTTTGCATTTAGCACACTACCATCCTGCACGTAATTAGTGAGAAATACTAATTAGGAACACAAGACCACCCTGGAGATCCAGCAGAATATTTGAAGCAATGGATTTGGTGGTTTTCTTTCTTTCTTTCTTTCTTTTCTTTCTTTTCTAAATCTGGTCCTGAGCCCTGAAATCCTACAGCTGTTATTTCACGAGGACGAGCTCCTATTTCTTGATATTGTTTTGCAACAATTTCTAAGTGCTTTACTGGAGCGGTGCTGCCTGGCTTTGGCTTGTAACCCACCACACAATATTTCATTCTTGAGATGTTGCATCCATTTGTCATGGTAAATGTGTGTGTGTGTGTGTGTGTGTGTGTGTGTGTGTGTGTGTGTGTGTGTGTGTATTTTTATGCTTTGGGAAAGAGAGGCCTCTTCCTTACATAAATAACACTATTCTGGGGAAAATGTCCACTGAGCCATTTCCCAGAGAACAACCGCAAGCACATTTTGGGCTCACTGTAGCTAGATTCTCTAATTGCTTTGAATGTACTTTAGTACTTGACTGGGGTTGGCTTTGAGGTGATTATGAAAGAATAAGGAGGCTTCTACAAGGAGAATTTAGAAAGAAAATGCTCAGGAGACATTCTATTTTCAAGTTTCTGTATGAACAAGTCTCTACTTGCTGATGAGTGACAGTGACAGCCCTTCCACCAGAACAGCAGGGCTGGGATCCTCCTTAGTGACTCTTATTTTGGTATGACAAGTTCAACTGTGCCCTCACTGCCTTGCTCTTTCATTGCCTGGGAACCTCTGTTACTCTTGCTGTCCTGGCAGCTGGAGGGCTGTTTAGCATTCATGTTTGTACTTTGGGAGGCAGTTCTGCACCCAGGCTGTGTTCTCTTCTTCTCTGTCCAGTGAGTCCATTGGCCGCCTGGGATTCCCATCATTTGATGCCCAGAATATGTTGGCCAGATTCCCCCACCCACACCCCATCCTTTGAATTTTCAAAGTGGATTTAAATAAGGAGATTGCTCCTGTGTTTGGGAAGGGACCCTTTCTGGTCGTCACTCCACCACAAGCTTTCTGCATGGGTTCAAACTAGTCATAGTTTGAAGCCATCAAGCCTTCTGTTTTTATTTAATATATTAAAGGTCCAGGCTCTTCTCAGCTACAAAGTGTAGTGAATGTGTGCATCTTGTGTGTCAGAAATCTGACTCAGAGAGATTGAGCATTTGAAGGCTTATCTCTCTCTGCATTTTGCTTTCCTAAGAGAGAAAACACAGTGACATAACTGAGTAAGAGGGTGGGCAAGAGGCCTCAGGGCACAATGAAAGAGGTGGGATTTGGAGTCAGACAGACCTAGCTGCAAACCAGTTTCACAGCTTAAGAGCTCTGCGACCTCAGGTCCCTCTCCTCTGAGCCTCCATCTCCAAATCTTGGCAAAACAGGGCCGTAGTAGCAATCTACAGATTCAATGCAATCCCTATCAAACTACCACTGGCATGTTTTACAGAACTAGAACATAAAACTTCACAATTTTTATGGAAACACAAAAGACCCCGAATAGCCAAAGCAATCTTTTGAACGAAAAATGGAGCTGGAGGAATTAGGCTCCCTGACTTCAGACTATACTACAAAGCTACAGTAATCAAGACAGTATGGTACTGGCACAAAAACAGAAATATAGATCAATGGAACAGGATAGAAAGCCCAGAGATAAACCCACACACATATGGTCACCTTATCTTTGATAAAGGAGGCAAGAATACACAGTGGAGAAAAGACAACCTCTTCAATAAGTGGTGCTGGGAAAACTGGACAGCTACATGTAAAAGTATGAAATTAGAACACTCCCTAACACCATACACAAAAATAAACTCAAAATGGATTAAAGACCTAAATGTAAGGCCAGACACTATAAAACTCTTAGAGGAAAACATAGGCAGAACACTCTATGACATAAATCAGAGCAAGATCCTTTTTGACCCACCTCCTAGAGAAATGGAAATAAAAACAAAAATAAACAAATGGGACCTAATGAAACTTAAAAGCTTTTGCACAGCAAAAGACCATAAACAAGACCAAAAGACAACCCTCAGAATGGGATAAAATATTTGCAAATGAAGCAACTGACAAAGGACCAATCTCCAAAATTTACAAGCAACTCATGCAGCTCAATAACAAAAAAACAAACAACCCAATCCAAAAATCGGCAGGAGACCTAAATAGACATTTCTCCAAAGAAGATATACAGATTGCCAACAAATACATGAAAGAATGCTCAACATCATTAATCATTAGAGAAATGTAAATCAAAACTACAATGAAGGGCTTCCCTGGTGGCACAGTGGTTAGGAACCTGCCTGCCAACGCAGGGGACACAGGTTTGAGCCCTGGTCCAGGAGGATCCCACATGCTGCAGAGCAACTAAGCCCATGGGCCACAACTACTGAAGCCCGCACGCTTGAAGCCTATGCTCCACAGCAAGAGAGGCCACCACAATGAGAAGCCCTCACATGACAACCAAGAGTGGCCCCCACTCGCCCGTGTGCAGCAACAAAGACCCAATGCAGTCAAAAATAAAAATAAATAATTTTATAAAAAGAAAGAAAAACTACAATGAGATATCATCTCACACCGGTCAGAATGGCCATCATCAAAAAATCTAGAAACAGTAAATGCTGGAGAGGGTGTGGAGAAAAGAGAAACACTCTTGCACTGTTGGTGGGAATGTAAATTGATACAGCCACTATGGAGAACCATATGGAGGTTCCTTCAAAAACTACAAATAGGACTACCATATGACCTAGCACTACTACTATACCCACTACTACATATGCCCACTACTGGGCATATACTCTGAGAAAACCATAATTCAAAAAGAGTCAAGTACCAAAATGTTCATTGCAGCTCTATTTACAATAGCCAGGACATGGAAGCAACCTAAATGTCCATCAGCAGGTGAATGGATAAAGAAGATGTGGCACATATATACAATGGAATATTACTCAGCCATAAATGAAATGAAATTGAGTTATTTGTAGTGAGGTGGATGGACCTAGAGTCTGTCATACAGAGTGAAGTAAGTCAGAAGGAGAAAAACAAATACCGTATGCTTACACATATATATGGAATCTAAGAAAAAAAATGTCATGAAGAGACTAGAGGTAGGATGGGAATAGAACACAGACCTACTAGAGCATGGACTTGAGGATATGGGGAGGGGGAAGGGTAAGCTGGGACGAAGTGAGAGAGTGGCATAGACATATATACACTCCCAAACGTAGGGTGGATAGCTAGTGGGAAGCAGCCGCATCGCACAGGGAGATCAGCGAGGTGGTTTGTGACCACCTAGAGGGGTGGGATAGGGAGGGGGGGAGGGAGGGAGACGCAAGAGGGAAGAGATATGGGAACATATGTATATGTATAACTGATTCACTTTGTTGTAAAGCAGAAACTAACACACCATTGTAAAGCAATTATACTCCAATAAAGATGTTAAAAAATAAATAAATAAATCTATTAAAAAGTAAAAAAGAACTGTGCCGTAACACCTACCTCAAGCCCAGCCGCAGAAATTAAATGAGATAATGTTGGTGAAATGTATGAAGACAATGCCTGGCATACACAAGACTTTCAAGAAAGGCTAACTCGCATCCCATACTCTGTTCCATCCTCTCTCAGGAAGGAGGTGCCAGAATAAGTCATAAAAGAGAAACTAAAATCAGTCCCCAGTAGCAGAAGGCAGTGCTTGTAAAGAGAAAGTGGGGAGGCATCTGACTTCATGACGGTAGAGAATTTTGCTCACTTGAAGGTAGCTTTGGGAAGACGAGGTATATACCTTCTTTCTCTTTGGCAGCAGGGTTTCTTAAAGATACTAAAACCACAATGAAAATACTAACATGAACCTGCTTTTTGAGTCAGGCTTTGGGCTTGCTGTATGACGTACATAGACTAGCTCCAATCCTGACATCAGCTTGGTGTTGCATTTTATAAAGAAACAGACATAAAGTCTGATACCTAAGAAGGAACAGAGCTTGGGCTTGAATGGTTTGATGGTAAATCCACCACTCCTGTTCTACCACAATCATATATAAACTAGAAAAGCACAATGGTCATTTAAGTGAACCACACGGTTGATCCTTTTGCTTAATATTGACGCTTTACCTAAAACAGGTTCTGGTCGAAATGACAATTCACCTTTGCATCCCCAGCATGCGGTGCATGGTAACTGCCCACCAGTGCTAAATAAATAAATGAAGGAAGGGTTAAATCTAACTTAAGTTGGCCACCAGGATAAACCCACAACTCGCCTGAGCAAAGAGCCAAACTCTTTGACCTGAAATGAACTTTTTTATTACCTGGAAGTGCTTACTGGTAGGTGGAACACAACACCATCATCCAAGGCTCAGGGACAAGAAATGAAGGTTGACTTCCTATCACAGAAGAAGAAGATTTTCCATTAACCACAATTAATTCTTGGGACTGGATTTTGGCCTGAATGCCAGAGTTAGCTCTCACAGAGGGGCACTGGAGAACTTCCAAAGAACAGATGCCAGAACTTGAATCTCACCCTCCTCTGTGCTCAGACCTCACAAACCCTTGGGGCCAACACTGAGTTGGTCAGTCGCCTTTCTCTGTGGACCACTGTTCCCATCACCAAAAGCCTGTTGACAGTTGATCCAAATGCACTATGTAGTTAGCTATTCCAGAGAGGCCAGTGACAGAATGGGTTTTCAGAGCCACTTCTTTTACTGCCAGCCAGTTTGGACATTTTAAAATAAAGCAGAGAAGTAAGTGAGGCAATGGAAAGGAAACTTATATTCATTGAACAGTATTATGTTTTAGGCACCACCTGGGGCATCATTAATAAAATAACTCATGTAATCTTTACCAAAAACCCATGACACATATTGTACCCATTTTACAGATGAGGACAATACTGCCTGTTCAGTCAACAAGGTTCATTTTCTCAGTACTGAATTCATGTCAGAGGACAATAGAGATAAAGGAAATTTCTAATGTGGTTTGCCATGTTTATCAGGATAACCATGATACTGTTTGGGCAAGGATGGACACACAGAGACAAAAAATATACAAAGCTAAGATACTGAAGAATTACAATCCTCTACACACAAATACGTGGTCTCATCACTGAGGTATAACTATTGCTAACAGTAAGCACTTCTTCTACCAGCATTTTTCTAAGATTTTTTTAAAAAAATGTACTAGATGAAAAGACAGCCTCTTCAATAATTGGTGCTGGGAAAACTGGACAGCTACAAGTAAAAGAGTGAAATTAGAACACTACCTAACACCATACATAAAAATAAACTCCAAATGGATTAAAGACCTAAATGTAAGACCAGACACTATAAAACTCTTAGAGAAAAGCATAGGAAAAACACTCTTTGACATAAACAACAGCAAGATCTTTTTTGACCCACCTCTTAGAGTAACGGAAATAAAAACAGAAATAAACAAATGGGACTTCGTTAAACTTAAAAGCTTTTGCACAACAAAGGAAACCATAAACAAGACAAAAAGACAACCCTCAGAATGGTAAAAAATATTTTCAAATGAAATAAAAGACAAAAGATTAATCTCAAAAATATACAAACAGCTCATGGAGCTCAATATCAAAAAACAAAGATTCCAATTAAAAAATGGGCAGAAGACCTAAATACACATTTCACCAAGGAAGACATACAGATGGCCAAGAGGCACATGAAAAGATGCTCAACATCACTAATTATTAGAGAAATGCAAATCAAAACTACAATGAGTTATCGCCTCACACCAGTCAGATTGGCCATCATCAAAAAATCTAGAAACAGTAAATGCTGGAGAGTGTGTGGAGAAAAGGGAAACACTCTTGCACTGTTGGTGGGAATTTAAAATTGATACAGCCACTATGGAGAACAATATGGAGGTTCCTTCAAAAACTACAAATAGAACTACCATATGACCTAGCAATCCCACTACTGGGCATATACCCTGAGCAAACCATAATTCAAAAAGAGTCATGTACCACAATGTTCATTGCAGCACTATTTACAATAGCCAGGACATGGAAGCAACCTAAATGTCCATCGACAGATGAATGGATAAAGAAGATGTGGCACATATACACAATGGAATATTACTCAGCCATAAAAAGAAATGAAATTGAGTTATTTGTAGTGAGGTGGATGGACCTAGAGTCTGTCATACAGAGTGAAGTAAGTCAGAAAAAGAAAAACAAATACCATATGCTAATGCATATATACGGAATCTAAAAAAAAAAAATGGTACTGATGAACCTAGTTGCAGGGCAGAAATAAAGATGTAGACATAGAGAATGGACTTGAGGACACGGGGAGGGGGAAGGGTAAGCTGCGATGAAGTGAGATAGTGGCATGGACATATATACACTACCAAATGTAAACTAGATAGTTAGTGGGAAGCAGCCACATAGCACAGGGAGGTCAGCTCGGTGCTTTGTGACCACCTAGAGGGGTGGGATGGGGGGGTGGGAGGGAGACGTAAGAGGGAGGGGATATAGGGATATATGTATATGTATAGCTCATTCACTTTGTTATACAGCAGCAACTAACACACCACTGTAAAGCAATTATACTCCAATAAAGATCTATTAAAGATGCAAAAAAAAAATGTATTAGGTGATGACTCTACACACAATCTGGAATCCTACTTTTTCACTGATCATTAATTCATTTTCCATATTATTAATTCAAACTCTGTAAACATAATGCTTAATAACTGGTAATATTATGACCAGTGGCTGTCTTTTCTATTTGTTCTCCTCTTCCTCCCCCACCTTCACCACTGCCACCTTCTCTCCCTTCCCATCCCCTCTTCCTCCCCCTTCTTCTTCCTCCTCCCCCTCCCCTCCCCCTCCTTCTCCTTCTATTCTTCCTCTTCCTCTTCTTCCTCTTCTTCTCCTTCTTCTTCTTCTTTCTCCTCTTCTTCTTTTTTCTTTCCTTCTCCTCCTCCTCCTCCTCATAATAGTACTACTACTAGTAGTACTTCTAGTAGTAGGACTTATTCTTTAGAGTTTATCTTTATTGGGAGCTTTCAGTGTGCTAGACTCTGAGTTAAATTCTATCTTTACAAAATCTCATTCAATTCTCTACTAACTCTATGAAGTAGGTTCTGCTATTATCTCTTTATAGATACAAAATAGAGATGAGACAATTAATGCACCTAAAGGTTAAATAATTTTCCTAAGGTGACACAACTATTAAGAAGTAGAGCTAGGATTTTGTTTTCTCTGATTCTACAACTGAAGTTCCTAACCATTGCTACTGAAGTTCCTAACATTATTGTTAGGTATTTAGGCTGATTCCAATCTTTCCCTGTAATATCTGTGTGTGTGTGTGTGTGTGTGTGTGTGTGTGTGTGTGTGTGCATGCGCAGTCACTTTTGATTAGTTTCCTAAAAGAGATTTACAGAAAAGGACTGATTAAGTAAAAGAGCGTGAATATTTTGCAGACTTGCAATACATACAGCCAAATTGCTTTCCAAAAGTTCCATCCACTAAGATTTCTGCCAGCAATGTATGAGAGAGCCCATTTCATCAGACGTGTCAGAAATGAAAAGGGAAACAAAAGAAGCAGCAAATGACCCTACGTGACTGAGAGTTTCAGACATACACAGTTTCTGAGAGTTCTGGAGCTCCTGGTTGTTAGGGGTTATCAGTGTCTTGGGGAAGGTAGAGAGAGAAGCAGCAAAGCGTGGGGACAAGGAAGTGTGTTAGAAACATTTAGAATCAGAATATTTGGGCTTGAGACCCATCTCTGCTACTTCCTAATTTTGGCTGTGAAATTTCAGTCTCCCTGTTTGTTAATTTCCTTCATTTATTCCAGTTGTTGGGGGCAGGACATGGGTAGAGTGGAGATTTGGGAAGGCTTTGGAAAAGTAAGGGTGGTTCACCTGGGCCTTAGCTGGTGGGTGGGATTTCAGTTGATGAGGGGGTAACAGAAGGGCGTTCCAGGTAGAGGTGACTTCTGAAACACACCTGGAGTCCATGGCTTGTTCTGGCAACAATGGGAGCAATGAATACTCACAGCAGGGCAGTGGCCGGAGTTAGGGTTGCCATGGCAAGCTTGGGCGGCACCTCGTGAACCTTAAATATCATTCCAAGGAGTTTGAACTTGACTTATAGGTAAAGAGATTCCATCAAAGTTTGCTCCTGCTTTCTCTGTCAGGGGAGTGACTTGATCAGATTTGTGTTTTTAGGAGACAGCTCTGAGTATAGGAAAACAGGAAACAGGACTGGACAGAAAGGCAATAGTTAGGTAATGTCAAAATAATCTAGGCAAGATAGGAGCAAGTGCTAACTTTTAGTTCAGAAAATAGAGCGACTGTAGCTATAATAAAAGTACATATATTTTAGGGTGAGCCTGGCAGAGCAATTAATCAATTTCTACACACAATAGGGGTAAAGGGAAAGTGTTTTGGAGAAGTGAAATGTATTGAATGGGACATACAACCATCCTCTAAGGAGGATAATATTATCTCCATTTTACAGGTGAGTGAAATGAGACTCAGGCGGGTCAGTCAACCTACTCAACATTATGCAGCTAGAACGTGAAAATGTTGCACTTAAAGCCAAGTGTAACATACCCTAAATCTCACTCCTGTCAAGGCATCCTAGAGGAAGTGGCCTTTCAGCTGAGCCTTGAAGAAGACACAGTCTATCTCCAGATGGACAATGAGGAAGAGAAGCCCAGGCAAGGAAAACGGCCTGAGCCAAGGCATTGCATGAAGAGAGGCTGTGGTCCCTTTCAGAACATGCAAATCTGCCTTCAGAGATATGTATACACTGGAGTTAGTACTCACTGAGTATTTACTACGTACCTAGTCTGGTTCTTAGCGCTCACCACTTACTGAATCTTTCAATCTTGTCTATTGCTTCTATGTAGACACTTATTATAATGCCCACTTTAGAGAGAGTCGAGCTGAAGACACAAAGCACTTAAGTGGATTTCCCAGATTCATAGAGCTAGTAAAGCAGCAGAGGCAGCCTTTCATGTAAGATGCCCTGTATCCAGAGTTCTTAACCACTTTGCAATATGGCCTTTTATGTACAGTGCGGAGGCTAGGAGCCATTCTTCCATGGCATCAAAGTGGAAGGAAACAGTGGAATCAATTTTTTTTTTTCTTTCCCTGAAAAAAGACATGGATACCTTTGATGAAGACAGAGATCAACCAGGGTGACCTGGATAGCACGCTAGTTTTTCATAATGAGTATGACAATAATAATGGCAGCTGCCATTTCTAGAACCATGCCGTTGACCAGACAGTGTGTGTGATGCTCTGTACATCTTCTGTCCTGTGCAAACCCCACTGGGAGGGGAGGGTGTGTTGCACCAGGAAAATAAAGACCAGAGGGCACATAGGATGCTAGTGTGGAAATGGAAAGAGAGATAAGCATTGTCAATCATGCTAAAGAATGTGGACCTCATCTTTAGGGCAGTGGGGAGCCCAGGAAGGCTCTGAAGACAGTGACTGATAAAATCCTGCAGAGTTAATAAACTCCATCTCTGGTGATACTTTGGGAAAGGAAAGGGAAATTGATTAGGAGGGGTTAGGACATCAGAGGCAGCTGATCATGGTAATGATCAGACTGGAAAGGGCCTGGACTGAAACAGACTTCCTACCCTCGAAAGGGCCTAGACTAAAACAGTGGCAGTGCAAATGGAGAGAAGGGAATGATCTCAGACTCAACAGGACGTAGTGTCAAATTGCACGTGACGAGTCAGGGAAAGAGCCTTTAGGGATGGCACCGGCCTTTCTATCTTATCTTACTAGAATCCACAGATTACTTATTTTCTTGCTTGACTGGAAAACTATCTCTCTATAAAGAAATGTATCTCATGTTGGGGCCAGGAGCAATAGGCTTGTTTTCTTTTTCCCGAGCAGAGAAAGCTAAAAAAGTGTCACTTACTGATATGCACAAGTAATAAAAATCCAGCTTCCCTCCTTCCCTCCCCGCTTAAAGAGAAAAATTATTTTGCTCATAACTTGCATGAGCTTGATGAATGTTCGTATAGCACCCAAAGCACGCAAACCGCCCAGGCTCTGGGGAAATTATTAATATTTTACTGGTGGCCTAGGTTGAGCAAACACAATAAAAACAGGCCTAGTGTCATTGCACACTGGAAAAGCAGATGGCAGTCAGAAGCAAAGCTGCATCCGGCAGTTTGAAATTTCAAATTACATCAATTTGGAGCTTTGCTCCTGCTTCAGGCAAGATTTCCCCTCAAATGAAGGAGACAGGGGAGGCGAACCCTTTATTCCTGGGCTGGTTGGCAGTGGCTGCTGACTTCTGTAATTTCTTTGATGCTGGGTGACCTGAGAGATGGAAAGGAGATGGGCTACTTTCTGTCCCAAGTTCCAGAGCACAGTCCAGGGGAATGAAAAACAAGAGAAGTCCTTGGATCCCTAGGATCTCATCAACCCAGACCCTGTGGTCTGGGGCATCTAGTTTCAAGACTGTAAGGGCCTATATCTGGGGGGCTTGGTGCTCTCCGACTTGGTCTTGACAAGAAATGGCCCCAGCTTGCCCAGGTCAGGAGTTCAATGGATAGTGACCCAAATGAAGGAAAGAAATCCAGGATGTTAATAGTGCAACAGTTCTCAGAACTATTACTGACTATCATAGTAGATAAGAATGAAATGGAGGTTGCCTTTGGAGTCCTTAAGCTTGTCCACATTTGCAGTTTTGTGGACTGGCTAGCTTGGCTTCTGTTCCTTCAGTCCCTTTACTTCTTTTTTCTGGAAGCCAGCAGTGTGAGTTCATCTAGATGTATGGTTCTCAACCCTGGTTGGTTAATCATCTCAGGGGGTGGAAGGGAGCTTTATAATGATACATTTCATGAGGCCCTGCCCCTGGAGATTTCAGTGTCATGAGTCTGGGATCTTGTTCTCAGCTGTATTCTTAGGAACCAGCACAATGCCTGAGCCATGATAAGCAGTCACACTTACCTGTTGAATAAACAAATAAAACGAGTAACATGCAGGTCCCTGTACAAACCATATATTCAATATATTCTTGCATATTTTGTTCCCATAGCCTCAAATACTCTTCCCCTTTTCTTTCCCTCCTCCCAACCTAGATAACTTCTATCCTTTGGATATACACTTTAGATCATACAAGGTGTTGTAGGAAATGGTAAGGAGATTCATTGGGAATCACTGAGAAACCATATTGGGAGGGTTTAAAGTAAGAGAGTAACATAATCCCATTAAGGATTTTAAAAGACCACTGGGGGTGTTGTTTGGAGAAGTCATAGGGAGGCATGAAAGGTAGCAGAGAGACTGGAGGCTAATCTAGTAGTCTGGGAAAGATGTAGTAGTGACTTGAGGAGGACGGTTGCAGGGGAGGTGGAGGGAGGTGATTGGATTGGGGATACTTTGGAGGTAGGTCTGGCAGGCCTTGTTAATGGACTAAGCAGGTTTGAGGGGAAAAGAGAGATTGAATTTAACACCTGGTTTTTGAGCAAGTAGGTGAATGGTGGTGCCATTTTCTAGGGTATTTATAAAGGGGGTTTCCAGGGAGATGTGTTTATTGTGTATAAGGGCTTTGTGCATTTAGAGTTGATATACATTTGATATGCCTGTATAATGTATATGTGTAGAATATGTATTGAGGAGAGGTATATTATATACGTTTCTTGTGACCGCTGTAACAAATTGCAACAAACCTGGTGGCTTTAAAACCACAGAAATGTATTCTCTCAACAGATTTCAAGGCCTTAAGTCTGAAATCAGTTTCACTGGGTGGGACTCAAGGTATCGGCAGGGCTGCAGTCCCCTGGAGGCTTATGGGTAAATCTGTTCCTTGTCTCTTCAGCTTCTAGTGGTTGCTAGCGTTCCTTGGCTTGTGGCTACCTCATTCCAATTTTCAAGGCCAGCATCTTCAAATCTCTCTCTGCTCTGTCTTTGCATCACCTTCTCCTCTGTGCGTGTGCGTGTGTGTGTGAGAAATGTCCCTCTCCCTCCCTCTTATTAGGATTTATGTGATTGCATTTAGAGCTCATATGGATAATCCAGAATAATCTCCCCATCTCAAAATCTTTAACTTAATCACATCTGCAAAGACCCTTTTCCCAAATAAAGGAAACATTTACAGTTTTCGGGAATGAGAGGCTGTGTACATTGGGGTTCAAACCATACAGAGAAGAGTCCAGATTATAGCTCAGTGGGGTGTGTGTAGGTGCGCGTGCACACACATACACGCAAGTCACATGCACACGTGGCTGTTGAGGACTGTATGTGAATGTGTGGCCCTCTCTGTGTGGTTTGCACCTCTTCTCTCCGATGTCCCCACATCAGGAGATTTCGCCAGCCACCTGGTTACTGCTGAGAAAGTGTTTATAAACAACATAGGTCTTTCTTGCTTTCCCTGCAGATCCACGTGAACATTATATCCTCAGGCTACCCCAAGAGGAAGCCTTCCGTTTTGACTGTATAACTGGTTATGCTTACTTATAACTTTTGGGTGTCTAATTTAATTTTGAAAATGTTTTAGAGTTGTTTCCCAACATCTAAGTTTATGAAGCCCCCCTTTAAAGTAAAAAATGATGGGTTGCCCCCTACGACCATGAGAAGAGTTGAATGTGCTTAGTGTCCATTGATTGAGAACAATACACTAACAAAGTTAATATGAATTTGCTTATGCTTTTTTTTTTGGTGGTACGCGGGCCTCTCACTGCTGTGGCCTCTCCCGTTGCGGAGCACAGACTCCGGACGCACAGGCCCAGCGGCCATGGCTCACGGGCCCAGCCGCTCCGCGGCATGTGGGATCTTCCCGGACCAGGGCATGAACCCGTGTCCCCTGCATCTGCAGGCGGATTCTCAACCACTGCGCCACCAGGGAAGCCCTGCTTATGCTTTTGAATAAATGTATACTTTATGAAATAATCGTAATGGCATCTACTTACATTTTAAAATGCTGCTCTCTGGAGGTACATGGCATTTACAGGTGATAGGTAATGTTTGGTATTATATATATTCATGTTGTATTGAAATAACTCTAAAAACCTTGGGGGGATCTGTAGCCCATGATTTGGGAGATATTATAGTGGAAATGGGATTCACAAACTGGTGTCCCACATACCCAGTCTGACCAGCAGATGTGTTTGGATTGGCTAGCAGATTATTATTGTGTAATTAAAGCATCATGTCTTTGGTGGGCATGGATTCTGGTCTCACCACTCACAATTTTACTAAACCTGCCTGCTCCACCCCTTTATAACCTACATGTCCCTTGAAGACATTTGATTTGTGATCCCTGGTATAAAATGATTTATACCTTTGACAGAATGCTGCTGTCTACAGTTGGTACAATTTGATAACCTCTGACCTCATTTCAGCTTCATAATGCCCACCCCCCAACCACAGCCCCCTGTGATAGAGATAACATCATTCCTGTCTTAAGATGAGTTAATTGAGACTCAATAGTTTTTTTTTTTTTTTAATTTATTTATTTTTATTTATTTATTTATGGCTGCGTTGGGTCTTCGTTGCTGTGCACGGGCTTTCTCTAGTTGCGGCGAGCAGGGGCTACTCTTCATTGCAGTGCTCGGGCTTCTCATTGCGGCAGCTTCTCTTGTTGTGGAGCACAGGCTCTAGGCATGCAGGCTTAGTAGTTGTGGCATGCGGGTTCAGTAGTTGTTGTGCGCGGGTTTAGTTGCTCTGTGGCATGTGGGATCTTCCCGGACCAGGGCTCGAACCTGTGTCCCCTGCATTGGCAAGCGGATTCTTAACCACTGAGCCACCAGGGAAGCCCGAGACTCAGTAGTTTTAACACCTTGCCCGGTGTCACCCAGATCGTAAGTAAAGTTGCTGGGGCTGGAATGTAGGCCTCTTGAGTCCTAGAAAGTTTCTCTCTCTTCCTCACCCGGTACTGTTTTCTTTGTAATTTGCCTGAATTCTAGACAAACCAGCTGTTACTGCGGATAGATAGCCATCAAAATCAAATCTGAGCAAATAGGAGTAAACAGCTGACCTTCAAAAAAAAACAAGGGAGGAAATCTGCTCAATTTCTGCTCAAGACACTCCTAAGTGTGGATAGGTAATGCACAAGGAAGCAGATAAGGGAGTTTGTAAACAATAGAAAAATTCTATCCAAGCCAAGAGAAAATCAGAGATTGCTGAAGGCAGAGAGCAAAGAGTAGCAGAAAAAAATACAATTGAAGAAGCCAGAAGATTTAAGCCTTCACTTGCTTGTACCTAGACAAAATCACCTCTCAGAGTATCTATTCTGTTTTGTTTTGTTTTTCATCTTTAAATAGGGATGATCATATAATACCCACTTCCTTGTGTTGCCATCATGAAGATCAAACAGAAACATGGAGGCAAAAATGTTCTGCAAATAATACAGTGAATAATAACTCTATGGTCTGAAGCCCAGGAAGCTTTCAGATAACTTTTTTTCCTCCATGGGGAATTAATTTTCAATCTTTGTAGTCACTGAAGGTTTTCTTGTCTCTCATAGAAAATTATGGGTTTCTTGGAAGGCCCTGGATCTCTGTGCCAGACCTCAAGGACACTAATAACTTGAAAATTGCATAGTGAGTTTCCCTAAAGACCATTGGCCCAGACATCTAATATAGCCAAGTTCCAGATGGCTAAAGAAGTATAAATGTTTACTTTAGACAGTTAGATTCTGGGAGGTTGGATTTGAGACTGAATGACTGTCTTAGTCCATTTGAGCTGCTACAACAAGCTTCCATAGAATGGGTGGCTTAAACAACAAGCCTTTATTTATCATAATTCTGGAGGCTGGGCAGTACAAGATCAAGGCACTGGCAGATTCAGTGATTGGTGAAGGACCACTTCCTGGTTCATAGAGGGTTTATCTCGCTGTGTCCTCACATGTCTGAAGGGGTGATGGATCTCTCTGTGATCTCTTTCGCAGGGTACAAATCCTATTCATGAGAGCTCTGCCCTCATGACTTAATCACCTCCCAAAGACCCCACCTTCAAATACCATCACAATGGGAATGAGCTTCAACATATGGGGACACAGATGCTCATTCTATAGCAGTGACTATGCGTTTTGGAATTGAAAGGACTGTATTTCTTATTCATGTTGAGTAAGCACCAGTATCTTCTGGGTAGTCTATTGATGTTAGCTGAAATGCTCTCCAAAGTTGACAGGTATCCAGCAATGGATATCCTTTTTTTTGTGCTCTGGTTTCTAGATATGATTGTGGCTTCAGGGCATCTCAGCAAGGAGCCTTAGGAAAATCAGTGAGAAACATGGTGGAATTTTCTGTGTGTTGCACGGGTTTGTGGGTAATCTGACTGGCTAAGCTAAACCTCTCAAAGAAAGGAACATGGGTTGTGATATTCTCTGCCCATACTTTTTTGACTACTTCTGATGCAAAGCTCTCTCACCTCTAATTGGGAAGCTATTTTTCTTTGCAATCTTAAGATTTATTGTCTATAATCCCAAAGCACAAAACTGATCTAAAATGGAAAGGTAGTAAATTTCCATTTTTCCAGAATCCAACCAGGCAGAGAGGCAACTAGGAAAAATCTCTCAGAGGTGCTCCATGATTATTGTTGATTTGACTGCAAGAATTAAATGAGACAACATATTTTTATGTACCTTGTAATCTTGTATGTAAAGAAGCAGTTCTAACCTATCTTAGACTGAGGACTCCTTTTAACATCAAGAAGTTTTGTGATGTGTAGTAACTATTTGGTATCTATTAGATGAGAAAAGACATGATGACTAAAAGCTACAATGAATAGCATGGTGCCATTTTTAAATGAACTCAGATGTTAGGCATATACAAATGTTAGATAAACATGCTTACATTAAATTTATGGAGCTATGAACACACATTTGAAAAATTCTGATTTATATATTGCCAAGATATTCTTTTTTCAACTTACAGAAATGTCTGATGGACATTCAGATACTTGAACTCTGTGTAAAAATTTCATGATTTCTGGGCTCTGTTGCCTTCTGGTTGACAAATACTGAGTTCTTAAATTAGTTTTGCTAACTCTTTGAAAAGTGAACATTCATGCAAAATATGTACAGTGATTAGGTGAGCAGATTATTCAGTTTATTCCTTAATTATTCCAGATAAATAAGAATGGTGGGGACATGTTTAAGAAATTACAAGTGGCATTTCTTTGCCTCCGAGCAGACAAAAATTCAATAGTATGCAAATGACACAACACTTACGGCATTGGAAGGGGTTTGAAAGATGGGAGGTCTTATGATGGAGTGGAAGAATTCAGAAAGACTTAGATCCATGGCTGCTTGGGTTCCATTGTTTCCAAGCTGTGCATCTTTGAGGAAATAGAACCTTCTAAGTCTCAGAGTCCTGATTTGAAATTTAGGTATAAAAATACCCACTTCAGGGACTTCCCTGGTGGCTCAGTGGTTGAGAGTCCGCCTGCCGATGCAGGAGACACGGGTTCGTGCCCCGGTCCGGCAGGATCCCACATGCCGCGGAGCGGCTGGGCCCCTGAGCCATGGCCACTGAGCCTAGGCGTCCGGAGCCTGTGCTCCGCAACGGGAGAGGCCACAACAGTGAGAGGCCCGCGTACCGCAAAAAAAAAAACAAAAAAACCCACTTCATAACATTGTTGTAAGGCTCTGCATATGACAGGTATTGACAATTTGTAGCTATATTCTAATCCAAACTCCATTTTATAGATAAGAAAATTAAGGGTCAGAAAGATTGAAACTTAAAGTAGATAAAACTAGTTTGTCCCAGCTCAAAGCAGAGACCTCTTGACTCATGCACCTATATTCTACCACAATTTTAAAATGCATATTTTCATACCAATTTTCTACACTGTAATTGGCAGTGGGACAACAGACAGAGGTTTGTTTTTAAAAGAGGTGAGAGAAAAACTTGCAGCATCATTTATCCAGATTCTCCGAATGGTTTCCAGTAAGTGCTACTTTATCCCAAGAACTCAAATGGTAGGTTTCTGTTCCTCCTGCCTTCTCTGATTCTGTTAGTAGTTGGAAAGCCCTGAGGTTCACAGCTAATTAACGAGAGATGGAAGAAAATTATACCTCTGTTGATGCTATTGTTTTAATCTATCTCAATAACTTCTTAACAGCAAAGGCAACAAGCAGTGGACTGAGAGGGTGTTCTCTCTGACAGAGAGGGCACAGGAGACCCTAGAATGATTTCCATGAACCCATTATCATTTCATTAAGTGACATTTATACTTTCTGTTGTTACAGATTCACACAGACACACACACACACACACACACACACACACACACACACACACACACACACAACCCAAACACACATACACATTCTTTCAAATAATATTCCAGGATCTGCTAAGTCTTAGGAAAACAGGGACTCCCAGAAGAGAATAAAATAACATTTATATTATGTATTTATTATATGTCTTGCACTGTGTTTTCTCTTTTAATTTCTTCATCTACTCATCACAACAAGCATGTGTCCCCATGTTATATAAGAAAATACCAAAACTTCATGAAGTTAAGGTCACATAGCTAATAAGTGTCAGAGCTAGGATTCAAAGCCATATCTTTATTGTCATCATTATAATCAGTCATTCTAATTATCATTCACCATCTTCATTAAAATGCCTAACCTTTATTGGGCACTTAAGTATTGAGCCCTCTTCTAAATACATTTAATATATTTATTTAAATACATTATATATGTATTTAACAGTCTACTCCTCACAAACAAACCCAGGAAGTAGGTATTAATATTATTCCCAAATTTTCCCAAGGTAATGTAGCTGATAACCCAGCTAGTTTAATTCCAGAAGCTTCACTCTGAATTGCACTGCTCTCTCTGAATCCAAACCAGGTATTTTCCAACTCCACACCTTGTCTCACGAGGGCTTTCAGGACTGAGAGGTCTTTCAGAGGCCTCATGGAAATAAAGGAGCATATCTGCTTGAGAATATGATCCAATTCAGGTATATCTAGATTAAAATCTTCCAATATTCATCACAGTGGGCAATATTATGGACAATAGTAGGTACTATTCAGGATCAAACAGGTGAGCATTACTAGGTCATCTGGGTCCCTTGTTGTTTAGCAAAGCAAGACTTTTTTTTTTTTTTTTTTTCGTTACGCGGGCCTCTCACTGTTGTGGCCTCTCCCGTTGCGGAGCACAGGCTCCGGTCACGCAGGCTCAGCGGCCATGGCTCACGGGCCCAGCCGTTCCGCGGCATGTGGGATCTTCCCGGACCGGGGCACGAACCCGCGTCCCCTGCATCGGCAGGCGGACTCTCAACCACTGCGCCACCAGGGAAGCCCAGCAAGACATTTTTAATGTGATTTAGCAGTGTGACCAAGTAACTACCTATAAGGAAAGGACAGTGCTAATTAACCAGAAATGGGCAACACAGTCAGCACCTAGAACAGCTCTGGTGGTGCTGTGGCTCCCAAAGAAGGCCGAACTGCAATTGGCAGCTCTCGGCTATGTAATTGGTCCTGCCCTAAAGCTGGAACATTTTTGCCCTAGGCTTAAAACAGTGATTATTCACCTTCTTTGTGTATACAGTGACCTAAAACGACAACAGTGAATTATTTCTCCTGATTTTCTGGGTTGGCTAAGCAGTTCCTCGGCTGGTTTTCCTTGGCTGTATCATGTAGTTGCATTCAGCTGGAGGGTCACAGAGCTGAAGGTTCAAAATGGCTTCACTTGCATGTCTAGTAGGTAGTACTGTACACTGGCTGGGCTGCCTCATTTCTCCTCCATGTGATTTTTTATTCTACAGTAAGCCACACCAGCTTCCTAACATGGTGATGATAGAATAACATTCCTCCTCTTGAGACCTAATCTCCAAAACTCACAAAAAGTCAGTTCTCACACATTCTAATGGTCAAAGTCCATTCTAGTGGCAAGTCCATCACAGATTCAGGAGGTCAGAAAATTGACTCCACTTCTTAATGAAATAAGTTGCAAAGAATTTGCAGCCATATTTAACTTATCATGGCCTCCTTAACTACTCAAGATAGGCCACAGTGAGAAGTAGCAAAAATTTTCCCTGATCCTTCAATACAATCCCACCTTAGCACATTCTCCATATAGCACTGCTGTGCTTTGTATGTACCTCTATTATAATACTAATCCATTGGTACAGTAAATAAGCAATTATTGAAGATCATTTGTGAGCCAGGCGAGGTGCCAGGTTTTTTTTTTTTTTAATTTTATGTTAGCTCATCAAGATATTGTAAGAATCTATCAGATTTTATCATTCCCCTCCACCCCCATTTAAAGATGAAGACACTGAATCTCAGAAAGATGAAGAAATTTACTAAATGCACAGTCAGCACATGGCACCCTTCCATTTTAGTAGTCTATTTATCATTTGCACTTAGCCTGCAGTATTGCAGTTTCCCAGTTACCCGTCTACCTCCCCTAAAGATTGTGAGCTTCCTGAGGACGAGACTGTCTATTTCTCCTTTGCATATTACCAGTTCATAGAATGCAGCTAGAGAAGGCATGTAGGTTCTCAGTAAATGTTGCTGGATAGAAAGATGAATGGACTTCCAAATTGTGGGTGCTTTGCTCTTTCCTCTATGAGTGTCTCCTGTTTATGTTATCTGAGCTCATATGGCTGAGAATAATATGATGGGAAAAATAATCCACAACATTTATCAAAAAGTTATTATATGCCAGAAACTATTAAGAATCTTTGCATATTCATTTCCTATATTCTTACCACCTCTGAGGTAGGTACTGTCTTCTGGATTTTACATATGTGGAGCCAAGGGGTTAGAGGATAGATTTAGATTACCCAAGATGATACAACCATTAGAACTTGTACTCAAAACTGTCTGACTCCTAAGGCCATGTTCTTCATTGAATTATTCAATTCACCCAACCCTGTTGCCTTTCTGCATTCTTTTCTAGAAGAAAAGTTTACAAGTTTATGTGAATGGAAATTTACATGAGATAGACCTCTCCATCCCCTACTGAATAAAATAGAAGGAAACTCAAGACTCTCCATGATATGGCCCCAAACTGCCTTTCCAGCAGTTTCCAGTATTTCCTACTCTGCCTATCAATTGTTCTACACTTCTACCCTATTACTCACTATTCCTGTGATATGGTCTCCACTACCGTATCTCTTTGCCTTTACTGATAATGTTCCCTCCATTTTTCACACATTGCAATTCTTAGTCTTTAGAAATAGCTAAAATGACTCCTCTTTGGTAAAACATTCTTTTTATTCGTCTGGTAGCCATTGACCACCTATTCGTCAATGTTTCTCCAAGCAAATAATGTGTACCTTTATTTAGCCCAGTTCACTGTTTACATGCCTGTCTTCCACTAGACAGTTACTCCTTCCTGCCTCCATCTCTCCTCCCTTCCTGTCTTTTTTTCCAGTAGATTTCACATTTCTGCCCTGTCCCAGGCACTGTGCTGTAGCTTAGAACTATAGAAATAACTAAGACATCAATCCTACTCTCAGGAAACTCACAGAGAAGCCACTGAGTACACATTAAATAAATAAATACAGGAGCTTGCCTAGGGGTGAAGTCAGGGGTATAAACAATTCCAATGTCAACTCTATACTAGAAATATGGGCAGTGCCTCACACTCGAGACGTTTGGTAAATATTCATTTAATTACTCTTTCTAATGAGATAGGTTCAGATCCTATTCTTACTCTCTTGGTAACTTTGAGCAAGTCCCTTTAACTTTCTGAGGCTCAGATATCAAGTATGTGAAAACAGTCAATAATACTGACCTCGTGGGGATTCTGTGAAAATTAAATATGTAGCAGATGCCTATAGTAAGAGCTCAATATATTTTAGCATTCTAAACTCACCCCTAACTTAAACCCAGAAAGAATATTTAGCAATGCAAGCTACATTGCTTGCAACTAAGGACCCCGCCTGCTGCAACTGAGACCTGGTGCAACCAACCAAACAAATAAATAAATAAATATTTTTTTAAAAAAAAAATACATTGCTGGATGGATAGATGGATGGATGGGTGAATGAAAGAGGCAAGACTTGAGTAAGACTTCAGGACATCATGACACAGACAGACCTTGTGGGACTAGATGGTATCAACTCCCTTCTTAGGGGCTCTGAACCGCTAAAGCCCAGGAAAACACCCTCTTCTGCTACCCTTACCCCCGCCAGGGTCATGCCACTGTGCCTCCCCTTCACAGGGGGCCCAAACAGCTTGTTTTTCTCCTCTTTGTATGTTAGAGATATGTGATTTTACTGTCAGCATGGTGTTTCTAATGAAAGGCAAATGGTGTCCGATGTGACTTGGAAAAAAACGTACAAGCAAAAACAAAATTATATGTTCTTTTTTCCTGTAGTGTTCACAGGGAGAATATGTGACTTGTTTGCTGTCAATACGGCTTATAATGACATGGTGCACAGAAGCACTGCCAAATGTGTGCAGCATTCATTATACACATGTATTAAATGTTATGCGATATGAGTTTGGTGGCAGAGCAGACGAGAGCTGCCCTGGGGCTAATTTGGAGTTACAGCACCTCTTCCCGTGCGATGATTAAGGGGGAAAGGGAAGTGGGCAGCAGCATAGGTGTGAAGTAGGGTGTTTCTAAAATCAGAATTTTCTGGTCTGATCCTGGGGTAGGTTGAGAGAAAAATATTGGAGCTCAAAGGGTCCTTAAAGATACAGCAGCAACAACAACAGAATCATTTATTAATCCATTCTTGAGTCTCTACTAAGTGCCAGGCTTGTAACAGGCTCTGGGAATAAGATGCTTCACTAGCTTTCAAAAAGTTCACAGATTGGTAGTAGAGAGAGAGAATAACAATATACCATGATAAATGCAATAATAGCTACAGACTAAGTGTCACATCAAACTGCAAAGGAGGATACCTCAACCAGAGTAATGTCGCTTGTTCTGAGATTCTGTCCCTGACCCCTCCCTATAGGACCAGGTCACCTTGTTATGTTCTCTCATGGCACCCTGGGCATTTCCTTCATGGCATTTATCATGGTCTAAAGTTAGTTGTGTGCGTGATAATTTCATTAATGTCTGTCTGACTTTTAAGACTCCAAGCCCCATGAAGGCAGGGACCTCATTTATTTTGCTTACCTTATGTCTCCAGCACCTAGCACAGTATCTGGCACATAGTAGATGCTCCAATAATGTTTGTGGTTGAGTGAATGAGTGGATATAATCATATATGAGCTTAATCTTGTAAGACATGGGAGAAAAAGCCAGGTAAAGAGGGTGAGGGGAAAGGTGAGCCAAAGGGAGGAGAATAAATCATTTATAAAGAAGGTATATAAAAGTATGGAAGTGAAAAAGTACAGGACAAAATTAGGAGAAAGGCCATAAGTGTGGACCATTGAGATTCTTAACTGTAATACTTACGTTTTCTCTAGTAAGGCAAAAACTTAGGTGAGAGGCCAAACATCACTGCTAATGTCTGGGAAGAAACACAAGAAACACTGCACCTGATGGAGATGTAATTTGGGAGGCAGATGGGAGATGAGACAAACATTTTGGTGATGAGCTAGGCAGTAAAGGCATAGTGTGGCTAATGAACAAACCATGGGAGAAGGAGAGTTTAGCTAAAGAATGTGTAAGAAATTCTTCTGTAAGTGATGTGATGATAATAGGAAGAGGCACATCCGCCACCTAGTTGATGAAGCTTATTGGAGGAAATAGCTAGACAACATTGTTCCGAATGAAAATGTCTCGTTAAACGTACATTCAGACCCATAGATAAATAAGAGGAATAATATGAACAGTGACTAATGTTTTTTGAGAAATGATTCTATACCAGAAATGTACAGTGATAATCAGCTTCCAAGTGCTATCACATTCAATATTCACAACAAAACCTTGAGGTAGGCGCTAGGAAGATCCCCTTTAAAGATGCAATAAGTAGAAGAAGACCTAGTGAGGCTAAGTAACTTGTTCAGGGTCATCCAGCCAAGCAGAGGCATAGCCAGGATTTGATTTGAGATCATTTGACTTCTGAATCCACTCTTTTAACTACCAAGCTGCTGAACCAGACTTTAAGACAGCCACAACAGTCTGAGTCCTTTACTGTCTGGACTTAAATGTAAGCCTGTGAACTCAGCATTCAATAAAGACTATGTCTTGCCCATCTATTGACCTTTAATTTGGGTCTTAGTGCCGGTTCTTTATGGTCTTTTGATGTGCTTGCTGTCGTATCAGTCCTCATGATTGGGAGATTTCCAAAAGTTTCAGGAAGTGACTCTTGTGAACCTTCAGGTCTACTATGGTTCAGCATGATGGGGTTGGGGGATGGGGGTTCAGTTGGTCAGAGATGGTACTGGAAGTGGGTGAGTCAGACCATGGGAAGCCTGATGTGTCGCAGGGAGAATGCTGACCCAACTGATTACTTAAAAAAAAGGAAAATGAAAAGTTTAGAAGTTAAGGGCTTTCCACAGTACTTTGTAAAAGCTATATGTGTATGTATATACATTATATACACATATGTAGTACACATATGTACATATGTATATTATACATATTTACACATACAATGTATATTATATATGCACTCACACAATATATATTACATAGATGTGGTATATACACATATACATTATATATACTCATGCATATATATCATAATTAAAATATATGAATATGTGTATGTACATATTTACCTCGAATTATACCAGCTAACGTTTATTGACTCTCATGTACTAATACTATGCTATGTCTTCCCAAGCATTATGTCTTTTAACCTTCACAACATCCTTAGGAAGTAATTGTTTTTATTTGAATTTTTCTAACGAGGAAAACAAGACTCAGAGAACTTAAGGCACTTGCCAAGACCACAGTGTTAGTCACTAGCTGAGCTAGTATTTGGCCCCCAGTCTGTCCAACTCCTCCAGACCTGTTCCACGTGATTCTGTCTCTCTCACCTGCCACTACCTGTTTGCAGGTAGCTCTGCCAACAGGTTTTTCTGTGAGCTGGCGGCTCCTTTGTGACTTCTGAAGGCTGAAATCTACTCCTCAGTGCCTCTATGGCTTAGTCTTCGCCCATGCCAGCACCTGTGAATGTTTGTGGAGTGAATGAAGGAATGAATTGCCTCAGTGTACTCGGATGTTAAGTGGTAGAGCTGGGCTAGAACCAGACTCCCTAAGTGGAGCATGAGGGTCTCTGTTCAGCTTCCAAAAATCTCTCCCTCCTCGGAAGTCTAGCACCATTTCCTCTTTCTGAGTCACCACGTACTGTCCTATGCCATTCTTTGCACTACTGTATTGCTTAATAATTAACACTTGCATGGATTTCCCTTTTTGTGAGTTTGCCTCTTTTTCTTAGTGGATCAAAAGCGCCTCCGTTAGTTAAAGGGAGATAAAGGAAATTCACATTTGTTGAGCTTGTAAAACATGCCAAGCGCCATATCAAGGCTGTCACATATATGAGTTTATTTGATCTTCATGACAATTCTTAGAAACAGTTATTATCTGCCTTTTACAGGAGAGCCGATTTGGGCTCAGAGAGTAACATAATTTGAATGACAACACACAGCAAGTATGCAGCAGAGCTGGGATTCAAGCCCAGGTCTTTCTGACTCCAAAGCGCATGACATGGGCACCGACTTTCGATTTTCCCACCTTAGTCTTAATTGCCACATGGCCCAGGCTTCCTCTGCCAAAGACACCCCCTCCCTCCTGTCCCACACACTTCTCTGTAGCAGGACCTGATGGCGGCAAGCCCGGGCAGCATGGAGGGCTGCAGCCAAAACGCACTCTGGCATCTTAGAACGTGGTACAAGGTACGCCAGCGAGAGGAAGAACAGTTGGTGAACAGTTGGCGAATGGATATTTTTATGCAAGGGTTGCCTAGAGAGAGGGGGAAAAGAGTGAAAAAAAATTGTTTATAAAGGAGCCACAATTAATAAGGTCTTTGTTAGCTTTTTGGATTTCGATTTTCAAGTCCATTGCTTTGGGTTTGAAAAGGAACAGAAAGGTCCCCAAGGAGTCAAGCTCCCCAGCTTCCAAAGCGCGAAAGCATTTAGGAAACCAGCCCAAGCCCGAGTATGTTGAAGATTTTAATTATTCAGCAAGGAGTGCAAAGATGCTCTGAATTCCTTTGGACAGCTTCTCGTCCTGACTGTTTATATTATGGCATGTTTGGTATGTGGGCTTAAGAGCTATAGGATGACAACGGAGAAAAAAAAAGGGGAAATGGAAAAGAGAGCACCATGTTTAGGATATCTGAAACACTGCAGCCACTCTAATCCCTTGCCTACCATTTTACATCCCTGTCTGAGCCTCAGTGTTCTCATTTGTAAAATGGGAAAATAATATTCATCGAAGTGGCTTAGTGAGGATGGGAAAAATGCCCTGTAAACCTTAAAACTGTTTAGAAGAATATTGGTTTTTGTGGAGCACTTTTTTTTTTTTTTTTTTTTGCAGTACGCGGGCCTCTCACCGCTGTGGCCTCTCCTGCTGCGGAGCACAGGCTCCAGACGCTCAGGCTCAGCGGCCATGGCCCAAAGGACCAGCCGCTCCGCGGCACATGGGATCCTCCCAGACCGGGGTACGAACCCGCGTCCCCTGCATCGGCAGGCGGACTCTTAACCACTGCGCCACCAGGGAAGCCCCTAGAGCACTTTTTAATATAAAGACCTTCGCATCTCTTTTTGCATGTAAATTTATTTTGCAAGCATTTATAATACTTACAGACTAATGGCTACCATTTATCAAGTACTTGGAATATACAAGGTCCATATTTTCCTATTTTGACCTTGCAGTGATCCTATGACATAGGGTCCCATCCTTCTGTCTCTCCCCTCCCACTTTTCAGAAAGGTTAAATAATAAACCCAGGTCAGTAAGAAGCAACATTAGCACTCAAAGACTGTTCTTGTATGGACAGGTTGGTCCAGAGTGAGTGCCAACCACTCTGCTGTGTGCCTGGAGCCCCATAGCCATCCATAGAGCTGGCACGAGGACAAGTATTCTGTCATGGATTGAATTGCATCTCCCCCAAACAACAAGATATGTTGAAGTCCTAACCCCCAGCACCTCAGAGTACACCACTATTCTGAGATGGGGTCTTTACAGAGGTAATCAAATTAAAATGAGATCATTAGGGTAGGCCCTAATCCAAAGTGACTTGTGTCTTTATAAAAGGGGATATTTGGACACAGAGACAGATACGCATAGAGGGAAGAGACACAGGGAGAAGACAGCTATCTACAAGTCAAATAGAAAAGCCTGGAACAAATCCTCCCCTCACAGCCCTTAGAAGGAAACAACACTGCTCACTTCTTGATTTTGGACTTCTAGTATCCAGAGCTGTAAGACAATACATTTCTGTTGTTTAAGTCACCCAGTTGGTGATGCTTTGTTACGGTCGTCCTAGCAAACTAATACATATTCTGAATCCCCTTTTCTGGATGAGACATTGGAAAAGGAAGAGACGAAGGTGACTTGCTCAAGTTGTTAAGTGGGATTGCTGAGATTTTTCGCCCCCTTTCCCCTTTTACTCCTGCACGTGGATTGCTAGAAAGAAAGCTCTTGGGGGGCTTCCCTGGTGGCACAGTGGTTGAGAGTCTGCCTGTCGATGCAGGGGACGCGGGTTCATGCCCCGGTCCGGGAGGATCCCACATGCCGCGGAGTGGCTGGGCCCGTGAGCCACGGCCGCTGAGCCTGCGCATCCGGAGCCTGTGCTCCGCAACGGGAGAGGCCACAACAGTGAGAGGCCCGCGTACCGCAAAAACAATAAAAAATAAAGCTCTTGGGGGGCCTGGAATTTCTCTTGGCTTTTGTTTATTGCTGTGTCCCCAGCATTTGCATCAGTGCCTGGCATGTCATAAACTGATAGTTGAATGAATGAATGAATGAATGAATGAATGCTCTTTCTACCAACTTACCCAGAACCTTGCAACTAGCACATCACATTGGAACAAGGAGTTCCAATCACTGGTCGTAATTGCCACAACAAAGCATTTCATACTTTGTGTTCAAATATTCTTCTTACAATCAGATACGATCATGAATAAGTTTTCAATCAAATTCCTGGGAAGTCTAGCTTTATAGACTGTCAGGTACAAAACTCCAAGGTCCTAATTCTTATTTATATTTAGAAACCGTGGACTCACCTACCTTCCTTCTTCTCTAGCTTCTGCCCATGTAGCAGTGTCATCAGATGATTTCCTTTCTACCTCATCAGCTATTCCTTAGTTTTCCTTTATTGGTTCTTCCCTGTTTTCCCAGATTCAAAACTCTGGAGTCCTCCAGGATTCTGCTATTCTCTGTCCACACTCATTCTCTTGGCAGCCCTATCCTGTCTGTGGCTTTAAATACTATCTATGTGCTGACGCTCCCCAAATGTACATCACCTGCCAGGTTTCTACACTGAACTCCACACTTATATATCCAGTGACCTACTTAACATTCTCACTTGGGTGTCTAATACATGTCTTTTTTTTTTTCAGTACGCGGGCCTCTCGCTGCTGTGGCCTCTCCCATTGCGGAGCACAGGCTCCGGACGTGCAGGCTCAGTGACCATGGCTCACGGGCCCAGCCGCTCCGCGGCACGTGGGATCCTCCCGGACCGGGGCACGAACCCGCGTCCCCTGCATCGACAAGCGGACTCTCAACCACTGCACCACCAGGGAAGCCCTCTAATACATGTCTTGACATTGATATGTTCAAAACCAAACTCCTAATTTCCCCCCTCACCTCAAGTAAAATACTGCTTCACCTACAGTGTGGAGTCTCCCCTGTCATAACAAATGGCAACTTCATGCTTCCCACTGCTTAGGTCAAAAACCTTGCGTCTTGCTTGACTCCTCCTCTTCCCTCACACCTAATGTTCAATCACTCAGTGAATCTCATTGGTATTACTTACAAAAAGTCTTTGGAATTTGGCCACGGCCACCTATTACCACCTGCACTGCTACCTGGATTATTGCAGTGGCTTCTTAACTGGTCATCCTACATCCATCCATGTTCTCATACAACCTCTTCTCTACACATCTTTCTGGACAGCCCTATTAAAAATGTAAGTCAGGTCACACAAACCTCTATGCAAAATCTTCTGACATACTGTAAGCAACTCTTTGCAGGAAAGTGCCCTCAGCAGGAAGCCCCTTTTCTTGTCACTTTAGCAAAGCTACATTGTAACTAACTTTTAAACCAGGAACCCTCATGCTCTACTCATCTCTGGCCCTCGTACACCTTTCACATCCTTTGATCACATCATACCATGCCTAACTTGTCGGGTTCTTTCCGTAGATCAAAAGAAGTAGGATTGAAGAATAAGTAATTAATAGATGACCAGATCTGTTTCTTAGCTTCCCTTTCAGTAATCTCGAGGACAAATTGTGTGACCAAACTGTGTGAACAAGATAACATCTAGAGGAAGATCAAGAGGAGTGGACAAGCCTACCTGCAGTAGGGGATGGTGGTGTCTCTGACCTCCCCATCTCAGTGATTAACTGAGATTACTTCCCAGCTTTCCTCTAAAACTTTCATGGCCGAGCAGAATATTCGGAGGTGGTTCTTTGCGGACACTGAGTCCACCATCTCTCCGCATTGCTGGCATTCTGACCAAAGACGACGTTCCCCTCTTCCAACGTTTATGAGTTTGCTTTTGTAAGCAGCAAGCAGCAGGGCCCGATTCATTCGGTAACAGTACTAGATGATTTAGTTCCTCACTACCTCTAGGACTGTATTTCCTCATTCACTAGATCACATTCAGTTTTATTTACATTGGCTATGTTCAAGTTTGCAAAGACATGAGCATCTGGCGGGCCCAAGATTTTTCTGAGGGAGTCATCTCAGTTTAATCCCGTGAAGAACCAAGCTCTTCTCCACATCGCTGTGCCAGTGCGTCCCCAAATCTTCCCAGGCTCTCCCCCAAGACAGGGTTTAACTAGATCACATGTTGCTCCACATCTCATTAAAATATCTGCATCATCTGCATGTGATTTTTTAAATCATCACATAGCTAACAGGAGGAATAGCCAACCTAGGGTGGTTCAGGTGTCCTTCTGGCCTCTTATCTCTTTGGGTCAAACTTCATCTGAGTGAGGCTTACCTCACTCTTAAGGTTGCGAGAAGGTAAGTCAGTTGCAGTCTCCTCCTTACTTTGTCTGTTTTTCTGAACTTCTTGGTTTGCTGGATGTCTTCTCTTAACTAAATTGCCTTTCAGTCCTTCTCTACTCTGTCACCTGCCCCAGGAGACTGACCTACATGAAGCACAGCAGTGGGTGCCAGTGCCCTAAGGCTTCTGGATGAAGTGGGGAGAGAAGAGAGTGAGGTCAGGGTTTTGTTTTTTTTTTTTCTGGTTCCCTCCCTGTCAGGTCACCTTGGGCTGGCTGTGTCCCAAATGTCACTAATCCTTTCAGGGGTGCTGCTCTACAGAACACCCTCTCATTTAGGTTCTGATAATGGCTCCCTCTTACCTCTTCCCTTCCAGCCTGGGGGGTGTTAACCTCCACTATTATCACCTCTGGGTTCCTTCCCTATTCCTTAAGTTTTCCTTCCCTTGTCTACACCTTTATAATTAGTCCCTCACTGAGCTATTCTCATTTGAATGTGCCACCAGTTTCTTTCTGGGACCCTGACAGATATACCTGGTGATCTGTAAATGTTTCCCTGACTTAATACTTTTTATCTGTGGTAATTAGATCTGCTGTATTCCCTTCCTTTGACAAAACAGATTCTTTTTCTGATTCATATTACTCAGCTGAATAAAAGTCAATCTTGTCTTTTGGGGGGTAGGGTTATGAGGCCAAACTGACCCATCTTGTAATCTTGGATTAGACCATGGCTAAGTGCCTTAACTTCTTGGCATTTCACTTTCCACCAGCTCTTGAACATTATTAAATGGGATTTATATGATTGACATAGACTGGTGCATAGTGTAGGCACTTTGCAAATATTAATTCATATTCCTTCCTCTTCACCTTTGGTGCATTTGTTTTTCTAGGTTTGTTTGTTCTTTTTTTTTTTTTCCTGCTTCTTTTTGATTAATGTAATACCTTAAACTTCAGTGGAGCTCGTGGAGTAGCACAGTGTGTAATTTGCAGTCAGATAATTTCCTCATCAGTGGGAGTTGCTTTGGTGCTAATTTGGGCTGTAGCCTCTATTTCAGTCCTTTGTCTCATTTGTAAAGAGCATGCTGTATTGTTCCAACTTCTACACTTTTCTGTATGAGATTCTACATGGCGACTGAAAGGGAGACTAGAAAGTCCATTCCACCCTCAGACTGTTTGACCGTGGTGCACGTTCACCAGAAGGTACTGTTATTAGGGAAAATCTAAGTGCGCCGATTTCTGAATAGCGGGGTCTTTCTCTGTCCTTGGGCACATCCTTGATTTGCACTCATTGGAGAGACCATGCAAAGGGCACTGGGCTGAGTCAGGTTAGCAGGGATCCCCGATTCCTCAGCTACCTGACCTTCCGGGGCTGGAGTCTAGTTCACACCAAGCAGTGCCCATTAGGCCTGCTCAGAGGAGCAGTTCAGAGAGAGATGGCTGAGCTGAAGCAAGAGCGGTGGAATCAGGAGGGAGAAAAACCAGCCACGAGCCTCCAGATCAACAGCACATCACAGAGGCTAAAAGCTGGAACACCAAGTGCCAGAGTTCAAGCCGGAGGATTTTGTAGACCAGATTGTATATCCTAAGCTCAAGAGCGTAGAAATTATTTTCAAACCTAGAGAA
This sequence comes from Kogia breviceps, assembly GCF_026419965.1. Lineage (NCBI taxonomy): Eukaryota > Metazoa > Chordata > Mammalia > Artiodactyla > Physeteridae > Kogia > Kogia breviceps. The sequence continues at coordinate 153,240,217 of NC_081310.1, forward strand.
GGCAGTGGCAAATGAAGTGTGGATATAAGCAAGGTCCATCAGGGAACAAATTGTCTGAACATAGTCACTGTGCCTCTCAGAAGGAAGGTTTGGCATGGCTCCACCAAAGTCAAAGGCCAAAGCTGAAGCTGGCTTGACCTTTGGGACCTTTGCCTCTCTGAACCCTAGGACTCATGTCAGTTACTAGGGGATAATGCTCTCTGCCCTATTTGTCACCCAGGGCTGTTGTAAGGATAAAATGAAACAATAGATATGAAAGTATTTTATAAACCACAAAACACTACACAAAAGTGAGGATCCAGCAGACATTTCACCATGTAGAGCTGAAAGCTTCTCTAAGAGGTCTTGTACCTGGTCAGTTGAAGTCAGACCAATCCTGAACTCCATTTCCATGAGGAATGCATTAATTGGGAGAGAAACTATACTCAAGGAAAGATAAGCAGACTTCCTGGGTGGCACAGTGGTTATGAATCCACCTGCCAATGCAGGGCACATGGGTTCTAACCCTGGTCCGCGAAGATCCCACATGCCGTGGAGCAACTGAGCCCGCGAGCCACAACTACTGAGCCCACGCGCCTAGAGCCCGTGCTCCACAACAAGAGAAGCCACCGCAATGAGAAACCTGCGCACCACATCGAAGAGTAGCCCCCGCTCGCCACAACTAGAGAAAGCCCATGCGCAGCAACGAAGAGACCCAACGCAGCCAAAAATAAATAAATAAGTAAATAAATAAATAAATTTATTTTTCTAAAAAAAGGAAATATAAGCAAAAAGTCAACTAAAGGCAAACTGCAGGATGTCTGGTGTGTGCTGGGCTTTCAGGCTGAGAGGAGGCTGGTCTTCAAACACAAACCAATCTTGCTCCTTTTGGACTTTCTACTTCTTCCTATGATTCAGCTTCATCAGGGTCCTATCACAGCCCAACTTTCTCCTTGAAGCTGAAACCTGGTCACTGCAACTCCCAGACCTTCCACTTCCCAGCATCACCATCCAAAAGGAATGGACCCTCTTCTCTCATTTCCATTTCAAAAACATCCTGAGAGAACTTTTTCTGGCTTGGGTCACATGGCCATTCTATGACCAGGGTGGGGGGGCACTATTATTGGTCCTTCCACATATTTTGGATCAAGGAAGAAGCTATTGTTCAACTCTTCCCAGAAGGGAGGGTGCTAAAAGGACAGAAAAATAGACAACCACTACAAGCATCTAATTAACATTACATCGTAAAAACTACGTTTTGGAGACTAAAACATCTGGACTTTTTAGGATAGACCCCTCTCCCCACTGGAAGCACATCAGGAAGAGGGTTGAGAATGAGTTAGTCTGGGTCCCCACAGGGAACGTGGCATACTCAGAAGGAGAATCTGAGGCTTTAGAGAAGGTTCTATTTACAGAGGTGTGGGAAGGGTTAAGAAACCAAAAAGGGATGGTGAAGTATCTAAAGGCTATCTCCAGTGGGAAGCCATTTCTGTTCCTTGGCCTGAGAGAGAAGGGGTTGGCCAATCCCCACTACAAGTCAGAAGTCAAGGTACTTAGCTTGACGCAGTCCTTAACAGATCCCCAGGGCAAGGTGGAAAGAGGTGGCAAGGGCATCTGGAGGGGCATAAGGAGGACACCAGCACAAGGATACATCTTCTCCCTTTGTCCACTCTGTAAAATGGGACAGTTTAAAAGAACCATGGGATTTTAGGGCTAGAGGGGCCATGAAGCTCATTCAGACCTGAAGTCACAAACTTGCCTATATCTAGCCTTCAGATGTGCTTCGCATGTCTGACACAGCTTTAAAGTCAAAAGCAAAAACAAGCAAACAATAGGCAAAACCCCTCAAATCTTCACACTACCGCCCTTAAGTTAAAGGTGCACCTTCCAGTTCCCCACGCTTATCCCCATTCCCCACTGTCTAATGCCTGCCACTGTATTCATTCAGGTTTCCTAGAGTATTTGACTTGAGGACCTGTGATTAGAAAAGTCAGATTTCTTCAGTTTTCAGATAGAGAAACTGGGCCTAGAAAGGAAAGCTTCTTGGCCCCTGGCTAGTCAGCTTTGGTGGGAATTATGTCTGCACAGACAAAAATAGGAATATGTAAATAGGAGGAGTGGATGAAAGAGTTGTTAGTGTCCATTAGATGGTATAACTGAAATTTGGCCTCTGTACACTGGTATCAAGTTGAATGTCGGAGACGGAGTTTTGGGTGGAGTAGAAAATAATAGCATTATTGCTTTGCCAGGGAAAGGGGCCCACAGTGGGCTAATGCCCTCAAAACTGTGTGTTGCAACCTGGAGGGGGTAGTGAGTTTTATAGTAATGCTTCAAGGAGGAGGGCATGATCAGCTTGTGGACATTCTTCTGATTGGTTGCTGGTGAGGTACTTGGGGGTCAGCATCATCAACCTTCTGGTTCCAACCGGTCTGGGGTCTACGCGCTTGTGGCCAGTGTACAGTTAACTTCTTCCTGCTGGGGATTTCCGTATCTGCAAAAGGGCTCAAAGATTTTGTTATGTATATCCTTTGAGGGGGAACCGGACCCTGCCCCAAGGCTGCACTGTTATTTCTTGATTGCTTCTCCCTTGTGTGTACATCCCTCCCCTTCCCTGATTAGCAACTATTTGAACCTGCCCTTTGGAACTCAGGGAAGGTCATGGAGGCTGAATGAAGCCTACTTGCTATAAACAAGAAACAGGGGACACAGAAAGGCTTTTGTGCCCAGGAGTCCCATAGGATCCTGCTCGGTTTCAATGGGAGCCACCTTCACACATGGAAGCATGGATTATGCAAAGATTCTACTCACTTTGTGTGGTCCCAGGAGGTAGAGCTAGGACAATAGGGTGATTATGGTAAGTGCAGGTCAGAGCTTGCAGAGGGCTCTTCAAAATGGACTGGGCTGCCTCTCTTCGACCTGGTTTCCCATCTGTGCAGATGGTCTATTAACAGAAATTGAACTGCCCCCTTGGTGAGGACGTGTTGGATTCTGTCCTCTGAGCCCCAATCCTACTCTGAATTGAGCTGATGCTGGGTTGAATGGTAATGAGAGGAATGTGTCTGCTTGGCTCTTTTTCCTGGATTATCTTTAATTTGATTCCACTCCTTTTTGGTGGCATGTGGGTGGGGAGGCTTGATATTACCCTCAATTCAAAATTCCTAGCCTTCCTCCCATGGAGAATCTAGAAGCGAGTATCCTCTCCTCATCTTTACTCATTCCTCTCAGATACTTATCCTCTTCTCCACTCAGACCAGTCTCCTCTGTCCCCACACATTCAGGCTCATTTCTTCCTTCACATATATCCCCAGGGTATGGTTAGTTAGGATATTGGTTTGGTTGTAATAAAAGAGATCAAATGGCAGTGGCTTAACAAGAAGAAAGATGCACTGCTCTTGTGTGGAAAATTGGAGCTGTTGGGTTGTCCAAATGGGTAGGGTGGCAGTGTTCCACAAGGTCACCAGGAACCCAGTTCCTTCTGTCCTATTGCTTTACCATCCCTCACTGTCTGCAAACATGACCAAAGATGACTCTACCACACCCCCATGCCGTTTCTCACAAAGGAGGATGAAGAAGTTCACTATAAGCAAATTCATCTTAGGAAGTGGTCCACAGCAACTTCTTTTCATGTCCCATCTTTCAGAACTTGTGGTCGTGCCTAGTGGTCATGCCTAGTCAGAGGGAAGGGTGGGAATAGAGTTTCTAGTTGGACAGCCACATGCCCAGTTAAATAAAGGAAGAAGTATGTTAGTAAAGGGAAGACAGAATGAATGGATGTCGGGAGCCTGGTAGCACATTCAGGACATATTTTCTAAACGGAATGTCCTCATTTTGCCCTCTATGAGACCAAAGCACACCATCTTTCAAATACCAGTTTAAATCTGCCCCCTCTTAAAGCTTTCCCAAGGAAACCATCCTCCAAGATCGTCTTCAGCATTGTAAGAAGCCCAGGCTGAACGTCGTGTCTGCACCCAAGGATTGTGTGAAGATTCGGTTCAAATGCTAACCACCTCCACCGCCATTGTCCCCAATTCAGCAAAAGTGAGGAATTAGCGTGTTACTACACGCTAACATTTACTGGGCACCTGCCAAGTGCCAGGTGATCTGCTGACTGTGTTATGAGCATTACCTCATCCCATCAAAGAGTACCCTTTGAAATAGGTACTCTTGCCAATTGCCAGATGAGAAAACCAACACTCTATGAAGTCACTTTCCCAAAGCTCTCCAGATACAAAGTGCCAGAATCAGAATTCAAACATAAAACCTTCTGGCTCCAAGGTTTATTGTTCCTTTCATCACACTGCAACTTTTCTGTAAAGAGCTTTGCAATAGGGAAGCTTCCCAGAAATGAAACAGCTGGGTAACTCAGAGTTGCTACACTGGTCACATTGGTAATATGAATATGATACACAATGCAAAAAATTCTAGCCAACTTGTCCGTTGTGCTCATTTAACTTTCCAGGTAAGTGTATGTTTCCTTGTGAATCAGGCTCCTCCTTCTCTCTGATACAGAGGACTTAATTTTTTCCCCTCTGTTTCCATACTTTCTTAATTCCTTTCATGATTTTCTCTTGGGGGAAAGGAACAGATTGAACACTGTGGTTATACATCTAACCATTAAAATAGATGCTCTGCCTATAAAAACAAGCTCGTGCCAGGGTCTAATAAATTACGTGCTAATATGCGAGCTCCCCAGTCTGCAAGGGAATTGCAATCATTCTGCTCAGAGTAGCATGATTCCAGCCTCTCCATTTGTTAGTTCCTTAACCCAGCACAGCTGAGGACTTCATCTTGACAACATTCAACATTCTTGAGTACCACAAGGTGCCTGGTTATAAACTAGGAATTGCAGACCAGAAGTGGAGAAAACACAGACCTTGCCCTCAGGGAGGTAAGAGTCCACAGGGGGAGAACAAAATAAGAGAAACAAATAACTGTAGTGCCCTGAGAGTTACCGAGGGTGTTGTGGGTTTAAAAGAGAGAGCTTTGCCTCTGAGTTGAAATGAGGAGGGGAGGTGATGTCTGAGCTGAATTTTGAAACATAGGATGTAATCAGATGCAGGAGAGAACATTCCAGGCAGAGGGAACAGAGTAGGCAAAGAAGGCATGAAACGCATCATGTGTTTTGGGGAACAGAAGCAGATAGAGAATATTACAGTATAAATTGATCATGTCAATTTAAGGACCTTATTTGATTGAAGCGAGGAGTTTTAAGTAGGAGAGTAAAGTGGCAACATTTATGTTTTAGAAATATCCCTCCTGGCAATGTCACGAGAGCTTGGAGAAATTAGGGAGACCTGTTAGAAAGCAGTTGCAATTATCATAGATGAGAGATGATGAAATATAAGTGTGTGATGTCTCAGAAGTAAAGCTGGAGAATGGATATAGAGAAGCAGCTGACATGTATTAAGGATTTATCAAGTGCCAGGTACTGTTCTTTGTTCTTTGCTATTATAACTTATTTCATCCTCACGATACTCCAAGGAGGTAGATACTATTATTGTCCCTATTTTACAGATGAGGAAACTTAGGTATTGAACCCAGCAAAGAAACAGCAGAACCAGGATTTGAACCAGGTCTAGCCCCACAGCCTTGTCTCTTAAGCACTGAAGGGGGTGCTTTCGTTTGATTTTCTTATTGAAATATTAGGCTTTCTAAGTTTCCCTTTGAAGGTAATAAAGAAGAATTGTCTGGCAGTGAATTAGGAAGAAGATGAGCAGGACCTCCATGAAGATTACTAGCTTGATAACCTTGAAAACATGATAATCTATGTCCTCATCTGTGACATGGAGATAATCATATACCCTTTACAGAATTTTTCAGAGGATTTAAGGGACAGTGTACATACAGTGACTACCGTGGGGCCTTAGAAAACAGTTCTCAAATGCTAGTTTCTTTTTCCTTCCTTCCCCTTGGAGGATGCTGGCAATTTGTAACTCCCATTAAGGTTCTTTATAAAGAGAGATGAAAATTCTTGGAGTGCTGAAGATAAGTGACCTACCACTACCTGTAACAACATAGATGAATCTTGGAAAACTAATGTTGGATAAGAAAAGCAATTCTCAGAAGACCACATATGGTATGATTCCATTCCATTTTTATGAAACACAAAAACAACCAAATCTAAATAATGTATTGTTTAGGGATATGTGCATATGTGGTAAATTATTTTTTAAAAAGAAAAGGATTGCTTAACACAACATTAAGGATGGCAGTTGTTGCTGGAGGGGAAGGCAGGGAAACAGGGTAAGTAGGGGCACATAGTTGGTGCAATGGTAAAGGCAGCACAGTGTTCGTGTTAAGTGAATAGTTTATTTTATTATTATTATTATTATTACTCTCTTGTAGGTATTAAATATTATAAATATTTAAACAGGTAATGAAAGGAACAGGGTATCCAAGGAGGTAGAATAGGCTTCAGGCTTGGCTTGACTCAGGACCCAAACAAGGACCCCAGGGCTCTGTTGCATGGCTCTGCTTCCTCTAGATTAACAGTTTCCTTAATCTGGACAGTGTGGCTTCCCTGGCAGCTGCAGAGTCACATTGTTCTGGTACCCAGTCCAGCAGGAAGCATCTTCTGATGCTTGAGCTGATGAAAACATCAGCTCAAGTAAGTCACTCAGGACTGAATCTCATCCTCCCTACTGGCCTGCTGGGTCATGCTCAGTGCTGAAATCAATCCCTGAGGCTAAGGCTTACACTGATTGATTTAGTCAAGGTCATGTGCTGGAATCACATGGCCTGGACTGGAATCGACTTAAAGCACAGTGGTTAAGAATGAGGACAGCACTGGCTCCTCCAAAGCCAAATTGAGATATTAGTGCTACACCCAGGATAGATGTTGGTGGTAAACACAGCAAATGCCCAGAGGAACTACTTAAAATCCTATGATTACATAATAATGCGTGTTTACTCTATACATTTTTGAAAGTTGAGAAAATTATGAAGGTAAAAATAAAGGTCACCAGCCATCTCACAACTCTGAAAAAACCAGTGTCAATGTTGGAAGCTATTTCCTTCCAGTCTTTTTTCTATTTCTTTTGTTGCATTGGTGATTGTAAATTCAATGATGTAACCTGTCTCCTTTTCACTTAACATATACATCATTGGTGGTTTATTAGGCTATTAAAACTTTATGTGACTCATTCATTTAGTTTTTATTTATTAGCCATTAGTGAGCCCCTCTTAAGTTCTAGGTGTTTTATTAAGTGTTTAGAATACTGAAATGATTGTCACAGTTCTTGTCCTCAAGCCTCATGCTAAATTCATAATCTACTACTGAGTAACTAGTCATGGGGCGGTGGGGGGGAGATATATATATATGTGTGTGTAGTATGATATACAAGTTTTAATATACATGTTTTATTTATATGTATATAAATTACTATGAAAGCATTGAACGGGGCCTCCTACCCAAGCAAGGGTTTCCAGCCGTAGGTCTGAGCTCTGTCTCTAAGGAAACGTAGGATTTCAGAAAGCCTAGGAAGCAGGTGAGAGGGTGAGGTTGCAGAGTAAAGGATCCAGGCAAAGATGATAGCATAAGCAAGGACATAGTGGTGAAGGTGCCATAGCGTTTCTTGAGCCCAAAGTCCAAGGCACAGAACAAAGAGAGACGAAGCAGGAGAGGAGGGAGCTGGAAGGCCTTATACTCTCTGCAGGAGAAGCTGGACTTCTCAGAGAGAGGCCACAGTTTATTCTATTGAGAGTTTGGGGATGCGATCTGTGCTCCTACTCGGGACACACCACGACCTGAATTGCCTTTCTTGCAGGCTCTCTGTGTGCCTGGCAGAGTCTTACACATTCTTTAAGGCAAACTAATGGGCTGCCCTCTCCTTGCCAGCTCCCTCCAGCCTGCACAGGCACCTACCTGTCCCTCTGCGGCCCGCTCAAGCACTTTGATGCTGGGTGTGTTAGGGTGTGTGTGGGAGTTGGGAGGTGGCGCCCACCTCCAGATTGTCCTCCCTGGACAGAAGACATGCTGAGGACCTGGTCTGAATCAGTTTTGTGTTTCCTGCCCTGTCTGACGTGTGGAATGTGAGTCAGTTAAACACTATGGAATTGAACTACATACTAGTAGCTTTCAACCGAGAGAGATTTTTCCCTCCATGAGACATTTGGCAAGGTTTAGAAATATTTTTAGTTGTTGTGACTGGTGAGGGAGGTATTACTGGGCGTGTAGAGGGTAGACCCAGGGATACTGCTGAATATTCTACCATGCAGAAGATGGCCCCACAGCAAAGAATTATCTAGTCCAAAATGTCAATAGTTCTGAGGTTGAGAAACCGTGAAACATGCTGAGTGAAGTATAGTGGTTGCCGTGTGCGTTGTCCAGAGCACTGATTTCTGGTCCTGGCTCTGCAGCTATTTCCCTTGGTGACTTTGGGCAAGTGTGTGCTCTCTGGGTCTCTGAGCCATCATCTCTAGGAGATCTAGTATGGAGATCACATGCTATGAGTCAGATGAAGGTGAGCTCAAATTTTCATTCAACTCTCTACCCTCTGTGAGGTCCTGGGCAAGTTAGTCTTTATGTCCTGGTTTCATCTTTTATAAACGGATTACAGTGCCTACTTTGGAAAAGTATGAGGAATTGAGATAATTTATGTAAGACCCAACACATAGACGAGGCTCAATGATCAGCACTGTTATGACACCACTGCCGTTACTATTAATAGACTAGAGGGCTTGGAAATGGACTCTTAGATTTTTTCCAACTCTTATAATCTAGGTCTTCTCCATTTGTTTTCTCTGCATGTAAATATTGAATGTTTTTGCTCAGCTGGAATAAGGATGGTGGCCAGGCATGGGTATCAGATGGGGTCCGAGCAAGTAACATACACACACTCAAACTGGGAAACTTGAGGAAAGTTTATTAAAGGGATTATTATAAAGATGTGGGGAGGGTTTAGGAAACCAACAAGGAGTAATGCAGAACCCCAGAGCTACACTGCCTGCATCTGATAGGGTAAGGAGAGGAACAGCTATCAGAATCCAGAGAAGGTAGTTTGGCGGGGAGGGCCCCCTTTTAGGAGCTAGAGTGAACGTTTGTGGAGAGAGCCGGGGAATAAATTTCAAGCTTCCTCTTCTTCCTCCTTCTCTATGTCTTGCCTGTGTCTCCCATTGTCTGGAATCCAACAGCTGGAATCCAACAGGAAACCAGAGGGCAAAAAGCCTGTTGATGCAGCTGTTATGTCAATTTCTGAGGACATGGATCCTGCTAAGAAGGTGGGGAGAGTGGATCTGAAGAGGCAAAGAAAATGTCAGTTACAGCATAGTCTTAGGGTCTGTGGAGTAGCAGCGGTCTGGGATTTGGGCATCATAGGCTGCCCTCAGATCAACACGTTAGCATCAATACTTTAGCTCTTCGCAGGGGAGAGATAGCACCACGTGTGACCAGCTGTCCCACTTGGAGTGCGTCTCACTCCCCAGACTCAGGGGGAAACACAACTCTGTTCTGATAAAGGCCGCTGTGACTTCTCTGAGTAATGCCTGCTTCAGAGAAGAGAAATATACAGAGAATCTGCACACTGGGAGGTGGAAAATGGTAGGGGCTGCTTTGGGAAGCAGCATGACTTAGTGGAACCCTGGTGACCTGTGTCCCACTTCTGGCTCTACCACTTGCTGGCTTTGTGATCTGTGGGACTCAGTTTTGTCACGTGTAAAATGGGGGTAGCAGTCTCTAGTATACAGACCTGTTTTGTGGATTAGGAACACTTGAAAGAGTGTAGTCCCATCCTTGGCACCTTGGCATGCTCACTAAGACCAGATTTCATTTATTTAACATTTATCAAACGACCAGTTACTGGGTGCCAGTCTTGTGCTTGGAGTAAAATCACAATGACTAAGGTAAAGCCCCAACCTTTAAGGAAATCACAGTCGAGAATAAGAGTTTCTATCCTGGGATTGATAGGTAGGCTTTGGAGATTCTGTACTCTTGGAATTGAACGCAGAGATTTGTATACATATTATGTATGTATGTATGTGCATTTTTCTAGAAAGATTTCATTAGGTTCTCCAGGTTAAGAATCGCTGAAGGATAACTTTTAGAGGAGAATTCCTGAGAGAACCAAGTTGTAAGCCTCTGATTCAGCGGAACAGCAATAAAACAAACAAACAAAAAACCCGAACAGTATTCAGTGTTGAGAAAGTACAATTAGAGGATGCCTCCATAATCACCTCTTTGTGGCTCTACCTGGAAGAATTTGGGCTTGAGGATGAAAGTTTCAAGAAGGAGATATAAGCTCCACATAATAAATCAGTTTCCAATCATCAGAGGTGTCAGGAAGTTGATTGGGGGGGTCCGACACAGTTAAGATGATGCTGAAAGATCATTTACAGGGCATTCTACACTGGAGTAAGTGACCTAATAAGGTCCCTTCCAACTCTCAGGTTTCAGTATCTCACCAAGACAGCATGTAAAGATGATGATGGTGACCATGGTAGAGAGAGAAGAGATACATGCTTATATGTGTCTGTGCTTGCTCTGTCCCGTGTGTGAGATGACATGATTACCTGTAAAGTGAGATGTAACAAGCTGTGAAGGTGGGTCACTGACAAGGTACAGGGAGATAGATGAAACAGCACTTTTTGGAGTGTCCTGTTGAGCTCACAGGTGTGTCCGTTGTTTACACAGGCAGATATTATTAGATACTTTCCAAGCCAACTGGGTAACCTTGACTCTGACCAAGGCTAGATTCCAAGACTAGGTTCCATGGAAGCTTCTCTTCTGGGAGGTCCCTGAGTTCCAAGGTCTGGGGACAATGATAAGTAATATCTTTAAAACATCTTTACGTCATAAATTCCAAAATCACAGATGACTATTGATGTATTCATTCATTGGATATTAATTAAGCACATACCACCTGGCAGAAATTGTACCAAGCAGTAGAGATACAGGTGTGGATATGGAGGAGGGATCAAGCTAAATGGATTGAATGAAAGGTACTTAATAATTATTGTCTGATTTAATCAGGATACTAATCTTGCAAGATGGATATCATATTCATTTTAACATCTACAGGAAACAGACTCAGCAACTTGTCCAAGGTTTTGAAGCTGGTGGATGCTGGAATTCAGATTTGAATTCAAGGTGGAATCACTCTAAAGCCTGTGCTTTCCCCCTTCTATTAAGTCTTTGCACTTAAGGTGCCTGTAGCATCCTGTGGGGTACACACACAGGTAAAGAAACATCTGCTGGCCAATGGGCAGTGGCGTAACACTGGGGGGTGGGCTGAGTGAGTGCTGAAGGGCCAGCCAGTTCTAGCGTTACCCCCATCTCTCAGGCAGGAGCAGGCTAGGTCCCTGTCGGCCTTCTTCCTTCCACGGCAGCACTCTCACTGGCCGTTTCTCTCATTCTGAATGTCTCCTTATAAATCAGGAGAAAATGCCCCAGGGCCCATGCATGGCTCTCTTGTTACCATAAATCTTGGGTGTGAGGGTGGTGAATGGTGGGTTTAGGTAATTGCATAATCTAGAACGGCTCTTGCCTTTCTCAAATTTGAAGAATTGCTATCTGTGTATCTACTTCTGCAATTTATGGCCATTCTAGATGAGCGGGGGCATTCTCACAGCCACTGCCTGTAAATTACGTGCTTTCCCACTGGTGAATATTCCTGATGGTTAGTGACTATTATTTCTATTTCTATAGGCTGTACTCGTATATACATAATAAATATAGGCATGTTGGATGATGAGGGTCAATTTATCATGGCTCCTTATTTAGAGGGCGGGTCCAACGGGGACAGGGACAGGATTTGTGCTTCTCTGAACAGCCCCTTCCAATGGAATAGGGGCCTCTTCCATGGGGTCCTCTGGAACCCTTTGCCCTCCAACACATACCAGCCCATTTCAAGGTGGTTCCTCTGTAACAGCTCAAATAATAATTGCTTGTGATGATTTTACCACATAATTAACTGTGCGATTGGGTTTACTCCTGCATTATATTCTCATTGTTTTTGGATTCTTTTTTTTTTTTTTTTTTTTTTTTGCGGTACGCGGGCCTCTCACTGCTGTGGCCTCTCCCGTTGCGGAGCACAGGCTCCAGACGCGCAGGCCCAGCGGCCGTGGCTCACGGGCCCAGCCGCGCCGCGGCATGTGGGATCTTCCCGGACCGGGGCACGAACCCGCGTCCCCTACATCGGCAGGTGGACTCTCAACCACTGCGCCACCAGGGAAGCCCTGTTTTTGGATACTTAATCACAGCATTATTTCTCAAGATGAGGACAATGTCTTCGTGTCTTGTAATTCAGTATCCCCAGCTCTTGTCTGGTGCTATGTAGATATAGTGGAAGGAGTATAACTTATTTTAGACAGTAGGCAGGTTTTCATTTTGGTTCCTGGTCAGTCCTTTATGAGCCACGTGACCTCTAGCAAGTTACTGTATGCCTCTTGGTCACCATCTCCTCATCTGTATATGAGGATGGCAGTAATCTTTGGCTTTGCATTGTTTAACTGTGATAAAATATGTGAGAGTGCCTTGCACAGCACCTGATACTTTATAGATGCCAAATAAATGTGGGTTTTTTTTGTTTTTTTTTTGTGGTATGCGGGCCTCTCACTGTTGTGGCCTCTCCCGTTGTGGAGCAGAGGCTCCAGACGCGCAGGCTCAGTGGCCATGGCTCACGGGTCCAGCTGCTCTGCGGCATGCGGGATCTTCCCGGACCAGGGCACGAACCCATGTCCCCTGCATCGGCAGGCGGATTCTCAATCACTGCGCCACCAGGGAAGCCCAATGCCAAATAAATGTTTAATGAATGAGTGAATGGATAAACAGTCCCTGATTGTAAGCTATCTATAGCTTAATATATAATAAATTATGTTAAAGCACAGCTAAGCCCTAAGAACAATGACTCAGGCAAGGTAGAACTTTCTCTCTCACCTAACCAGAGTGAACAGGCAATTCAAGACAGTAGATCACTCTGTTCTGTGTCTTCCAGGACCATTATTCCTTCCATGTTATTGCTCAACCATTCCCCATGGTAATGTTCTCTTCTGAATGGTCAAAGTTGTCTCGCCACTGCCACATACAGGTTCTAGCACACAGGAAAGAAGAAAGAAAAAGTGCGAAGCAGGCAACTTTTTTTTAAAAGATTGAGGTCTGGAGAATGCATACATCATTTCGACTATTTTTTTTGTTTTGCGGTACACGGGCCTCTCACTGTTGTGGCCTCTCCCATTGCGGAGCACAGGTTCTGGACGCACAGGCTCAGCGGCCATGGCTCACGGGCCCAGCCGCTCCGTGGCATGTGGGATCTTCCCGTACCGGGGCACGAACCCGTGTCCCCTGCATTGGCAGGCGGACTCTCAACCACAGTGCCACCAGGGAAGCCCCATTTCGACTTCTTTACTGGAACTTAGTCTTATGACCATACCGAGCTGCAACACGGCTGCGCAATGGAGTCTTCTGTTGGATGGTCATATGCCCAGGTGAAACTTGGGAGATTGTATTAGTAAATACAAGAGAAAAAGGGATATGGGGGTGATTAATACGCTGTGTGCCACATACCTATCATCACTTCCATTTGGAGGTCTTAACTCTACCTGAAGACAGAGTACTACCTTGTGTAGTTAGTTATAGTTTCAAATGCATCTGTCTTAGGACTTCCCTGGTGGTCCAGTGGGTAAGACTCTGTTCTCCCAATGCAGGGGGCCTGGGTTTGATCCCTGGTCAGGGAACTAGATCCCACATGCATGCCACAACTAAGAGTCTGCATGCCATAGCTAGGAAGTCCGCATGCCACAACTAAGAAGCCCGCGTGCCGCAACTAAGATGTCCACGTGCCTCAACTAAGAAGTCCGCATGCTGCAACTACATGATCCTGCATGCCACAACGAAGATCCCACCTTCTGTAAATAAGACCCAGCACAGCCTAAATAAACAAACAAACAAATAAATAACTATTACCCCCAAAATGCATATGTCTTATCTCCTCTCTAGATTAAAAGCTTCTTGAGGGTTTGGCTCTTACTTAACCTCTTTGAGTATCCTCCTGAGCTTCATACAGAATCTGACCCATTGCAGTTGCTCAGTGTTGGTTGACAGACTAACTGATGGATTACAATATGCCCTGCAATGGAGGTTAAGTCATCCTACAATATGGCTTGTGAGGAATGATGCAATGGTGTGCATTGACAACAACATGGGTTCACCGTGGCCTTAGTGCACCCTGGTCCAGAGGACCCTGGCTGCCAACCAACTCCTGGTTATATATTGAGTATCTGGGTAACATCTGTCTACTTTATTGCCTCTGCCCAGAAAAGAAAAAAACAAAAATGAAAACACTTGACCCATTCCATTTTACAGATGGGAAAACTGAGGTCCTAAATTAAATGACTTGCCCAAAGTTACCTGAAGAGTTAGTGCATCACTAAGATCACAATCCAGTTTTCCAAATTCATCAGGAACTTTTTCACCACCCCATTAGATTTCTCATACCAGATTAAAAATAATTTCAACAATAGCAAGTGCTTTGTTCTTTGTAATTTCCACCATCTTTCACATCCATGATCTCATTTAATCCTTATAACAGCTGTTAGAGATAGTATTGTTATTAAAATCCCTCTTTCACAGATGAGGAAACAGAGACCCAAAGTGCCGATAAAATATTCTTTGCAGTAAATGAGGTGCTAGAACCTCAAATTAATTGTTTGTAACCCAATGTTGCCAGGCCTCTTTTCTGTGGATAAAAAGATAAATATCCAAGCGCCTTGTAAACTGCACCTTCCAAGCACCTCCAGCGTCAGGCACTGTTACTGATGCGTTATCGCCGGGAGACCCAAACCTGCACTTGAGTCCACAACTTGGAAAGCCTGCAGTATAATTTAATTATAGCCACTTGATAATCCTGAGGTGTTGTCGGGGGCAGGGAGCTGTCCTCTGTCACGCCTGAGTCCTGAAGGAGGGGATTCCAGGTCCATGAACATTCAATGTTATGCTAAACCATGGGTGCTGCATTTTCCTCCACTCACAATCAGATGCTCACTGCATCCCTGGACATTTACAGCCATTAAGCAGATGGATCAGAAGCAATTTGGGGGTACCTCTGTTAGGGTTTTCTCTCCTTATCACATGGTGATTCTAGAACCGAAAACTAGCACTGCAGAAATGAAGAGCTACCGTGTCCTCGCAAGAAGATTGGCAGGCTACCATTGACAAAAAGCTTCGCATTCCCCATGAGGGCTTCTTAAATTGGGCATTGCAGTCCTTTGATTCTTCATTTGCCTTTGGTTTTTACACTAGTGGGAGAAGGATGGGGGAAAACATAACTGTGGGTAGGACCGTGCTACCCAAATGTCGTCCCTGGAGCGTTGGTGTCACCTGGGAGCTGGTTAGAAAGGCGGCATAGCAGGCTTTACCCTAGACCCACAGGATTAGAATCTGCCTATTAATAAGGTTCCCAGGTGATTCCTCTGCACAGTAAGTTCGAAAAGCATTAGGCTAGGAGATGGAAGTTCTCATCCTCTGCTCTGCCTGCCACTGGCTGTGTAACCTTGGGCGAGGCACTTAACCTCTCTGGACCTCTGTGGCTGTCCTTTCTATAAAGTGAGAAGGTAGGGCACAGGTGCTAGGGGTTCTGAGTTTGATTCAAGGAGGTGATTTCCTCACAGATCCAGTGCAGCAAATATCAGCAAACACTACATCTTCCTTGAAATCTCTAAGACCTCCTCTTTCTGGAACAGTTATTCAGCCAACAAATTATTTACCAAGTATCAACATGCAGCAGGCAGCATGACCCTCAATCTCCTGAAATTTGCTGCCCTGGACTTAGAAGGACCTGTCTCCCTCACTGAAACCAAGCCCAGAGTCTCTAAAGTTTGTGCACCAAAGCTAAACATTAGCCTTTCCTGAAGTTTTTGCATCCTTCTGTGGTCTTTTCAATACTTGTCTTCATCATTACTATCATGGGATCGGCCTTCTGTAATAAATAGTAATAATAGTAATAGTCCAACCTTTCATGGTGCTGTGTTACATTTGTATAAGGGGTATAACATTTCTTAATATGTTGTGAGGCTGTTTGTTCGTCCAACATTTATTGGAGCCATAATGTGCTCTCCAGACACAGTGCCAGGTGGATGGGACAGAGCAGTGGAAAGGCACAAACCTGGCCCCAAACCCGACCTCAGTGGGAAAGCTGGCTCCAGTATTTATCAGATGTACACCAGGCATGGTGTACATGAGGTTCCTTGGCCTCATGTGGCCTTGCTTTCCACATCTGTAAAAGAGGATGATGATGCTTTGTGGAGAACAGCACAAATTCACTCAGCACCTTTCAGGAGCTTGCAGCCCTGTGGGGAGACAAGTCCAGGTGGGGAACAGGGCTATGGATTCAGCCTCCTCTGACCTGCAGTGTCAAGGTTTCCTGGAAGAAATGACCTCGAGGCTGAGACCACAAGGACAAGGAATAGTTGGCTAGATGAAGGCAAGACTGGAGAGCAGGTGGGGTAGAAGGGAGACGTTTTCCGAAAGGGTGCTCAGCATCTCAACATTCTGAAGATGAGTGAGAACATGGTGGGTTGAATAGAGCCAAGATATACACTTGGCTTGTTAGATAGTTCTTATGGGGCATTGATTGCTGTGAACTGAATGTTTGTGGCCCAACAAATTCCTATGTTGAAGCTTAAATCTCCGGTGTACTGGTTTTTGGAGGTGTGGCCTATGGGAGGTAATTTGGTTATGAGGGTGGAGCCCTCGTGAATGGGATTAGTGTCCTTATAAGGGGATTAGGAGACCAGAGCTCCCTCTGTCTGTGAGGATACAAGAGAAGACAGTGATCTGGCCATCTGTAAACCAGGAAGAGGGCCTTCGTCAAGAACCCAGCCTTGGGCTTCCCTGGTGGTGCAGTGGTTGAGAGTCCGCCTGCCGATGCAGGGGATGCGGGTTCGTGCCCCGGTCCGGGAGGATCCCATGTGCCACGGAGCGGCTAGGCCCGTGAGCCATGGCCGCTGAGCCTGCGCTTCCAGAGCCTGTGCTCCGCAACGGGAGAGGCCACAGTGGTGAGAGGCCCATGTACCGCAAAAAAAAAAAAAAAAAAAAAACCAGCCTTGCTGTCACCCTGCGTCACCCTGCTCTCAGACTTCCAACCTCCAGAACGGTGAGATATAAATGTCTGTTGTGTAAGCCACCCAGTCTATGATATTCTGTTAGAGCATCGAACTAGGACACTCACCTTATAGAAATTCATTTGACTAATACTGTTTGAATACTGAAAAGTAATGAGTCGTTAGGGGACACTGAACAGATTTAATAACATTTGGTTTGGCCCAGCACAGAGTAAGCAAAGGGAAGCAGAAAGAGCAAAAGCTGCAACCTGGCCTTCCAGCTCCCTAAGGCAGGTGTTAACCCTTTAGTCACTGGATGTGAAGAGGTCCTGGGGAGGGACAGTGGCTGCCCTGTGACCACTGCAGGCGAGTAGGGGCTTGGGTCAGGAAAGATATGAAGCTTGAAATTAAAAGTAGGTCTTTCAACGACTGAACCTATCCTTTGCTTTCTTAATCTTTCTTTAACATTACGCTCCATCCGTGGAACAGATGGTATGGAAATATTTCAATATTGTAAGAACCAATGTGATTCTGCCAATACTTACTGCCTGGAAATCAGTCCTGATTGTTAACTGTATTTCACATTCGTTTAAATCCCTGTACTGAGCATGACTCAGATACCACCTGTTGTCTTGAGAAATTGCTCCTGTTCTCAAGAAGCTCATAACCCAACAGAGAAGACAGATTTGAGAGCAAACATCTCAGGAGCAATGTGATACGTTCAATAATGGAGCACTTCCCATCTCACGACCACCGTAGGAAGCAGATGTGTGAAGTGTCATCATCCTGATTATACAGGAAGAGGCAAGGCAAGTTCAGAAGTGTCCTGTGCCTCGCCCAGAGTTACACAGCCAACCAGGGGTGAAACCTAAATACCTCTAACTCTGAATCCAGAGGATCCCATGAAAAGGGATTTCCATAACAGGAGGAGCTGATTAACTCTGCTTGGTCACAACCAGAGGCCCGGAATGTTCAGGACTGGCACAGTCAGCTGGCCCTCACTTTGGGACCATCTGAACAGGAGCTCATCTCTGCCCGTGGGCAATGTCATGCACAGGTCCCATGGCCACTGAAGCAGCTGACCTTGAGGCTTGACAGCAGTAAGGAGGGTCCTGGTGTCCTCCTTTTCACAAGAGAGAAGGGCACTCGGGAGGTGCATCAGACTGGAAAGGGCAGGGCCTGCTCCATGATGTCAGCCCTTCAAGAAGGCAGTAAGGAGTGGCCACTGAGAAGCAGGAAAGGAAGATTTGAATTCTTCAGCCCACTGACCTGGCCTGGGTACTCTTGAATGATCAGCAACAGATTTTGAAGCTGTTGGTGTTTTAGGTTAGGGATGCTGTTTTGCTCAGAGCACTTGAAGTGGCCAGGGGACCTATAAAAGCTCCACCTCTGATTGCTGGCCCTTGTCCTGTGATTTCTCTAGGTCACCTCCCATCTCCCTCCCTCTAGCTTTCTCTCTGCATCCCCACCTGCCTCCCTTGGTATCTGGATTCCCAGGGGTCACCACAGTTGCTGTAGATTCTGATGGCCTGTTATGGACATGCAACTCTAGCTCATTTTCCTCCTTTTCTCATGAGCAGTTTTGCTATTTTTCTTCTGGTACTAGTGGGACACTAGCTAAGAGGCTCCAGGCTGGACTGGATTGGCAGGTATAACTGACTAAATTGATTTCAGGCAAGCCCTCCCCCGATACCCGCCCCCCCACCCCCAGCAACCAGAGTGATCATGCAGGAGAATTATGTTGGGCTCCTTCTCCATGTGGCTGCCCCCATTATCAAACAGTTCCAAGATTAGTAATATTTATTTGTACCTTCCATAAATATTGACCAAGCACCAACTATGTGCCAGGCCTGATTTTAAGCACAGAAGTGCTGAGATACTAAGAAAAGGCCTATGCTCTCCTGGAACTTACACTGTAGTCAGGCAGGGCAGCCATCAGAAAGTAAAAGGAAAACCTGACTAACCCCAAACAATATCAAATGGTGACTACAGGGCTTCCCTGGTGGCAAAGTGTTTAAGAATCTGCCCGCCAATGCAGGGGACACGGTTTCTGCCTGGTCCGGAAATTGCCCTGGTCCGGAAAGATCCCACATGCCGTAGAGCAACTAAGCCTGTGTGCCACAACTACTGAGACTGTGAGCCACAACTACTGAGCCTGCATGCCACAACTACTGCAGCCTGTGCTCCTAGAGCCCGTACTCTGCAACGAAGAGCAGCCCCTGCTCCCCGCAAGTAGAAGAAAGCCCGCACAGCAATGAAGACCCAATATAGCCAAAAATAAATACATAAAATAATAAATTTTTTTAAAAAGAAGGAAAAAAAATGGTGACTACAAAGAAATGAATCAAGGTGATGGAGTTGGGAGAAAGCTGGGGGCTAATTAGCATTCATCATGGAGGTCCTTTCTAGGAAGAAGATACTTGGGCCAAGGCTAAACATGAGAAGAGGCAGCCATGTGAAAATTCATGGGGAATGCATCTTGGATGGAGGAAAGAGCTGGTGCAAAGGCCCTGAGGTAGGAACAGCCTGGCTGAGTCACAAAGAGAAGGAGGCCAGTGTGGCTGGAGCAAAGGGAATCAGCAGCAGGCGGAAGGGTATTGGATGAGGTTGGTGGGGTCCGCAGGGCCCCAAACATGTTGGTGTTTTAGACCCTTGAAGAGAGCTTGGGTTTAATTGTGAAAGCACCTGGAAACCACTAAGAGGTTCCAAGCAGGTGGGTGACATGATCTACCTTATAGTGGGCTGAAGAGGCAGAGGGAAAAGCAGGAAGGCTGGTTGGGGCCTAAATCAGTGACCTGGGCAAGAACTGTTGCTGTCTTGGACTGAGAGAGGCAGGGGAATGGATCCATTCAGAATATAGTTTGAGTTAAATGTGACTGGGGTCCAGGCTCCAGCCAATGATCACAGACGGCGAATCAATTAGCAAATGTGAGTTACAGAAGTACAGGCCTTTCTCACTCGAGGCTGATTATTTATTTAAGGGCTGCTGTCTTCTTTGGAATAACCTGCTTATAAGACTTTAGTTTTCACTATATAGTTGCCTTTGGGTTCCTCCAAAATTGTGCCCACTTTCTAGATAAGAAAACCATGGTTCAGGATGATTAACAGCCCCAAGGTCACCATTTAGGAAAGATATGAAGCCTGAAATTAAAAGCAGGTCTTTCAATGATTGAGCCCATCATTTGCTTTCTTTATCTTTCTTTAACATTACACTCCGTCCACTGCAAAAATTGAGATCTATTTCAAGTTTCCTTCTCCACCTGCCAAGTCGAACAGAGTTAGTCCCCAGCATTTCCAGCAGCTGTGGACAGCCTGAGACAGCATCTGCCTAGGACAGTTTTTTATGTAGTCTTTTTTTTTTCTGATGGTGATCCTGACTCTGACCTCCTTATTGCCCTTGTTAATGTTACTTAACCACTTTGTGACTTGCTTTTCCCATCTGTAAAATAGAAATATTAATCCCCTCTCTCAGAATCATTATAAATATGAATATAGTTAGTCCAGCATTTAGTTGGTGAAGAATAATTGTTCGTTCTCTTTTATTTCTCCTAACATTGACCTGTAGACTGCTCACTACCCCAGCAGTAACACTCACTTTCATCTGTTAATAATCTCAAATGAAGGGACTTCCCTTGTGGTCCAGTGGTTAAGACTCCACACTCCCAGTGTTGGGGGGCCAGGTTTGATCCCTGGTCAGGGAACTAGATCCCACATGCTGCAACTAAAAACCCCGCACTTGGCAATGAAGATCCCACGTACCGCAGCTGAGACCCAGTGCAGCCAAATAAATAAATATATTTTTAAAAAATCTCAAATGAAGACAGACACCGTTAAACAATCATCATCATCATAATCAACATTTCTTGAGCAGTAGGTCATGAACTGTGATGAATAATTTAGTCATTACCTCAATTAATCCTCAGAAGAGCTCCATGATGTGTGTAATAGGATTATTATGCCAATTTTACAGATGCAGAAAGTGAGGCTCAGCAAGGTGTAACACAACTTACCAGAAGTTACACGGCTAGAATGTGATAGAGTCAGGGGTCAAACGCAGGCCCCTCTGACTCCAGAAGAGATGATCCTAACCCGTGAGCCCTCCTGCCTCCCATGCGAGACTAGCTGTGCTGTCATAAGTGCCAGGTTACCTCACTAATTATCCTCTGCAGCAGACATGAGTCAGCATAAGGCCTGAAGCTGGTGGCAGGAGATGTATGTCTCAATTAGGCTTTGAGTTTAACTTCCAGAGAAGGAACAGGAGATTAAGTCTCAGAAGTTGCTAAGTGAATGAAATTGGAACAGCCAGAAATGACTTGCCTTAGGGGAGAGTGGCTTCTTGGGTCACAGAAATTTTGTTTCTTCTCTCTGGCAGAGCACTGAGCCTGCAAAAGTCATACCCCTGCCTTACAGTTTGCTCAGATGGAAACTTGGAAATTTGAGCAGGGAGAAGGGTCCAGCACAATGTCCTCCATGTCAGGGTGACCCCAAGGCACAGTGAAGAAGCGTGAGTCTTAGATGGATGCGGGTTCCGATCCTGACCCCATTCTTTACTGGTCTTGGGCCAGCCAGATTCTTTATCTATGAAAAATGGCATTCAAAACTGACTTGGCGGGCTTCCCTGGTGGCGCAGTGGTTGAGCGTCCGCCTGCCGATGCAGGGAACACGGGTTCGTGCCCCGGTCCGGGAAGATCCCACGTGCCGCGGAGCGGCTGGACCCGTGAGCCATGGCCGCTGAGCCTGCGCGTCCGGAGCCTGTGCTCTGCAACGGTAGAGGCCACAACAGTGAGAGGCCTGCGTACCAAAAAAAAAACAAAAAAAAACAAAAAAAAACTGACTTGGCAAAGCTGTAGAGAAGATTAAGTTAGCTCAAGTAAAGTGCTAGGTACTTAACACATAGTAATCACTCAATCCATGGTAGTTACCGGGAGTTTATGCATGTAAAGAGCTTAGAAGCGTGTTCTTGGAACATAAGCATATTATATCAGCTATACTTCTTATTATCTTTGTGCTTTTGACGTTGACAGAACATGATTTTTTTTCCTCTTAACCCTCTAGTTCCACACATCCAAAAATAATACAATTAGAAATATTTGTATTTCTAAAAAATTCTGGCTCAAAGATGTTTCATTTATTTTCAGATAATTTTGAGTCTTTTAAAAATCAGTTTTCTCACAAGATACCACTATACACCCACCCAAATGGCTAAAATTAAAAAGACTGACAACGCCAAATGCTAGCAAATGTGTGCAGCTACTACTGCTCGTTGGTAGGAGTAGAAAATGGCACCACCTCTTAAAGAGGAAAAACAGGGAAAAGGGCCTGTTAGTTTCTTATAAAACTGAACATACACCTAACCTATGATCCAGCAGATCTGCAACTTGTCAATTACCAAAGAGAAGGAAAACCTACATCTGAAAAAGACTTTTATAAGAATATTCATAGCAGAGTTGTTCACGCTAGCCAAAAATTAGAAGTAGGTGTCCATCAATGAGAGAATGGATAAGCAAACAGTGGTATATTTATACAAATAAATACTGATCAGCAATAGAAAGGAACAACTTATTGTTACATACAATATCATGGGGGAATCTCAAAAACATTATGCTGAGTGAAAGAAGCCTTGCACAAAAGAGCGCATATTGTATGAGCCTATTTATCTGAAGTTCTAGGATAGGCGAAACAAAAGGAATAGTTGTTGCCTCTGGATTCTGAATGAGAATGGGCTTCTGGGGGTGATGGCAATGTTTCATATTTCAGTCAAGGCGTTGGTCGTACAAGTATAAGTATTTGTCAAAACTTATTTAGTGAGAATCTTCATGTAAGATTCATGTATTTAATTGTATCTAATTTTTACCTCAAGAGGAAAAAAAAAAACAAAAACAAATGTTGAGCTTTAGTTAATGATATTCATGCTAAAGTATTTAGGGAGAAAGTATACAGATGTCTTCAATTTAATTTAAAATGCATCAAAAAATAAGATTGGTGGTTGGCAATAGGAATGGATAGATGGGTAGATACTGTGATGAAATAAGCATAGTAAATGTTAAGTGGTAGGTACATGGGTGTTCATTATAAAAGTATTCAGTGTGTTTGAAAGTTATAACAACATTAGAGAAAAAGCAAAAAAAAAAAAAAAAAATTCCTCAAACATTTACTAGCCTTCCAAATAAAGAGACAGTCCTAATGGTCATATTAGAAACCTAAAACTTGTGCACCGTTTAAAGGAATGTACGTTTAGGTTTGTTGTTAACTTTTAAGTTAGTAAACCCTGATTTACGGGGCACTTAGGATCAGAATGAAAGGTGATTTAGTGAAAGAGTTGAATCGACAGTTCACAACCCCGCATTCTACCACCACTAGAAAAATATTTTAAGACTCTTTGAGTAGTTTTAGGTTCTCAGCAAAATTGAGTGGAAGGCACAGAGATTTTCCATATAACCCCCCCTGCCCCACACATGCATAACTTCCCCTGCTACAACATCACTTCCCAGAGTGCATTTGTTACACTGATCAACCTACATGGACTCCTCAGCATCACCCAAAGTCCATAGTTTTCATTCGGGTTCATTCTTGGAGTGGTACCTTCTGTGGGTTTGGATAAATGTGTAATGACATATATCCACCATTATAGTCTCACACAGAGTAGTTTCACTGCCCTAGAGAAGTTTTGCTGCTGGCTTGCTCCTGTTAAATCAAGAGGGGACACTGGTAACTACGGATGGTTTCTTTAAGCCTGATGATGATGATTCACTGACCCATATGTAGAGTCAGGAGGGGGACTGAGGCTGGAGCTCTCACCCCACGGGGCAGCTGACCTCTATCCCCAAATCTCTGACTCTTCAGGAGAGATTGTAGAGCTATAGAAATTTGCCTTCTTTATGGAAATGAAAAGCGTTAGCAAGTTCTTCATGTATAAGAAGGGAACTATCTTGGGTGTAATGATTGCTCTGAGTTTCATTTACTGGCCACGAGGTGGTCATCATCAATTGCATTTCACAGATAAGGAAACTGGAGATCAGAGAAGTTAATTCATTTGCCTGTAGTCACTTAACTAGGGGAGTAGCAAAGGTGGGACTTGAACCCAGCCTTCCTGGTTCCCAAGTTTGTGACCCCCTTTCACTTAAGGCTGTTGGGGAGGAAGATGTCTTCTGGGGGACTTAGAATCCAGAATGCATTTTTCTTGAGAAACTATATTATTGAAGGTGATTAGGTATAATGGAAATGGTGCCTTTAATCCTGTTGTTTTTGTTTTTGCAATTTGGGGCTAAGTGGGATTCTCTCTCTCTCCCTCTCTCTCTCTCTCTTTTTTTTTTTTGCGGTAAGCGGGCCTCTCACTGCTGTGGTCTCTTCCGTTGAGGAGCATAGGCTCCGGACACGCAGGTGCAGGGGCCATGGCTCACGGGCCCAGCCGCTCCGCGGCATGTGGGATCCTCCCGGACCGGGGCACGAACCCGTGTCCCCTGCATCGGCAGGAGGACTCTCAACGACTGCGCCACCAGGGAAGCCCCTCTCCTTTTTTTAAATATTTATTTATTCATTTTGGCTGCACTGCAGCACGTGGGATCTTTTTTAGTTGCAGCATGCAGACTTCTTAGTTGAAGCATGCGAACTCTCAGTTGTGGCATGTGTGTGGGATCTAGCTCCCCAACCAGGGATAGAACCCTGACCCCCTGCATTGGGAGCTTGGAGTCTTACCCACTGGACTGCCAGGGAAGTCCCTAAGTGGGATTCTATTAAGCTTGCCTGGGAACCTCACTCCTAAGCATGACATTATTTTGAGGAGTGCTGGTGTCCCAAGATTTCAGCCCATGACTTCCAAACTTTGGAGACAAAAGACCATCTTTAATAGTCATATCTGCTGCTCACACCTGGCTTTGCTATTTGCAAAGTACCTTCATGTCTATGTCTTGTGTGAGCCTCACAGCCATACTGCAAGGCAGGGAAAACAAGGGTAGGATCATTATCTCCATTTGATGAGGGCCAGGGAGACCAAGAGAGAGGTCTAGAAGTTTGCCCAAGGCCACACAGCAGGGCAAGGGTCAGAGCCAATTTGAGAGCTCAAACCCCCTGACACCTGGTTCACCGTGCCTCACACCTCCCCAACTTTTTATCCCATTTTGGCTCCTAGACCCAGGCTAATTTACATGTGAAATCTTGCAAGTTCTCAGTAGGTGACCAATAATAATGTGTAGCTAATGAGATAAAGTACAGTTTCACTTTAGTTACAAAGGAAGGGGAACTCTCAAAGGGATCGTAATAATTGGGCCTTTCTCAGCGGAACTCAAGAGAATTTTATGGGCCTGGAGAAACAATCCATCCTCTCAATGGACCAGTGTGCCTGGGAATTCCCATTGTCCCCACAATTCTGCGAAGGCAGGTCGTCAATCACACAGTGTTGGTAGCAGAGTAGGGAGTGAAACCGGGACTCTGTGTAACCATCCATGAGAATGTGCTCCAGCTTACACATCGTGTAATATATTTTTAAATACCCCAGGGAGCTCTTGTCAAGGAGCAGAAATGGACATCCCCTATGATAGCCTTGAGACTCATCCGCAAGCCCCATGTCCAAGGTCAAAAGGAAATCAGGGTAGGCCCCAGAGAAACCCCAGACCTCTTTATGTCATCAACCTATGAGCTTTTGTATTTGCTCATGCCTTTGCTTAAGACATGTAGTCAAGCCTGCTGTTTTCCTACTCTGTGACCTTGGGTGAGTCATTTGACATTTGGGGGCCTCAGGTGACACCTCTGGAAAGGGACAGTTGGACCAGATGACCTATATGCCTTAGAACCATGAAGAAAGAACATTTTTACCCAGAGAACTTATTTTTTTTAGTCTGAAACTCTCTGAGAGCAAGGACGGTGTTCTGTTTTCTGTGGTCCCAGTGTTTAGCCCTGTTCCTGACACATAAAGGCTGCCTGATGAATGTTGAGTGAGTGAATAAAAATGGCACAGCCCCTCTGCTTAGGATGAGCAATGTTTCCATAAATTCTGTACATTGCTGGCATGTATTTCAAGTGTGACCCATTTCATGCTGGAAACACAGCTTGTTAATCATCCCACAGACGACTCAGAGTATAATCACTGGCTCCAGAAGGTTCTCATGATGTAGAAGGCGAAGGCTTGCTCTTGGTTACTCTAGAGGTCTGAACAGTGACTCAGAGTGACAATGGGACCCAACTCAAGGCATACTTTTCTAATTGTCCTTAAGGGTTAATTTTTTTTTTTTTTTTCAGTACGCAGGCCTCTCACTGTTGTGGCCTCTCCCGTTTCGGAGCACAAGCTCCAGACGCGCAGGTTCAGCGGCCATGGCTCAGGGGCCCAGCCGCTCCGCGGCACGTGGGATCCTCCCAGGCCGGGTCATGAACCCACATCCCCTGCATCGGCAGGCGGACTCTCAACCACTACGCCACCAGGGAAGCCCAAGGGTTAATTTTTAAAGTAGGGAGTAAAGATCTTGATGAGAGGCCAGATGACCACTAGTCACTAGGAGGAAAACTGAAGTTCATGATCACTGAGTTTCCTTTCAGACCCACTATTCTGTGTTTCTCAACCTATTCTGTTTTTACATGGAAAGTACACAGATACTCATCTGAGAGAATATGGCTTTGAATCCCATTCTGAAACTTGTTAATCATATGACGTTAGGTAAAACTACTACTAGAACTCAATAATAACGTGAATAAAACTCAAGATGTTAATACGATCACTGGCATTTTTTGTGTGTGTGTGGTACGCGGGCCTCTCACTGTTGTGGCCTCTCCCGTTGCGGAGCACAGGCTCCGGACGCGCAGGCTCAGCGGCCATGGCTCACGGGCCCTGCCGCTCCGCGGCACGTGGGATCCTCCCGGACCGGGGCACGAACCCGTGTCCCCTGCATCGGGAGGCAGATTCTCAACCACTGCGCCACCAGGGAAGCCCATCGCTGGCATTTATTAAGGGGCTCCACATGTCAAGAGCTTTGTTGACTGATTTTTAACCTTACAATAAGCTCACTTAATCCATTTGAAGGAGGGCTCATTATTATTACTGTCCTTCAGATGAGTGCACTGAGGCACAGAGAAGGTAAAGAACTCATGGTCCCAGGTTCCCCAGTAAGTAGGTGGCAGGCCTGGCGATTCACTCTCCTGTCTGTGTAACTCCAGCCTTGGAGTTCTCAATTAGTAAATCTCTGTCCCACAGTTTATTAGACTGTAAAATTGATATTGCTGTCTCAGCATTCTTACAGGTAGTTACAAAAATCAAATGAGATAAGTTTCCATTTGTTTGTCTCTTGCATCAGACAGTCAGCTCCTGGAGGTGCTTGGTTCACTCCTTCAAAGTGGAGGACTCCTAAACAGCGCTCATTAACTGTTGTCTGAATAAATACATGAATTAATGGAGAGAATAATAAGAAACTGCCTTATGAAGGGTCAAGATACTATACGAGGGTTATTTATTTATTTTTTGTGTTTCAGATTTGTACTCGGCCTTGTTTAACACATTTTGAACTTGCAGGGTACGAATAGAAAGAAAGCTCCTTGTTAGTCTGGTGACTTTAATGCCCAAATGTTTGTCTGTTAGGAATGTTTCTAATTCTTCTCGCCTCACTAGGATTGTGTTTGATTTGCATTTGTATGAAATGTGGAAGTGAAAATTATGGACTGTGTTTGCACTTTCTCCATTTCTACTAAAATTCCATTACTTATTTGGGAGGTGTTTATTATTAACACTATGTCTGAGAAAACAAAAGGGTTTAACACGTAACAACCTATAAAATCCTCATAATAACCCTGTGAGGTCCATGGTTTGCCCCATTATACACAGGATGACCCTGAGATTCAGATTCATTCACTCCTATTGTTCACTCCTTCATTATCCTCAGGGTCTGTACTGAGGTTCAGAATATGACATCACTTCAGACTTTGCCTCTGCCCTAAAAGAATTTTGTGGAGGACAGCTTAGAGTTCAGTGAGGGGGCAATTTCTACCTTGTCTAATGAATTGCTAACTGCCAGTTGTAGATCCAGGACTACACACATGTCTGTGGCCTGACGTTTGTGACTTGGTGATCATACACCCTAAAATGAAGAGGTGTGTTTGCCTACCTGATGCTATCAATTTGGTGGTCCTGCCCTTCTCATGAACTGGCTCATGGGTGTTTGATCACACGTGGCCAACCCATTTAGAGGATATGCACATCCCACCTGTCACTGGGAGACACACTTCCTCGCCCTGGCTTTATTTTCAGGCAAAATCATTTCCCACTTCTGTTTTATAACAGTGGGACATCCCTATTTCAGTTCCTGTGTGCAAAACTGACAGAAGCCTATAATCCTCTCTTGTTCTTCCCGTTCCACTTCTTGACAGACAGGGGAGTCACGCTGAAAGCTTCAGGAGATGGTGACTGATTGGACATGGATTAATCTAGGGTTTCAGCCTGAGTCTCTGCTCTCTGTCTCTGTTCTCTAAATTGTCTTTTCCCTCTCCATTCAGGCAAGAAAGAAGGAAAGAAAGAGAGAGAGAGAGGGAGGAAGGGAGGAAGGAAGGGAGGAAAAGAAAGGAAGAAGTGCTATAATCAAAAGAAAGCTTGGGAACACTGAGATAACAGGGCCCTTAACTATAAAACTTTTCAGAACTTTATTACACTTGTGGATGGGCATCATATATATCCACGAGCGGTTCTTCATGATGTGCATTTCTCATTGTACTTGTCCCTGGAAATTCTTTCATGGAACAAATAGGACCATTTCAAGGATGGTGGCTCCTCTGGGCAAAGCCGCCCCAGACATTCGACTCTCAGGCTGTGTACTCTACTCAGCTTCTGTTTTCTGTCTTTATTTTAATTCCTTTCTTTCCTTTCTTCCATTCTCCCTCCCTTCCTCTTTCCCTCCCTCACTCCCTCTTTCCTGTGACAACCTCCTGAAACCACCAGGGGCCTAGAAACCCTGGGCTGGGAGGTTTAGACAAGTGAAAAGATCTGCTTGATGTCATCGGGCATAAGTAAGCAAGAACAAGAGTTCAGGGTTCAGGTCTCCTTTTTCTGGTCCAGTTCTCGTTCTATTGCACTAATAAACGGCCCAACTAAAGTCATCAGGCATTTATTAGTGACTCCATGGGTCTACCTTTGTGCTAAGAACGATGTTGAAGTTCTCACTAATGGGGGAGGTGATACTATACAAACCAATGAACAAATAGTGTCAAGCGGGGAATATTGCCATGGAGAAGAACGAGGCAGAAGGAGGGAATAAATAGTAATAGGGGTGCTATTTTGTAAAAGTGGGGAAGGAAGGGATAGGGTGGCATTTAGGGAAGTGAGAGCCAGGCATACAAGCTCTATATGGGGAGTACCTTACAGGCTGAGGAAAAAAGTGGTGCAAAGGTGGGAGAAAGTTCTAGAAACACCAAGGGGCCAATGTGGCTGGAGCAGAATGAGCAGGGGAATGAGGTTAGGAGATGAGGTCAGAGGCGTGGCTGGGGCCATAGCCGTGTGGGTGCTCAGGGGCGGTGGTAGGGACGCCTGCACTGTTCGGGGGTTTTGATCAGAGAATTGATGTGACCTGAATTCGGTTCTCAAGAAGCTCAGTTGGGCTCTTTCTCTGTGGGGAAGAGACTACAGAGTGAGAATGGAAGCCGGGGGACCAGTGGGGAGGGTAGCACAGCGGTCCGAGGCGGAGGAGACATTGGGCCAGCCCAGAGAGGGGCAGGGAGTGATCTGATTCTGGACCTGTGTGAAAAATGCAGCAGATGGGCTTCCCTGGTGGCGCCGTGGTTGAGAGTCCGCCTGCCGATGCAGGGGACGCGGGTTCGTGCCCCGGTCCGGGAAGATCCCACATGACGCGGAGCGTCTGGGCCCGTGAGCCATGGCCGCTGAGCCTGCGCGTCCGGAGCCTGTGCTCCGCAACGGGAGAGGCCCGCGTACCGCAAAAAAAAAAAAAAAAAAAAAAAAAAAAAAAAAAAAAATGCAGCAGATGGAAGTTGTCGATAGTTAGATATGAGAGAAAGAAGAGACAGGACAGTTCTGAGGAATCGCATGGGGTGGCCGTTTTTTGAGATGTGGAGAGTGATGTACTTCTGCCCCTTAAAACTTGATTTATGGTTAGAGAGTCAGCATCTTTATAGTGCTTTTATTTCTGTTTCTATAAAAGGAATACATATACTGGCAAAAACAATTAAAACAGTACAAAATGCATCCAGTAAAAACCAGTTCCCTAATTTCTTTCCCAAGAAGCAACCACTATTACCAACCTCTTGTGTATGTTTTCCAATTCTAAGAGTGCACATGTGTGTATGTGTGACCATATTATATCCACTTTTCTTTTTTAATACAGAGGTCCAGACTACATATCCTGTACTGCAGCTTACTTTTTCCACTAAATAATATATCTTAAAGATTAGTCCATACCAGCACGTATAGAAAGAATTCTTTCTCTTAACAATACAACAGTTATTCCATTGTATTGCCATATTATAATATTTAATTAATTCCCTACTGAAGGACATTAAGACTGTTTCCAGTATTTTTAAATTACTAATGATAAAGTGATGAATAATATTATAATAATATCTTTGAACATATTATTCACATGTAGAAGTGGATCTGTAGACTAAATCCCTAGAAGTAGAATCTGCAGCTCAAAAAGAATGTGTATATTTAAATGTTGGTTAATGGGACCACTTTGTCCATCGAAAGCTTTGTGCTAATTAATAGTCCAGCAACAATGCCTGACGATACCTGCCAAGGTGAAAGCCTTTATGATAATAGTGAAACTAATGATAACTTATAAGTATGTGTTGCTTTATATTTGCCGAAGTACTTTGATACCTATTATTTATTTCGTTACCAAAACAACTCTTGGAAGTAGATCTTTTGTATTCTAATTTTATACATGAGGATATGGAACTTGGAGAGATCGATCATTTGCCCCGCTAGTGAATGGTGGGGCTGGAATTTGAACCCAAGACTCTCAGACATCAAGCCCAGACTGCCTCCAATTTAGCCTTGCCAGAAAAGGGTTTCCCTAGCCCATACTTAGACTTCTCTCTCTGACAGACGGAACTCCCCGTCCCCGGAAGCATTCGGATGTTAGGTGGATAAGGCCTTGGCAAGAATGCTGTTGAAGGCATTGTAGCCCCAGCATTGAGGGTCTGACTACATGACCTTCAAGGTCGCTTTCTGCCCCACCAGCTCCATGGACTAAGCAAATCTCCTCTCACGCTTAATAGCTGCATTGATAAAATGAAAATAATATCACCTGCCTCTAACTGCATGGGAATGTCATAAAGCTAAATCAAAGAGTACAGCTGAAGCACTTAGAGCAACTTAAGAAAAATAAACTCTATAAATCTGTGTTAGGCTGGGGAGGAGGATGGCTGCAATGACGTGGAGCCATTGAGTCCACCTAGCTTCCCCTGGGCCTTTATTAGGAGTAAGTTCCCTTAAATGGATTTGTTTTAAATACAGATACAAGTATGCACATGTGCTCATACACTCACACTGAACTACTTCTTCCAACTCCCTGGCACATTATTAGAGATTCACAGATCTTTTTTTTTTAATTGAAGTATAGTTGTTTTACAATATCGTGTTAATTTCAGGTGTACAGCAGATTGATTCCATTTTATATATATATATATATATATAAATATACACACACACACACACACATATATATATGTATGTGTGTATATATATAATGTTCTTTTTCAGATTCTCTTCCCTATACGTTACTACAAAATACTGAGTATAGTTCTCTGTGCTATACAGTAGGTCCTAGTTGGTCACAGATCTTTGCATTTTTATTTTGATGACTCCCCCTAATCTGACATCTAGCTTGGTCCCTAAATTCATGTGAAGCTTAGCCATCAAAACACATTTGTTCATTATCTCCTGTAAACTTCACAACAATCCTGCAAGTTTTTACTATCTCTTTTTTCAGAACAGACATCAAAGCTCAGAGAGGTGACGTTTCTTTGTCAAGATCACACTGAAATTTGGAGCAGAGCAGGGATTAGAACCATGTTGTCTGATGTAGAGTCTGTGTCCTTTCATCTGCCAAGAATTCCCTCAAGCTTTACTCCCTCTGGGCCCTGAGAAGACACCCCTGACTGCCTTTCACTCCATATTGTATCTGGTGCCCCACTTCACATGCTGTGCTAGACTTGTTTACCTGCCCCACGCTGCTGTATATGTACATATAGAAATGTACATTTCCATAAGCTCCCATAAACTGGGAAGCTGCAGGCAGGGATGCGGGCTGCTCCATTTCCTGAGCCACCATGCTGGTGTAGGAAGGAAGTGCCAATTTTGAGTGCCTATTTGTGTCAGGCATATTGTGAAGGTCTTGAACTTTAAACCCTCGCAACAAAAGGAGGCAATCTCATCACTATTTCTCAGCAGAGGAAATTGAGACTTAGGGAACAAAGTCACATGTCCAGGGACACACCATGAGTGGAAGGACACAAGATTCAAACTGAGGTCTGTCTTACTCCACGTCCTGGGCTCTTGCCAATACACCATCACCCCCTGCAACCACCCCAAGTGATTAGCATGAAGCCTGAAATCAGTTGTGGGTTGTTTTTTTTGGTATGTGATCTTTTATTGGAACATAACCACGCCTACTTATGTACCCACTGTCTATGGCTGCTTTCTCTTATTTATTTATTTATTACAGAGTCACAGGTTTATTTATTTATTTATTTATTTATTTTTGGCTGCGTTGGGTCTTTGCTGCTGCGCTGAGCAGGGGCTACTCTTCGTTGCGGTGTGCGGGCTTCTCATTGTGGTGGCTTCTCTTTGTTGTGGAGTATATGACCTCTAGGTGCACGGGCTTCAGTAGTTGTAGCACGTGGGCTCAGTTGTTGTGGCGCGTGGGCTTAGCTGCTCTGTGGCGTGTGGGATCTTCCCGACCGGGGCTCGAACCCGTGTCCCCTGCATTGGCAGGCGGATTCTTAACCACTGTGCCACCAGGGAAGCCCTGCTTTCTCTTATTTTAAAAACAGCTTTATTGAGATATAATTCACATAACACACAATTCACCCATTTAAAGTGTAAACCCAGTTTTTAAAAATTATGTCCCATTCTTATAGGATAGGACGACAGTAGGAAACCGTCTCTGGATGGGTGTCTGGAGACCAAAACCATGTCACGTTCACATGGGCAGTGTTGAATAGGGGCAGAGGGTGTAGGGAGGGGAGGGCTGGGCACATTGCAGTAAGCTCCTGACGCAGCATTTCACCTTAAAGACTTTAAGGACAGCAGCAGATGAGTTCCCACAAGTACATGGACAGCTGATTTCAGAGCACCCAAGGCCTCCCCTCTTTGAAAGGAAATATACCCAACACAACCCACTTAGTGATGTGCCTGCCTCTTTAATATGCAGCTGGGGAGGGGGGGCCTGGAGAGGAACGGAGATGCTAATAGGCACAGTGAAGGGAAAAGGAGATGTTAGTAAAGCATGCTGTGGGGGTTCAAAGGAAGATGCAATCATAAGTTCCCAAAGCCGTTTTCACCCTTCTCTCACTGAACCTTCTTTCCAACTGTATGGGGCAGGACTATTCTCTTCATTTTATTACTGAGGGGCCTGAATGAGCCATCCTCTTTCAAAATTCAGTAGGGAGCCCATGGCCCTGAAGCACAGTCAGTCAAATACAGGCCCCTCTGGGCTCCTTTGGGGGCACCTCCCTCCATCCAAGGCTGCCCTACGCTCATCTCTGGCCATGGGCCTGGGGACCAACACATCATGCTTACTCAATGGGGAGGAGGGACAAGGGGAGTAGGGCAGACACATTTAGAGAAAAGTGTTCAGACCGGCCCGGCTGTCAGGGGAACCATTCCTTCCAGGGATGACTGGGAAGCATGGGGGTTACAGGTGTGCATGTGTGGGCTGTTTGTGAAGTCACACTGCTGGGTTCCAGCTCTGATTCTCCCACTTATTAGCTGTATAGCCTCAGGTGAGTTCCTTGACCTATTTAATCTATCTGTGCCTCAGTTTCCTCATCTGTAAAATGGGGCTCATTGTTTTCTTATTTATTTATTTATTTTTAACTGAAGTATAGTTGATTTACAGTGTTGTGTTAGTTTCAGGTATACAGCAAAGTGATTTGGTTATACATATATATTCTTTTTCAGATTCTTTTCCATTATAGGTTATTACAAGATATTGAATATAGTTCCCTGTGCTATACAGTGAGTCCTTGTTATCTGTTTTATACATAGTAGTGTGTATCTGTTAATCACCATGGGGTTATTATGAGAACTAAATGAATTATTTTTTTTAAAAAACCCTAAGAATATTGCCTAGTACATAGTGAGCACTCAAGACAGGTTGATTGCTATTATTATTACACATTAAAAAAATACTGGTTGGAGCTAGAATATGAAAGGACTTGGATGCCAGGCTGTGAAATTCATCCTCGATTTCTGTAGCTCTTGGTTTTTGAACCCGATGAAATCTGGGCTTTAGGGAGGTTTACCTGTGTTAGAATGGATTAAAGTAGCAGGAAAATCGGAGTTGAGACCAGCGAAGGGGCCGTTGCCAAGGTCTTTATGGTAATTTCATTGTCTGGGAGAGAGGCGGGCTGGCCTGCTGACTGCACTTGGGCTTTGTCAATGACTGTCAAATCATCTGCTCTGAGGTGGTGCTTCCGCTGTTACGGCCCGATTCCGCTGTCAGGGAGCACTTTTGCCTATTACCTTATAGGAAATCCGGATCATTTTCTTTCACCTGCCTGGGAAAGTGACTGTCTTTATGGAGCACTGAGGATGAAGGCCTGTGGTCTCTGTGCAGAGTTGACAGCTCAAGAACTGGCAGCAGGCTGGAAGCATCGTCCCCAGCCAGCAGCTCAGCTGAGCTGGACTCTATTTTAAGGATGTCAGAGGGCTCCCCTAAAATTCTCCTCTTGGGAGACAGCCTAACAGTGAGCCATTATGCTGCTCCTGGATAATGGTAGGCTCCGGGCTTGGCTGCAGTGAGAGTCTCTCCAAAGATTAACTCCGGCCATACTTGCCATCTTTTCTCTTCCTCCCATGACAATAACTGTGTAGTCTGTCAGGAATTGGACTCAAGGGGCTCTGAGGGGATCAGCTGCTTGGTTTCTTTTTTCCCTCCACGTCACTTGCATACCCAAGCTTTTAATATACTGTGCATGGCTTCTCTCCAACTTTGCCTCTCTAGTCTGAGCAGGGCTTTGGCTAAATGTGGTGCCCAATAACTTCAAGGGATCAAGTGCTTTGGAGAAACTTTTCTCCTAAGAAGATGAGCTGGGGGGAATTGAAAGCAAGGCTGCCAGCTTTGATGTCTTAAGTATGAAATTTCAATGGCTTACCAGCTGCCAGTCTCTGGTTTTAGTGCAGACGGGGTAAGATTTAAGGAAATGATCACATCACATGCCCTATGGGTGACAAGTAATGATGGAGAAACAGCCCAAGGAACCCAGGGAAGGAGAGGTCAGAGAGCCTGACCTGGCGTTTTCAGCTGGACTGGGTGATCTGCTGAAAATCTCTTTTCTTTTTTTTTTTTTTCTTTTTAGAGATGATTTGGTTTGGTATTTTTCTATTACAAAATACATGCTTATTATCAGATATTCAGAAAATATGAAAAATCAGAACGACGAAGACAAAATAGTGATTTTAGCCCTTCCCCAAAGGAAAGTTTTTTGGTATATTTCCTTATAGTTCTTTTTCTATGATTTTTGTAAAAGTTGTGACATTAGTTTTTTGTTTGTTTACCTTCCTACTTATCTACTTCTCTGTTTATCTAATTGAGTTATATACTTGTCCTTGTTTTTTGTTTACTTGATTAGTTGGCTTTACTTTTGTTTTGCCCAACCAACATGGTAAAATACATTTTTCAAGTTAGTGCTAGATCTCTGCAACTTACATGAATCCTGGTTGGTCCAGGGATTCCCAAAAGTTAGGGTGCGTGAAAATGACCTGAAGAGCTTATGAAAATCTGGGGTTGGTGCTTGGGAATCTGAATTTTAACAACCATTTGTGGTGATTTTGAGGAATGTGGCGCATGGACCACACATCAAGAAACCTTTATATCAGGCTAAATATGGTGGTTATGTTGAACCGTTGAATGGATTCTTCATATGTTTATCCACTTTCATCATAGTGGGTCTGTGGGGTGTTTATTGCTTTTCATTAAGTATAAACAATGCCACGATGAACATCTTTGGCCGTCCATTTATTTCTGAGCACCTGTACAAGGTACGCCTTCCCAGGTGCTGGAAAGACCAGTGACCAAAGAGACCCAGTTCCTGCTCTTATTGAGCTTTTACCTAATGGAGAGACAGACAAATACAATTGCAACGTTAGATTATTGCAAATCATGATGAGTATCGTGAAAGAAAGATTCAGACTGATATGGCAAGGCAAAGAATTTAGATTCAGAGGCCAAAAGAGCCTCTCTGAGGAGGTGACATGTAAGTGAAGCTTAAGGGAAGAATAGAGTTAGCCAATGTCACTTTTAAGACTTGCAGAAGTAGAATTATTGGATTAAAGGGTGCTGTCTTTTAAAACAACTTCCTTAATCTCCCCTCCCCCCTCAGGTTTCAATGTCCATGTTCAGATATGCAGGGTGTACAGGGTGTCAGGGTCCAGTGGGAAAAGAGGGGGTTTGATACAGGGGATTCGTTATAAACAGTTTGAAAGGTTGAAAGAACAAAAGGGAAAGGTGAGGTAGGTCAGAGATTAGTAAGTACTGGAAGCAGCTACCACACCTAGGGCTGAGTGAATGGAAGGAAATCTAGGCAGCCCCCTCCTGCTGAGCTGCACTGCCACGGGGCTGGGGGACCAGCCCATGCTGGAATCAGTGAGAAGGGATTGCTGAGGCTGGAACCAAAGAGAAGTCACAGCATGGCTTGTGCTGGGACATCAGGTGCTGGGCTGTGGTGCTGAGCTGTGGAAGAATTCCATAGGTTGGTGATGAGAACGCAGAGCTAACACTGTATGGCTGGTGCTGGGGTCTCAGGGGCCACCACTTGGCTGATCCTGAGATTGTGGAGGACCTGCTAAGTTCTGACCCCAGGATCCAGAAAGAGGCTTTGCACTGTAAGAGAGGAAACTGCCAAAAGATGCTGGAGATCCTAGCTCTACACTGCTGCTGGAAAGATGCTGGCAGAAACCGGAAGCCGGAAGTAAGTTCCTTCTCTCTTCCTCCTGCTTTGCAATGTCCTACCAGGTCTTCTGCTGATAAAACTGAAACAAAAGCCACCAGGCAAAAGGACATGAGAAAAGCAGGTTTGGGGGTCCTAGGCGGAGAAGAGCAGAAATGGGACCTGAGATGAAACAGGCATATGGCCAGCACACAGAGAAAGGAGTCCCCCTTCCTCCCCATCCTTGTGTACTGCCTCTAGGGGGAAATTAAACCAGTTCAGTGGTTATCCATGCCATGGCTCCAGTATCCTCAAAAATCCTGTCTTTTCCAAATGTCTTTGTGCATAAATCTGCCTCTGAATAATCGAAGTCAGCACTCTGTAAAAGCTGATTGTGTGGATGGGTGACAAATGAATGAATTGTAGCTGCTCCTAGATATCACTAAGAATCTGGTACTGTGCTAAGTGCCTACATTTGTTCTTTCAATCAAGCCTCACATCTGCCCCTATAGGTAGGCACTGTCACTCTCAGGCAGTGAGACTGAAGCTCCAAGGGGTGAACCGACTTGCTCACCATCACACACCTCCTAAGTAGTGATGAGATCCAAACCCTCATCTGTTGGCCTCCATAGCTGCTACTCCTTCAGAAACTTCAAATAATGTAGGCCCACATTTAAAGGCCATTTTCCAGTGATCTTTACAGGCAGGTAGAGAGTGGCTTGTTGAACATATCTGAGTTTCCATAAGAGTATACTGGTAGTAGCCTAGACGTGAACTGACCCTGGAATTCCAATGGAAATGACAGCCTCGCCATTCCATGCCACGCTGTGGCTCCAGGCTCCTGTCTGAAAACCCTCCCATGACCTTTCCCTAACACTTGGCATTTTATTGTTTTGTTGATTACAGATCACTTATGTGCAGCACACAGTTGACTGTTTGTTAAAATGGCAAGTGGAAAAAAAAAAAAAAAAGAAAAGAAAATACACGCTTGCCAGAGCAGTGCTGTAGAACAGTTGTTCCCTAGGTATTCATCTCCGTGCATCTAAACACCTATAATTAAACTAGCTTTGGAGCAGTGCCTCTCGGTGAGGGCGGAAGAATCAATTCTGCAGCATTTGGATCTTGTTCTTTGTATACACTGCTCAGCAGTGAAGATGTTCAAAAAAGACCAGATGCTGTGACTCAAGAATGCAATTACCCACCTATCAGGGTGAATGGATGATGGTCTGGTCTTGGGGATATCCGAGCTCAGGGTAGCAGAGGGAAAGAGACAAGTGATGAATATGGTGACCTCCAGTTCTCTGTGTCTATTCCCCAGTCTCATTTCCTTGCTGGGAATTTTATATTTGTACCCTGGATACAGTGATCGCTGGGTGGCTTTGTGTTAAACAGCTAATTAATGGCAATTCAAGTCAGCTCTCCTATTTATGAAACTCTGGAGCAGGCAGAGACACTTCACTCATCTGGAAAAATAAGTTGGGATCAAGCTGCATCTTCTATATAAATATGTGAGGCATTGCGGTCAGACACCAGTACCAGCCAATTCTGTCTGGCTTCACATGAATCATTGAAATGACCCAAACCTTCAGTCTGAGCTGATTGTAGCTAATGTGTGCTATATAATCTCATATGCTCAGAATGTCTTGTGAACCACGCACGCTATCAAGATACAGTTTTAATTAACATTTGCTTTTTAGATAATATACGCAATTTATTTTGGCAAGAGTTCATTGAATGTAAAATCTACATAATCTACATAATTATACTAAACCGGTAATATTATTTTTCTTTGCAGTATTTTTTGCTAAATGACACAGATTCTGCAACATTTATTACCCAATAGATAGCTGCAATGGGCAATCACAATTTCATACTTCCTTTTTTTTTTTTTTTTTTCTTCTCTAACCGAAGGATACAAAGTCAGAGAGTTGATTTTATTCACTTTTTAGATTTGAGGGTATCAGATCATTTTCTTAGTTCAATTTCACATTAAAAATAAAGCAAAGAAAACACATTATGATTCTCTTGCACAGAAATCTGTTATAAAATAAGGTTTATTTTAGAAATTAATATTATTTTATGAGCTTATTTCACTAAGTTTTCCACTACTGTAATGGGACTCTAGGTTATGATCAACTGAGAATAGGCATGCTGGGAGAGACCTCACAGGTCATTGAGGTAACTGCTCATTTTACGAAGACAGCCCAGGTCCCCGAGTTTCAGCGTGGAGATGTGACTTGCCCAAGGTCACGCAACACAGAACAGAGACTAAAACTCATGACCCCTGACGAGTCTAGCTTGTTTTCTACTGTTCTAGCTGCGCCCCTTTAAGAAATATCTGCTCTCTCTCTGCTCACAAAGGGCCTCGTCCTCCTTCATCAACTCCGTCTTCTAAACTTAGAAGTGCCTCGGTATCGCGTAAAATAGGCATATTTGGAGAAAAAAGAAAAAGGAAAATAGACCTGCATCCCCAAACCCTCCCCTAAAGTGAAGAGCAGCACAGTGGCTGAATCCCAACTGCTTTGTTCTTTGTGATAATCCATATAATTGGGTCAGAGGGCAAATGACTTGGCTTCAGGAATCTGAGCCATATGCCTCCATGATTGGCAGCCAGCTGCGTGCCCGGAATGAGAGCCATTCACCACGGAAGCCCGGGGCTGCAGCTGATGGAAGCCGCAGCCAGACCAAAGCTGGGAGCGGAAAACGGAGCGGCCCCCGGTTATGAGGCCATTTTCTAGATCCCCCCTCTACCCCTTCCAATCTGCTTGGTTTCTGAGCTGCCAGGTTCTTCCCGGAAAGACCCTTGACAAGGGCCTTTCCTGAAGACTCTGCACCTAGAATGTGGTAGGCAGGGATTATGCGGTGTCTCTTCCCTCGGATCTGTAGTAAGCTGCTAATTAGTGTCAGTAATTGCTGGAGGAGAGGATCGCTGGCCGCCCATCAGCACCGGGAAGCTGTGGGGTGCTAGCGCCTGCCTCCCTCCCTCCTGGCTCCCTCCTCTCTAGCGTTAAGCAGTAAATCTATATCGGTTAAATCGGCTGTTGGGCTGCTTGTTGAATAGCATGTCAGTGGAGTCGTGTCAGGTTAATGGGTTTAGCTAATGTATGGGCATAAGGATGAGTAACCCGATCAGGCGTCATAGCTAAAGGCGGGAGGCTGGAGGTCTCTGAGAGAGTCATCAGAGCCCAGGACACACAGATAGCTTTTGAGGCCCTGGTTTTCTGGCAGAGAAGTCCCAGAAAAGCTGTTTCTTGGGCAACTCTGTTAAAAGGAGAAGAAAGTAGCACTTTATACCTGTGAACGACCTGCCAACAGATGGTGAGGAGGAATAGAGGGCTCAGATTTCACGCAGCTCGAGGTCCCTCTATGGTGCTTCCATTAATAGCTGTCACTCAGGGCAAAGGATGAACTTCTCTAAGCCTCAACTGTCTCATCACTACAATGGGGCTAGGAAGAGCATCGAGCTCACAGGGTCGTTGAAAGGCTGAAATGAGCTAATACACAAACAGTGCTCACTGCAACACTTATCACTGTTTTGAAAGTGAGCATTTATTAAATACGATGAATTAGGTTAAAATAATAACAGGTGTGCTTGTGTGCTAGTCAATTTCAGTGTAATTTCAAACAGACCCTGGAGCGTCTTTGCTTCAGGTCAGGAGACCTGCTGGTTTCCAATTACCCCATAGTCAGTTTTCTCTTCGCCAGTCCTATCCCACCTTTCCAGCATGGGTGTGTGAGGAGGAGGTGGAGGAGTTGTGGCCACCAGATGTCTGTGTTATGTGCAGCCTCCCACATATGTACATGCATCATGCATTAGTGCCCAGTGTGGCAGTACTGAGAGCCCTGCTTATTCCCTGATAAAGCATTCTAAGACCTACTGCAAAGCCTCAGTCATTTGGATACAGAAAATCCAATGACATGCAGGAGTTGTGTTTTTGCTTTATGTGATATAATTATGAAATAATGCTATTGATATGTGTGTCTGTATGTTTCCCAAAGATGTAGGTATTTTCTTTGCCTACAATATTCATTTGCTTAGCAAATATATAACATATATTGCATTCTTATTTTTATATGTATGCTTGCTAAGAAAATGTGTATTGCCTATGTGCATACACATCTGTTCATTTATTCATTCAACAAATATTTATTGAGCACCAAATGAATTCTAGGATTGTAGAGCTAGAAGGGACTTAAGCAGTCATGCTATTCAGGGCTTTCGATTTAGAGAAGAGGAACCTGGGATCTTACCATGACGAGGCCCACCCTCTGCCTGGGTACCCTCCTCGCCTGACTTCACTTAGAGTCCATTGTCCATCAATATAGTCAGTGGAGTTAACAGGCCTCAATAGCTTTCCCTCTCCGTCTCTGTTCTACGGTGCTGTCCAGACCACAGTTCTAGGAGCCCAGCTGTCTGCCCCTCTGCCTGGCACCAGAACAGCTGCATGCAGCTGTATAAAAGCACACAATCAGTCAGCCTAATTGT
The DNA here is from genome assembly GCF_026419965.1 of Kogia breviceps. Taxonomy (NCBI): domain Eukaryota; kingdom Metazoa; phylum Chordata; class Mammalia; order Artiodactyla; family Physeteridae; genus Kogia; species Kogia breviceps. The sequence goes on from NC_081310.1 coordinate 153,281,789, forward strand.
ACTTCATGCCCCCAAACCTCCATCTCAGGGAGTATGGCAGAGTAGTTAGGAACAACTAAGCCACATTGCCTGAGCTTGTATATTAGTTCTGCCATGTTCTAGCTGTGGGACCATGGGCAAATTACTTAACCTCTCTGTGCCTTATTTTTCTCACGTAAAATAAGGATAATCTTTATTTCATAGGGTTGTTTTAAGGATTAAATAATTTAAAACATATAAGGTATTTAGAGCAATAACTGAGACTATATTAGTATGTGTTCATTATTATTATTATTTTAATTTAATTAATTAATTTATTTATTTTTGGCTGTGTTGGGTCTGTTGCTGCACGCGGTCTCTCTCTAGTTGTGGCAAGCAGGGGCCACACTTCGTTTCAGTGCGCAGGCTTCTCATTGCAGTGGCTTCTCTTGTTGCGGAGCACAGGCTCTAGGCGCACGGGCCTCAGTAGTTGTGGCACATGGGCTCAGTTGTTCTGGCTCATTGGCTTTAGAGCGCAGGCTCAGCAGTTGTGGCGCACGGGCCTGGCTGCTCTGCAGCATGTGGGATCCTCCTGGACCAGGGCTTGAACCCGTGTCCCCTGTGTTGGCAGGCAGATTCTTAACCACTATGCCACCAGGGAAGCCCTGTGTTCATTATTATTGTGCAACACTCTACATTGTTGTGCCAACTCCTCTACATACACAATGGCTGCTGTGGTACCAATCATCTAAACCACATTCCAGGCAGCAGGAAGGGAAAAGGGCTTCTGCCTGTTGAGTCAGCTCCTTTAAGGATCCTTCCCCAAAGTTTCTCACAACACTTCTGTTTACAGAGCCTAGCTTCATGGTCACACTTAGCTGTGAGAGAGACTGGTAAATAAGATCTTTATTCCAAACCATATGTGCCTCAATGGGGATGCTGTGACTAAGGAAGAAGGGAGAATGGAATATTTGTAGGTAATAGAAGACTGTTACATCCACAAGGCCACACTTAATGATTCTTCTCTCCTTTCCTCTCACTTGACTGCCCAGGAGCTTATCTATCTTGGCTTCTGATATCATACCCTCTTGGTTTTCCTCCTACTTCTTCTCCGGTCACTGTTTTTCCATCTCTTTTTCTGACTTCTCCTCTTCTACCCAGTTTCTATAAGTGAGTGAGCCCTAGTTTTACCACTGAACCTTCCTCTCTTCTCCAGCTACACTCAATCTCGTGATGGTGAATACCCCACTCATGCTGGTGATTCCCAAATTCCCATCTCTAACCCAGACTTCTACTCTGAGCCCTACACTCGTACCTACTTGTTTATCTCCTCCCTGCTTGTTTATTGAATAGCCACCTCAAAAATTACATTGGCGCATAACTCTGATTTCTCAACGAATGTGTTTCTCTCCCAGACTTCCCCATCTCAGCACATGGATACACCACCGATCTGCTTGCAGTCCAACACTTCAGAAGCCATTCTTGATGGCTCCATGTCTTTTAACCTCCCCAAATAATATTTAAATCTGTTTCCCTCTTTCCCTCTTGGCTATCACTGCTCTAGACCAAGCCAGCAACATTGTTACTGAATGAAAATTCATGTGTCCAACACACAGTGAGGCCAAACAAACTGAAACATTGGAGTTTGGAGCAGAGAAAGGTTTATTGCAGGGCCATGCAAGGAGAACATTTGCTCACGCCCCTAAACCCTGAACTCCTTCAAGGGTTTCAGCAAAGAACTTTTAAAGGCAAGGTAAGGGAGGGGCATGGTTAGTTGTTGCAAACTTCTTGGTATTGGAATCCTTTGTTCTTATAGCTGTCCACCTAGGTCAGATCGTGATGTTCCTGTAAACTTCCAACAAGACCAACGTTATTCTCTGTTCTACAACTTTTTATCTTTATGTGAATGGATTCTTAAAGGTCAGAGCCCTGAGAATAGGCTATCCTGTATATTTCAGGCTATAGGCAACATTCTTTTGCAAAAGGTGCAGAGCCAGGATGACTAAGCACAGGCAATAGAACAGATCTAATTTGGAGTAATATTTGTTCTTCCCTATTACAACATCTCCCACTTTGACTGCTGCAAGTCTGCCCTAATGAATTACCCTGCTCTCATGCTCTCTCCTGAGGTAGAACAGAGTGATGCAGTGCCAGAACTCTGGAGCCAGACTGCCTGGGTTCAAATCTTAGCTCCAACATGTACTAGCTATATGACCTGGACAAGTTTATTAACTTTTTTCTCAATTTCATCCATAAAATGAGAATAATAACAGTACCTGTTTCATAAGGTTATTGAGAGCACTAAATGAGTTAATATATGTAAGCACTCAGCAGTGCCTGGTTTATAAGAAGCACAATCAGTAAATGTTAGCTATTATCATTAGCTGTTATTACCATACATTTTTCATGAAGCAGCCAAAGTGATCTCTTAAAACATAAATAAATCTTATCGTTCTTGTGCTTAAAACTCTCCAGAGATTTCCCATTTCAGTTGCAATGAAATTCTAACACATCACCATGGCCAAAGGTCTTATATGACCTAGCCCTCAAATCCTCGCATCTCTGCTCCAAGCTCCCTCCCCATCTCTCACTACCTTTAAGTTACAACTTTACAGCTTTATTTTAGGTCCTTTAACATTCCAAGCTCTGGGGCATTGCCCCCATTCTCCTTCCTCTGCCTCAAAAGCTCTTCCCTCCCTCCAGTTGTTCATAGGGTTAACTTACTCTCTTTTTTCAGATCTTACCTCAATTATTTTCCCCTCTGAAAGTTCCTCCCTGGCCACATGCCTAAAGGACAACCCATCCCTGGTCATTCTCCCTCTTCATATTCCATGGTACCTACTGCATGGTACCTACTGCAGTTGTCACTGCAGTTCGTGTTGGTTTGTGTGTTTGCTTATCTTACAGTCTCTCTTTCTTCCCCCTAGAGTGTGGGGTTTCTGAGAGGACACACCACATTTTTCTTGTACACTCATGGATCCTAGGACCTAAACCAGCAATGGCACATAGTAGGTGCTCACAAACAAGTGGCAAAGGAAAGAGGAGATGACCTTGAACAAAATTTTAAAGAATGAATAGGAATTTTCCAGATACACCAGGAGAGGCAAGGATTTGAAGCAAACAGAAAAGCATTTACAAATGCATAGATATGAAGCAGAGTAGTGCCTTGCTGTTACAAAAGTGCAGTGTGGTCCTCAGAGCAGCGGCATCTCGGCCTCACCTGGGAGCTTGTTAGAAATGCAGAATCTTAGTCCCCAGCTCTGACCCACTGAATCAGAATTTGCATTTTAAAAAGACTCCTAGGTGATTCCTTTGAGAAGCACTGGAGTAGTGTGTTCAGGGAACCAGAAATAGCCATCATGACCAGAGTACAAAGTACAAGGGGAATGTGTTATCTAGGATATCAGTTCAGCTGCATGTGACAGACCCAGAATGACAGTGGCTTAAAAACTCCAGATACTTTTATTCACTTCTCACGTAAAAGTCCGACTAATATGGCAGCTTTTTGCTAAGTTCATCAGCGGCCTGGCACATTCTAAGTATTCTGTAAAGGTGAATTTTCCTTCCCTGTCCTCTAATAAAGATTGTCTGAGATTTTTTTTTTTTTCCCGGTACGCGGGCCTCTCACTGTTGTGGCCTCTCCCATTGCGGAGCACAGGCTCCGGACGCGCAGGCGCAGAGGCCATGGCTCACGGGCCCAGATGCTCGGCGGCACGTGGGATCTTCCCGGACCGGGGCACGAACCCATGTCCCCTGCATTGGCAGGCGGACTCTCAACCACTGCGCCACCAGGGAAGCCCTCGTCTGAGATTTTGAGCCGCTGCTTTGTACTTGGCTGAAGCAGTCATTCCTGGGCTGCCTTCACAATATTCAGTGAGCACCTACTACCTGCCAAGTACCTTGCTGGGTGCTGGGGACACAGCCATGAGGAGCTGTGACCCCATCCCTCAAGAAGCTCAGCATGGAAATGAGCATCATGATATAGTTCCAGATCCTTCTGTGTGACTTCTCAGATTTCCCTGTCAGGAATAAATGTCAGCAGGGATAGGAGGGGTCAGCAAGTGAACCCTCACATGACTGAGATTGGAGAGAAACAGGATGAGAAGGAGCTGGAAGACTTAATACTTTCTCCTTCCAAGATACTCAATTAGAGCAACAGACAGAAGAATGACGACAAGGGATTCTAACACACTGAATAATACAAAACGGAATCCATGAGTCTAGAGTGATACTAAACATGGAAGAGTGAAAGGGAAAACTCTTTTTGCAGGAAAAACTAATATATGTGGAATGATAGCATCAGAACACTACTATTTTGCGACCACTGTTATAATAATTGATTTAGGGAAGTATCATCAATGGATACTTAAGCCATTGTATTAAAACTTGTTTGGGAAAAGGATATTCATATGCTCTCAAATAGCTTCCCACAGAATGCCAATTAATTACACAGCGTAAAAAACAAAATTCAACTGAGTACGTTTTAAATATCTTATTGGCTTTATTCAATGACTCATGAATCAGGCAGCATCCCATCTAGCAGATAGAAAGGAGCTCTGAGGAGCTATACAAAATGAAAGACTTTTATAGGCAGAAGGGAGCCATGACAAAGAAGTTATACTAGGCAAAAGCAGCACATTGGTTATTGCAAGGTTATTGTCTTTAGGGGATGGCAGGGGTCTATCAGGCAGATTACCAACCAAGTGCTTATCCAGCAATTCCTTACTGACAGATTTAAGATTCCATTTCTCGGAGAGCCAAAACTGTAATTAAGTTAAGTCTCTGTTTGATGATGTGGAGCTTAGCATAAGTGACTCCATTTTGGTCCTGCTCTTTTGTTTTTAACAAAAGGGTAAAGGTACTTTTACAGTGAAGAAATCTGACACACCTCTTAATCATATGATAAATTTAATGTCTCCAATGATGGGGTGAACTGGAATCATGTGACTCAAGTTGAAGATCATTCTGAAAAAACAAACAAACAAACAAAACCAAAAAAAACCTGGCTTATGCTGTTCAGATGTGTCAATATCATGAAAAAAAAAAAAAAAAGAAAAGGCTGAGGACCAGTTTCAGATTATAGGCTAACAAGAAATGACAATTAAATGAAGCACATGGTCTTTGACTGGACCCTACATGGGAAAGAAAGGTTTGAAGGAGATTATTGGGACAATTGGGGACATCTGAATATAGACTGTACATTAGGTAACAGTTCTCTAATGTACCGAGTGAGATCATAGTATTGTGGTTATGCAGGAATATCCTCTTGTTCTTAGAGGAAACATGCTAAAGAATTTAGGGGTAAAGTTTCATAATATTGCCAACTTATTCTCAAAGGGTTTAAGGAATAAAGAAAAAGTATATAGAGAAAGAGATACAACAAATGTGGCAAGATATTAAGAGTGGGTGAGTCTAGGTAATGGGTATTCAGTTATTCCTTGTGTTATAACTGCAACTTTTAGGTAGCTTTAAATTTTGTTTTAAAAGAGTGTTTTACTGTCCTCAGTGGCTGATCCTATATAAATCAAGTTTAGTACTATATACAATGGATTCCCCAGACTTACATCATCTGAGAGTCGGCTTAGTCTGGCCACTGGCCCGTCAGCCTGCACACCAGGAAATGGGGTTGGCTCTGAGCAGGAGGGACTGGGAGAGCTAGGGTTCTGCGGGCTCAGATTTAGCCTCTGTCTGAATCTTACATCATCTTCCTTCTCTTTGGAGGGTCTGTAACTAACAAGTTATCTCTGGCAGACGGGAAAGCATGGAGGATGAAAGCCTGCTTTCCTTTTCAACAAAAATTGAGACCTAAAGCTGCCACTGGATCTTGGCTGACTAGAGAGGGTCTGTGAAAGAGGAGCAGATCAACAGGATGGAATGGGGTTCTGGGGTTTTATTTTCGGGGATGGGGGTGTTAGTATGGGGAAGAGACATAAAGATGAGATGGAATCCTAACTGTGAGAGTTGGGGAAGAGTGCATTTCAGAGAACATTTTTAGTCACAGATGGTTGAGGAGAAATAGAGAGAACAGGCCCCAGCACCTCGTCTTCCTGGCTGATGGCAGGGAGGGGGAGCTTGCTAATGAACACATTGATTTTCCAGCTCCTCAGAACAATAGCAAATGTTTTTTACAGTTATTAATTGGGATCCCACAGCAGGTGCGGGGGATGGAAGGCGCTGGTGATTCTAAGTTTATCTTTGGGGGTTAGGCGAAGAGAAAGAGAATTTCAAGAGCAAGGAGGAAAGAGCTGGGCTGTGTGGTCCCAACTTGATTAACTCTCAACCTTGCTACTGGGCAGTTAACTGCTTTAACCTTTCGTTTTCCTCTTTTGTAAAAATTAGAATAATACTCTTCCTTCACATGGATCATGTGAGAACTAAACAACATAGTTAATACATGTAAAAAGTACTTTGTAAGCTTTCCAGGACTATATACTATTTGTTTTTCTTGTTTATTTATTTATTTATAAATTTATTTATATATTTATTTATTATTTTTGGCTGTGTTGGGTCTCCGTTGCTGTGTGTGGGCTTTCTCTAGTTGTGGCGAGCGGGGGCTGCTCTTCGTCGTGGTGCGCGGGCTTCTCATCGCAGTGACTTCTCTTGTCGCGGAGCGCGAGCCCTAGTCGCACACGGGCTCCAGTAGCTGTGGCACATGGGCTTCAGTAGTTGCAGCTCTCAGGCTCTAGAGTGTAGGCCCAGTAGTTGTGGCGCACGGGCTTAGTTGCTCCACGGCGTGTGGTATCTTCCCGCACCAGGGCTTGAACCCGTGTCCCCTGCGTTGGCAGACAGATTCTCAACCACTGCACCACCAGGGAAGCCCTGTTCGTTTATTGTTAAAGTGATTGATTGATTTATTTTAAAAGTGTTTATTAAGCACCTACTGTGTACCAGTGTGTACACAGTAGGTGCTTAATAAACACTTTTTAAATGAACCTAGTTTGTGCTAGGTTCAAGGAATACGGCAATGAATTGGAAAATTTAGTCCCTCTCCCTGTAGAACTAGTGATCTAGCAAGGAAGAGGGGAATTGACCAAGTGATTACAAATGCACTGAGATATACCAGTTGCTATTCCAATAGGAAGCTTATAACAGACTGACCCGGGAAGTCAGAGAAGGCCTCTGAAGAAAGGAACATCATTACAGAGACCCATCATAAACAGTGATATTACTATCCCTCCCCATGGAGCAGGGCCAGAGACTTAAATGCTGACCCAGGTTGGCCAGATGGACAATGGTGTGAAACCTTATGAAGGATGGATTGACTTCAATTTCTCCATTGAGGAGAGACAAGCCAGTGTGTCCTCAGAGTGGCCCCTACCATCCTGCTAAGCTTGCTTCGCCTTGTCTGCTGTGAAAACTCCCTGGGCACTGGCTGGCATCCTAGAACATGGTGTTCCTTATTCTTGTGAGGCTGATACCCTGATAGCAAAGCTCAAGCTTTCCATAAGTGGCCAGGGAATGTCTCCCTGCTCCCAAATAAAGAGGCAGCAGGGAACTGATGTTTTCTCGGGTCCACCCAACATCCCACAGTGCACAGCCTCTATGGGAGACTGCCCCCGTCCCACTAACTCAGTGCCTGCAGTTTTCCCCAATAGCTCTGCCGTGAGCCTGTGCCCCATGGCACTTGTAGTATTTATCTCTAATTCTAGATCAACACTGGCTTTTATAAAACCACCCTTGAAAAACAGGACTTTTGGAAGCTGGCAGGGTAGTCTGGGATAGAAACCTGGTATCAGAAAATTGGAGCTCTGCATTCAATTCCATTGGGGACATATTTCCTGAGCAACCACTGAGGGAGAAACCCAGTGCCGGGCACAGATCATTCAGAGGTAAATATAATTCTAGTCCAGTTAGGGAGCAGGACTGTGGAACAAATGTTGTGCATTGTGCAGGAGTTTAAGTAAAGGTTGGATGAAAGTATCATGAAGGTTCTGAAAAAACTTTTTTGCCTCCCATTCACTCTGTGGGTGACTTTGTGAAAATCAGCACATAATTGCCATTTTATGGACTTTGGTGCTGGTGGTAATGCTGGAGGTGGTGGTAATGATGGAGGAGGTGGTAATGATGGAAGTGGTGGTAATGATGCAGGAGGTGATGATGATGGGGGTGGTGGAGGTGGTGGTAATGATGGAGGTGGTGGTAATGATGGAGGTGGTGGTAATAATGGAAGTGGTGGTAATGATGGGGGCGGTGGTTATGATGGAGGTGGTGGTAATGATGGAGGGGGTGATAATGATGATAGGGGTGGTGGAGGTGGTGGTAATGATGGAGGTGGTGGCAATGATGATGGGGGTGGTGGAGATGGTGGTAATGGTGGGGGAGGTGGTAATGATGGAGGTGGTGGTAATGATGGAGGTGGTGGCAATGATGGAGGTGGTGGCAATGATGATGGGGTGGTGGAGGTGGTGGTAATGATGGAGGTGGTGGTAATGATGGAAGTGGTGGTAATGATGGGGGTGGTGGTAATGATGGAGGTGGTGGTAATGATGGAGTTGGTGGTAATAATGGAAGTGGTGGTAATGATGGGGGCGGTGGTTATGATGGAGGTGGTGGTAATGATGGAGGGGGTGATAATGATGATGGGGGTGGTGGAGGTGGTGGTAATGATGGGGGAGGTGGTAATGATGGAGGTGGTGGTAATGATGGAGGTGGTGGCAATGATGATGGGGGTGGTGGAGATGGTGGTAATGGTGGGGGAGGTGGTAATGATGGAGGTGGTGGTAATGATGGAGGTGGTGGTAATGATGGAGGGGGTGATAATGATGATAGGGGTGGTGGAGGTGGTGGTAATGATGGGGGAGGTGGTAATGATGGAGGTGGTGGCAATGATGATGGGGTGGTGGAGATGGTGGTAATGGTGGGGGAGGTGGTAATGATGGAGGTGGTGGTAATGATGGAGGTGGTGGTAATGATGATGGGGGTGGTGGAGATGGTGGTAATGGTGGGGGAGGTGGTAATGATGGAGGTGGTAGTAATGATGGAGGTGGTGGCAATGATGATGGGGGTGGTGGAGATGGTGGTAATGGTGGGGGAGGTGGTAATGATGGAGGTGGTGGTAATGATGAGGAGGTGATAATGATGATGGGGGTGGTGGAGGTGGTGGTAATGATGGAGGTGGTGGCAATGATGATGGGGGTGGTGGAGATGGTGGTAATGATGGAGGAGGTGGTAATGATGGAGGTGGTAGTAATGATGGAGGTGGTGGAAATGATGATGGGGGTGGTAATGATGGAGGAGGTGATAATGATGATGGGGGTGGTGGAGATGGTGGTAATGATGGAGGCGGTGGTAATGATGGAGGTGGTGGCATTGATAATGGGGGTGGTGGACATGGTGGTGGTGGTCTGTGCATGTGTGTGGTTTTGGGGTAGGGAAAGGGTTGGAGTCCGGGGAGTTGAGCCCAATAACACCTAAGACACCTTCAACGGCTTTGACCTTTATTCTGTTAAACGTAATTATTTACCAGTCTATAATATAGGTACAAGTACTGCTTGTGTTCTTTAGAGAGATATTTATTGAACAGGACAAAATGAGAGAATTTTCTAAGAACTTCCATATCTAACAATGGGATCAAATCACTTTTTATTTTGCCTCCAGGATCCAGAAGCAATCCCCATCCATGTTAATTTGGAACACATAAACTATGCACATAGATTGGAATTAGGAAATAGCTTCTATTTCATGAGGATTTTTTAAAAATCATGTGCTCACTATTCAAGACTTCAAAAAAAGAAAGGAATAAAATTCACACATTTGCAAGAAACTGCTGGTGTCTTTGAATATCTTCCCATAAGCAGGGAAATCTGGTATTAAAAGAAAAAGTTGAATTTTCCACGTATGAAAGAAAATGTTTATAATTGATATGGATGAATAAAATCATTAAGTAAATGTTGTATAGGTTTAAACAAAAAAACTGCACCCTTATTCTGAGTCTCTTAAAGAAACCATTCCCCTCCCCCACCCTACCCCCAAAGGGCAAGGAATAGGTGGAAAATGATTGAGTTTTTGTTTCCTGAGTTAGTACACAGGCCCAAAAAAAAAAAAAAATGTAGATACATGCCAAGAATACCAACGATCAGCTGAATATATATTCTAAACACTTTATATGCATTAACCCATTTAATCCCACAACGATCCTATAAGCAAAGTGGCTATGATCACCAGTTTTTTCACGGGTGTGGAAACAGAGAGACCCAGTAACTCACTGGGGATCATAAAGATGAGAAGTGGTGGTGCTGGATTTGAACCCAGGCAACAGAGCTTTAATGCCTCCAAACTTAAAAAAGAAATATGAACCACTTACAAATTTAAGACTTGTAAAGACTTATAAAGTCTTGTAAATCTGGACCACTATATTTGCTGCTTGACATTTTCTTTTTATTAAGTCCCCTTGGTCCAGAATCTCTCATAAAACTTTTATCAAAAAGTTGACTAACATGTATATGGGACCTCACTATTATTTCTTACAACTTCATGTGAATCTACAATTATCTCAATAAAAATTCCATTTAAGGGCTTCCCGGGTGGCGCAGTGGTTGAGGGTCCGCCTGCTGATGCGGGGGACGCGGGTTCGTGCCCCGATCCGGGAGCATCCCGCGTGCCGCGGAGCAGCTGGGCCCGTGGGCCATGGCCGCTGGGCCTGCGCGTCCGGAGCCTGTGCTCCGCAGTGGGAGAGGCCACAACAGTGAGAGGCCCGCAAAAAAAAAAAAAAAAAAAAAATTCCATTTAAGAAGAGTTGACTAGCACCATACATGTCTCTAAGCAGTTTCTAATGGGCAAGTGGATTAAAATTTAAGGTATAAAACTACCAATTTTAGATTTAAAATCAGCTTGTAAATGTAAAGAAATATTTTATGTAAATATCCCAGCCTTTGGTGGTGGTAGGCTTGAAAATCAGACATGGGTCAAAGTCCCAGTCAAACTTTGTCTTGGGAAAGCTCCTTGACTTGTCTGGGCCTCAGTTTCCTAAATGTGTAAAATGGGATAGTGATGCCTACTTCATTGCATTGTTAGGAAAAGGCAGATTTGAAGTCGGGTTTGTCTGAATCCAGAGTCGCTTGCTCTTAGCCACTCCATGCCACCCTGAGAGGAAGGACAGTGGGCACCAGCTGCAGGGAAGAGGGCCTAGTGGGGCGTGTCTGTAGCCCCTGACAGTTTACCCCTTCAGCCCCTTTCATCTACCAGTTTCCCCAGAACCCATTCCTTTCTGCCAGGCCTGACCTCAGATTGTCACATCAACTGCACTGAATCTTCCCAGTTCAACTTGCTTCTCTTTCTGGATTTGGAGTCAGAAGATCTCAGTTTAAGACCTGCTTTTGCTGGGTAGCTTCTGGCAAGCCACTTCCCCAGCTGGGTCTCAGGTTTCCCACCCATAAGGTGAAGCATCCATAACAGGGCGCCAAAGCCCCTCCCCCACTCAGTCCTTTACTCCACACAAGGAATGAGAAATGGCTCCTCCATCTCTATATGCAATCCCAAAGCTGCACTCCCTTGCCACTTCCCTACTGCCTTTAAAAATATTGTGCCTAGGGCACATGAAAAGGTGATCAACATTGCTAATTATTAGAGATATGCAAATCAAAGCTACAATGAGGTACCGCCTCAAACTGGTCAGAATGGCCATCATCAAAAAGTTTATAAATAATAAATGCTGGAGAGGGTGTGGAGAAAAGGGAACCCTCCTATACTGTTGGTGGGAATGTAAACTGGTGCAGCCACTATGGAGAACAATATGGAGGTATTTTAAAAACCCGAAAATAGAGTTACCATATGATCCAGCAAGCCCACTCCTGGGTATATATCCAGAAAAGATAAAAACTCTAATTTGAAAAGATACTTGCACCCCAATGTTCAGAGCAGCACTATTTACAATAGCCAGGATGTGGAAGCAACCTAAGTGTCCATCAACAGACACTGGATAAAGAAACTATGGCGCACGCACACACACACACACACACACACACACACACACACACACACACACACACACACACACACACACACGAATACTACTTAGCCATAAGAAATGAAACATTGCCTTTTGCAGCAATGGATGGACCTAGAGATTATCATACTAAGTGAAGAAAGTCAGACAGAGAAAGACAAATATTATATGATATCACTTATATGTGGAATCTAAAAAGATATACAAATGAATTTATTTACAAAACAGAAAAAGACTCACAGACAAAGAACAAACTTATGGTTACCAAAGGGGAAGGTGGGAGGAATAAATTAGGAGTATGGGATTAACAGATAAATACTACTATGTATAAAATAGACAAACAACAAGAATTTACTGTATAGCACAGGGAGCTATATTATCTTGTAATAACCTATAATGGAAAAGAATCTGAAAAAGAATACATATATTTATATATATCTATATATCTATATCTATATATCCGAATCATTTTACTGTACACGTGAAGCTAACCCAATCTTGTAAATCAACTATACTTCAATTTTTACAAATTGGCTGAGGGGAGGAGGGTGTACAGTTATGAGGCTGTATTGTCCAGGAAAGGGCACTAGCTGAGCAGTGTGAGGTTTCCATCCCGAAGGTACGAGGCAGCCTCTAGCCTAGGGAATCGAGAAGAGGCTATAATTGGAGAGACTCACTGTTGTTAAACTGAAAATTTTGTGAAATCAATTGAGAGAAAAATCAGTATGGGATTTTTTTTTTTTTTTCCACCATGAAAAGACAAGATTCCCACACAATTAAGAACTGGGCCGTGTTTTCCACACTCTCTGCCTGTCATGTTCTCGTGTTTCACTGCCACAACTGTTCATCAGAAATAATTAAACATTTTCCCATGGGCAACAATTACTTGCTTCAAATATTATGAGTAAGGAGAATACATTTATAATTACCTAACCTTTCTGAAGGTGAAAATATATATTATCCTTTGATGGAAGGGAAAAAGGAGTTTCTGGATTCGCCAGTGCACTGTGCTGTATCGGTCCTGATTACGCTAATTGCCCTAAGGATCAGAACAATAACTTTTTACACACCCCAACCTTCTCTTTCATTTTCTATAACTTTTAGGCATCAAATAACGGTTCCTTTTTCTTGTTGTTTTTGTAAGTCATTAAATAGCCAGCCTGTAGCTATTAGGATGGCCAGACAGCATCTCTAACTGCCCCAGTGCTGTGATACAATGAGAGTGGCAACGTCTCACTTTTTTTGGAGTCGGTTTCCTTGTGAGCCACAGGCAGACACAAACCAGGAGCCCAGCGTTTCATGTTGTCACTAGTTTCCTGATTTTGCGTTAAATACCCACACAGTGGAAACGACAACATAATAATCACAGTAGTTCACACTTACTGAGTGCTCACATCCTGTTAGGCATGTCTAAATGCTTTATGTATACCATCTCATTTAATGCTCATAATAATTCCATGAAGCCGGTTACTATGAACACTCCCATCTTACAGATGAGAGAACTGAGGCCAAGAGATGTTAAATAACTTGCCTAAGGTCACACAGCTAGTAAATGGTGAAGCTGGGGTTTGGTCTAAAGTCTATCCCTTTAACCACTATACTACAATATCTCTCAGATTTCTCTATCAGTCATTTTGGTCCAGTATTTTCTTCTAACTGACAAAGAATATATTTCCTATAAAATATTTCTCAAAAACCAGACTGCAATCATGCTTTTATGTTAAAGGTTTTATATTTGTAACCTGTTTGGCCTTACTGCTAGTTTTCAAATCTACAGGCATGTGATAGTAGTAGTAGCAGTAGTAATAAATAATTCTTTCAGCAGCAGTTATCACTTACTGATTATATATCCTGGGCTAAGCACTAAGATCTTCACTTCCATTCTGTCCCTTCCCTCATATACACAACAAAGATACAGGGAAGATAATATCATCCTTGGTCTACACACAGGTAAACTGAGGCCCAGGAGAGTAAGTGACATGACCAAGGTCACGCAGCTAGTCAACTCTATGGCAGGGACTTCAAGGGATCTGCCCATCCCACTCAGCCAGTTTTATCCCATGTATTGTGTGCCAGGTACTGTCCTTGACTCTGGCAATACCATTGTGAATTAGGCCTCATCCCTGATGCCAGGCAGGGCTTGGTTGGCTCAACACCCACTATGTTTGGGGGTCAACAGTTGGTGCAGCTACATGCATGCTTTCCTCTGGAATGTTCTCTCGCTTATTTTAGAAAAACTGAGTTTTGGTACCTCTTCCACAGGATCTAAAGTTACATATAATTTTGTTGAGATTCCGCGGAGTCTTTTAACAACATCCGTGTGCATTTTTGTGTTTGCATATGTCATTGGTGTGAGGATGTTATCGTAGAACTCAGTTCCCGTCTCTGATTTTGTGTCTTTTCTTTAATGGTGGGCAGTGAAGCTCAGTATTCAGGTTCAGCTCATCTTCAGAGCTAGATTATTCTGTCAGGAATTATGCTAGGAATCAAACAAAATTTAAAATGTGGGGTCTCCCTTTCAATAAATAAAGTTATGTCTCCTCATTCTGCAGATTCTCTAGAAGCAATAGTATGATGATGGTTAAGGCCACAACTCTGGAGCCAGACAGCCCAGTGTCAAGCCTCAGTTTCAATAGTTAAGGTCAGTTCAGCTGTGTGACCTTGGGCAAATTACTTACCCTTTCTGTGCCTCAGCTTCCTCATCTATTAAATAAGAACAATGGCATCACAGTGGCTACTTCATGGGTGAATTGAATAAGTAAATATGCATCATCACTTAGGACAATAGGGCTTGGTGCATGGGCATATGTAAGTGTTGGCTATTGTTATGGATGGCCATCCACAAACTTGAATTTCATTATAATTTGAAAAGGACTTATTTTGTAAGAAAGGAAAATATCACTTCACTATCTGCTTTTTTCAGCTCTCAAGGGCCCCCTGTATTCTTCAAATCCTTTCTGGGGATTATACACAGCCATTCTGTTAAGGATTCTCTCAAAGCAAGTCTTCTATGGACTTTTCAGCAAGCTGGAGGTCTGCATTGCAGCAACTTGCTACAATTAGCCTAGACCAGTTTAGCACGTTGTCTTTAAACAGTGCAGTGCAAGTAGATTATTTGAATAGGATGTAAAACTTTATACTGGTGCAGCTGATAAACCTCTCCCCACACCCACCCTCCACCAGCTGTTAGGTGTTTCAGGTAGCACATTGCATAGAAAAATTAACTTCTGACTGATCCTTTCCCTTGCTGTTGCTCCTTACAAGCCTTTCTCCACGGGGCAGCCAGAGTGATCTCTTTCAAATGCAAATCAGACATGACTTTCTTCTGCTGAAATCCTTCTAGTTTCTTCCTATTACACTGAGAACGCAATTTGGAATCTTCCCTGTGCAATACAAGGTCCACCTCATGCCTATGCTCCAGGCACCCTGGCCTTTACTGAGCTCCTTCTAATACCCAGGGAGTTCACCTTTGTGATTTCCTCTGTCTGGAATATTCTTTCCTGGCTATTCACAAGGCTGGATTTTCTCATTCTTATGGGCTCAAGTAATAAGATATCACTTCCTTAGAGAGGCCTGTACAATCACCCTACCTAAAGTGAGCACTGCCCTCCCCCCAGCATTCTCTCTTAGCACACTGCTTATCTTACTAGAACATTTCTCAGTCTGTATAATGATTTCATTTCTTTATACACTTGCTTGCTTCTTGCTGCCTTTCCTGCTAGACTTCACACTTCCTGAGGGCAAGGGCCAGGCCTGCCTGGCTCTCACTGCATCCCCAGTGCCTGGTGCGGAGAATCCAAGTCAAAAGTACACAGTACACCAAAGTTGATTTAATTGCCTCTGGATTATCTAAAACCAAATCCTCCACTTGCTTTTGACTTCTGCTTTAAATGTCACTTGCTAATTCACCCGATTTCTTTTTTTTTTCGAAAAGAAAATAAAACCAGTTTCTAGCTGTGTTGTTAGTAAAATGCTATGATATTTATTTTATACTTTTTTCATGCTCCTGAATAGGAGAGGTAAAAATTCCCTTTGGTCGCAGAGTTTTTTGATAATCTATTTCTGAAACTCCTGTTGAGTGCTTTAGGATCTTTTGTGAAAGAAAACTTGAGAATTTATGAGGAGTAAATAAAACTGTGGTTTTTAAAGTGTGGTCATCAGACGGGCAGCAGCAGCATCACCTGGGAACTTGTTAGAAATGCAGGCTTTCAGCTGCCACCCTAAACCTACTGATGCAAACTCTGGGGGTGGGGTCCAGCAGTGAGCATTTTAACAAGCCCTCCATGTGATTCTGATGCTAGCTAGTTTGAGAGCCAGTGAAATAAACGAACTTTTGTCAGAGAGAAGTGGAAAAGTTGCTAAATTCTATGAATGTTTAAGCAGGTCAGTAGTTTAAAAACATGTAATTAACATCTACTGTATGCCAGGAATTGCCTGGGGTGCCTGGGATTCAGAATTAAACCAGAGACGGCCTGATGTGGAGAGAATGGCAAGTAAACAGTCTATTGTAATATATTATTGTGCGTGTTGGGATGGAGGAAAGCAGAAAGAGCTGAGGAGGCCGGGGCAGGACTCTTTCAGCTGAGAATCTTTGAGAGTAGCATAGGATAAGGGTACAAAATTGTGCGCTTCAGAGACCACTGGCCTGAGTTTAAGCCAACGTCCATTATTTACCAGCTGTGTGATCCTGAGTAAGTTACTTAACCTCTCTGTGCTTCAGTTTCCTAGCTTAAAAATGAGTGATAATACAAATAGTAACCTACTTCATAGGGTTGTTGTGCTGATTAAATGAGTTAATAAATGAAAAGCACTTCAAACAGTGCCTGGTTCATTGTGAGTACTCAATAAGTATTAATTGACATTTCAACATCATCTGCTTGCAAGCAGAGGCTAGCAGATGTACCTAATCATTAGAGCGGTGAGTGAGGGGAGGTTATTTAGGGAAGGTCTCCACTGTAATTGTTGGCAGATCTTGCTACTCAAAGTGGGATCCCTTCACCACCAGCGTCAGCAGCATTTGTGGGCTTGCTAGGAATGCAGAATCTCAGGCCCCACTCCGGACCTCCTGAATCACAGCCTGCCTTTTAACAAGATCCCCAGGTAATTTTTTTTAAATTCATTTATTTATTTTGGGCTGCGTTGGTCTTCCCTGCTGCGCGCAGGCTTTCTTTAGTTGCGGCGAGCGGGGGCTACTCTTTTTAAACTTATTTATTTATTTATTTATGGCTGTGTTGGGTCTTCGTTTCTGTGCGAGGGCCTTCTCCAGTTGTGGCAAACGGGGGCCACTCCTCATCGCGGTGCGCGGGCCTCTCACCATCGCGGCCTCTCTTGTCGCGGAGCACAGGCTCCGGACGCGCAGGCTCAGTTATTGTTGCTCACGGGCCCAGCCGCTCCGCGGCCTGTGGGATCTTCCCAGACCAGGGCGTGAACCCTCGTTCCTCGCACTGGCAGGGAGACTCCCAACCACTGCGCCACCAGGGAAGTCCCCCTAAGTAATTTTTTTAAAGCAAATTTTTAAAATGGAGAACCACTGGTGTAGAAGAATGATTCTGAGCCCTGGCTGCACATACCCGAAGAGGGAATATACGGGCAAAGGCACCGACTCCTGGGACAGAAACGCCTACAGGTCTGTGTTGTGCGACAGGCAGTGGTGGCGGGGAGAGGAGGTGTACACGAGCATGGCCATGGCGAGAGGGTTGGACCTCATCCATGGGCAGGTTTGCAGCAGTGAGGCCAGGGCTGTGATCCCTTTTTATTCGAGAAGCTCAACATGGCGACCCTGCAAAGGCTAGAGGAAGGAGGGCCTTAAAACTGTCCTGAAAGAAAAGATGAGACTCGGAGGCAGTGAAGGTGAAGAGGAAATGAGGTTGAGGGTTATGAGAAGATGACGCAGGCAGGTAGGACTAAGCATGGGAAATGAGGAAGGCAGAGGAGTCAAGCGTGACTCAGGCTCTGAACTCACGTGACTAAGTTTAAAAAGCTGCTCTTTGGAAGTTTTTCTTCCTAACTCCTTTCTAGAGTTTCTCTCTAGTTCAGTTTCCCGAAGACTGCCCAGTGCAGAATCTTCTATTCCTAGCCACCTAGGGATTTCTTGCAACACATTCAACAAGCATTTGGCATTGCCTCCTGCCATACGAGGGTTTGGGACAAAATGTCCTATTGGATCCCAGGAATGATGGTATGGGATCCTTCCATCTTTGTCTCATGTCTCTAGCCGTCTGTTCAATTATAGCAAAACTTCAGTTCCCCAGGCCCCTTACAGAATGAATCATCTCATGTAAGCAAAGTTTTCACGTAGCTGAGGACTAATCTTTCATGTGTGGGAAAATTTTATTTAAAATATTATACTGTTTTTGAGGATATATTTTAATGCATTCGTTTTCATACTCTTTCTTAAAGCAATGGGGCCTTTTTTTTTCAAGTAGAGTTATAGAATCTCAGTATATAAAACAGAATAAAGAGTTACTTTAAAGAAGTAAGGAGCAGGCCAAGCCCCTGGCACATGCTTTCTAATTTCTCCATAATTTGTTTCCTGAGAGTCCTCCACACATACCTTGGACCCTGTCAAACAGTTTGAACACCTTTGTTTTATCTTTTTTTTTTTTTTTTTTTTTTTTTTTTTTTTTTTTGCTGTATGTGGGCCTCTCACTGTTGTGGCCTCTCCCGTTGCGGAGCACAGGCTCCGGACGCGCAGGCCCAGCGGCCATGGCCCACGGGCTCAGTTGCTCCGCGGCATGTGGGATCCTCCCGGACCAGGGCACGAACCCGCGTCTCCTGCATCGGCAGGCGGACTCTCAACCACTGCGCCACCAGGGAAGCCCGAACACCTTTGTTTTAAAATGAACTTATTCTCTACTGATTTCTTAAACAAAAGAATCAAGTGTAATGTTTTTGTATGACTGGGGACTTTGTCTTCAATATCATTAATGTGATATGATTGAGTTGGTACAGATAACTTCCATTGCAAAGTATGCCTTGCAACTCTAACACCAGCAAAATGATGAATTTATTGGCATATGTAACTGGGAAGACTTGAGTGGTTGTATATCTAGCCTGGCTGTATCCAGGTGGTAAAATGCCTTCATCAGAGTTCATCCTCTCTCTTCATCTGTCGATTTTGACCTCTGTGATTTCTACCTCTCTCTGTTTCTAAATGTGTCAACATTTAGCAGTATTCACTCCTGCCAAAGGGAGCTCCAGACTTCCTGCAAACAAGATAATTTTGTTAGACTCAGGTAAAATCCTTACAGGTCTTGCAACAGAAACCCTCTTCCTCAATATCCATGTAGCATTTCTTGTGGAAGCACTCAATTACCCTGCCTGGGTCACATGCTGACCTGTAAGGCCAGTGGTCAGCTAAGTCATCATGATTGACAGTTGTTCTAGAATCCCACAGGATGGGCCAGCTATAAAAAGGACGCTGGGCAGACGACAGCAATATAAGTCTACTACTGTGCTGTAGGCTCCTTTAAAAAAAAAAAAAAAAAATACTGAATTTGTACTGGGTCCTGTGGCAGAGACCAAGGATGAAACAGAAAAGCACCCAGAATTGAGCAAGCGAGGCATACGCATAAACCACAGGCTATTGCAATGTGATGAGTTGTGTCTGAGGGGAACACATAAAGTGTTCTGGGAGAAATGCTCTGGACTGAATAGATGAACAGTAAACTGTGCTGGAGGATATCAGGAAACACTTCACGCAGGAGGTGATATTTGATGGCATTTCCTTGGTGGAGGAGAAAAGTGATCTCAGGTGGAAGGAACAGAACACGGAAAAGTATGGAAGTATGAAAGAGGTTGGGGCAGTCGGAGGTGAAAAGCTGGGGCTATAGACCTGGCAGCAGAAGTGACTCTCTTGCCTCAGTTTACCCATACGCTCCCTTCCCCATTTACCCCTTGCTGGTGTTCCTCCCTGGTCCTGAGAGTGGTGTTACTTTCTCAAGAGCGGGAGAGATGGTGTGTCAGTCCATGGCTACTGTCCAGCCTCTCCTCCCCCATCTCCCCGATCCTCAGGGCAGCACCACCCACTGCTTTAGTTACCATTTACCCCTCCTCCCCTGACCACGAGATCCAGACCATTCTTCCTGCTCTCCATCTCTTCTTTCGTGTGATCTGTTTTTCCTCTTGTTGCTTCCACACTTTTCAACCTTCTTACGTAAAGAAAGACCACCAATTTTAAAGACCATCAGCCAGTCAGAACATTTCTTTACTCCAGTGAATTTTTGCAACCTGGGCTCCCCATTACAATAACCTGGAAAGCTTGTAAAATTTTTCTAATGTACGGGTTCTACCCCCAGAGACTGATTCACTAGGGTCAGGTGGAGCCTGATCATCCGTAATTTGTAAAGTTCCCCAGGTGACTCAAATATGCAGCTTGAGAACCACTGCTTCATTCTATGTGCGCAGTGCCTCATGCACTCACAGGAGCTTTGGAACTTTCTCACAGAAGCCTCTCTGTGGCTCCCCTGCCTGAAGATCCTGCCACGGCAGAAGCCTGGTCCCTTGACGGTCACCAAGACTTTACTGTAGTTAGGTTTAATAAGCTAGTCCCAGGCTTGTTACGCTATGGTCTTGTTCATAAAAAATTATGTTTTAGCCTTCCGGACATCTAATTTTGCAAATCAGTGTCAGGTACAGAAAAGATCCTGTCACTTGAGAGCAAGGCATTCAGTACTTTTAAAGGTCAAAGACCCACGTGGAAATTAGCTTTCAGCTATTGAAATACATTGACTTACACACAACAGAAAATGTGGTCTCAGGGCACACTGGGTATTTACACATCTGTAAATTAGTCCATTAGTTATATGGATCCTGATATCTCAAGTACTCACTGATGATCCCAGTAGTATGGTGAGAAACACTCGTAAATGAAGAAAGGGATTCTGTTTAAAGCCTATTGTAATAATAGCTCTCATGGATGGAGCGTCTACTTTATGACAGGCACTGCACTGCAAGGTGTTTACCCCAAATCCTCAAAACAGCCCTGCAAATAGAAAACTCAGGCTTATTAAAAAAGGGAATTTACCTAGAATAATACAGTTACAAGTGCAAGAGCTAGGATTCCATGCCAGACCATCTGAGCAAAAAAACACTCCCATCTGTGCCACACGTTCCTGATCAGTTCCTGATCGTCAATGACAACATTGTGCTGGGGGTATGCTGTGTGTGACCTGGCATCCCGAGAGCAGGGTTACCTCCAGTGCAGGGGAATCTGTCCCCAGAACCTTTGCACCGGGCCTCTCACTGTTGTGGCCTCTCCCGTTGCTGAGCACAGGCTCCGGATGCGCAGGCTCAGCAGCCATGGCTCACGGGCCCAGCTACTCCGCAGCATGTGGGATCCTCCCGGACCAGGGCACGAACCCGTGTCCCCTGCATTGGCAGGCGGACCCTCAACCACTGTGCCACCAGGGAAGCCCTGTATTCTTTTTTAAAAGGGTATTATTGATTTGACCAATGGAATATGATGACTCATGTTAATTTTTTTTCAGATGGTGGTTCTGATCAATTTCCTTAATTTTGAATCGTCTGACTCGAGTACATTGTATTGAAAGTAATTCAGAGAGCTGCATTGGTTTGTTTCTTTGAACTATTAACCGAGGAGGGGGAAAAGAATCGCAAGATTTCGAGCAGTGATTTTAGTATTTATTGACATACCAGTCATCAAGGTAGAGAAGTAAAAATTTTCAGTCACCCTCACCAGAAGGTTACAAAGCATGTTTTGTTTGTTTTGTTCAGTTGGTCAAAAATTATCTCTCCTAACTGTTCTGCATCCGGGGGTAAAACTGAGCTCACTAGCAACATGTCTGTTTTCTTTTTTTTTTTTTTTTTTGCTGTATGTGGGCCTCTCACTGTTGTGGCCTCTCCCGTTGCCGAGCATAGGCTCCGGACGCGCAGGCTCAGCGGCCATGGCTCACGGGCCCAGCCGCTCCGCGGCACGTGGGATCTTCCCAGACCGGAGCATGAACCCGTGTCCCCTGCATCGGCAGACAGACTCTCAACCACTGCGCCACCAGGGAAGCCCAACATGTCTGTTTTGATAAATCGGGAACAAAAAGACCAAAACTAATGACTTCCACAGTGGAAGGTGCCCTGGGAAATATAATATAGAATAGTGGAATCAGGGGCTTGTTTACCGTGATTCTGTGTATCCATCTGATGGGGAGTATAAATAGTTTTCTTTGCTCAAAGGGACCCAGGGAATAGTGAATCAGGAAATAATTGACTTGTCTTGGTATGTTTGTGAATGTGCATTTTTATCTGATGGCAAATATGCTATTGGCCCTTGAGTCAGTCACCCACTGTAAAATTTCCTCAGCATCATGTGCACTACGATAGCATGCCCATCCCCCAAAAAACACATTTGAAATTAACATTAATCAACCGATGTTGTATTTGGGGCGCTATGTGAAAGCCACCTACTGCAGCTGACTGCCATTCAGCAGGCAAGAAGTGATTTGCAATATAATTTAAATGAAGAGTTGGTTTCCTTTCCCATTTAGAACACACCAGTATGGAAAACTGATTGTCAGCCATTCTGGTGATATGCATCAACTTGGCTATTCAATCAGAAAATGAAGTTTCCTGAGACACTGGCACATTTAATTTATTTTTTTTCGCTGTGAAGTTAACTTCAGCTTGTTAAATACAATGATGATCCAAACCACAGAAAAGCCAACACCATTAATTTTAATGCTCATGATGTAGTGGAAAGAGATTATATTCATTTGGGATTTTTTCCCTTTTAATAGAATGTTTACTTGCCCCTCTCCTTATGAGTTAATTATTATTTTCCTTCCGTAATTCTCTACTTATATCTGAGCAGTC
Source organism: Kogia breviceps (assembly GCF_026419965.1). NCBI lineage: Eukaryota > Metazoa > Chordata > Mammalia > Artiodactyla > Physeteridae > Kogia > Kogia breviceps. The sequence continues at coordinate 153,304,515 of NC_081310.1, forward strand.
AGTGTGTCTGTTAATGTCTTGAGTTTATGAATTGCTGGTGAATCTATCATTTTGCCACGTCTATCACCAAAATATCAATAGCTTGGCAGTGTGGTGAGTGAAGATACAGCTGATAGGGATGAGATGGGTCCCTTTACAGAACCTTCTCATCTATTTTTAGAAAACATTTACTTTTAGCAGAGTTTCTTTTCTATGCTTTGATTGGGAGATTGACTTTTCAGTGAATTATATAGTAGTGAGTTAAGAATTTGATAACTTTCCCTTATTTATCATTCAGGGGTTTTTTGTCTTAAGATTTTTTTTTAACTTTTTTAAATTAAATTTTTTAAAAAATTTTTATTGAAATATAGTTGATCTACAGTGTTGTGTTAGTTTCTGGAGTACAACAAATATGTATCTAATTCTTTATATATATATGTATCTATTATTTTCTAGATTCTTTTCCATTATAGGTTATTACAAGATATTACAAGATATTAAGATCCTCAGTATCTTGTAATAACCTTGAATCTTGCTCTTTGTGCTATATAGTAGGTCCTTGTTGGTTATCTCTTTTATATATAGTAGTGTATATATTTTAATCCTAAACTCCTAATTTATCCCCCCTCCTTTCCCTTTGGTAACCATAAGTTTGTTTTCTATGTCTATGAGTCTATTTGTGCTTTGTAAATAAGTTCATTTGTATCTTTTTTTTTTTTTACATTTAAAATTCATCTATTTCTTCATTTAATAGACACAGAGCAGCCAGTTATGCAAGTTGTGTGCTAAGTATTGGGGATCAAAAATAACTAAAGTGGGCTTCCCTGGTGGCACAGTGGTTAAGAATCCACTTGCCAACGCTGGGGACATGGGTTCAAGCCCTGGTCCAGGAAGATCCCACATGCCGCAGAGCAACTAAGCCCATGCGCCACAACTACTGAGCCTGCACTCTAGAGCTCAGAGCCACAACTACTGAGCCCGTGTGCCACAACTACTGAATCCCGCACGCCTAGAGCCAGTGCTCTGCAACAAGAGAAGCCACCACAATGAGAAGCACACGCACCGCAACAGAGTAACCCCTGCTCACCACAACCAGAGAAAGCCTGCGCACAGCAACAAAGACCCAACGCAGCCCAAAATAAATAAATACATTTATAAAAATAAATAAATAAGGCATCATCCCCATCTTCCAGGAGTGCATAGTTCTGAGCAGGACTGGCAACAAGGAATTGTAGCACAGTAAGATGAGGGGTACAGGTGAGCTGGGCACATGGTAATAGGGGGAGGGATGGAGGGAGCTCTCTCTGCAGAGGGGGCTATCAAGGGAGGCCTTACAGAGTAGGAGATGCTAGAGCAAGATCCCAGTGACCTGGGCCTTGAGTTCTTCAGGTTGGCAGTGAAATGATGGATGAGGGTGGGAAAAGGCAGCGCAGGCAGAGAGAATAGCAAATTCGAAGTGGTGACTGGGAGCCTTTTATTGGAAACCAGCTACCTGCTATTTAAATAGCAATAATAGGAGCTGATACTTAAGTGCTCACCATATGTCACACACTGTTTCAAATTCTTATATCTGCAAACTCAGTTAATCCTTATAATGGCTCTTTGAAGTTGGTGTTATCAGCATCCCCTTTACAAATCCAAATCAATGCCTGGAGAGATTTGGTAATTTGCTAAATATCACACAGCTGATAGGATCAGGACCAAGACTGGAACCATGTTCTTTGACTCCAAAGCCTACAAGTTTAAATATTATGCTCATGGCCTCTTTGCCCTTTATAGGGCCTTCATTCCAGCTTTGCAGATAAGACATGCTAATAGTGACTGACAGGACTGTCTAGGAGGGATAATAACAATATCTACCTGTCACCTGTGGGGAGGATTAAGTGAGATATAGAAAGTGTTTAGAACAGTGCCTGGTACTTAGGAAAGCATTTTAGAACTAGTAGTATGATGGTTAATGTCTTAAAAGTAGTAGAGCCCAATAAATAGGAATTCAATAGTACTCAGGGATTAAACCACTTAGGGGTAGTTTACTGCAGAGGTCATTATTCAAGAGACACTGTGGAGTTGGTGGCATTTGATATAAACCTGGATAGCTTAATGGTAGAATTCCTGTAGGTAGGACTTGGGGACAGAGAAGTGTTTCAGCAAGAGAGAATGGAATGCAGAAATGCAAGCAGACTGGCAAATTCCATCGTGCTTGAGAAAAGTGAATGAACTATCTTCTGAAAGCAGAGGGTCTGTAAAGAGAAACAGGGAGAATAAACTCAAACAGGTAGTTAGAAATTGCTTATAACTAATGATGTTTGTTGATTGTTTGGCACTGTTTATATTTTGTATTATTGAGTCATCGTAAACATTTTCCTGGGATTATAGACTCATTGTTTTCATTTGAAGAAAATGAGGTTCAGAGAAGTTACATAATTTGCTTACCATCATCCAACTAAAAAGTGGTAGAACTTGAACTCGAACCCAAGTCTACGGGTTGGGTTCTTAAGTCTATGGGTAACTTAAAGTACCATGTTCATTTGACTACACCACGCTTTCATCATTGTAGCTCTGACCTTTCTACACATCATGAATATTGATAGAATAATTTTTCTAGTGAAAAGGGTAGGAGAAAAAAGTAAGAATAATGTGTCAACGTGTTCTTCTTAGAATTTTGCTTATCAACCACTATAGCCCAACATTTTCCCACTTAATAGGCTGTGTCTACTTCTATTAAGATGGAAAGAACTGGTCTCTCTGATTCCCTTGACACATACCCCCGCTCCGGTTTCCTATTTGTGTGTACCTCTTACAACAGGTACCGTAGATAAACACCCCACCTCCTAGAATAAGAGCTAATAGTTAAAAGTTTTGCTGTTGAAGTACTGCCAGGTGCCAGGGCTAGAAGCCCAGCCCCACCCTTCATAGCTGTGGTCAAGAACAAGATACTTTCTCTATGTTTGTTTCCTTATCTATTTAATGATGACAGTATGGTACCTATGTCAGTGGGTAACTGCTGGAAATAAATGGATTATTCCATATAAAGACTAAAAACTGCTCTTAAAATGCTATGATCGTTTGTTAAATATTAGCATTATTGTCATTATTATGCCTTATATCTTGTGTCTCCCCAAATAAAGACCTGTGACCAGCTCTGTTGGGGAGAACATGGGAAGGATGTCGTTTCATATATTGCTGAAGAGAATGTAAAATTGCACAGCCTTTGTAGATGGTAATTTGACAATATCTATCAAATATTATAATACATGTTTTCTTTACCCAATAATTCCACTTCTTGGTATTTATCCTACAGATAGATTCATAGAAGTGAGAAATGTGGAATTTGTACGTTTTGAATTTTAACCTGTGTATGTATAACTTAGGCCAAATTTTTTAAATACAGATTGATGCATATGTTATGCTTTGTTTGTACCCTCCACGTAATCTGACACAACACTTGGCACAGAGACACTGACAAATGCCCTTTTGTTTAGCCTGGTACAATTCCTTCGGATACCTGTGCCCAAAGCCCACCTACATGCATTGTGTACACTTTAGATGATGCTTCATCCTGAGCCACTCAACTCTAAACACCGTTGGACTGCTAACTCTGGTTTGCTTTCAAAATTGACATATACTTCTTTCATTATAGTGATGTCCTTGGCTTCTCTCCATGACTATTCCTGACTCGTGGCCCTGGCAATCTTGGGAAAACATCATCCAGTTTCTTGGATCCAGATCCTGGGGCCTCCGTTTCCCCAGCATTACCCCCACCCAGCCTGGACGCATTGACCCAAGCGTTTCCTAGGACACGTGTAAGTAAAATACTTGACTCTTCCATGAAAATAGTTCAAATCATCCCCTCCCCTCCATTGCGCACTCCACTTTGGAGCATGATTTTGTTTCTCTCAGATGCTGTTCCAATTCTCTCCCTTTCTGGAACTAACTGCCTGTCCTAAAGTTTATACCCTCAGGTTCAGTATTTGTTTAATCACTGATTATTCAAGGAGCCGGTAGGCAGTAGAATCTGAGAACTGAAAGGCAGAAGCCTTTGTTCTCCTCCTGTGTGGTTTCATTCAGGTTACTTGTCTCTGACTTAGACTGGAGACTAAATTGATTAAAATAAAACCAATTTAAGGGGAAAAAAGAAACGTTCACAGACACAGAAATAGAGATTCCTGCTACCTTGGCTGCCTAGAAGATCTGCAGGCCTCACCAAGGAATTTAAAAAGTAATGTTTCTTATCATAAGTAACAGAAATATGCTGCTTTCTGCATCAGTAGATATGAAGATTAAAGGGTCTGACCGTGTTAAACAATTTTGCACAGCACCAGGCACCCTGGGCTCTGCTCTCTGCCTTATTACCCTTCATCTTGTGGCTATTTCAGGCCCAATTTAAGAATACAATGCGGTCTGGCTTTGCAAATTGACATCCTTTAATTTAAACTGTCTTATGGGAGAATTAAGAAATTATGGAACAATTATATGCCTTGAGTTGAAAGCTGGATGGCATCCCAAGATCCTTGTACATCAGCCATTTGAATTGATTAAGTCACATAATTGAATTACACCTTTGCCCCCCATAATATCTTGTGGCAAATATGTTGGTATTTCGTTCTGGGAAAATGCTTCCATAAAAGTAAAATAGGGGTTGGGGCTGGAGATTGACCTGGGTGTCAAAGGAAACCTAGGGGCAGGGTGGGATGACATTTTGAGATTTTGTGCGGGAGGTTGATTAGCAGGGCAGGTGTTCCATTTGAAGTTTAAATGGAAGTTCGCAGATCAAAACTCTGTACATGATACACGGGGAAGTATGCTTTCCCCAGTCTCCCTTTGCATTGTCCTTCAACCTTCAGCTTAAGCGTGTATAATAGCTCATTCTCAAGGCTTTTTTCTTTTTTTTTTTTTTTTTTTGCGGTACGCGGGCCTCTCACTGTTGTGGCGTCTCCCGTTGCGGAGGACAGGCTCTGGACGCGCAGGCTCAGCGGCCATGGCTCACGGGCCCAGCCGCTCTGCGGCACGTGGGATCTTCCCAGACCGGGGCACGAACCCGTGTCCCCTGCATCGGCAGGCGGACTCTCAGCCACTGCGCCACCAGGGAAGCCCCTCAAGGCTTTTTTTTTTAACATCTCCCCCCCATGAACAAAGATGCTGGGCTTGGTATAGCTTCCTTTGTCCCCCATGTTTTCCCATATCCCCTTCCATCAGAGCACCTCCCACAGTGATGACAAGTCTCCTTTACCAGGCCATGTGGCTGAGCAGGGAACTGTGTCCAACTCGCGTAGCATGGTTGTAGTTCTCAGTCGGTATCTGTTGAATGAGGCTTTATTTGGAAGCTTCAGTGGTTAAGGTTCTAAACTCAGTCTTCTTTTGTAGAGTGGAAATCAGAAGGATGTGGAATCTGATAGTAATTTTTAAAGCATTGTTCTTAAGTAGGGGTTTTTTGCCCCCACTTTTGTCAAGGATTTCTTAAACACCAACTCTGTCCATTTAACAAATGTTTATTAGGCACTTATTATATCAAAAAGCTAAGGTAGGTGCTGAGGGGGAAAAATAGCCAAAAATTATTCCCTGTTCTTTCAAGGAGCCCAAAATCCTATTGGGAATTGGAGAGGTTGGTGTGGGAAATAGGCTAATAGCCTTGGTGACTGAAGGAGCAAGCAGGCTGCTGTTGAGTGGTCCAGGACTATGAAAGGGGGTGATGGTAAATTCCATTTTACTCCTCTCTGAAGCTTGTTCTGCCCTTGGTGTGCCCTGCCCCACCCCCCCATCATCCATTTTGGAACCCAGCAGAGAAGAAAACTCTTGGACGAATGGCCTGTGTTCAGGCAGAATGTGTGCCTTTCCTTTGAAAACTCCTCCAAGAAAGAGAGCTTTTAAAGCACTGTTCTCCCCCACCTCCTTTCCCCACCGCCCCCAGCTTCCAGCTCTCCATCCTCCTGTGCAGCCTTCTGGGTCTTCGTATTCTTTGTCTATTCCGTGCAGCACAAGAACCTCTCTCTTTTTAAAAGCTCTTTACCTTTTCTTTACCTTTATCAAAGAACACTCTTGGAGCTTTAAAACCCAGCTACAGCTATCCTCCTGAATATATTTGTGTGGAAGGGATTAATCAAGTCTGTCAAACATTGAGCTGTGAAACCTTTAATATTTCTAAAAGGTTTAAAGTCTGCATATTTATCACATGCATCACTGAGAATAATCTTTCTTTTTTGTATAAAAAAAAAAATTAAATGCCCACTGTAAAATATTGTGGTGATGAGCACAGAGGGTGACAGGCTCAAGCAGGGGCCTGTTTGTGATACTGGAATGGAGTTTCTGGTAAAATCTTTCTCTGACATCACTCCCCTAGAGACCACCCATCATCTACCCCTCATCTATGTGTATGAATGTTTTATATTGTGGAATTCTAGAACCTCGGTGCTCAAAGGGAAAGGAAAGAAGGAGAAAGGGACTGGTCTTTGTGGAATGCCTGCTTTGTGCCGGGTGTCGTGTCTGTGTGCTTTGAGTGTTGTCGCGTGGTCATTTTTACAGCAGTCTTTTATAGAAGGCAGTATCACCACTGATTTATAGACAAGGAAACGAAGATTCAAAAAGCGAAGCGATTTTCACACAATCACGCAAATATTCATTTGCAGACCTGGGACTTGACCCTAACCTAAGCCTCTCTAATTCTTTCACTCTGTTTATGTGGCATAAGCTTGGCAAATGCTTAATACAAAGTAGGCACACATGAGAGGGTCCTCAAAGTTGTTTTTTTTTTTTTTAAATTAATTAATTAATTTATTTAGGCTGTGTTGGGTCTTCGTTTCTGTGCGTAGGCTTTCTCTAGTTGCGGCAAGCGGGGGCCACTCTTCATCGCGGTGCGCAGGCCTCTCACTGTCGTGGCCTCTCTTGTTGCAGAGCACAAGCTGTAGACGCTCCGGCTCAGTAGTTGTGGTTCACGGGCCTAGTTGCTCCGTGGCATGTGGGATCTTCCCAGACCAGGGCTCGAACCCGTGTCCCCTGCATTGGCAGGCAGATTCTCAACCACTGCGCCACCAGGGAAGCCCCCCAAAGTTGTTTTTTAATGAAGAATCTTTGTTCTACAGACAGAGAGACAGTGTAGATTATTGGGCATGATTCTGAGAATCAGAGGTGTTAGATTTTAAGATGTTTAATCCAGAAATGGTGGTAGTTTCCTTAGAGTAGGGAGAGAGCCATTCAGGGCTTTTTATTAAAATAGCTAATACAAACACCTATTTATTTATAAAGTGCTTTTACCTGCACAACCTGACTTAATCTACTCTGCAGGCTTGTGATGTCACATCAGCATTTTTGCCATTTTGCAGGTGGGAGAGCTGAGCGCCAAAGACATGGTTAGTCCTGCCTAGGTCACTCAGCTAGCAGCAACTCAGCTGATGCTCCAACTTTGTTTTTCTGGTTCCAGCCACAGTCTCACCGCTATACTGTACCATTTTTAAAGCATTTGATTATTATTCCTAAGAATGCAAAAAATAAAGTTTTGAAAAGAAAAGCATGAAAAGACCTTAGAGACCCATCAGTCTTGCTTTCCAGATTTGACAACAGAGGCGCAGACACTGAAAATAGTTTAAAAGAGGCCCAAGCGATGTGTCATGATAACATTGAAGAAAGGTGAATGTATTCATATGGAGTGTAAAACCAGGGAGGGCTGCCCTGAGGTGGTGACCCTCGATAATGTCCTAAAATGAGGAGGATTTTAATAGAGGATGAAAATTCAACAAATGATGCTAAAATGGAAGAAAGGAATGATTGTGTGGCAAAATGACAATATGGTCGTCCCATGGGCAGGGCCCCTTCCAGAAAGCTTGAGTTTGTTGTTTCAGTATAATTAGTTGTATAACTTGAACTGCCAGAGTGCCACCATTAGCACCACACACACGTATAATTAAACCCCCTGCCAGCCAGGCAGTGTCTTCTTCATGCCCCCACTTCATGCCCCAGCTTTGCATCAGAGCAAGCGACCAAAAGAAAGGCCCTGAGGTTGGGATGATTTGAAATTTCAAGCTCACCTTGTCTGTGAGTGGACCTTTGTGTGTTTACCTGTCTGTGTCGTGTTGGGAGGAAAAACAGATACAAGACTTAGAAGGAGGCAGAGCTTTCTGCTCCCAGGTTGCTGTGAAGACAACAGGCCCATTTCTGGAACTCTTTTGGGTGGGCGAGATGTTTCTCCAGTTTACACTTAGCAAACTGTAATTAGCATCAGCTGGAGAAGAGAAACAACTGTGTCGGGAAATACCACTTTCTTCTGCACAACAGCCTCTGTTCCTAAGGGTGGTCCCCAGCATTGGGTCTTTCTTGTTGGGAGGCCGTGTACAGATGCCCTGTGTAGCTGAAATGGGGTTATTCTGGGAGTGAAGCTCTTTACATAGAGACCAGATGATGATCCACTTCAGCTGGCAGAGTGCACCTTGCTTACATATCAGCCAGTTGGAATTGTGAGGTTCTTGTATGTTTTCATTCATTCCTTGAACACACATGAACCCACACCCAGGTGAGCCTTACTAGATGCTGAACAGTAGGTTAGATGCTAGGGGCTACACATCAACCATGCCTCTGTGAAAAGCCATGCTGGTCAAAAGCAGATTTGTGGATGGAGACACAGAGAACCAGCTGAGGCTTTTTGTTTGGGGACTACTGAGTAAATCAGACACTCCCTGTGGATTAATTAGGATAAGTAATGCTAGCTGCATTAACCATAACCCCTCCCAGCCTAGATGAACACAGAGTCTTGTCTTGATATTCCCTTAAACTCAGTTCCTACTCAAACAAATGCAAGATCATCTGAAAGATTGCCCTTTGCTACCACTTTGAGCGGACCTTCCAGGAAAAATTATCTTCCAGTGTAAAACGGAATTCTACTGGTGAGGATTTAATTAATAAAAATCATCTGGAAGAGCCTGAAATGACTTCATAACTTCTGACCTCAGAATTCCTCTTTCAGTATTCCATCCTGAAAATAGAAATTACAAAGATGTATGAACAAACAAGTTTATTTCCACATTACTTGTAGTTTTGAAAAAGGGAAAACAACCAAATTTTCCAAAAAGGAAAATGCTTCACCAAAGTTTTTCATATTCAGATAAAGTAGTCATTAAATAAAACATTCTAAAGAATTGTTTATCGTTCTTAATGGCATATGGACATGAAGGTAAGCTTCAGGACTTTATGTACAACACAATTCCAATTGTGATGCAAACATGTCTCTAGGTGTATAGGCATAGACCCCTAAAAAGGCTGAAGACAAGGCATTAAGATATTAGGAGTGAATTTCTCTGTGTAGTAGGATAAGGAGGGCTTTTATTTCCCTCTTTATATTTTTTCTTCTAAATCTGATATTATGATTGAGTATGCATCACATTTATGAATATAAAAAAGTAAATCATTGTAAAAAATGTTTAAGTGTAAAGAAGAATGGCTTTGGATCAGGACTGACTCATGTAGGGGAGATCTCAAGTATCTCAGGAGGGAGGAGCCAAAGGGCGTGTGCAAGCCATGTTCTAGAACTGTGTCAAGTCCAGAGGGGGAACAGTGGGCTGGAGACCAGAGGACATCATAAAGGTCAGGATTTCTGCAAACTAAGGGGCCCACAACTGGGCTGGAGAGCATAACTGTCAACTCTAACTGGTATTCAAAATGGGAAAACTGAACCTATTTAAAAAGTTAAGATTAGGACAGTGGGTTCAAGTCCTGGCTCTACTGCTTAATAGCTGTATGGCTTTGGGCATGTGTCTTAACCACTCTGAACCTCATTTTTAGAATGCAAATAAAACCACATTCTTTATAGTATTGCTGTGACATTAGATGTGACTGTTATTTTCAAATACCATATGAGGTATGGGGGCACTTGGGCTGTGATGCTACACAATATTATATATATATATGTATGGTGTGTGTGTGTGTGTGTGTATATATATACACCATACATATATATACCTATGAACACACTCTCTTCAAATAACTAGAAAACAAGGAGGTAAGGATGGAATTGTGGTGTGGTGTTATTGACAGCATTGACCAACACCTGTCATTAGCTGTGATCTTTTTGGCCTCTGGGGAAACAGAAGAGACAGAATCTAGCCTGGCTTACAGAAGCTTGGGGCAGATTATCTGTAACACCGTGGAAGCTAAAGCCTGGCATCTCCCACCGCGTTCAAAGGGGCGTACCTTGGGATAAAGCCCTTTCCTCATTGCAGCTTTTCATAGTCTTCTCCTGCCTTCATTCCCCACCCTGGCCCTGCCCCCACAGGACCACCACCAGGACCACCTGGAGCCTTAGTCTGAAGGAGTCTCTGTCACCGTGACCCTCACCTGAAATTTGGGTCTGTTCATCCCGGGAAGTCTCCCCCATCTTTTCTTTGCGTGTTCAGCTTGGCATCCAGGCAGTCAAGGCCCACTTCATGTCCAGCCGGCACCTCAACCGGGAGAAAGGTGAAGCGTCCTGAATGAAATGTTCTAAGGCATTATCGGTTCTCACCAGATGATACTGAGTAAGGGGGCACTCGGGCTGCTACCCTGCACCATTCTACAGAATCAAAGCCAGCCCCGGAAGCCGTGACTTCACCTTTATCTTAGCTCAAGCTGCTGTACCCAAAACACCATAGCCCGGGTGGCTTAAACAACAATTATTTATTCCTCACAGTTCTGCAGGCTGGGAGGTCCAAGATCAGTGTGCTGGCAGATCCAGTGTCTAGAGGGCCCATTTCCTGGTTTGTAGGCAGCCATCCTTTGCTTGTATCCTCATCTGGCAGAGAGAGGAAGCCAGCTGTCCTGTCTCTTCTTTCTTTTTTTTTTCTTTTTTTTTGGCTGCATCGGGTCTTAGGTGTGGGTTGCGGCATACGGGATCTTCTGTTGTGGTGCACGGTCTTCTCTCTAGTTGCGGCGTGTGGGTTTTTTTTTTCTCTCTAGTTGTGGCATGGGGGCTCCAGGGCGTATGGACTCTGTAGTTGGCGGCATGCGGGCTCTCTTGTTGAGGCGCGCGAGCTCAGTAGTTGTGGCGTGCGAGCTCAGTAGTTGTGGCGTGCGAGCTCAGTAGTTGTGGCGTGCCGGCTTAGTTGCCCCACGGCATGTGGGCTCTTAGTTCCGCAACCAGGGATCAAACCTGAGTCCCCTGCATTGGAAGGTGGGTTCTTTACCACTGGACCACCAGGGAAATTACCTGTCTCTTTTTTTTAAAGGCACTAAGCCCATTCATGGGCACTCCACCCTAATGACCTAATTACCTCCCAAAGGCCCCACCTCCTAAACCCATCACATTAGGGATTAGGATTTCAACATATCAGTTATGGGGAGACACAAGCATGCAGTCCATATCAGCATCCCTGCTGCTTAAGCGAGGGGTCCTGAATCATTTTCCCACTTCTGTCTGAAGCCAGTCTAAATGGATTATCGCAACCATCTCCTCTAGTGATGAAGACATCTATGTGCTAGATACTGTGCCCAAGCATTGTCACATGTGGTACATCTGGCTTTCATTGTATTGTGTTTCCTCCAGCAAGAAGAGTTTTGTTTTTCTCCTCTGCTGACTGCTTTTCCCCCTCCTAGGCACATCTTTAGTTTTATGGCTACTAAACTGAGCAAAAGTGGGATGGGAATTCCTGAAGGTGCTATGGAATGTGTTATTTTGGGTGTCTACACCCTCTTTCCCTGCATAGTTGAGGGAGACTAGTTTGCTGGGATGCCCTTGAAATTCAACCCAAAGATTTTCAGCTTAACTTAAATGGTGCTCAGTGACTTCTAAGAGAGAAGAGCATGAAAGGAAATTGCTCTGTTTGCAGCTTAGTGACTCGCCCAAATTCTAGGCTGGTCTGTGAGTTATGCTGCCAAGAGGCCTGTTGCTGATTATGCTGGATGCCCCATAAATTAATGAGGGCTGGACGTGGAGGTGACAACAATCACTGAGTCTCTGGAGCAGAAAATGCAACACTAATACATATGTTTCAGAAATGTCCTTTGTCTATATGTTTGGAGGAGAAAGTGCTGATGAGGATCAATTTCATATTGACTTTAAATTTTTCAGTTGACCCAGAGCCCTTTTTATTAAGTAATGTGCACAAAAACATTTCATCCCAGGCCAACTTGATGGCTTGGAGAATTCCCTTCAGAGTACGGCAACCTGGAGAGAATTAGAAAAGCAATTCATTTATTTACTCTTTTATTCATCCTTTAGTAAATATTTATTGAGCACCTGCTACGTGCTCCGTTCTAGAAACTACGCTAGACGGTGAGCAAGACCCAATCTGCCCTCAAGGAATCTAAAATCTAATGAGCTTGACAGACACATCGATAAATAAGCCTGGCCTAGTGTGATGTGTTTTGGTAGACGTAAGTGCAGGGTATGTGGAAGTAATGAGGATGGAATCAGAGACATCCTGTGTACTTGGTGAGTACTTAGCTCTTGTTGATTGAATGAATGAATGAGTGAGTGAGTGAATCAGATGGCCCTCAAGCTGAGATTTGAAGAGAAGTCAAAATGGAAAAAGAGGTAAAGGGCATTTGGGGCTGAGGAAAAGCATGTGCCAAGACAGCGGGGTGTGATGTTTTAAACATAGCCCAACTGTGAAAGGAAGCAGAGGTGGGCTCCAGGGAGTCAAGAACAGGACATAAGGACCTTGGGTGTTGAGCCACCACCTGTGCAAATAGACGTTCTCATAGAAGGCAGAGTGGACCCAAGGGGCCTTGCACCCCTTTAGAGGACAGGCCTCACCACACAGCAGATTCCTCATCCTGCTACATTATTTTCTGTGTTTAGAGAGTAGATCGTACGAAGGAGGTAGTTGCCCATTGGTTCCTTTGGACACTTTCCTGAAGGGGCACAGCCCTAGAACCAAAGTGCCCACTCTGAGAAAGATCTAGTTTCAAATCCTGGTCCTGCCATCCTACGCTGAGCAGATACTGCTGCTTGCTGCAAAGCCAGCCTCCATCTTCAGTTCTGACTGAATGTTGGGCAAAACAATGTGAAATCTCCCTCTGTTTGCTGCCTCCCTGTACTTTTCTCAGCTCGTCTTTCCCACATTCTTGTTACTGTCTTCCTGTTCATTGGTGCTGCCATTTTGTTTTCTTTTGTTTTAATCTTGTTTGGATCGTCAGGCCAGTCTGGGGAATCTTGAGTATCACTCTTCTGCGCGTGTACCTCTGGGATGTGGTCCCTGGGCTTTGACTTACAGGTTAGAAATTCTGCCGCACTCCCCTGAACTCGATTCAATGGCTGCAGTGGCCGGGCTGATTTATGGCCGTTTCTTTCCATGTTTGATCTTAGCAAACAGACAGCTGTTATAGAGCAGCTTCATTTTACTCACCTGCTGGCATCTTCATGTTTGGTCTAATAGCTTGTTAACTGTTCTGAGGACAGGCACTGCCCTTCCTGGCTACCATGGAGAGATTGGTCTCTATGGAAACCACATCACATCGGGGACCATGCTCATTCTTCAAGGCTTTCCTTCTCCATTTTTCTCTGGTGGCTTCTGGGTAACCTGTAATGGTTGGAGCCCTGCTTCACCCTGCCAGGAAGCCACTGCTAATTTAAAGCCTCTCAAAGGATCTTAACAAGACACACTGCTTTCCTCTGGCCTTGTTGCTTATTCTCTGTCACACCTGGTCCAGGCCTGCAGGGAGCTGTCATCCCTCCTTTATCAGCTCTCTTTTTGGCATTCCCCAGCTATTGTTCTCACTCTCTCTCAGAAAGCTTTGACACAGTTTCTCCAGATCTCTTTGCTCGTTAATGTCTTGCAACAATCGCTCTGAATCCCGGCATTCCACATGTTCTTTTTCCCCTCATTTCTTTTTGTTTATACTCTTTTACTCATCTTTTCAGAAATGACTCTCCCAAGCTGTCTGGTCTTCACCTGTACCAAAGAGATTTTTGTCAGAGACTCATGTAGACTGTTCAGTTATAATATATGAAGAAAGAACTGATTTATGTGTAATAGGACTCTAGAGTGTTTGTTCTGCTGAGTGCATTCAGGGTTCAACAATAATACTACTAGTAATTGTGAGTGTTTATGTAGAGCTGATTATGTGCCAGGCATTGTGGTAATAATCACCTACGTCTTCACAATAATCCTGTAAGGTAAGTACTCTTATTGTCTCCACTTTACAGATAAGGAAACTGAGACACAGAAAGTTAAGGAACATGCCCTAGGGCTCCCAGCTGTTAAATGGCAGAGCTAGGACTTGAACCCTGGTCTCAGAATCCATGCTCTTCACCACTGTACCATACCTTGGGCAGTGACTGTTGATCTCTGTACACATGTTCCCAGAAATGGCCCATTTCTGCGAAGCTACGTTGTACTCCTCAACAAGGTCAAGATTAATTGTCACCTGCTCCGTGAAGCTACCCAACTTCCTCCACATTCACGATATAAGTTCATTTGTTCATTTGACAAACATCAAACATAGTGGTTATAGCCCATTCATTCATCTATTCAACAAGATTTTATCAGGTGGCTTCCGTGTTACTGTGCTAGGCATTATGGCTACAATGGTGAGCAAAGAGCAAGCAGACCCTTCTCTCATCCTACTTATTTTTTTTTTTCTTAACATCTTTATTGGAGTATAATTGCTTTACAATGGTGTGTTAGTTTCTGCTTTATAACAAAGTGAATCAGCTATACATATACATATGTCCCCATATCCCCTCCCTCTTGCGTCTCCCTCCCATCCTCCCTATCCCACCCCTCTAGGTGGTCACAAAGCACGGAGTTGATCCCCCTGTGCTGTGTGGCTGCTTCCCACTAGCTATCTGTTTTACATTTGGTAGTGTATATATGTCCACGCCACTCTCTCACTTCGTCCCAGCTTACCCTTCCCCCTCCCCGTGTCCTCAAGTCCATTCTCTACATCTGCATCCTTATTCCTGTCCTTCCCCTAGGTTCTTCAGAACCATTTGTTTGTTTGTATTTTTTTTAGATTTCATATATATGTGTCAGCATACGGCATTTGTTTTTCTTTTTCTGACTTCACTCTGTATGACAGACTCTAGGTCCATCCCCTACTTATTTTTGAGAAAAGAAAAATAGGCCAGAAGATAGGTAGACAGACAGGCAGATAGAAAGACAAAAGGAGTCAGAGATAGCTGTATATATACATATCTATAAATTATATCTATGGATCTACATTTATAAGCCTCTTTATCTATTGATGAATTAATCCATTGATATTAAGGTTTTTTTCCGGTCAATTTCTTCTGTCTCTTTATATAATAAATCTCTCTTCCTGAGCCTCACATTTAAGATCCTGCATGATCTGGCCCCAGATGACTTTCCTGGCTTATCTCCTACCAGTTCCTGCTTCCTGTTCTCCAACGACCCACTCCAGACCCCGTCTCCCAGAAAATGTTTCCTCGTTGGAAACCATCCAGGCACAATCACAGCACCGTGCTTTAGCTCAGCCTTTTTTCTCTGCCTCAAGTTCCCTTTTCACATTTCCCTTCTCACATTTCTCCTTATCCAAGTCCTTTCCAAACACCAAGGCCAAGTTCCATCACCCTTCTCTGTGGAACTGCTCCAACATCCCCTTATCCACATTCCCACCAACAAGGAATCGGTCTGTATGTCCTCTGTGCTCCAGTGACACCGGACACACCCCTCTGTGACAGCGTCTGTGACTCTAAGCCCAGCTGTCCATGTGCACGTTTGTTCTCCTGACTAGGACTGCAGACCCCCTGATGGTGAGGAACAGGCCTTATTGCTTGCTGTATTTGAAGAACCTAGGACAGTGCCTGGTAGATACTAGACTTTTATTTTTTTATAATTAAACTATTATTAATAATACTAACTTTGAAAGTATATGATTGCCATCTGTATCTGACACTCTGCTAAGCATTTCACTTGTTTTATTACATTTTTCAGTCATAAGAATCTTATAATGTAGATTATGATAGAGAAGCTCCAGTTTACAGATGAGAGACTAAGGCTCAGAGAGTGTATGGTACCTGCCCGGGTCACACGCCCCTAAGCAGCAGAGCCTGTCTAGATCCCACGGGGACTTGTTGTACGGCATGTGAGAGTGCAGTCTGTTTGCTCTCTGCTCCTCATTGTTGCCCCAGCGTCTAGCACAGTAACCCTGAAGACACTTGATCAAATCCTGTAGACTGGATGAATGAATGTTCTGTAGCCAGTACCCGTTGATGTTGGAGGAATGAACAATGAACTTATATCTTGAGTCTGGAGTAAAGTAGGGATCTAGAAGTGCTTTCACTTTCATATATAGTCTTACACACACACACACACACACACACACACACACACACACACACACACACACACACACGGAAACCAGAGAAGGATTCTATAAAATTCTGATAAGATGACCACTGGCTGCAAGCTGTATGTTTTTATTTTTTATAGCAGTTGCCTTTGGGTTTAGGTGAGGTTGCTAGCAGATCCAGAACAGTCTTTTAGATGTTTGTAGTCCAGAAGAGTCAGACTTTGTAGTCAACAAAGCCAGTATTAATTCCAGCCTTGCCATGGCCTCTGTGTGACGTTGGGCCAGTTAACCCCTCTGAAGTTCAACATAGTGATTAATGTGTGAGAATCAGATGGCCTGGCTCTAAGATTACTGTCTGTGGGATCTTGGGGAAGATACTTAACTTCTCTGTGCTTCAGTTTCCCTACCTGTAAAGTGGTTGTAATAATATCATTTCCCTCATAAAGCTGATGTGAGAATTAAATGAGTCAGTTCATCTGAAGCCTTTAAAATAGTACCTGACACCCAGAAAAGTATAATTAGCTCTTAGATAATTCTATCTATTTCAGAGTGATGTAGTGAGAATTAAACGATTAATACATTCATGAAGCATCTAGACTTCTAAAGCTTAGGCTCAGAACTGGTACTACATCACTTCCACCATACTCTCTTGGTTAAAATTGCAGAACAAGCCCAGATTCGGGGCTATGGAGGGGACGAAGTAGGGATCTAAATGCAGGAGGAGAGATTCATCAGGGACCACAGAGGGGTAGCCTGTCACAGCATTAATAGAAGAGGTGACATGGGCTGTAGATCTGAGTTGGTGTCAGTGGGTATTAAAGAGGCAAAATGGATATCAGTAATTTCACACGTTGACACTCACCTATTCTACTCTCGAAAGAGCCCTCAGGCCCTCCCCTCAGAACCCGTTCCTCATTTTCTACAGCATTGTAACCAAGTGTTAGTATATGCTTCACACAAGAAATCAGAAGAATGTTTGAGAGATGGAATTGTTTCTAGAGACAGGTCCCCTGGCAACAAAAAAGGGAAAAATGACAAAAGACAAAACATGAAACACTATAATAAAATGAAAAAAAAAATCCTACAATGAAGGGGAAATGAGAGCATTTGCCACAGACTGGCATACAGACAAGCATGTATTTTGCATGTGTGCTGTTTCATCGGAAGCTGGATTGATACTGCATACCGTAGCCTTTCCAATCCCTCTATCGGGGATGAAGAGGAGGAGAAGGGGTTGTATTGCTGATCCTTCCCCAAGGAGGCAGGGGTTGTCTCGTTCACAATGGAATCCCCATGACTGGCCCTTAATTGGTGCTTTGTAAGCATTCGTTAATGGTATTGTCAGCCATTTATTTGAATGGTTTGCTATTTGCTGGTGCTATACTAAATGTTTTCCAAATATCATGCAATTCCTTAAACTAATTCCAATGAGTTTAAAAATCCTTTTCAGCAATATCAATTTTTTATCTTCATTAGGATCACCTTTTTATAGATGAGGAGATTGAGACTTGGGAACATGGGTGTTTGCTGAGTTGGCCAAGTTGGGATATAATAAACTAATATGGTTCTGTCTCCTAATCCAGTGTTCTGTTTCCTTTCCCCAGACATCCCAGATTATAAGTAGTTCCGTCCAGAGCATTTACTCATTGACCCCATTTACTGAGTCTGTGCTAAGTGCCTGAGAGTCTTAGACCAGTCTCTGCTGCATACTCATTGATTTTGATCTGACTATGTGCTGTGCATTTTGATCTACACGATATAAATTCATTTTCACAATTGCCACGTGAGGTAGAGACTCTTGCTGGTGCTGCCAATGAGAAACTTGAGCTCAGAGAGGTTAAGTGAATTTCCCAAAGTCCTGCAGTTGGATGGTGCCAGAGCTGAGATCCAAACACGAGTCTTTGTAATGCCTAAGCCCATGGTCTTTCCATTATATCACGCTACTTCCTTCGTCTTCCTCCTACAAGATGGCCTTTCAGCTGTACTCCAGTCATCTTCCCATCATGCTGGACCCAGAGCTCTTTCCAGACCCAAGTGCAGAGCCTGGAATCGAGGCTGAAGATGTGTCTGCACTCACAGGCGGTGTCAGAGTTTTCTGTGCCAAATGCCTAGACCTATACATAGGTATAGGCTAACACTGAGCATCTCCTGTATGCATCTAGCATTGGGCATGCTATTTACATCAGTATTGCATGGCAACCTCACGTCAAACTTACAACGTTGATACTATTGCCCCATTTTACAGAGGAGGAAACAGAGGCTAAGAAGGGACAAGTACCTTTCCCAAAGTCATTTACTCTGCCCAACTCCAAAGTACTATTTCCTCTCTCAGATGCCTCAGAGAGGGTTTGAATTATATAGAACACTGTCTAGGGAAACTTTATGAAAAAGGTGAAGCCTGAGCTGTACCTTGGAAAATGTATCATGCAGACAAGATAAGTCTGCTGAGGGCCAACGAGCCTGCTATTACAGTTGTGATTAGGTTTCCATGTGTTTCTCAAATCAGATGTGTAAATATAATCAAAAACATTTCTCTTTGCAGCACAGACCTCCAGCAGATTCCACCCGGCATCGTAGTTCTGAGGAAAGATAATAAATTAACTCTAATTAGCTTTCCTGCGCATCGAGGCACGTTTCTCCCGTTGCCGCTTTGCAAACAGGAGAGAGGGGGACTCTGCTGGGCTTTTCCTAAGGAAAATGGTCTGCAAGGGGATGGTGGTAGCGGGTTTGGCACATGACTTTCGGTTCTGCATCACCTTGTGCTGCTGTGCACAAGCTTTTTGTACTCCTTGGCCTTTGGTTTTTCCCTCTTGTAAAATGACGAGCTCAGACTAGATTCTTTCTTCTCTTACACAGTAAGAGTCCATGAATCTACTGTCCTGGAGGATTTCCCAGCTTGAAGCACCAACTGCTTTTGTATATGCAGTAGAGTTATTGAGTATTCACTGTTTATCAGGCATTGACCTAGATATTGGAGGTATAAAGATGAGTAAGAACTGGTGTCTGTCTGTCTTTTTTTTTTTTGACCGTGGCAGAACCTGCCTCATGATTTTATATTTTATTTTTTGAATTTTATTTTATTTTTTTATACAGCAGGTTCTTATTAGTTATCTATTTTATACATATTAGTGTATATATGTCAATCCCAATTCATTCCCCGCCCCCCGCTTTCCCCCCTTGGTGTCCAAACGTTTGTTCTCTACATCAGTGTCTCTATTTCTGCTTTGCAAACTGGTTCATCTGTACCATTTTTCTAGATTCCACATATATGCATTAATATACGATATTTGTTTTTCTCTTTCTGACTTACTTCACTGTGTATGACAGACTTTAGGTCCATCCACATCTCTACAAATGACTGAATTTCGTTCTTTTTTATGGCTGAGTAATATTCCATTGTATATATGTACCACATCTTCTTTATCCATTTGTCTGTCAGTGGGCATTTAGGTTGCTTCCATGACCTGGCTATTGTAAATAGTGCTGCAGTGAACATTGGGGTGCATGTGTCTTTTTGAATTAGGGTTTTCTCAGGGTATATGACCAGTAGTGGGATTGCTAGGTCATATAGTTGTTCTATTTTTAGTTTTTTAAGGAACCTCCATACTGTTCTGCATAGTGGCTGTATCAGTTTACATTCCCACCAACAGTGCAAGAGGGTTCCCTTTTCTCCACACCCTCTCCAGCATTTATTGTTTGTAGATTTTTTGATGATGGCCATTCTGACTGGTGTGAGGTGATACTCATTGTGGTTTTGATTTGCATTTCTCTAATAATTAGTGATGTTGAGCAGCTTTTCATGTGCTTCTTGGCCATCTGTATGTCTTCTCTGGAGAAATATGTTTTTAGGTCTTTTGCCCATTTTTTGATTGGGTTGTTTATTTTTTTAATATTGAGCTGCATGAGCTGTTTATATATTTTGGAGATTAATGCTTTGTCCGTTGGTCTCTGTTTTTAAGGAACTCTCATTCTAGTAGAGAGAAAAATAATAACCGCTACTTATTCCTGTGTACCAGGGACTTGGCCATGCCCATCAAATATGTTATCTCATTTAATTCCTGCAAGAGACCTTTGAGATAGTATTGTTATCTGTCTTTTAGAGATGGAAAAATAGTCTCTGAGACATTAAGTCACTTTTCCACAGTTTCACTGCCAGTATGAATGGAACTCTAATTCAATTCAGAGCCTGGTCTCTTAACCACTGGATTAGATCATCTCTTTCAGAAAGTGTTAGAAGCCATAAAAGTAAGAGACAGCAGATCATAAGGAGGCCATGGGCTGGTGAGTTATATTCCATGTGGGTGATTAAGAATAGCTTTAGTTAGGATGGTGTTTGAGTGGAATCTTGAGGGAAAGATGGGTTTTTAATCTGTCAAGATGGAGGAGGAAAATATTTTAGTTGGAAGAATAAAGACATAGAGGTAGGAAAGACAAAGAGTGGGCATGGGTGAGGAAGAGGATGCTGTGTGAAAGAGAGCCTAGTGGATCATAAGACTGGGTGCTATGCTTCATTCATTCAATGGCGAATTGTTATTGAGTGCCTACTACGTGTCAGGCACAGTTGCAGTCTCTGGGAAGGACACAACGTACAATACAAATTCCAATACTCTAGTGTGGGGGTTCTCAACCGAGGGCAGTTTTGCCCCCAGGTGACATTTGGCAATGTCTGGAGTTAGTTTTGTTTGTGACAACTGGGATGGTATCACTGGCATCTAGTGAGTAGAAGCCAGTGGTGTTGCAAAATATCCTACAATGCATAGCACGGTCCCCCACAACAAATAATTATTGCTCCTTTTAAAATGTCAGTAGCCCTAGTGGAATGACAAGCTGGGGACAGGTCATGAAGAACCTTGCAGGCCAGGCTGAAGAATTTGCCCATGCCTTTTCCAGATCAGGTGACCTCATGCAACCAAACATAACAGCAGAAATGACAATAGCAGACCCTTTCCATTGCAAATGACCTCCCAGAACAAAAGACATCATTTCAGTTGCCTCAGTTATTTTATTACAGGCCTGGGATGACCTGAAAATGCAATTCTACCACCTCTGGTTCAGGACCACTCAGGGCTTATGAGAATATACACTCACACTCCCCCACCCCCAAAGGGATGGCTTCTCCCTTCTTAATCAAATTAAATAAATAGTATCTCTGCAGAAACTCCGCACAGCTAAGGAATTGATTACAAATGACCCAATCTCATGGTTCTCCCCTGAAAAGGAAATAGACTAAACCATGTCTAACCCTCTTCACCCTGAACATTTTGAAGTACTGGAGCTGGGCCAGAGTCTATTTATTAAGTTAAGCAATATTTACTGGATCTAGCTTGTGAGTGTCAATATGGTGGAACTTAACTGCCTTTTAAAATGAAAGTCTACTTTTCATGATCATCTCAAGTATCCAGTGCTATTTTGCTTCTCTACAGCTGGTTAAGAAACAGGGAAACAGGGATTTAGTTGTGGCTTCGAGGAAACTTCAGGTGGCAGTCTAAGAAAGACAAGATAGCTGTCAGGCACTTCGAGGTGGGCATCTCTGAAACAGCACAGGCTCTGCAATCTGGCATGCCCATTTGGACACCAGCTTTGCCTTTCACTCTGCAGCCGTGGACGAGTCTCTTAACCTCTCTGAACCCTAGTCTCTTTACCAAGAAAAACGGAGATCCAAATGCCTCTTAGAATTGTTGTTAGGATAATTGTGGTGAGGAAATGGGCACGAAGCACCATGCCTAGCCCAGAGCAAGCCCTCAGTAAATTGTAACTGATATCAGATCATTTTCCCACCCAGATTTGTCTGCAGGGCTGTGGAGTCTGGCAGAAAAAACGAGGATCTGCTCTTGAGGTTTAGTTACTTTTCTTGTCAAGGGCAGGAGAGAGGGGAGATTTCTTGTGCACTAGAGAGAGGCTTCTTAGCAATTCATACAGTTCAGGCCAAGTCTCTGGGTCCAGGCAGAGGCTGGCAGGTAAGCTCTCCACCAGGTCGGAGGGAATAAGAAAGAAAATCAATTAAAAGGGCCTTTCAGGGAAGGAGGGGTGGCAAACGCCCAGGGTTAATCCTGATGGGAGATCTATATTTCCATAACAGGCGAGGCTTTCCCTTTAACCCACTGGCACCGCGAGTTGGAGTTTTCTGGGGTGAAGTCCATTACTGGCAATGGGTGTGCCACGTGTGATTAATGACCCTGGTTACGGGCCGGTTAGCAACGGAGAGCTCCATCCATCTCACTTCATGGAAGCATCACACACCATTTATTGTCTGCGGCCAGGATGTGTTCTTTTGCAATTAGGTAAATGCCTTCTTTCAGAATAGATGTGCTAATTCCTCCATTACTGCCCCCATGCCTCTGTCCCACACTCAGTGGCGGAGAGAGAAGGCAAGGCCTGGGACAAGTCTGAGATGGAGACTGTATCAGGTGCTGTTTCATGACCTCAGATAAATATGGTCCAGGAGCTTTTGCCTGCTCTCAGCTACCTCTTTTCAAAGGAACATGCAACCCAGCGAGTCCACAAATATGATGACTTTAAAATCCACCCAAGGGAAAGAAGGAAGGGCAAAGCATGTTAAATGAATCCCGTGCTCATTTCCTGGTGTCCAAAGAAACCCTCACAACTAATTGTTTTAAATAGCAACTATGATTTCTGGGGGGGCCTCCTCTGTGTCAGGCACCGTTCCCCCCTCATAAGAGCTCTACCAGGCATGCCCGATTACTATCTCCAGTGTACAATCAGGGAAACTGAGGTGTAGAAATGAGAAGAAAATTCCTCTGTGTTGGACCCCTAGGAAATAACCAAGTTGGGCCTCACAGGCTCGTTCCAAAGCTGTGCACTTCACCGCTCAGCTATCCTGCAGTTCTGTCTCATTCATAGATGAACGTGGGCCGGCAAAGGAAGAGTGACAAACCACAGATACGTGTTTCTTGAAGAGAACCCACCATACACAAGGAAAAGGAGAGCATTACTTTATTTCACAGTTATTTAGGGAATGCCCACTATGGCCAGGCACTGTGTAAGTTCTGAGAATATAACAGCAAAGAAGATGAACGGTTACAGAGCTCACCCTCATAGCAGTAACAACGACAGCCAATAGTTATGGTTTATTATACGCCTTGGGCTACACTAAGTATTTTACCTACCTCGTCTTGTTCAATCTTCACTATAATCAACAAAGGATGCATTATAATTATCCATATATTTCAAATGAGGAATTGGTGGCAAAGAAAGTTATATATAACCTGGTCAAGTATTAAGACCCCACCAGTTGATTGTAGATGGATGCTTTGAATCCACAGCCTGATTCTAGCTGTGCCTTCAGAAACTGAATAAGTCATTGCAAGTGTGTTGAGATTTCCTGAGAGCATGGCAGAGAGCAGATAGAGGGGTATGGAGATGGAGGTGATGTGTGCTTAGGACAGCAGGAAGTAGCCTAGTCTGGGGGTGCAAGGAGAGAGCCCAAAGTGAAAGGGAGTGAAAGGAAATCCCGTGAAGAATGGGGACTGAGGAAAAGAGGAGGAAGATGGAGAGTTTATCATGTTCATTGAGCCTTGAAGAGCATGACATTTTTTAGGCCTAGAGAGACCACTGTCACTGGAGTGTTGAGACCATGGGGACAGCCTGATAT
Source organism: Kogia breviceps (assembly GCF_026419965.1). NCBI lineage: Eukaryota > Metazoa > Chordata > Mammalia > Artiodactyla > Physeteridae > Kogia > Kogia breviceps. The sequence goes on from NC_081310.1 coordinate 153,328,318, forward strand.
AAAGCCGGGTATGTGGGTCAGGAGGCAACTTACGTAGGCCTAGTAGGCTGTGTTCAAGATTTTTGAATTTCATCATACAGAGCTTAAGCCAAAGCGGGAGGGGCTGTGTGAGAGCATCTAGTAAGCCACCAAAACTGTGTGGTCCTCACTCCATACTATGGGCTTGGCCCTGTGGGCAGCTGTCTAAACAGGGACTGCCTTTTCTGCCCCACCCCCTTGCTTTCAAGATGTGGGCACATGATTCCTGCCTGACAAGGAATGTGAGTGGAAGTGATGTATATCCCGGCTGGGGGTTTGAAGAAGCAGGTATGCCTTCTCTGGGGCTCTTTTGATGTTACCACTTCTCGAAGAAGGCAACTCTGAGTCACAAGGTAGAAGGAGCCTGGGTCGCTAACTCACCATGGGGCTCGTAGCTCCGTGAGGATGGGATTGCTTTGTGAATGAGAAATAAACTTCTACAGGCTTAAGCCACTGAAGTGTTGAACTGTATTTGATACAGTAGCTAGCATGAGAATAACTAATTACGGGGACTTGATTTGAATTTTAAAGGGATTACTCTGACACAGTAGAAAGAATGGAGAAGAGCAGGAGAGGATTGGAAGACCCATGGTCCAGGCGGGCAGTGATGGTAGCTTAGACCAGTCCTAAGAGTCCAGCAGCCCTGTGCTCCACAGCAAGACTTCTTTAAATTCTCCAGTCTGATGGTACATGAAGCAGAGGGAGTGACTTGCAAAAATGTCAAATTCAATTTTTCCAGAGTAATTCTAGGTATTTTATCTTTATGTAGTATGTACTTTCATGATTCACATGAAAGCAGTGCAACATGAAACCATGACAAAACAACGTTTCATCAGAAATGAGCAAGGAAGGAACTGGATATGGGGCCGTTAACTGTGAAGTAAAAATAACTCATCCCAAGTCCACTGCTGGGGCTTCACGAACCGATGCACCCTGACTTGGCTACTAGGTGATTCTGAGCTCGGGATCGAAGGTCAGACAGATCTGGTGGAGCTGAGTCCCTTCCTCAGCTGATCATTACCTGTGGGTGCACTTTCTGCACCTTACGTGGTCTCAGTCTCAGTTTTATCAGCGGCGAAATGAGAGTAACACGAGCACCTGCCTCGTGGGGTTGCTATAAGGATGAAAGCACTTAGTCAAGATCATGGTGCATAGGAAAGACTCAATAAGCAGAAGCGATGATTATGTTATCGTTATCAGTATTCCATTATGGAAAGAGACTTACTGAGCCCTGGCTTCACCTTCAGTCTCTTATGAATTATAGCCCTTATCCCTTCTTCTCCAGAAGGGAGTCTTCTTCTTCAATCCCCACCTGGCTCATTCTGGTTTCTACCGACCTCAAACAGTGCCTGGTACCACCACCGCCCCCTGCTCTGCTTTACTTTTGCTTCTGAGCAAACGTCGCTCCTGATTTTATATGTCTTCCTTGACGTATTGATGTTCTGTCTCATTCCACTGGAATGTGAGCTCTGTGAAAGCAGGGATTTTATCTCTTGCTCACAGCTGTATCTCCAGCATCTAGAATAGTGTCTGCCATAGCGTAGGAGCCCAGTACAGATTTGATGAATACAAAGAAGAATTAATGATGATTTTATCACACGTGCACAATGTTCCAAATCCTAGCTTTACTTCAGATCTTCCTGTTTCCTTTTTCCTCTGTGGTGCCCTAGTGGATCACTTATCAACCCAAAGCCTGTGTACAAATTTATTCTTTTTCTCTTCTCTGAAAGCTACACTCCCACCATCTCCAGTTCCTAATCTGCTTCCACAGAAACCCCGTGCCTGAGACAAAGAATCTGCAGCCTTACCAGAAGGGGTGACAGACCCTGTCTTGAGTGCTTAGCAGTTCCCTGTGGCATTCAGTGCTGGTGCTGTGGAATTTATGTGCTTCCACACCATCCAGGTTATCAAAGCCTGCAGATTAGAATTACGGCTCAGAAAACTGCCCTGGACCACAGGGCCATCTTGTTATGTGATCACATGCTTCCACCAAAAAAATGTTAACAGTTCTATTGAGGTATAATTGGCATATAGTAAATATACATATTTAAAGTTTACAATTTGATGAGTTTTGACATATGCATCCACCTGTGAAACCATTACCACAATTAAGATAATCAACATTTCCGTCAAAGCCCAGATTTACCTTATGCTCCTTTATAATCTAACTCCCCTCATTTCAACCTCCCATTCCCCCCCACGCACAACACCCATACCCAGGCAACCACAGGTTTGATATCTGTCCCTCCAGTTACTTTGCCTTCTCTAGAATTTTATAAAATTTGAATCTTGCGATATAAAATCTTTGGATTCTTTCTTTCATCATAGTTACTTTGACATTCATTCATGCCATCAAGTGTATCAATGGTTTGTTCCTTTTTAGTGTTGATTAGTATTCCATTGTATGGATTCACCACGTTAGTTCATCTGCTCAACTGTTGGACGCTTGGGCAGTTTCTAGTTTCCGGTTATAACCCATAAAGTTCCTATAAACATTTGTATAATGTCTTTGTGTAGACATATGTTTTCATTTTCCTCAGGCAAATAACCTGAAAATGGGATTGCTGGGTTGTGTGATAGGTGTATGTTGAATGTGGGTTGCTCTTATGGAAGTGTCACGATCTGTCACTGGTCCATCCATTCAAGTCTGGTTGACAGATATTTCACTTGGAAATATGTATATATATTTGTGTGTGTGTGTGTGTGTGTGTGTGTGTGTATGTATATGTATTTAGAAGCTAAGGGAGCTTTAGGAATTATTTGTTTACATCCCTGTTTAAAAGATTGGAAAACGATGGCTCAACACGTTTAAATAACCTGCCCCAGTTTCCTGGTAGCTTAGAGAACTTCCATTCCCATAGTGGATTCAATAATCTGCTTGACTTAGTAGCAGTGAAAAGACAACTAACTATCTATATAGATGAACTCCGAACCACTTTTCTTAGTCCAGCTATTGCAAAGTAAGGCACTTCTGTACACTACTGGTCTTAGCTGCTCCATGAGTTCCCTAAGCTCTGTGATGTGGATAGGTGATAATTAGCGCTCAGATTTAACAGAAGAAAGCCACTCTCTTTGAAGTTATTTACTGACACAGATCTCCAGCTCCCAGCTGCTGGACCTAACTTCTGCCAGGACAGATGATTCTTGGGGGCTGGCTGCGGTAGCCAACCCAGCCAGGAAGCTGAGACTTAGGACTGAGTGACTGATGGAATTCATTTCAGGTTCTCTCTCTGCTTCGAGCAACTCCTTCGAATCAGGCTCCCTGAGGTAAGAAGTCAGGGAGACAATGGCCAAAAGGCATCTTAGTGTTACCTGATTAAGAATAAACTGAATTCGGGGAAACTGGTCACTCCACTAACCTCAGGGGTACTTAGTCACGTGGGCAATTCTTAGGGAGATCCCGTTCCCTGACACTCAGGGATTGTGATTCCAAGTGCGGAATGCAGACCTGTCATTGCTCAGAACCCTGTGCCCAGAGCTTTAGCCTCCTCTCTAGCTAACAACCTATTTTCCATCGGGCCCTTCTGCAGGGGCTTGTCATTTGAGTCCTGACGGAGAAAGAGATGGCCTGTAAAGGCAAAGACATGAAGACAGAGCTTCCCTAAGTGGCTGACACGTCTGTCCTGCTCTGTGCCTTTTAACTGGGATTCCAAAACTTGGACCTACTTCCTGGCCTGGGCTCCAAATGATTCATCTCCACCAGTTCACCTGCTGACATTATTTCTCATCTCCCTGCCTCTTGACTCCCACATTTATTTCCTCTTAATTGTTCAGATTTGCTGCTTAGACCAAACATGTGGAACCGTTCCTCTGCTTGGCCTCTACTTTCCTTCTCAACCATAGTTATTATTGCCATTTTAATGTTATATTTAATACATATTATATATCAAGGATATTCTGTTTGCCAGCCAATTTACTAGGTATTTTATATTCACTGCTCTCATCCGTTCAACAACCTTGCAAGATAAGCTGTAAAACACCCACTTTGCAGATGTGAAAACTGAAGCCTATTGAGGTAAATGATTTATTCAAGTCCTCAGAGCTAGGAGGCAGTAGACCAGGGGGCCTTCAAGCCGTGTCTACTTTGCTCCAAAACTTTGCATAATGCTGTATAATTCACCTGCATCCTTTGGGTCGTTCTGCTGTTGGTTTCTCCAAGCTAACTAGTACAACTACAACCTCTGGAACACTTTTACCTGCCCTGACAATGAGCTCTGTTGGTATTAGGAATGGGAAGCATTTCCTGAAACCAACATAGAGATTAAAGTGAAAATAAATAAGGGGGGTGGGGTGGGTAGATAAGCTTCAATGTGATTTCAAATATCCATTTCACCAATATGAATACCAGGGCCATACCTAGATGAAGGTAAAAGCTATTAAATAAAGGTCTCTAGTTAGCATCCTAGTATGCTAACGTCCCTTCAACTAAATATAACACCAGCAATATATTTAGTTTACCTCTTGCATTCATATTCTGATATTCAGAGCTTTTTCATATCCCTAATTTCAAGTGGGCTCCAGAACAACACTTATTATGGTCCCCATAATTCAAACAAGGAAAACATTTCAAAGAGAAGTTAAAAGACTTCCTTAAGGACACAGCAGTTTACTGTGTAGTCAAGTAAAGGGTAGAAGTAACTAGATCCTGGTCCTTCAGATGCTTAGATTTGTGTTTTTGTCAAATGTAGCATGGAAAAAAAAGAGTATTTTGAAGGGAACTAGTATTCGTTGAATACCTACTTAATACAGAATGTTGTCACTTGTATTTTATTTTAACGCATTACATTCATCCATTATGTTCAGAGCATTAGCATGAAGTAGGTACCGTTAGTGTTCTTCATTTTCTAGGTCAGGAAACTGAGGTTCAGAAAGTTTAGGCAACTTGTCCAAGGTCATAGGAGTCAGAGAGTCAGGGTTACACAAAGGAGTGTCCGACTCCAAAGCCTCAAGGCTTCCTCATGGCGAGGCATGCTTCTCTTCTCCATAGTATCCAAGATGCCTGAAGAATCGCACTCAGAACACAAGGGCGCACCCCAGACTATCCTGCTGGTTGCTAGGTAACATCTGTTTGGCTCCACCTGGTAAATATCCTCATAGTTATCTTGCCAACAGGTGCAGGTAATCAGGATGGTGGTTAAGCAGGCACTTGTTTTCAGAAGACTGGGCCTGGTTTTGAAAAGCCACAGAAGTACCTTCGGATGATTAAGATCCAGGGTCCCACAGCTTTACAATGACAGCATAAATATTGTAGGCTGGATGGACAAGCACCAAATGGGGATATTCCCTACTGCCTTGTGAGAAAGCTGCCACTGGCGAGGACTTCCAAAACAAATGAACACCGCATAGGCCAGAAGAAAAGGCCCAGGAAGAAAAAGCCCCAACTCCAACTGGAGTTGGTGAACGTCATTCCCCCGGGAAGCTGGTTGTGCCTGGTGGAAAGCAATCTAGGGGGCTAACTCCAGCATGACTGCCCTGGTCCTGGTCTTTGGCCACTTCACTGGGTGACCTGCTGAGCCAACAGAAGAGGAATCCTGCAGCTGTGGACCAAGACCTAAATACTTATGCCCACTGGCTCAGAGACATGCTGCAGTGGGACTGGGGCACAGGTGTCGGGGACTCGTTTGTTTCAGCAGCACTTGGCTACGACTAAGGAGACTGGCCACAGAGCACCCGGGTTGCAAGCACGGACTTAACGCAAACGCACCTGTGCTCAGAGATCTGCTCCTCCAAACTCTTTGTTATTGGGCAAGTTATTTACCACGTCTGAGCCTATTTTTCTCATCTGTTGAACAGAGATGGTACCTTAGGTGATTGTTGTAAGATTTAAATAATACTTTTTAAGTCTCAGCACAACAGTACATCCTTAACAATAATTTATTATATTACATATAATATACATTATATATTATGTATGATATACCATATATTATAAACACTATCTTATACGTTATGTGTTATATGTGCTATAAAATATATACACATGTTATTATTACCATTATTAATATTAATAATAACAATATATTATTATTATTACCATCATTTCTTACCAGAAGTCAAACATTTTTTAGGAACAGGAGAGACACAGAAGTCCAGGATTTTTCTCAAGGTAGCAATCATCTCTTCTAGAACTCGACCAAATGGTTATTTTCTCTCTGCTTAAATGCTCCCATTGATGGGCAGCCCAGAAGCTCATGTGGCCATTTATTTCATTCCATTTATTGAACAGCAATGGAAAATAATTCACTAAACTGAGACAGTCTGCCTCCCTGTGATTTCAACCCTTTGGACCCACTTCTCCTCCCTCAGATAACAGAATAAAATAGTGCTAATACTTATTAAACTCTTACTCTATTCCTAGCATTGGTCAAAGAAATCTATTCACATTCACTCACTTAACTCTGACAACAATCCACTGAACTAGTTAGTTATCTTGATTTTACAGATTGGAAAATTGAGGAAACAAAGTCACCTTTCACGTGCTTGGCTTGAAGTATTTAAAGTTAGAGTTTGTTTCATTCATTGAACTGAAATTTACTGAATATTTTCAATATGTAAGATTGTTCTGTTCTAGTTTCTAGCAATATAGAAGGGAATGCAAGAAAACTGCTCCACTCAGGGAACTTGGAAAAGAGATTGAAAAGGCAAGTCACAGACTAGAAGAAAAGCAAACTTATGGTTACCAAAGGGGAAAGGTGGGAGGGAGGGATGAATTATGAGTTTAGGATTAACATATACACACTACTATATATAAAATAGATCATCAACAAGGACCTACTGTATAGCACAGGGAACTCAATACTCTGTAATAACCTATAATGGAAAAGAATCTGAAAAAGAATAGATATATGCATGTGTATAACTGAATCACTTTGCTCTACACCTGAATCTAACACAGCCATCTGCCTCTGGAGATTGTAAATCAACTATGCTCCAAAATAAAATTTAAAAAGCTGAAAAATATCATAAAATGGAAAATTACATAAATAAATAGATAATATCTGTAAAAGGTTTATCTGACAAGGACCTTGTATCTGGAATAAGTAAAGAAATTCTTACCACTCAAAAATATGATAATCCCATAAACTCCACCAAAGAAAAAATAAAGATGACAAACACATGAAGAGATGCTAAAAATCATTAATAGGGAGCTACAAGTTAAAAGCACAATAAGATACCATTATAACCCACTAGACTAAGAGTAAAGAGAGTAGACAGACTAATCGTACTAAGTGTTGGGAAGAAAAAAGAAGAACTGGGACTCACATACACTGCTGGTAGGAATATGAAATGGTACAACTACTGTGGAAAAGAGTTCCCTCTTGATAACTCATGTTATCTTTCCAAACTGAGAACAAATGAAACATCCTGCATGATTAGAGAGTTGAATGATCTTGTTATGTCACTAATCAGCTGTGCCAGTGAGTAAGTCACCTCCCCTCTCTGGGCTTCAGTTTCCCCATTGATAAAATAAGAACCTTGGACCAGGTAATGTCTAAGATCTTTTCCTACGTTAACTTCTGTGGCTCCATGTTGACAAAATTGCAATACTTTAAAAATACTTTTATCTTGATTAATGACTTGTGTGTGTGTGGTTCGCGGGCCTCTCACCGTTGTGGCCTCTCCCGTTGTGGAGCACAGGCTCCGGACACGCAGGCTCAGTGGCCATGGCTCACGGGCCCAGCCGCTCTGCGGCATGTGGGATCTTCCCGGACCAGGGCACGAACCCGTGTCCCCTGCGTCGGCAGGTGGACTCTCAACCACTGCGCCACCAGGGAAGCCCTTGATTAATGACTTTTATCAAACCTTAAACGTTTTTCTATAAAGCCCAAGTCCAACCTTTAGCATAGTGCCTGGTACACAGCTAGTACTGAGTAAATGGTAGTTGAGTGAATAATTCCCACCTACATCCATCTTATATTTTTCACTTGCTTCAACTTTCTAGCTGTGTGACCATTAACAGATTGCTTAACTTTTAAACTCAGATTCATCATCGATAAAATGGTGGTCATAATAGTACCTGTATCAAAGGATTGTTATGAGGATAAAATGAGTTATTATATGTAAAGTGCTTACAACAGTGCCTGGCACACAGAAAGCCCTATATAAGTGTTAACTGTCATCATTGTCACCATCATCACTACTTATTCTATTATTCCTCATATATTTCCATTGTCCTCAGAACCCTTCTCCAGATGTCAGTGTTATTGAGTTAATCCAGATGTTACTTTCTTGAGACTCCTCATGATGCTATGGTCAGTGTTTCACTTTTATGGTTAACCCTGTTTAGCCGTATTAAGAATTAAACCTAAGATTTTTTTCTCAGCACTTTTGGAAATGAATTTTTCTTTGATAATGCCTACTTGCTTTTCTTAAATCATTTCCAATTACAGTGTCACATAGTTGCTTTACTCTCAAGTTTCTCATCCTTCTATACTTTTTTTTTTTTAATTTACTTTTGGCTGCTTTGGTTCTTTGTTGCTGTGCGCAGCTTTCTCTACTTGCAGCAAGCGGGGGCTACTCTCCATTGCAGTGCGCGGGCTTCTCATTGCGGTGGCTTCTCTTGTTGCGGAGCACGGGCTCTAGGCACGCGGGCTTCAGTAGTTGTGGCTTACGGTCTCTGGAGCGCAGGCTCCGTAGTTGTGGTGCACAGGCTTAGTTGTTCCATAGCACGTGGGATCTTCCCGGACCAGGGATCAAACCCGTGTCCCCTGCATTGGCAGGCAGATTCTTAACCTCTGCGCCACCAGAGAAGCCCTATGCCTTCTATACTCTTACCAACTTCTTTCTTTGGCTTAGACAAGGCCCTTCCTTCCTCCCTCTAACTTCTGAGACAACATCAGTGACACCAGTGAACACCCTTAGAGATGCTTGTGTTTTAGCTGAGTGGGGCTCCCATCAAATATCTGCATGGGTCACGTGACCACAGCAGCTTTCATTCAGTCAGTGAAAGTGCATTTATGGAGCATCTTCTTCATGCAGGCTCTGTTCTAAGTGCTGATTATTAGCTTTACACTCCGAGTGTATCATCCAAAGCCCCTCATAGACCCAGTCCTCAGATAAACACATCCCCACTGAGACCCTTCTGTGAGAGGTATAATACACTTTTATAGATGTTGGTCATAAGCTTTTTGTATGTACAGTAGCTACTTCATTGACAGGGGCGAGGTGCTGGAAATAAAACACTATATACAGCATGCTGGTTGCCCTTGAATAGCTCTTTGTCCCATGGGGCGGGGGCAGATTTGTGGAAAGATTGCAGCATGCCATGGTAAGCGTCTTGAGGTGCAAGGTGCTTCTGGAGGAACAATTTTCATGGCTGAACAGAAGCATCCTGCTTATCTGAGGTCACCGTCTTTAATCGATAAAGTGGGCGTAATCGTTTTTTTTTTTTTCAAAATTTTTTTTTTCTTGCGGTACGCGGGCCTCTCCCACTGCGGAGCACAGGCTCCGGACGCGCAGGCTCAGAGGCCATGGCTCATGGGCCCAGCCGCTCCGCGGCATGTGGGATCTTCCCGGACCTGGGCATGAACCCGTGTCCCCTGCATCGGCAGGCGGACTCTCAACCACTGCATGTGGGCGTAATCTTACTCATCTCCTCGGTTCTTATGAGGCAACCCTCAGCTTTTGCTCTCCTCTGCCTACACTTCCTGTCTAGGGGATCTCATGCGGGCCCATGGCTGTGGATACCAACCCTCTGTGGATGCCTCCAGCCCAGCCCCCGTTCAGGCCCAAGCCCTTGTAGTCATCCTCCGTGCTTCTCTTCCTTCCACACCGCACATCAATCCAACAACAGATCCTGCCCACTCTCTTTATTCTTACTGTACATCTGACATTCTCATCCACCTTCATGAGATTATTGCCGTACCTCCGGAGTCTCCATCTGTCTGTCCTTGCCCACCTCCTGTCAGCTCCCGACACAGCAGAGAGATAACTTCAAGACTGAAGTCAGATGGCATCATCCCCTTCTCAGATTTCCTTGTGGTTGCCATATTATGCCCAGGAGAGAACCCGATACACTGTAAGAGGCCCTACAAGGCCCACGTGGTCTGGCCTCCACCTACCACTTTTCTCCTTTTTTCCTTAATCTTCCTGACACATGTCCCCTCAGGTGTGCACACCTTTTCTCTCTTCCTCCCTCACTTCCCCTCCACCTATTTGTCTGGCCCTCCTTTACTCCATTTCAGTCTCTGCACCCTTGTCACGTTCTCAGAGCCTAGTACCTTCCCTGACTAGTACCCCCATCACGTTTTCATAAACTCACAGCATCTATGGTTGTCATCCATTACAGTAGTTGTTTATTTTATTTGTTTATTAAATGACCCTCAGCTAGAATATAAGCTCCGTGAGGACAGGGACATTGTCAGCCTTGTTTATTCATGTGTCCCCGGGAAGATATGGCAATATGGTAGGCACTCAGTAAGTATCTGCTGAATGAATAAATGAATGAATGTGGATGAGATAAGAGCATATTTGTAAAACGCCAAGCTTCAAGTTTTGCGTTTCTAGCACTGGTTGCTTTTTGCTCCTACCTCACTTCACCCCTTTCTGTCCCCTTTCAGTCACCGCCACCACCACCCCTCCTGCCCCCAGGCCCGGCTAAGGGTACTATGCATTCACAGATGCCTCACAGTCTCCTTTCCATTTCACGAGGAAGTAATTAAAATTCAGCCTCCTGTTACTCCTCTCCTCAGGCTCATTCACTATGAAATCCCCTGCTCCTCTCTTTTATCGAGGCCGTGACATTTATTCCTCTGAGTTTAAGAAAGAAAAAGTACAGAAAAATGTAGTGATCATTACATTTTACAGTGAGTCGACAAGTCATCGGCTTTTCTTTCATTTCTTCACGTCTCTGGAGATTTGTATCCAAGGCTTGAGCAAAACTATCCCACGTGAAGAATGCACATATATGGCCACCTTCAGAGTCTTACTGTTGGAATTCCTGGTCTCAGCATCATGGCCGCCCTGGCCAGACCTTCTCCAGGTAACCCAACACATCAATCTTCTGCTCTCATCTTCTAGTGGAGCTCATTGCATTCACTTGCACACCAAGTGCAGTCTGTATGTTAGGGACCAAAAGGCAACCAGGCCACCAGCTTGCAAACCCCTGACTGTTCCCCAGTGTGGTGAAAAGAGAAGGGCACCGGCTGCAGAGACTTGGGGTCAGATCCAAGTGGATCAAGTTTATGATCTTGAATAAATGTCTGGGACCCTTCATCATCTGTAAAATCTCCTCCTCAGGGTTGTCATGAAGATTAGAGTAAATAAACATTCAAACAGTGCATCGCTCAGAGGGACTTGACGAATGCAAGCCTCTCCTCCTTCCCACGATGGGCTCTTCCTTGGACCATGGTGACTTCACACTCCCTTATTTTTCCCCAGAAAAAGGGGCATAGGCCCACTCATGGGACCTTGTAGACACCCTACAGTAGTATACTGGGTAATAATTTTTACTCACATTGTGGAAGCATCAGTCTTAGAGTTGGAGTCTTAGGGTTCCAGTATCATTTGAAATTTTTTTAAGCTGAAAACTATTTTCATAAACAGAGTTGCAGAGCACAGGGAACTATATTCAGTATATTATAATAACCTATAATGGAAAAGAATCTGAAAAAGAATATACATATATATATATATATGAATCCCTTTGCTATACACCTGAAACATTATAAATCAACTATACTTCAATTTTTAAAATAAAGAAAAAAAAGACTTGCAGAGAACCAGTGCAGTATTTGGCACATAGTAGGCATTTAGTATTAACATGTATGTTGAATGAATGAATGAATATGTAATACAATTAAAAAATAGCTGCTCTGGTTAAAACAGACATTGAAGTCTGAGAAGCCTGCATTCTAGGCCATCCCCCATCCCAGGAAATAACCTTTGAAGCACAACCCCTAGAATCTTCTAGGCTTCCTAACATTTTGGAAACCACTAATCTGGTGTAATGCCATTTCTACTGTAGACATTTCTCCTCCAACTTTTTTTTTTTTTTTTTTTTTTTTTGCGGTACGCGGGCCTTTCACTGTTGTGGCCTCTCCCACTGCGGAGCACAGGCTCCAGACATGCAGGCTCAGCGGCCATGGCTCATGGGCCCAGCCGCTCCGCGGCATGTGGGATCTTCCCGGACCAGGTGTACGAACCCGTGTCCCCTGCATCGGCAGGCAGACTCTCAATCACTGCGCCACCAGGGAAGCCCCTCCAACATTTTTGATGAGATGATTTTCCTGTTCCTGACTGAAAAAAAAAAGGGGGGGAAACAGCTCATTCTAGTTCTGGACATTAGGGGATTTTAAGAAGTTTTTCATATTGAGACAAAATCCACACCCTTAAGTTTCTACCGGTTGGTTGTGGTTCATTTCATTCATTCATTCATCCATTCATTCACTCCATGTATTGAGCCCCAATTCTATGTCTTGCCTGAAGCTTCACTGTTGGGATATACAGATGGCCTTTCTTTTTCCTTTTTAAGTTCTTCATTCTTATGTGTCACATTCAGTGAAAATCAATGTGGACTTTTACTCAAGGTTTTCTCGAGCAAAGAGATTCCCATCACAATATGCAGCTAGAACTTCTGAAAATCTACTTTCCAAATATCTACCTTAATAAACCTATACAATAAATCAGCAGCTCAAGTAATCACCCCCTCCTGCCAGCCACCTGGATTTTTTTACCTCTCTTTTCTCATTTGTTATTCAAAGTGGCTTTTCTCCAGGTAGCCCCAAACACTTGCATATGTATTGCTATGTAATAGCCCTTTCCGAAAGCTTCTGCCACATCCATCATCCCAACCAGCCATGCAGAAGTTCCTGCTGGTAGTCTGTCCATTCAACAAATATTTATTGAGCACATACTACATGTCATTCACTCTTCTAGGTGCTGGGGATACTACTATGAATAAAACAGACAACATTCCCTACTGTCATGGAGCTTACATTCTGGAAGAGGGAGGTAGACTGATTTAAAAAAAAATAGGTAAAAAAATGCATCAGTGTGTCAGATGATAATAAGTATAATAAATGCAATGGAGAAAAATAAAGAGAGGTTGGGGTTACATCATTACCTATAAAAGCCCCATGATGATGGGCTTCCCTGGTGGCGCAGTGGTTGAGAGTCCGCCTGCCGATGCAGGGGACACGAGTTCGTGCCCCGGTCCGGGAAGATCCCACATGCCGCGGAGCGGGTGGGCCCGTGAGCCATGGCCGCTGAGCCTGCGCGTCCAGAGCCTGTGCTTCGCAACGGGAGAGGCCACAACAGTGAGAGTCCCGCATATCACAAAAAAAAAAAAGCCCCATGATAATTAGAACCTGCTTGAGGGATGGCATGTGTGTGTGTGTGTGTGTGTGTGTGTGTGAGAGAGAGAGAGAGAGAGAGAGAGAGATTATTTCTGATGTCCTCAAGCAAAATGGCAGTGGTGAGATGATGAGTGATGGGGCAGAGAGAGAGGTGGGGTCCATGGGTGAGCCATCTTTTTTCCTGCCAGTGGCGATAGAGGGGCTGGTGAAGAGGTGGTCCTCTTTGGATCTCACATAAGTCCTTGGATCCCTCGTGATTTTTACCAGTGAAGGGAAGAGGGAAACATGGGGGCGCTATGGAAATACATATGAAAGTATTTGGAACATAGAGGTAGGAGGACGCAATTAGAAAGGATGCTTCAAGGTAGGAGACAGCGTAGGAGTTATAGCCATTTGTGGGATGTCAGGGCGAAGTACATTCTGATGACCAGAGGGAGCCCTACCTGCAAAGACCTGCAGGGATGAAGGCAGCTGGTAGGTGTAAAAAAACTGCATGTGGTTCACCTTATCTGGAGTCCAGGATGCAAAGTGGAGGCAAGAGCTACAGCGGGAAGGAAGAGCCATGATGAAGGAATTCACCTATCATGCTAGGATTGTGGCTTCCACACCCCTCCAGCATTGGGGGAACATTCCAAACTGAAGAAGGAGATGACCAGATCTTGTGTTTCAGAAAGGCTCTTCTGGTATCCATGGTTTGCAGGGATAAAAGACTCATCGAGAGGAAAGAAATGAGCCAGAAGCAAGGGCGGAGGGCAGGTTAGTAGGGAAGGAGAGGCAGAGACCAGCCCAGCCATCCAGAACAGTCACAATCCTCTTCTGCTCAGCAGCTCAGCAGCTATTCCAAGACTTGCCTGCGGTCTTCTTTCCACCAGACAAAACTTCCCAACTGCTGGGGTCAGCCCACCTCAGAGGTGTGCACCAGTAGCTGGGGCTTTCACTACGCGCCGTAGATCATGGCAGCTGCCCTCTCTCTTCCCTATCCTGTTGTCCTCAGGCAAAAGTCAAGGTCAAAATGAACAGGTGTTGCTAATGGTACGAGAGACTAGGAAAATCAGGAAACAACAACTTCGAGCCTGTAATAATAACATTTTCATTGGAAATCTGTGAAGAGACTAACCTATGTAGATGTATGCAAATCCTATGCAAATACACATGTGGTCTTTCTAACTATTGTCAGAACCTCGATCTGAGCCATGGGAATTCATAACGGTAGATGCTAGCTTTCAGCTGAGGCTAAGGGCTGTTGATGAACAATTCTAGGTTTTACCTATATTTAAACCATAATTAAGAAATCTATTGATGGCAACCTGAACTTAATTAGCTTAACTGAATGTTGGAATTGATTGGATCTGGAGAGAGCCCAGTCTCTGAAGCTAAGCCTTGGGGAGTTTTCAGGGGGTAGAAAGAAAACCGAACTTGAAAGCACCTAGCAGAAATGAAAAGGAATGGGCGAGGAACCACTGGGAGTATTATTAAAGGGAAAAGATTCTTATCAAAGAGTTGAAAGAGGAATGCTTACATTTCAAATCACGCATAGCTGTTCTAGGTCAGGCCACTCAGTCAAAGGGGGGAAAAAATGATGTTGAGAAGCAAGATTGTGTGAGGTATAGAGGGGCAGCAGGCATCCTTGTGTGGGAGTGTATCACACTGAACACACAGTCGCATTAGACTGATGGGGACCAGGCCAGGCCACCAGGCTCCATACAAGCACTTAGGTCACCTAATGGTTAAAAACAAAGGATTTCAGCTATGATGTATGTCTTCTTCTGTCTTTATTAAGACCTAATTATGTAAGCTATCAAACTGTATTTTATAATACATGGTTTAATTTCCTTATTTCAAAATACCTACATTGTCTGGAGTTAGGTGATCTTGAGCTTCAATGCCAGCTCTGCCCCTTTGTACAACGTGACCTTCACATCTCGACGACTCAGTTCCTTTACCAGATTTGATAGTACAGATCCAATGTGATGTGATGGTAGAAAGGTGCTACACCCCCAAGCACTGATCAGTTCTTGAACCTCATGTTCTTGTTGGGTCCTGTGGTTTGTAAGTGGTTGAGCTGAGGTGCAAGCTGTGGTGCCTGGTTGTGTTACATGTTTCTGCCTGAATCCCCTTTTGCCCTCCACCTTGGTTCCCCCTTGTCTTCAGAGAAGCTCTCTGAGTTGTGTCCAGAGGTGTAGTCTGCCCAACCTGTGTGCCCTCACCTCGTCAACAGGGACGTTCTAGCTAAATCCAGCATCAGCTTTTCTGTCTGTATCTCACCTTCCATGCTCAATTCTCCCCTAAAATCTCCCCCTTCCCCACAAACGATGATGAAATAGAGCATGAAGTAGGATATAAAACATGAATGATATTTTTGATTTTGCTTTTATAATGATGTACATATGCATGCATACACACCTCTGTACTCAGAGAAAATAAATTACTGGAAGGAAAAAAGCCAAAATGTTACCAGATGTGCATTCTGGTCATTGTTGGGATTTTCCAACTGTCCACAAAAATATATTATTTTTCATTAAAAAAAAATCAACATTAAAAACATGACTGTATTTGCCTGGGAAGTCAGTTAACCTGGGTCTCAAACCTGCTCCTTACAACTCTGTGTCCTGTCCCTCGTGAGGGCACTTCTGGTGGCATGGTCCTCCAGGACTGGTATTTGAGAGAAACATAAAATCCTCTGACCATCTCTGTTGTCCTGTCTCAAGTTTTAGCTGCACAAGAAGCAAGCTCAATTTCAGGAGAATAGCAGCTTAAATTTACAATATTGTAGAAACCAAAGCCCCTTTTGTAGAAAATTCAGAGAGTCCCTGGAGGTAACATCTAACTTTCTAGGAATATCTTCAGGCATAACCTCCAATCTTGATGTGGCCTTCACTTCCTTCAGGTGTGAGGATCGTGTCTTGGAATGGATGCTCCTGGGATTTCCAGGCCCTGTTAAGTGTCTAACCTCATGGGCACTCCCTTCACAAAACTGTATCATGTAGTTGCCCCCACTACCTACATACACACAGACACACCCACCATCACCACCCTGCCTGTGATGACCACGTAGAGCTTCAGATCCAGAGCAAGGCCTTGACCTTGATTTGGGACAGTTGAGAACCAACTGAGAAGGTTCCTTCAACCTTAGATTGTTTTGCAACTAGTCTGGTTTAGCCACTCATGATCATTTCTGCATTGTTGCTTGTATTTGAGTGATTGTTTTTGGTAACTCATGTGGTATAACAGCCCCTTCTGTCTGGCCTCTGAACACCTCCAGCCCTGCTTACCATGTTATAAGGCTACAACTCAGTAGGAACAAGTGATCTCTCAAGATGACCATGTTGTTTTTTCCTTTGAATTACTGGTAAGAGGCATTATATTAATGTATTTATCCCTGTAGTCCAGGAAAAAGTCACCTTTGCTCATGATGCTTCTTTAATAAGTGGGTGATATAGGTTTGCAAATGTCTGATGTGGAATTTTGGTATCACATTCCTATGATTAACCTACATGTGTGTGTTTGTGTATACATGTACATACACACATGTTCTATCTTGGTCAGCTTTTGGTATTATAATGTCTTGATTTACTACATTACTAATCTACATTATTATGTCAGATTATTTAGACTATACTTTCTGTCCATTCTGATTTTGTTGAGGTTTTCTTTGTATCCTGGCATACTCTTACTTTGAATGATCGATGTCCTAGTTTGCTTTCAAAAGACATGCATTCTTTCTTTGAGATTAACATACTAGCTGAAAGGGCAGTCTCTGGGAATACCTGCTTCAGTTTAGAACGAGGCTTAACCTCTTATGACAATGCAGTTGTGTTATAATCTTGGGTAAATTAGTTAACCTCCTTGTGCTTCAGTTTTCTTATCTTTAATACAGGGATAATAATTTTCTAACTCACAGGGTTATTGCGAGGATTAAATGAGATAAGAGTATATGTAGATATTTAGAACAGTGCCTGGAACATTGTAAGAACTCAATTAAGTTAGTTTTTAGCAATTTTTAGAGATGTATACATAATTTAATAAAAATGGTATTCTATGCTCAACATCATTAATCATTAGAGAAATGCAAATCAAAACTACAATGAGATATCATCTCACACCGGTCAGAATGGCCATCATCAAAAAATCTAGAAACAATAAATGCTGGAGAGGGTGTGGAGAAAAGGGAACACTCTTGCACTGTTGGTGGGAATGTAAATTGATACAGCCACTATGGAGAACAGTATGGAGGTTCCTTCAAAAACTAAAAATAGAACTACCATACGACCCAGCAATCCCACTACTGGGCATATACCCTGAGAAAACCATAATTCAAAAAGAGTCATGTACCAAAATGTTCATCGCAGCTCTATTTACAATAGCCAGGACATGGAAGCAACCTAAGTGTCCATTATCGGATGAATGGATAAAGAAGATGTGGCACATATATACAATGGAATATTACTCAGCCATAAAAAGAAACGAAATTGAGTTATTTGTAGTGAGGTGGATGGACCTAGAGTCTGTCACACAGAGTGATGTAAGTCAGAAAGAAAAACAAATACCATATGCTAACACATATATATGGAATCTAAGAAAAAAAAAAAGGTTGTGAAGAACCTAGAGGTAAGATGGGAATAAAGACACAGACCTACTAGAGAATGGACTTGAGGATATGGGGAGGCGGAAGGGTAAGCTGTGACAAAGTGAGAGAGTGTCATGGACGTATATACACTACCAAACGTAAAATAGATAGCTAGGGGGAAGCAGCCGCATAGCACAGGGAGATCAGCTCGGGGGTTTGTGACCACCTAGAGGGGTGGGAAAGGGAGGGTGGAGGGAGGGGGATGCAAGAGGAAAGAGATATGGGAACATATATATATGTATAACTGATTCACTTTGTTATAAAGCAGAAACTAACACACCATTGTAAAGCAATCATACTCCAATAAAGATGTTAAAAATAATAATAATAAAAACAAAAATCATGTTCTAGTTTTGTCTTTCTTGTTAAAGTCAATTTCAGGAAGGTTATTTCTATCACTATCTCATATTTCTAAGTTTTTGCTTTATATATTTTGCCATTATGTAACAGCACACCTCATTGCTTTATTGTAAAATGAGCCATTTATCAATATAAAATAACCTTCTTTGTCTCATATAATGCTCTTTGCCCTGAATTCTACTTTGAAATGTTGCCAGTTGCTGCTTTCTGTCTGTTTGCTTTCTATGCTTGGTAAATATTTGCCCAGCTTTTCCCCTTTTCTTTCTTGTTTTTGTTTTACTGTTCATCTCTTGTAAGCAGCATATGGTTGGATTTTGCTTTTAATCCAATGTGAAAGACTTTATCTTTTATTAGGGGAGATTTAAACCATTTATATTTACTGTCATAACTGATAGGTTTGATCTTATTCCTGTCTTTTTTGTTTTATGCTTTCTCTTCTTTATACTTTCTTGGGGCTTCCTTTGTTTCCTGTCTTTTTTTATATGGGCTAGCTCATCTTCCTACTTTTTTTCCCCTTCTAGTGATTTAAAAGCTGAATGTATGTTTTTAGCCAGTCCTGAGTGAACCTAAAAAATGATCTCTGAGGGCTTCCTTGGTGACATAGTGGTTGAGAGTCCGCCTGCCGATGCAGGGGACACGGGTTCCTGCCCTGGTCCGGGAAGATCCCACATGCCGCAGAGCGGCTGGGCCCGTGAGCCGTGGCCACTGAGCCTGCGCGTCCGGAACCTGTGCTCCGCAACGGAAGAGGCCACAACAGTGAGAGGCCCGCGTACTGCAAAAAAAAAAAAAAAAAAAAAAAAAAAAGATCTCTGGGCTCCAGTAGTGACAGAAGTGTAATGGTGGGCAAGTACCCAGGCCATTGAGCATGGAAGTCAATAAAATTTGTCCTAAACCTCAGAGGAATAGTGATGATTGTTCCCTGAGCCACCTTATCGCAGCTGTATGAAGCCCAGGCTCCTTAAATCTGGGTCACATTCTTGTGCTTCACACTTGGGTCCCAGCCTACCTATCTGGCCCGATGTCCTGCCAGCCTTAGCTAAGTACTCTGTGCTTCAGACACATCTACTGCTAACCATCCCCCAAATCAGACGGATTCTCAAACATCTCCACACGTTGGTTCAGGCTGCTTCCTTTTTGCCTGAAAACACCCTTCAAGACCTGATGCAATGCCGTGTGTGTGTGTGTGTGTGTATGTGTGTGTTGCCTTCTCATTATCCTGCCCCATTCTTCCATAGATACCGTTAGGTAGCAGAACTCACTGGATAAACCTACCTGGCTTTGAGTTTCAGCTCCCTTCCTTGTAGCTCTGTGTGCCCTGGATGCAATTTTTGACTTAGAGCCAAAGTTCCCTCATTTGTACAGTAGGGATGCTGACATTATATATCCCTTAGAGTAAGGACCAAATGAGATAATGGGAGAAGCATGGGAAGAGCTTAGCAGAGTACATGGCACAGAGTAGGTATTCTGTGTATTTGAAATAAACAGACAAAGAAGAAATACACAAGGGGGAGAGGACGGATTGATTTTTAAATATGCATGATGTCCTTTTTAAAATCAAGGTGTACAATATCTAGGCTCTCTTTAGAAAGGCCAAAGCTTGTGTGTGTGACTACCACCGCTGGTTCATTTTAAATGAACCTCCCCTACTTCCCCTCCATCTCTGGTAGGGTAGCAGTCATATGGTCTGTAAAGCACTTCATGTGCAGACATCTTCTTCATTTATATTGCCTGCCTTGCAAAGGGCTGCAGGCCTATGGAGAATTTATTAAAGTGGAGTCTGTTTATTCAATTTATTAAACAGGAATATTTGAAGGGTTTTCATTTAGAAGAGCGAGTTGATTTATTCTGCTTGGCTCCAGAAGGCAGGTCTAAGTCCAATGGGTAAAAGTTAAAGGAGGGCAGATTTTACTTCAACCTAAGATAGAACAAAAGGTTTGTTGAAAGAGGATTTGTTTGTTCATTCATTCACTCAATCAATCTATTCATCACTCAGGAGCCAGAGAAGAGAAAACTGCCTCTGATCTGGCTCTTGCTTTGTCTGGGGTACTGTGGTCAACTCTCTCACAAACTTTAACATCATGACATTCCTCTTTACTGTGTAAGGAGGCATATTATCCCATTATATAGATATCAAAAACTGGGGCTCAAAGAGGTGGTTGCTTGCTCAAGTTGAACAACAGCCTGATTATGGCTTAAACGCCAACCTCTCTGTTCTTTGCAGAACTCACTCCCTTTCCACTTGACTGTGGTGTCTGCCAAAACAGATAGAGGATCAGATCGGTAGGACCACCAGAAATTGGATGCACTGAAAAATCGATCAGCCCACCTTTCCCCCATTGTTCTTTCCCTTTTCCCTTCCTCCTGTCTATCCATCCATCTCTGCCAACCCCCAAACCAGCCCCAATGTGCTGCACAAAATTAGACACTTGACGGTTCTAACCATCAGGTGGTGAATGTTGTCAAGACCAATTCTCAAAGTGTTCCTGGGTGGGAACAGCTGCTGCGGATGAGGCTCTAAAAGCAGAACAGGAGAGGGGGAAGAAATACTCCAGCCTCTTTTCCTTACTGCCTCTTGACCTCCCCTCAGAGCTTCCCGTTGGCAGAACCCAGCAAAGAGCCATAAGTCAAAGAAGCTCCCGTGAAGCTGTCCACAGGAATCCTGGATCACAAAGCAGGGCAGAGATGGGTGAAGAATGGATGGGGCAGGGACCAAACAGAAAATAACCAGCTCATGAGGGGAGATTGGATAAGTGATCTGGTGGGCTGAATCGAGGGGGAAAGCCCACATTGAATCATCATAGCAGGGACTCTGCTTCTCCGGGCCCAACCTTCAGGAAGGAAGGGGTTAGAGGATTCTGTAATGATTTCTTCTTGAGGCAGCCGCCATTCACACTGCAGCCCCTGCCAAACGCCAGGCTGGTTTCAGTGTCTCAGTCTCTCACAGGATTCCTCCTGAGTGTTAGGATTCACTCATTCATTCACCAGAGATTTACGATGTGCCATCCTTTATCCTATATACTGGGAATACAGAGATGAGAAAGGTAGGACCCCTGTCCTTCAGCATAATACAGGACACGAAAGGAAACAGATCTGGGAATCAATTATTTCAGGGTTTTAGATATAAGATGAAAGTATGAATGCTGGTCTGTGGGGTCCTAGGTAGAGTGAGTAACCCTCCCTGAGAGAATTTAGAAAAATGATGCTTGGGTCTTAAGGGATGACTTGGAGTTTTAGAGTGGCAGGAGAGGGCAGGGCAGTTCTTGGAAGACGGCATGGCAAATGGCATGTTGTGTAAGATTGGAAAGAGATGGTGTGTTCAGGGAACAGCTAGAGAGTAATTGTGGCTGCAACTACCAGCTCATGGGGCTACACAGCTTCCTGGGAGGTCAAACCTGGTCGAATTCCTGCTTCTTCCAATATAGCAAGTCAGGAGGAAACATGTCCAAAAAGGTCAAGCCCTGCTGTTCCTGCCTGTTTCCTTCCACAGCCTTCTAAGAGAAGGCAAAAGGGAAGGGTGTCCCAGTGCCTAGGATGTTCACCTGTCGGGACAAAAGAGCTTGAAGGTACACTGGAGAGGCTCCTAGGTGAGCAGGCTACAAAGCCAAGTTCATTCAATTTGACTGATCTTTCTCCAAAGCTTTCTGTGCGCAAAGATTTTCTGGAAAATATCAGTACAGAATATGTCCCTTCCCTTAGGTAATTTCCAAATAGGTGAATCTTTTGTTTTTTCATTTTATTTATTTATTTATTTTAATTTTGTCTGTGTTGAATCTTCACCTCTGTGCGTGGGCCTTCTCTAGTTGCGACGAGCGGGGACCACTCCTCATCGCAGTGTGCTGGCCTCTCACCGTTGTGGCCTCTCCCGCTGAGGAGCACAGGCTCCGGATGCGCAGGCTCAGCAGCTGCGGCTCACGGGCCTAGTTGCTCCGCGGCATGTGGGATCGTCCCGGACCAGGGCCTGAACCCGTGTCCCCTGCACCGGCAGGCGGACTCTCAACCACTGCGCCACCAGGGAAGCCCTAAACTAGTGAATCTTGAAAGGCTTCTTGGGAGAGGCAAATTTTGAACTGATAACCTAAGTATAGAAGGAAGGAAACCAACAATTTTTAGAGTCTCTGCTATGTGACAAATAAAACACTGGGTGCCTTTGATGTATTATTTTGTAGAAGTTTCATGGTAATCTTGTGAAGTGGGTATTATTATCCCCATTTTGCAGATAGGAAACTGAGGCCCAGAGAAGTGACTTGTCTAAGATCACCCAAATGGATAATAACCAAAGCTGAATTCCGACTTAACTGGACATGAATCCAAAGTATTCTTGCCATTGTGTTACGTGGGCCACTAAAGGACAGGACAGTGAGGGTAGAAGGATTAGGGCAGAAAGAGGCTTTCCTTATGTTAAAGGGGTGCTATCCACCTAGCAAGGTTGTCGGCAGGACTTCATGAAATAAGATACACTCTTGTTTCATACTTCTTTGCCTTTGCATGTGGTGATCTCACAGCCTGGAATATCCTCTCTCCCATATCTCTTGCTGCCTGTTTTCCCTTGGTCTTTCTTAACTTGACTCAGCTAATCCTTTTACTAGGAGGCCTTACGCTCATCACATAGCATTGGATGTACCCGAATTGTTTGTTTGCCTCCCTGACCTGATGCTGAGCCCCAGGCTTACTCTTCCATGTGGCTTCAGAACCGTCTACAGAGTGTGTCCTGTTGAATGAATAAATAGCCATCTGAGAGGGCCTACAGCATAACAGGGGCTCCCTAAATAATAGTTTCCCTTTTTTTCCCCTCCTTTTTCTGGAGGCAGCATTTTTAATAATCAAAGGCAAACAGGAAATCAGTTATTTTATTTGAAATGAGCATCCTTCAAGAAGCTTGGGAATAAGGACAGCCTCCCTTCTTGAAGGAAAGGAGACCTGGAATGCTGTGCTTTTTCTGGGCTGACTCTATCCGACAGGTCCCAGGTCCCCTTAACCTCACACGGAGAGGCCGGGGCCCTATGGCTCCTGGTGGCTGCCTCTTACCTGGTAAGATGTGGTGGCCCTTCCGCTTATGAGGCAGAGGGCAGGGCTAGCTGATGGACTGACACAAGCACGGTGGCACACAAAGTAACAGTGAAACGAAATGATAATGCATTTCCTAATAGCCTCCTTCACAGCTGTGTACACTGATTTAATCTTTGCAAAGCACTCTATTGTTTATGAGGCCTCTGGGTACAATTTTATGCCTGACTGAAGAGGTTGCTAATAGTTGCCATATTTGTGTTTAAGGACCTGCAAAGGATTAAACAAAGTATTTTAGAGCAATGAGCCATAATAAACTAATAATACATTGCAAATAATAGATGTTTTTTAGCCAGTAATTGACTACAGATCTTATGAACCTTAAATGACAAAAATTCTAATTATAAATGCAGTTGTTCTATATATCCTTCAATGGGGATGGAAGATCAGAGAAGGATAGGGGACCCGGGGTACTTCGGGTCACTGGGGACTGTGGTGTGGACACTGATCTCTTCCCCTGGTGTCATGGTTGAGAACTGTCAAGGTCACTTAGTGAAATGCTGGGTTTCATTTCCATCTTGTGGGTGTGGAACAAGAGTCTGGGGCCTAAGCCACCCACTTAAGTTGGTGGGGTTTGTTTTAACTTACTCATTTTCTAGTCCTAAGGTTTCCAACACTTGGTTTGCATTTGGGAGAATTGCAGAGACACCCCCCCAGAGCATCTTGGAAACAGACTCGTTCTTAAGAAAAATTCATGTTTTTGTTAAGCTTCTGCAATGAGCCAGGTTATCCTTTTTTTTTTTTAGTGAGAAACCTGAGACACAAAGATGAAGTATTTTGCCTGAGGTGTCATAGTTGGTAAAGTGGCAAAGCCATAGAGCCAGCTGTGGAACTCCAAAGCCCATGCTCTTTTCCCCAAATCTTATTACAACTCTTTTTTGTTCCTGAGCTTCTTGTGGGGCATGGAAGGGAGATTCATACCCTTTAGAATATATTTCTCTAAGTTCTATATCTCTCAGTCATACCAGTTATTTTTTTTTTCTTTGCACGTGGGTAATATATAATCATGATCTAAATTTTAGATATTTTTAAAAACTCAAGATGAAAATTAAGATCACCAGCACTTCCCTGGTGCACAGTGGTTAAGAATCGCCTGCCAGGACTTCCCTGATGGCGCAGTGGTTGAGAGTCCGCCTGCCGATGCAGGGGACACGGGTTCGTGCCCCAGTCTGGGAGGATCCCACATGCCGCGGAGCGGCTGGGCCCGTGAGCCATGGCCGCTGAGCCTGCGCGTCCGGAGCCTGTTCTCTGCAACAGGAGAGGCCACACCAGTGAGAGGCCCGCGTACCACAAAAAAAAAAAAAAAAAAAGAATCGCCTGCCAGTGCAGGGGACATGGGTTCGAGCCCTGGTCCGGGACGACCCCGCATGCCACCGAGCACCTAAGCCTGTGTGCCATAACTACTGAGCCTGCACTCTAGAGCCCGCGAGCCACAACTACTGAGTCCGCATGCCACAACTACTGAAGCCTGTGTGCCTAAAGCCCATGCTCCGCAACAAGAGAAGCCACCGCAGTGAGAAGGCCTCACTCACAGCAGCTAGAGAAAGCCTGCACGCAGCAACAAAGACCCAATGCAGCCAAATATAAATTAAATAAATAAATTTATTGATTGATTTTTTAAAAAATCACCCATAATTCTGCTATCCAAATAAATCACTGTCAACTTTCTGCTTGCATTTTCTCCAAGGATTCTGTTCCATGTAAATGTAACACAATATTGGGATTGTATTTTATGACTCTTTGGTATCCTAATTTTCTAAAAACAGCATTATTTGAAGACATTAATGTTCCCTGAAAAATATTTTTTTTAATAATTACATAATAGGGCTTTCCTGGTGGTTCAGTGGTTGAGAGTCTGCCTGCTGATGCAGGGGACACGGGTTCGTGCCCCGGTCCGGGAAGATCCCACATGCCGCGGAGTGGCTAGGCCCGTGAGCCATGGCCACTGAGCCTGCGCGTCCGGAGCCTATGCTCCGCAACGGGAGAGGCCACAACAGTGAGAGGCCCGCGTACCGCAAAAAAAAAAAAAAAATTACATAATAGTTAATGGTATATAGTCCCTATAGATCAGTATTTAGGCTGTTTCCAAATGTTTCCTTATAATTAAATTATTGAGCCTAGCACAGTGCATCGCATCTAATAGACATTTCTGTGTATTTTATGAATGAGCAAATCAATCTTTGCACATTTCTGATCATTTCTTTTGAACAAATTTCCAAAAGTGAAAGTTATTAGATCAAGTTATGTAAATATTGCCAGACTCTTGATATATATTACTGAATTGCTTTCTAAAGGGGCAGTACCAATTTCCAGTATATGACAGGCACTCATAAATTCTGGAACCTGTTTTTTTTAAAGGATAACTTAGTTACTAACATGTTTGTACTTATCTTCCTTACTGACATAGATTGAATGAAACATAGTTACCAAGACTCATTCCTGAGACATTCTCTATTTAGTGGGGGTAAAAGAAAAAGAAAAAAAATATATATATATATGCACACATGCACACACACACACACACACACACACACACACACACCCCATTTATTGAGGACTTACCATATACCATGAATATACCATGAACTATTCTAAGCACTTTACATGTATTTGTACTTTTAATCTCTCGCTAATCCCATAAGGCAGACAATAAAACTCCGAGTGTTCATTGAGTTGCCTAGGGTCAGATAGCAGTTTTATGGTGGGGCCCACACTCTACTTCTTACCCAGTGGTTGTAGGTATGAATGAAACAATCAGATGAAGAGTTAATTATGATAGGTGTGGTCAGTGTTATGATAGAAGAATGTAAACAAATCAGAAGAACACAGAGGACTCTGAAGGGTTCAAGGAGACATTCACAGAGAATGTTAAAGGATAAATGGGAGTTTGCAAGGAAAGAAGTGGAAATGCCCAACAGGCAAAAAGAATAGCCAAACATAGAGTATAGAAAGCAGTTGGTGGGGTGGGGCTGGGGGGGCAAGGAGAAAGCAGCCTAGGACATTTAAGGAGCCACAAGTAATAAAGGAAGGGAATAATAGTTAATATTCTAGGCTCTTGGTTCAAATCCAGCTCTGTGATCATCAGCCATTTGACCTTGTGATGCTTAATGTGACAAAATATGTAAAGGATTAGCAGAGTAGCTGACACAGAACAGTCAGTATTCACTGGTGGTGTAGGTGTGGACATGATCTAATTTGGAATGAGGGAGATACCTTAGGACAGGAAGCCCTGAAATCCCATCATCTGGGTATCCACCCACTTTCATACATTAGAGGGCAGATCTGATTTGGAGCAAAGACTAACCATGTTTCATGCCAAAGGAACACAGCCTGAAAGTTACCTTGGACAGGTCAAACAGGATGATATGAGTACTGGAGGGCATGGCATAAGGGTAGAGACATGAGGGTACAGGAGATGTTCCCCCTACAAGAAAGAGGAGATCTGGGGACACTTTAATGAATAATCAATGAAAAACACCTGGCCCAGTGTCCACAGTGGCCCACACTGAATGGTAAGGACGGAAAGCAGTACAGTCAGATTTGTGTTTTTTCAAAGGTAAATGGACAATGGATGGGGAATGGTGGTAAGGGGAGGAAAAGAAAGGTGGGGTGGGAGAGAGAGAGACCTGTTGTAGGTCTCTGTCCGAGGGAGCAACGCTGATAGTTTGGATGGTGGCAGTGAAGATGTATTTGAAAACTATTCAGGAGGTAGATTTTGATTTCAAGATGGACTTAATGGGATTAGTGAAGGAGAGAGAGGAGCCAGGGATTCTACCTGGGTTTCTGGCTTGAGGAGCTAGGTGGATGGAGATGCAGTTTCTGAGATGAGGAGACTGGAGGGACATCATGTTTTGGGGGCTGTGATGACGTGTTCAGTTTGTTGAATGAATAATGAAACTTTATGCCATAGATCAAGGCATATTTCTGGCTCTTCTCTTTTCGTGCAGAGATGGGAAGGGTGTAGGAGGAAGGTGTGGAAGGCTCTGAAATGGGGTAAAAGACAAGATCTCTGTTAGCTATTATGTGCAGCAGTAACCCTTGCTGTGTTTATTGCCCATTTAATAGAGTGTACATTACAACCCACAGTGATAATCAAGAGACAGGAGATGTCGAATGAGATGCGGAGATACCATAGATGGGAAATTTGTTTCACTGTGAACAGGTTTTCATTTATGAACAGGGATTCTGGATAAATCTTAGCCTCTGCCTCCCTCCATCTCTCCTTTCCTCATCCCCCAAAGAGGGAGCACAGATTCTTTTGAGACACAGTGTTGGGAGGAAGAGAGCCATTTGGAAAAGACGGTTTTGCTGCAGGAGAGAGAGAGAGGCTAGGGAGTGACTCCCCAGGGATTGTAGAGTCAGTTATTTTATCTGAAGGCGAATGACATGCTAAGTATCGAAAGTCATCTTTGCTGCCATTTTCCTTGAAAGAGAACAGTGATGGAACCCTTCAGACCAATGGTCAAGCCCTTCTTGACCCAAGATGAACTGTATCATATTTTGATGCTTTTTTTTCACTTTTCTCTAGCTTTGGTTTGCTCATTTGTAAAACAGGGATCATAATAACGTTTTCACAGAGTCGAGGTAAAGATGAACAGTCACTAGACACCAATTGTTAGACACCAGATGCAGCAGTGGTCATGTAGTAAATGTTAATTACTTCCTTTTCCCCCCACTCTTTTCTTTCCATACTTTGAGGAGTCAGACTGGGCCATGAGGTAGGACTGGCCTTGAACTGGGTTTTGAGGGAGCCTCACTGAAAGTGGGGAGTCCTCATATCCAGGAACACTAATTATCCATTTGCCTTGGGGCCTTGGCCAAGTGGGTGGAGTGTCTATATCAGCAAAGGTTCGGGGTGGCTACTGATGAATGTTGTGGGGCTTTGCTAGTCCAGGTGGTCCTCCCCGTGTGTCCTCGGAAGCTTGGCTGCTTTCTGGTGTCTTTCGGGGACAGCAGCATCTGGTGGCTGCCTGAACAGTAACCAGGCTGCAGGCTTCAGGGGGAGCAAATCACAGCATCTGTGTTTCTCCAGCAAAGCAGCAGGGCTATTAAAATAGCTCTTAGGCACAATCTACCACTGCACTGTCTCCCTTGTTTGCACGGGCTAGAACTGGGGAAATGAGAGCCTGGAGGTCCTGATGTGTTGGTAGAGCACTAGAATGGGAATCAGGAGACTTGGGTTCATGTCCAGGTCTTGCCAACCACTGGACGACGTTGGCCAAGTCACTTGGACTCTGTAGGCCTCATTTCCTGATCTTAAATGCCCAGAGGCTGTCTTTGATTTATAATGACAGTTGCAGCTTGGGCAGTATAGGTGGGATTCATCCTAGTAGGCTTCTTCATTATATGACATTGGAAAAATTGCTCAACTTCTCTATGACTTAGTTTCCTCATCTGAAAGCAGGGATGATGATTGCTACCATAAAGAAGGGTTCTAAAGATTGACTGGGATGCTGATTTTAAAGTCCTAGAATTGATTCCTGGCATGTAATGAGCACTCAACAAATGTCAGTTGCCTTTCTGTCCCTAAGTCATAATATTGCTTAATAACGATGCTGAATTACAGGGCTACTAAACTGTTTAGTCTGAGTATAGAATCTAAAA
The DNA here is from genome assembly GCF_026419965.1 of Kogia breviceps. Classification (NCBI taxonomy): domain Eukaryota; kingdom Metazoa; phylum Chordata; class Mammalia; order Artiodactyla; family Physeteridae; genus Kogia; species Kogia breviceps. The sequence continues at coordinate 153,357,286 of NC_081310.1, forward strand.
TCATGTTAGCAATCATTATGATCAAGTGGGATGCATGTATTATTCCCACCCTACACTAGCACATTAATTTCTCATTGGTGCTTCTGCACATATTGATCCATTTGCCAAAGAACGCCCCTCCTTCACTTGTTCTTCAAGGTTGAGCACAAATGATTCTCCTTCATGAAACTTTGAACCCTTCATGAAACTTTGAACCCTCTTTAAGGAGATCTGATGGCTCATTTAGTGAAAATGAACCCAGACCCCTCAAGTTTAACAAAAAATGGAGATGGTAGACTTGAGAAGGTGCATGGATTATCTTGTTGCCTGAATACACATCTGTCAACCACTTGGGAGGATGCGGGTGGGCCTCAGCCCTGGAAGACGCACTTGGCCACCATGCTGTTTCTTCTGCTGCCCTGTATGTATTCCCTTTGTTCCTTTTAATGAATAACCTAGTGCCTGGTACATAGTAGGTATAATGGGTTCAATGAATATTTGGAGAATGAATGACATATGTATCTAATTCCGCAGTACTTTTTCATTGAGCATCTATTGTGTCAAGGGGGCAAGCAACAGGAAGTTTCTCTTCATATTATTTACCTGTGTGTATTTTATTTTCAAAATGAGGTTAATTGATTCTTAATGGGATGGTGGCAGTACAGGCAGCACAATTTATATTTCCTTAAGGCTCCATTTGGTACCTCACACAGGCATTCCTTTCCTCAGTGTGATATTGTAGTCAAAACTCTGAATTTACTGCAATCTGAAATCACTGCGTCACAATTACAGTGCTTATTATTGTTTGCAATTGTTTAATGTACTTTATATTTCCACATTTTATATTCGAATGCATTCGACTGCAGAAGAGTCCAATTCATCTTCTGCTTGGGATTTTAAATAGGTTAATAGTATGCAAATACAAGGCACATTTTTGCATTTTGTTACAAATATCGTACACAGATATTACTATGCTCTTTGGGCAAAATGTAATGAAATGTAATTTAATATGATACTTTCAAACACATAAGATTTTTCCTGAGGGTTTTGTGACCGTGGTCCTAAACTGTGTTAAACCATAGCTCAAACAAGTCTGAGCAAAGGGAGTTTCTTTCCTCATTTTATTGGCCTTTCCGAGTTTGATGACTTTTGGTTGCCCGTGCTGAGTGATGCTTGGGGTTTCACACTGTTAGGCTAGGCTAGAAGTGAGTGTGAAAATATCCAGCTCTCTTTGTGAGAATATATTGCTGTTTCTACTTTTAGCCGGCTCCTCAGTTCACCACCCATTCTATTTATTTATTCATTCACCAAACTCACTCACTCATTCATTTATTTATTCAACTCTACATCTTGCTCTGTGCTCCTGGCATTAATCTTTCTGTTTCCCCACCCTCTTCTCTGAGATGGAAGCTGTGTGGTCCTGGGCAAACCTGCCTGACTAGAGTGTAGGACAGTGCCTGGCTCTTAGAAGGGGCTGCATACCTGAGAACAGGGGGAATGGATGTGAGTTTTCTCTTTTATATAGTGAAGATTTCTTTATTTTAAGGATGAAATGAAATAAAGCTGTAAAGTACTTGATGCAGTGTAAGACCTGCAGCACTTAATGTTCATAGGGAAAATGCATAAATGAACCCATTTCTAAATGTATAACGTAGGAACTAAACACCTAGGTGTGTTTTTTCAGAATTAAATAATACGCCATTAACACCTAGAAGAGTGCCTAGTATATAATAGGTATTTAATTTGACCTCTTTTCTAAAGAAAGATAGTAGGATCTACCACCCATAATATGGAATATCAATGACCAGTTAAACCCATTAGGGGCAGATTTATAAAAACCTGACTTTTGCGTATCCTGGAAGAGGAAGGAGCCCATCTCTTCTTTTGTCCCAGGCACTACTGCATAGGAAGTCCTTCCAAGGCTCACTTTATTTCCCCTTTGCTCTACAGAGCTTCCCTCCTCCCAGCCTGACCTCACATGACTATAGGATCAGGTATGTTATGTCAGGATTCACGGTGGAGAAGGAAAAGAAGGGAATCTTCACAGCTCTTCATCCCTCTCTCCCAAGCCCACAGTGACCCCCTAAGGCCAGTTTTAGATGGAACCCAGTCCATCTCTAGCCCCTGTCCTATCCCACTCCTTCCTCTTCCCAAATGCCCAGGTATCTGAGTTCAGTTCCCTCTGAAATATAGACAAATCTACTCCAGTCCTCTGAGTAACCAAAGACTCAGGAGAGAACAAATAGAAAGTCTACAGCTACTTTGACTCCCTCTATCTTTTCTTCCCTCTTTTCCCATCCACAAATTGAATCCCCTCCATTGACTGCACATCTGCATTTCAGGGGGCAAGCTGCAATTATTCAATGACAGCATGCACGATTTCCACTGTGGAAGACCCAGGGCTGGCTGAGATGACCCAGGCATGACCATCCTCTGTCAGCAATGCTAGGGAGAAGCATCTGACGTAAAATCACACAACAGTGGAGAGCACTGTTGTCTGGCATTCTCATAAGTCATTCAGAATGCTGGGACAAGATTGCCCCACAAAGGGCCTATAGAACATTCTGGAAGATTCCTCTTTCCTGACACGTCAATAAGGTCCCACTGATGGCTCTTACAACTATCCTCATGACAAGAATGGCTAGTCGGTGAAGTGATTTTTTTTTTTTCCTTTTATTTTAATAGTCCCAGGTTTTAAAACTTGGAAGAGAGATGAGAGGTATCCCCCCAAATCCTGCTCTTCTGTTCCCCATCCTCCCTTCACAAAGTTAACTGGACTTGTTGTTCAGACTTCAGCTGAAATGTCATTTCCTCAGGGGAGTCTTCTATGATACTTCCATCTAAGTCAGACAGGCCTGCCATAGTTTGATATAGTTCTTTATGCTTTCCCTTTGTATCTTGGATCATAATTTAGTGTGTGTGTGGGAGGGGGTGGGTGTGTATGATTTTATTAATATTAGTATGTTTGTCCTGTTGTGTGATTCATGTGCATCTTCTCCACTAGAATATAAATTTTATTCCCTAGCACAATCCCTGGCACAGAGTAAGTTCTTGATGAGTATTTATTGAATGAATGGTTGGACAAAGACAAGAAATATGGTCAAAATAAAAAGAATAAAAGAAGGTGGTTAAATATGCAGACTTCCAGGTATAAGATAAATAAGTTCTGGGCTATAATGTACAACATGATGATGGTAATTAAGAATACTGCATCATGTATTTGAAAGTTGGTAAGAGAGTAAATCTAAAAAAGTTTTAATCACAAGAAAAACAAATTTGTAACTATGTGAAATGTTGGATGTTAACCAAACTTATCGTGGTAATAGTTTTGCAATATATACATATATCAAATCATCATGTTGTACTAAGACTAATACAGTACTGTATGTCAATTAGATCTTAATAAAACTGGAAGGAGACAAATTTTAGGAGTCTAATAAAGAAATATTTACTAATTGGTTAATTTGAGGAAATTTTTTTCATAGCCTATAAGTGAGACAGTGTTTTATGGATACCTAAGATCATGCACACATTCATTAATTCACTAGGGACTCACAGGACTCAACACACAATCATACTCACAGCTAAGACTTCTTGCAGAGGTACAGCAAGGATGCACATCTAGATCAGTAAGGGAAAAACTTAAGTGGAGTTTGGAGGCATCCATGTTCAGGCTTTCTAACCTCTCTCCCTCCCATGAGGTGTCATACAGAATGTGTTCTGCCCCCAGCAATGAACATTCAGCAATGTTTGTTAAGATGTTTCTGGTCCAAGGAAGCTCATTTGAGATTTAGTGCCCAAGGTCTTTACTGGGGGTCTGGTCACATATGTACTCTCTGCCTAACAATTACAAAATTCCAGTCTCCAAGAAGGAAAGCAGATATTTAGCCTAAACCAAATTATTTGCATAAACAGTCTAGGTACAGTGGACCAGTCTTAACAGGTAGGGACCATTTTCAGAGCCAAGTTCCCAGTCATCAGCCAGGGACTAATCTTGCAAATAGGTCCTTTTAAAGACAGCAGCCACAGGCCTGTATGTTAATTCTGTCCTGCACAGAGGACTAGATCTTATTTTTTTCATGTGCGTGGGGAGACACACATACATCCATGTACACACATGAGCCAACACCTGGGTAAGAGAGACTATTTAGTGAAGCAGTGAAGAGGGCAAACTTTGGCATCCATCTGCCTGGGTTTAAATCCTAGCTATACTTGCTGTGTTGTCTTGGGCACATTGCTTTACCTATCTGTGCCTTTTACCCATGTGTAAAAATGGGAAAAGTAATAGACCTATCTTATAGTATTGTGGCCAAGACGAGTGAGATCCAGCATTCTCTCCACAGTGCTTGAGAAAGAGTAAGTACAAGTTAACTGATGGATGGTGTCATCGTTACTGCTATCATTATTATTCAGAGGTTACCCAGTATTTAATGGTCCCTCTAAGTTCAGTGCATGTGAGCTGAGTGACTGAATGACTCTGCAAGTGACAACGCACCTGGGTTCTAATATTGTCTCCACCTGTCACAGCATAACAGCAGGTGTGTTAGTTCCTCTCCCTCATCTCAGTTTCCTCATTTTCATGATTAAGATGTCAGTCCGGGCTTCCCTGGTGGTGCAGTGGTTGAGAATCCGCCTGCTGATGCAGGGGACGCGGGTTCATGCCCCGGTCCGGGAAGATCCCACATGCCGCGGAGCGGCTGGGCCCGTGAGCCATGGCCGCTGAGCCTGCGAGTCCGGAGCCTGCGCAGAGAGAGAGTGCACAACGGGAGAGGCCACAACAGTGAGAGGCCTGCGTACCACAAAAAAAAAAAAAAAAGATGTCAGTCCTTGTCTGGCCAGTTCCCATAGTGGAGCAGGAGTGAGTGTAGAGTATCCCAGGGAAGCATTTGACTTGTGGAGTTAGTTAGATTTGGGCATCTCTCTCTGCACCTCAGCCTCCCAACCTGTAAAGTGAGGATAGCGACAGAGTATCATCCTTCTGAAGTGTAGGCTGTTGCTCCCTTGAGATAATGGATATAAGCATCTTCTGTATTTACCCAATTTTTTGTCTGGTAATACCAGACAAAGCAATTGGGGGATGTAGTAGCTGTACTGGAAATAAGCTTACCAAGGACTTATGGACCTTCAGCTGGGGTGGGAATCTGTAGGTGGAAGAGGGCAGGCTGAGCAAAGAGATGTGAGAGAAAAGAGAGAGAGAGAGAGAGAGAGAGCGCGAGAGAGCGCGCGAGAGAGCGCGAACTAGCTGTGCTCCCACCAGACTCTGACTTCCCCAGACCTCGAGACTGTTTTTCATATTAGGTCTCTGGCATCTAGCACAGGGTCTTATCTGGCAGGAAGCTCTCAGTCAATGTTTGCTGGTGAAAAAATGAATCCTATCAGCTGAAGGTATTATTACTCATGAAAAAACCATCGAGTGAGTGCCTACAATCTACCAAGCACTCCATGCATTAATTTTTTGCAGCACGAGAGCAGTCATGCGCAGTAGTCATTATTCTACTCATCTTATGCAGATGAGAAAATGGGGATCCAGGAAAATAAAAGTCAGAAGGCAAACGAGAGATAGAGCCTGAATCCAAGCTCAGTTCTGTGAGGCTTTTAAGGCCACAAGACACGTTCAACCATCTAATGCTAAAATTGTCATGGTTTTCATACTTTGTTTTTCTTAAGTGGAATTCCTTAGAATTTAATAAATTGTCAGTCAGTCTCGAAACACAGTTTCACAGCTCTCTTTTTAAAGTTTTCATGCACCTTGCCAAGAGAGGGAATAAGCCTCATTGCAGACACTGTAAGTGGACCTCTTGTCTGTCGTTTAAGGCTATCACTCTAACAAGGTTATTACTTGAGGGGAGGGGGTAGTTGGAAAAAAATGAAACATTTTTTAAATTATCCAAAAGAGAGGCTTCCCTGGTGGCACAGTGGTTGAGAGTCCGCCTGCCGTTGCAAGGGACACGGGTTTGTGCCCTTGTCCGGGAAGATCCCACGTGCCGCAGAGCGGCAGGGCCCGTGAGCCATGGACGCTGAGCCTGTGTGTCTGGAGCCTGTGCTCTGCAACGGGAGAGGCCAGTGTACCAAAAAAAAAAAAAAAAAAAAAAAAAAAACCAAAAGAACATTCTACTAGGTTTCCTTAGCATGTGCTTTCAAGGTAATAGATTAACTGAAATAAAATTATTGAATTGAGAAGCCATTCATTACAAGGGAATTTCAGGAAACCAGAATGCTTTTTATAATGTTACCGCCAGAGCTACCTATTAATGAAAGTTACGTGTTCTCTGGCATTATTGAAACCTCTGGTTTGTCATCCTTTCCCGTCAGCCTCCTTTCTAATGGTGCAAAAACTTATAATTTACAACATAATTGGAAATTGGAAAGTTTCTTATATAATTGGAAAGTTAATTAGTTTTCTTCAGATTTCGCCTGCTTTATTTTTTATTTATTTTTTTTTTTTGGTGTGTTAGTTTCTGCTTTATAACAAAGTGAATCAGCTATATATATACATATATCCCCCATATCTCCTCCCTCTTGCGTCTCCCTCCCACCCTCCCTATCCCACCCCTCTAGGTGGTCACAAAGCACCGAGCTGATCTCCCTGTTCACCTGCTTTATTTTAACCACTATTTTCAGAGCCCTTGTTTTCCCCCTGATTGTCACTTATGTCAGAGGTTTGATAAGTTTTTGTCTTTGTATATCCTTGCTGTCAGTTGAAATCTAAGACTCAATACATAAGTCAAGTCAGTCTCTGCCTGCAGACATGGTTGCATCCATTTTTCTTGTCTCACTTTTTTTCTTTGACTTTATTCCTATACCTCAATCAACAGGCTTTTGTTGAGCATATCCTGTGTGCTATGGCTGCAACAGGGGAGGGGGCAGAACACAAGGAAGAAGGAACAAAGGCCCACCTCCAATTCCCAAGATTGCTGGGCAAGGAGGAGATAAGACAGAAATGTATCAGAAGAAAACCCATAGAAATGGATACTCAGAATGGCTATGTGGCGCTGTGAAAAAGCATGGGTTTTGGGCTACCCTGGTGGTGCAGTGGTTGAGAGTCTGCCTGCCGATGCAGGGGACGCGGGTTCGTACACCCGGTCCGGGAGGATCCCACATGCCGCGGCACAGCTGGTCCTGTGGGCCATGGCCGCTGGGCCTGCGCGTCCGGCGCCTGTGTTCCGCAATGGGAGAGGCCACAACAGTGAGAGGCCCACGTACCGCAAAAAAAAAAAAAAAAAAAAGCATGGGTTTTGAAATCAAATCTATAGACCTACCATGTATGAGCTGTGGGAACATCAACCAAGTAGTAAACCTGTCTGAGCCTCAGTTTCATCCTCTGTGTAATGGGGATAAGCACATCCACATCATTGGAGTATGGTAACATAGAAAGATAATGCAAGTGAGGGCCTGGCATAGGACCTGGGACAAAGCAAGCTCTTGGGCTTGTCAGTGACTCCCTCTTCTCTACTCGTTCCTCATCCCCAACCTAGTGCCACCTTGTGACACCTACAGGCAGACCAAAGGGAGTGCAGAGAGAAGCAAGCTTTGTGTGTTCCAGGGAAGTCAGGATAAGGTGGAAGTCATGGCTTTGGAACTGGACCTTAACACATTAAAAAGACAATAGTCATTTGCCGTCATCATCATCATTATCATTATCAAAATTGGAGGAGGAAGAAAATTAAAAAAAAAAAAGAATAGCTACTAATTATTAAGCACTAAGTATTGCCTCTCTAAATACTTTGCAACCTTCTATGATTTACTTTTCCCAACAAAACTCAGCGAGATGGATGTCACTATTTTCCCCATTTTTGAAGATTATGAAATAGGTCCAGGAAGTTTCATTGCCCAAGGTCACAGAATGGCTGTGCAGCCAAGCTGGAATTCAACACAGGTATGTTGGACTGCAAAGCTAGGATTGAGCGACCTCTTGAATTCTCCTGGGCACAGACATCCACCTCTACTGTTGACTTTTCCCCCCTTGACCACTGGGCCCTGGTTAGTTTTCTGTGGTAGAAGATCCCTTCAACAGTGACTGAAGCCATCCTTCATCCTGATGAGTGTTTGATGTCCTATAGGAGAAGGGCAGGTTATGAAGGGGAAACAGGCAGAAATGTTAACACACACAAAAAGAATCAAAAACTGAATCTGGCCTTTGGCAGCATTAATTTTTCTCCCAGTAACTTATCTAAGATTTAGCTAGTCTTATATTAAACAATAAGGAGTTACCATAGCAACCTCATTGCCATGTAATAACACTCACATCCTTCCCAACTGTAAAATCAAAGCCAGAGAAGCAAATAGAAACCATTAAATTACCAAATAGCCATCTTCTTCGTCTCTCTTTTTCCTCCGTAGAATGATTATTGATTCCTTTTTTTTATTGTAGGTCATGACACTATTACTAATGTTTTTCCCTTCCCCCTTTCTGTTGCCCTCTCTGTGAACAAGGAGGGTCCGGAAAGGAGCACTGGGTGAATGCCTTCAGTCCCCCGAGTGGCAGAGAGCCTCCTATTCCAGGAGGACAAAGCTTGAGTTGGTGCCATCTCCTGCCAGCTGCTGCCAGTATCGCCCTGGGAGCATTTGTTTCTCTTGCTGGCTGCAGAATGCTTGATTAACTCCATGCACTTGCCACATCGGCTCCAACGCCTGCTCACTGCATCTCTTCACCTTCTGGCAGAAATTCACTGTCCATGTTGGAGCTCTGGGCAGCTGTGTCTGCAGCAGATGTTCTCTCCTGGTACACAAAGTGGGGAAACTTTCTCCCCCCTCCCCTCGGCCACCTATGTATACCTGGCCCTGCTTTTTCCCTTTTTTCTTCTTGGTGAATTCAGTTTCCCTTCAACATTCAGATTAGGCATTACTTCTACCAAGACGCTTTCCCTAACATTCTCAGCTTGGGTAAGGTGCCCCTCCTCTGATATTCTGCACGTTCTGTTTATTCCTCTGTATATTGCATCTGCTAGCATGCCAAGCACATAGTAGGAACTCAATAAACATCAAACTCCCCACTTCATTAACTGTGGATGATATGAGACTGTTTACTGGCACCAAGCTATCGGCAGTTAATCAGACTGACTGGTTCTTCGTTTTCTTCTGCGATTTTCACGTGTGAATAAAAGTAGATGGACTGAGAAGCAAGTTTGGTTTATCTGCTGTATCTCTAGCAAACCACATCTTTTTAATTTCATGCATCGATGGAATGATATGTCATGCCTGTTACAGTGCGACAGCTTGCTACCTTGTATAACTCAACATGCTGATGCAGCTGGGCATGTGAAATTATTCCAAGAGGGAGTCAGAACCAGGAAATCAGAAATGGTATCAATTTTCCCAAGATGGTGTTTCTTTACCCTTTCCCTGGGACCTCATCCACTGTGGGACCCAACCTGAACAACATTCCCACATTAGCTCATTGAAGGGCAATTAATTATGCTTTTACTAGACACCAGGTACTAAGGAGCGAAATGCCTAAGGAGGAAAATTTTTCTTATTGGGGACCAAATGGTCACTTATTCGGTCAACAGATATTCATTGAGGACCTCAATAATTGTACTATGATAAATGAGTGAATGAATGAAAGAGTAAAGTCTGTCTGCATTCTCCAGTCCAACTTCTGCCCTGCTACCAGATATGTTGTTCTAAAACCCACTGAAGTCACCCCCTCCATGGCGTAAGCACTTGTGATGATACTCCATGTTCTACAGAATAAAATCCGAAGGTCTCAATTCAGTGAAACATTCAAACGCTTTTACCATCTACCTTCAGTTCCTGCTATTGCCCATGTTCCTTCCCCGGGCACAGCCCTGCCTCCTCTGATGTTCTCATTTATTGCTCTCTACTAGATAGGCGATACTCTCTTGAAGGGTAATGTTCTTGAATTTGAGAGTTGACAAAATAAGTTCCCTTTGAACATCCAGAATCTACTGTCTCAGGCTGGATGAACATCTCCAGAGATGGTGAAGATGTGAGAGCTTCCCTTCTGGGCGAGCCAGGGGCCCTAAGTTCTGACTCAGCCTGAGATTCCCAGGATCTGGGCTTTTGTTTGGGAGTGGGAATGAGCTGGAATAGCTCAGCATAGAATTGGAAGGATCTTGCTTGAAACTGAGCCAGTCAGTCCCTGCATGTTACTTTTGAGAAGGCTGAGACCTGCAACAGTTAGTGCCTTGTCTGAGGTCGTGGGGTTTAATGGCCACAAGAACACTAATCCCAGGGTAGGCCTTTCCCCAGTCCATCGGGCTGATATCTGACTCCCTCATGGAAGGTACCCCTTGAGGCCACTCGTCAGCCTGAGGTCAGCCATGTTCTTCTCCAGGCAGGTCACCTGTCAACTCCTCCTCCCAGCTCTGAGGTGGTGGATTTTTCCTGAAAACTTGAGTGCTCTTCTGCCTAGCTGCTTCTGGAATCCCTGAAGCTCGACAGAGCGCTCTCTGCTGGCTAGAGCTGGGGATGAAAGCCATAAATAATAGCACAGGCAACGAATGACTGAGTCGGTTAATATTTATTTTTTTCTCAGAGGTTACGCTGTGGTATTGGTTAAGAGGCATAGCCTACCACTGGCTTCGGATAAAATTGCTACTGAATATCTGATGTCTACTGATCTCTGTACATGCTATTGTTAAGGTCAAATATCAATATAAATCCTGTGCTGAGAACATCTGCATGTGTTGTCCCCGCTCAGTAATGAAGCTCTCAACCCGTTTTGAGGTAACACATCTTGGGTGTCCTATTTCTCTAAAGTCACACCCCGGAAGAACAATCAGTCAGATTTGAAAAGTGATCAGCCCTAGTCCCAGGAACAAAACCTTGTGCTTCAGTGTCTGAGGCAAATTCCTATCTTCTGTCCTACAACTTGACCACATTCATAGCATATAATGCAAAACCTTCCCTGATAGGCACTGGGGATGGGGGGAGGGGAGGTAAATCTGTGCACTCTGGAACCAAGCAACCAAGCCGCAAATCCCAGCTCAGCCACTCACCTGCTGTGTGACCTTTGACAAATCGCTTAAACTCTCCGTGTCACCACTTCCTCTGTAATGCGGAGATCATAATAACAACTACTTCCTGGGGTGAGCGTATGGACTAAATGAATTAAAATAGAGTAAGTGCATGGAACTGCACCAACAACTCAGCAAGTAGTATATATGTATTAGCTCAGGACGTCATCATCATCATCATCATCATGACTATTATTATTCCTCTCAAAAGACAGCCACCAACTGGCTAGACAGCAGTGGTCTCATAGAGCACAGGCTTCATAACCAAACAGTCTTAAGTTCAAATCCCAGCATTGGTGGTGACTAGTGGGGAAGGCCTTTGACAAGTTAATCGACCACTTTGGGCCTCTGCTTCCTCATCCTTAAAGTGGGACCAGCATTTCTGACCTCAGTGTCACTGTATGAGATGACATAGTTCATGTGGTGCTAGAACATGCAGGCCACCCACAAATGGTAGTTACCCTCCCTTCATCCCAGGCCCAGTTTCCTTGTACACGTCAGAGCCTGGAGATTGATCCACCCGAGAGTTATGGAGTTACTATTCTGCACTGGGCACCATGTTGCATGCTGGGGATATGAAGATTAATCGTGTGCCTGGACCTTAGGGGGCTCCCAGTCTCATCCAGATCCTGTTTGATTCTCTATTTCTTGCCTAGAAACGCAGGATGTGTTCTCCTGTCTTCCATAGGTACATCACCTGCTTCTCCTCCAGAAGGCCCAGCTTGCTTTCTGTATGAAGACCCTCACGCTTACTTTCCAGGGTCCGTGTGTCATCTCCACCTCCTCTCTTCCTCTGAGTTCCACCTCTTACTCACCACCTTTTCTTCCAACTCAGGTTTAGAATCCCCACTTGATTAAAAAACACTGTGTTTCTTATATGTCAATATATCTCAATAAAGCTGGAAAAATGCGGTTCTCTTTTTTCTTTTTTAAAAAAATTTTCTGGCATAATTTTCTTCACTCTATGTGGAGAGTATAGAGAGTTCTTTCTCTCCTCTTATCCTGGGAGCCCTCTGTCTCAGCACCTTCAAAACCTACCTATTTTCCAAGATCTAGTTTGAAAAACAGAATGCAAATATTATGTTAATGGTTTCTATGTATTGATTATATGCTGAAATGATAATGATGTAGGTATCCTGGGCTATGTCAAATATATTATTAAAATTAATTTCACCCGTTTCTTCTTACTTTTTAAATGTGGCTACAAGAAATGATAAACTTACATCTGTGGCTTGCATGTTTCAATTGGACAGTGCTGCTCTGGAATAATATCAGCAACCTTTTTAGATAAGAACTTTACTTGAATGACTAAGTAATCCTTTGAGAGTGACAGCTTTTAGCCTGTGACCATCCTTCTGGATTTTTCCAAGAAAGTCCCAGTTTATGCTTATTGTTCAGCTATAAATTATTAGTCATGTCCCCTTTCATTATCAAAAGAGTCTTGGTTCCAATGATAAATTACATGGTGACCCTACTTAAAAAACATACACCTGGAGCTCTTAGATTACTCTGCAGAACCTTGTCTCTGAAGAACCCTTACCCAATGTGGCTTTGTCCAGACTAACCCTCTTTTCTGTGGTCCTCACTGCTATCTCCCTGCTGTATCAGCATTCCCTTTAGCAAGAAAAGACACTTCCTCCTTGGATTCTCAACTAAAAACAGTCCTCCCTTGCTAGTTACCATGGCCAGCATGATACTTCCTGTCCAGCGCTGTGAAATATCTCCCTGGGGGTGGCAGATGGGGAGAAGCTATCTTGAGTTCACAGGCATCATCCTTTAATTAACTCATATTGCATTTTGTGTAGATTATATATGCAAACTACAAAAACGTTCAGATACACACTCTCCCCACTTTGGGCCATTCCACTTTCCAATTCCGCCACACGAGAGAAGCCTGGTGTTAGGAACAAGATTTAGCCCTTGCTGAACCTCAGCTGCCTCATCTGTCAGGCGGATTTGAGGATAACCTCTACCTCATAGAAACTGTGAAAATTTAATAAGATCATAGTTATTAAGTCCTCATCAGAATATCGCCATATAACAGAGGCTCAGTTAACATTTTTTTCTATGGCCCTTTCCTCAATGCAAACTCATTCTCTGAAACACAGGAAATGGGTGACATAAACTCTTGGGTTTTTTATTTGTGTGTTTTTGTTTTTTTGTGATGATACAGTAACACTCATTTTATTGATTTGACTTTGATTTGATTTTCTAACACTGTGCTTTGTGATTGACTGTTCTTTAAAAATTTTTATTTTATATTGGAGCATAGTTGATTAACAATGTTGTGTTAGTTTCAGGTGTACAGCAAAGTGATTCAGTTATACATATACGTGTATCTATTCTTTTTCAAATTCTTTTCGCATTTCGGTTATTACAGAATATTGAGCAGAGTTACCTGTGCCATACATTAGGTCCTTGTTGGTTGCCTATTTTAAATATAGCAGCGTGTACATGTCAGTCCCCAAATCTCAGTCTATCCCTCACCCCCCCAAACTCTTGGTTTTTTAATTTATGATAGAAAGGCTGTTGGTAACCTGGAGAGCTGCCTAAGGAATGTGTCCCTTTTGGTCATCTGAGCCTCCTAAATGGTTGTGAAGGTTTTATTTAAACCTGTAATGGGAAAGGCAGAAATTCACTCGAATGCATAACCTGTCACTACCATCATAGCTGTGACAAATGACAGTTTAGAGCCTGCCAATTAGAGAGCTGCTCATTGCTTCTACTTTTGATAAACATCAGTCATTACAGGGGTTGGAGAAGCTGTGTTTGTTTCCCAGGGTGCTTCTTTTTTTCATTTTCCTCTCTTGCTTCTTGAGTGTACCTTCTGGCACCAACCATACGTGCTGGCTGCATCATTAAGTGCTAAGACTTTACATCTTAATTCTGTGTGAGAGGTTTTCTCTGGGGGCCATGGTTCATCTGTGGAAAAAGAATTTCAGTGTACAATGGAGATGATATGTTGGACGATGTTGATGACATATTTAAGGAAACAGCTGTCCAGCAACTATTTTGTGTATGTGTGGGTGGAGGGGTGGGTGAGCAGGAGGGAGAGGAGGAGGAGTCGGCTTGCTTTGGTTGCCCACAGGCTAAGGTGGGATGTCTTGCCTTGGTTTAGAGGTCTGCTAAGGAAAAGCCTTGAAGTACTTAACTCAAGCAGGAAAGAACACGGATTTAGGACGTGGGATAATTTGCTCAACATGTATTCTCTTTCTATCTGGGAGGCTCATCAGTTATCAGGTAATGTTATCACCAACTCCCACTTTCTTCTGGATGCTTCTTAAAATTATTAAATACTCTTTTCGACAGAATGGGGACTAACCCAGGATGAAATTATGGCTTACTTTTTAAATGTAATTCCTTGTGAAACAAGAAGATGTCTGTGTTCAATAGCTGGGTAGATGTATGGCAAAATAGGGGAAAGGCAAGCTGTGTAACATTAGGACCAGTTTCTATAGCAACAAAAATGTCAGCCATCCTTTTGGCTGATCCTATTAATCTGGAGTAGAAGCAATGATACTGACACATTCGAAATGTATTTAAACCAGAAGGTGAAAATATAACCCAGCTGTAGATTTAAAATAGAGGTAGAATGAGGAACCAACAGGATACAACTGAAACACATAGGATGTAAGGGAAAGCGAGGAGTTCTCAAGTACAGCCTCTGCATTTTTTAAATTTATTTTTTAATGATTAAGCTTTTCACCGGAAGTTATTCCAAATAGTCTTGCACCCAAGTATACAAAAGAAGGGTAAAGATCCAATCAGTCTCTGTTATCCAGAGCAGGCCTGTCCTTTCCATGGCGTTGGCTCAGAGTAAACCCTTGCAATTAATTGTTTTGAAGATGGTGAAATTTGTAACTTCGAGAGCCGCTGACATTTGTGAACCTTCCAAGAAGGAAAGACTAGGTTCCTGAGAGAAGAAATCTGGCCTTTGGACCAGAACATGTGGTTGTGGTTTCTGCTCTTTTAACCACAAAAAGGGCTAGTGTGAGACTTGTGAACAGGCACCGGTATCTGTTAATGGAGGTGATGGTCCCAGCTCTGTGCACTTCGTAGAGCTCCTCTGAGGACCAAATGAGATAATGGATGTGAGTACTCTGAAAGAAGTCTAAAGTGCTATAGGAGTGTAAAGAATTATTATTATTAGAGAACAACCAAAGAAATACTGTGTCCTAAAGAGCCACCAGTACCAGACAGAGTTTAGGAGGCGGGTTATAAACTCTGACTATCTGGGTCAGCGGTTTGAATTTGTTTTTTTTTTTTTCCAAAGGAGACTGTAAAGCTGTTTTTCTGTGCTCTTTCCCTTTGGTGCCTCTTTTTACTTTCGAATTATTTAAATGGCTAAACCTTTTCCCACTTTGCAAAGCAGAATAACAGTCTCCAGGATATTTTGCGCTCCAGCAGCAAATGGGGATGCAGATCCGTGTCATTACGATGAAACACCATCTTTTCATCTTTATCTGGGAATTTCAGACTCCTCAGGAAAGATGACCGCCTCTCGTTATGGCAAATGAATTTGCCGGCAAAGAAAGATATCTCTTAACTTGTTCTTGGAGCTTCCTGTTTCCAAAAGCATCAAGGAAAGTTAGCCCTATTTACTATTCTTGGCTTATTAAAAACGGTTTCCCTTTCCTCACCCACTCCCCAAATGTCTGAAAATGATTGTGTAACAACAGAAGAGAATGGAGACAGAAACCAGCAAGGAAAATGAAAAGATTATGTAACATTCGATTAACCAAGATATCTTCTGTAAAGAAATAGAATCTGGTTTTTGAAATGAGTAGCAAAAGGTCTGGATATTTCTACCCCCTGTCTGGATACACTTTCTTACACTTCAGAAATAATTAACACTCTCAAAGCAAAGGAGGTGCTTTCAACTGTGCCTTGAAATAAAATGTTGTTTTTGTATGAACCGTGGCTGGGGATATGTCGCTGTCACCTTCAAGCCCTGCGTCGTGACTGATGACCTGGGAGGGTTTCCAAATCTCAGATTTTGTCTCCATCCATCAGTACCAGTCAAATATGTGTCTAGCACTATGCTAGGCTCATGGGGATAAAAGACAGGGAGGGTGAAGAGAAAGAAAGTCGATTTTTTAAATATATTTACCAAATTTCAGGCACTGAGTTGCTGTCTATCAGTTCATTAAATTAAAAGAAAATGAACTTCATAGGCTTGTAGAACCAGAGAGGCTAGTTGATTAGTTAAGACAAACAGACTTTTAAATTCTTGTGTGTCCTTCAGCACTCAGCTCTCTGTGAAGCTTTTCTAATTGCCCTGTTATGCTCCCCAAACCCCCTTTGTAAAACAATATAAGGCAGTGATGAGGAGGGTTGGTTTAAGAGTCAGGTACAGGTTCAAATTGAAGCTCCATGGCATACTAGCTGGGTGACTTTGGGCAATTTCCGGGAGCTTCTGTGGCATCTTTTGTAAAATGAAGAGCAGTAGATCCTAACACACAGGGTTTTATAAGGACTAAATAGGAGATGGATGTAAAGTGCTTAGCTGAATAGGTAGCGTATATAAGAACCCAATAAGTGCTAGCAATTGTGATTATTTTCATTTCTGTGAATATTATAGAGTATTTCGAACTTTTTATTTAGCCCATAGAAAAAAGAAACATGTTTTACTACCAAGCGACAAGTATGAGAAACATCCTCAGGTCTCTGATGCTGAGCCCATCCTGCAGAGACCTCTGAGGTGGGGGGATGTTTAGGGACATAGGGGGTGTCAGAAATGTGCTGATACTCAGGATCTGGATGGGGCTCAGCAGTGGAGGGAGGGTTGTACGTGGCTATTGCACACATTCATTTGTGTTTTAAAACAGCACTTTTATATTTGACTCAATCCTTTTGCTATTTCCATTCCCAGGGGCTTTGCCGAAGCCTTGATATGTCCTGATCATTATTATAACCCTCATCACACTCTAGTGTTTCAGTCTCTTTCTCTGATGATTAGCCTGTGATCGATAGAGAATAGAGATTGTATATTGTTATTTTTTTAAAAGAATTTATCTTCGTTGCTACGCGCTGGCTTTCTCTAGTTGCGGCGAGCGGGGGCTACTCTTCGTTGCGGTTCGTGGGCTTCTCGTTGCGGTGGCTCCTCTTGTTGTGGAGCATGGGCTCTAGGCACACGGGCTGTAGTAGTTGTGGCTCATGGGCTCAGTAGTTGTGGCTCGTGGGCTCTAGAGCACAGGCTCAGTAGTTGTGGTGCACGGGCTTAGTTGCTTTATTGCTGCGTGCGGGCTTTTTTCTAGTTGCAGCAAGCGGTGGCTACTCTTCATTGCGGTGCACAAGCTTCTCATTGAGATGGCTTCTCCTGTTGCCGAGCACAGGCTCCAGGCCTGCAAGCTTCAGTAGTTGTGGCTCGTGGGCTCAGTAGTTGTGGTGCACGGGCTTAGTTGCTGCATGGCATGTGGGATCTTCCCGGACCAGGGCTCAAACCCGTGTCCCCTGCATTGGCAGGCGGATTCTTAACCACTGTGCCACCAGCGAAGCCCTCTTATAACCTTAATGGAGTATAATCTATAAAAATATTGAGTCACTATTTTATACCTGAAATTAATAAAATATTGTAACTCAACTATACTTCAATGAAAGATACATTCTAAGGAAGCATTTAAGCCCACATATGACCATGTGATAATAACTAAGTATTACTGCATATATGCTTTGAGTTGGCCAGTTTGTAGGTAGGCAGATGAATAGGGCATTGAGACCTGTTGTACTGAGGGCTCTGTCCTTAGGGGAAGACTGACATTTTCCTGGTCTTGAAGAACGCCTAGACTTAGATCCTCTGAGAGGGTGTGAACAAAGAATCTCTCAAATTATACCAGTTCTATCAGGGATGAGTAGCAGGCCCCTTTGCAGCTCTAACCCTCATTTCTAATCCACACACTCAAATGAATAATTTTGAGTGGGTTGCCAGAAACAGCCAGCAGATCAAGTGTTGCCTGAGGAGCCCTTCACCCTTGACTTCCAAGAAGTGTGACCTTCTCCCTTGACTCTGGCAGCCAGAGCTGAAAGCCTGAGGCAGCTCCTCTTGAAAGGCCAGCACAGAAAATTCCTTCCAGAGCTGCAGGGTGGGGGGCTGGAGAGGGAGGACACTCGTGATGTCTGACCCTTCATGGGCATCTGGTCATAGCTTGGACCAGACATCTAAGGCAATCAAAAGGGGCTTCCCTGGTGGCGCAGTGGTTGAGAGTCCGCCTGCCGATGCAGGGGACACGGGTTCGTGCCCCGGTCTGGGAAGATCCCACATACCGCGGAGCGGCTGGGCCCATGAGCCATGGCCGCTGAGCCTGAGCGTCGGAGCCTGTGCTCTGCAACGGGAGAGGCCACAACAGTGAGAGGCCCGCATACCGCAAAAAAACCCCACAAATAAAGCAATCAAAAGAATGTTTCTAGCATTATCTGTTTTCATTCCAAAACCATCTCTTTCCCTTTCCACACCTGAACCAGGAATCCGCATGTCCCCAACCTTCTGGATCTGTTCCTTCTCCCTTTGAATGACGCATCCCATGCCGAGCCTCTTGCATTCTGTTCTATTTTGTCTGCTCAGATGCCAGTTACAAGTATAACAATGATAATAGCTAATATTTATTTAATACCTATCATGTAACTGGCACAACTTAAAGTGCTTTACCTCTCTTTACTCATCTTATCTTCCCCACAAGCTAAGAAAACAGAGGCACAAGGTAAAACGTGATCAAAAGAGAGAAGTCAAGGTATGGAAGCACAGAGTGTGATGAGTTAGTTTATGAGGGGTGGGTCAGAAAAGGGTTAATAGAATTTGTGAGTGAATTTAATCTTGAGAGAGAAGGAATAAAATGGGAACAGGACATGCCAGTGGTCAAGGGCATAGATGTGTAAAGCACACCTTGGTTTACTGGTCATGGTTAGCACAGTACCTGGTACATAACAGGCACTCAATAATCCTAGGCTGAAATGAATCAAATAACATGTTTGGGTGAACATTGCAAACATTGCAAAACGGAGCAGGAGGCCAGAGGTGGGAGGGTTAGCCTGGTAGCAGTCGTTTTCAGGAAGAGTGGGCGGATGATGAAGCTTTCCATAAAAGCGAGAGCAAATTTTATGACTGCAACTCACAGATTTCTCATCATAATGAATTCTCCATTAAATGTCCTCCTAATCCACACTGGCTGATAGATGAACCCCTGAAACAGAAAGTTCCCAGCAAGATCTATGGGAGTAGCCACATATCAGAGGAGATGAATGCAGTTAGTCATCAGGAACTGCAGGAGTCAAAAGGAAGATGGGACCTGATAGTCTGGACTCTGATAGCCAGATAACAAATGAATCTGCCTGCTTGTGTTGTTAAATGTTCTATTCATATTAGCCACCACCTCAGTCGCTGATAGCTTAGCAGGCTTTGAAGAAAGAACATAACAGCTTAATGAAGGTGTTAGACCGTGCCTGAGAGAGCACCACACTGGGAGTCCTGGAGTCTTTGAACGGCAGAGCTAGATGGGATCTTAGATATCATCTAGTCAAATGAAATCTTAAGGTAGAACCTGAATAAATAAAACAGGTAAAAGCAATAAATGGGATCCTCTGGCAGTTTAAATCTTCATCATTTGGCAGACAGGCACTTTTCATTGTTTGTGGATTTCCCATAGCACACCCATGTATGGAAAACACTGGTTTGGGTCCAGTACTCTTATTTTACCAGCAAGGGAAACATAGGCACAGAGAAGGGAAATGACTCCCTTGATATAACCCAGGTGGCCAATGGCAAAGTCTGAGGCCAGACAAAGATCTGGAAATCTTGACTCTGCTTTTCATCTACCAGGAATGTTCTTTTGTTCAAGAAGTATTATTAAGCAGCTATTATGTAAAGGACACTGTCAGCCTAGAGCATACATTGAAAAAATCAAGTTCCTGTTCTTAAGAATTTCAGGGACAATTGCAAAGACAATGCTAATTCAGGGTGAAAAGTGTAAAACTAGAGTTATGTACATATTATGGTTTACCCAGATATCACAAATTCAGAAGCTTCCAGGAGTCAAGCAGGTAACATGAATGAAACATGCTGAAAATAAGGTATGGTGGCAGTTGAGGAAACTGAAACATGAATGTCTGTTGAGTGCATTCGAATTTTATTCTAATTTTAAAACCTCAACTTGATAGAGAATATTTACTGAAAAAATAACCCCACAGTTAACGTTATACTAAATGGTAAGAATCACAAAGCTTTACCACAAAGCTCAGGGACAAAGCAAGGATGTGCTTTCTCACTAATGTATTTCAGCATCATACTGGAAGTCCTAGTTAATTCAATAAGACAAGAAAAGGAAATAAAACATATATAGATTGTGAAGGAAGAAATAAAACTGGCTTTCTTTGTAGATGACATGATTCTCTATGTAGAAAATCTGAAAGAATCAACAAAAAAATCTCCTGGAACTAATAAGCAATTATAACAAGTTTACAGGATACAAGATTAATTTACAAAAGTCAATCACTTTCTTATATGTCAGCAATGAACACATGGGATTTTAAATTTAAAACACAATACCATTTATATTATCATCCCCAAAATAGAATACTTAGGTATAACAAAATACATATAAGAGCTCTATAAGGAAAATGAAACTCTCATGAAAGAAGTGAAAGAACTAAACAAATAAATATTCCATGTTCATGAATAGGAAGGCTTACTATTGTCTAGCTGTCAGTTCTTCCAAACTTGATCTATAGATTCAGTGGAATCCAAGCAAGTTATTTTTGCGGATGTTGACAAACTGATTCTAAAGTTTATCAGGAGAGGCAAAAGACCCAGAATAGCCAACACAATATTGTAAGAGGAGAACACAGTTGGAGGACTGACACTATTCAACCTCATGACTTAGTATAAAGCTACAGTAATCAAGACAGAGTGGTACTGGTGGAAGAATAGACAATAGTTTAATGGAACAGAACAGAGAGCCCAGAATTAGACCCATATAAATACAGTCAACTGATATTTGACAAAGGAGCAAAAGCAATACAATAGAGAAAAGATAGTCTTCTCAACAAATGGTGCTGGAACAACTGGACATCCACATGCACAAAAATGAATCTCTACATAGACCTTATACTCTTCACAAATATTAACTCAAAGTGGATCACAGACCTAAATGTAAAATGAAAAATATAAAACTCCTAGAAGATAACATAGGAGAAAATCTAGATGAACTTGGGTTTGGCAATGACCTTTCAGATACACTGCCAAAGGTATGATACGTGAAAGAAAGACTTGATTAACTGGACTTCATTATAATTTAGAATTGGTGCTCTCCAAGAGACACTGTCAAGAGGATAAAAAGACAGGCCACAAACAGGAAGAAAATATTTACAAATGACACATCTGATAAAGGACTGTTATCTAAAATAAACAAAGAACTCTTAAAACTAAACAATAAGAAAACAAACAACCCAGTTAAATATGGGCCAAAGATTTTATCAGATACCTCAGCAAAGGAGATATACAGATGGCAAATAAATATGTGAAAATATAGATGCTCCACACTGTACGTCATCAGGGAACTGCAAATTAAAACAACAATGATATACCACTACATACCTATTAAATGGCCAAAATCTAGAACACATTTGACTATCTCAAATACTAGTGCAGATATGGAACAACAGGAACTCTCATTCATTGCTAGTGGGAATACAGAATGGTACAACCTCTTTGAAATATAGTTGGGTAGTTTCTTACAAAACTAAAAATACTCTTACCATACCATCCAGCAATCACGCTCCTTGGAATTTACCCAAAGGAGCTGAAAACTTGTGTCCACATAAGAATCTGCACACAGATGTTTTTACAGCAGCTTTATTCATAATTGCCCAAACTTGGAAGTGACCAAGGTATCCTTCAGTAGGTGAATGAATAAACAAACTGTGGTATATCCGGACAAGGGAATATTATTTAGCACTAAAAAGAAATGAGCTTTCAAGCCATGAAAAGACATGCATATTACTGAGTGAAAGAAGCCAATCTGGAAAGGCTACATACTGTCTGATTCCAACTATATGACATTCTGGAAAAGGCAAAATATGGTAGTAGTAAAAAATTGGTGGTTGTCAGGGGTTAGTGGGGAGGGATGGATGAATACATGGAACACTAAGGATTTTTAGGGCAGTGAAGACTCTGTATAATATTATAATAGTGGATACATATGTTTGTCCAAACTCATAGAATGTACAACATCAAGAGTGAACCTTAATATAAACTAAAGACTGTGGGCGTTAATGATGGGTCTATGCAGGTTCATCGTTTGTAACAAATGTATCACTCTGGTGTAGGACTGGTTGATAATGGTGAGGCTGTACATTCGTAGGGGCAGGAGGTATACAGGAAATCTCTGTACCTTCTCAATTTTGCTGTGACCCTAAAATTCCTCTAAAAACTAAAGTCTATTTTTAAAAAATTGAAAACTGTACAATCAAAACAAAACCTATTTGCAGGGTTTCCCTGGTGGCGCAGTGGTTGAGAGTCCACCTGCCGATGCAGGGGACACGGGTTCGTGCCCCGGTCCGGGAAGATCCCACATGCCGCGGAGCAGCTGGGCCCGTGAGCCATGGCCACTGAGCCTGCGCGTCCGGAGCCTGTGCTCCGCAACGGGAGAGCCCACAGCAGTGAGAGGCCCGCGTACCGCAGAAAAACAAAAAACAAAAACAAAACAACAGAAAACAAACCCATTTGCAATTGCTGGGCCACAAGATTTCCCTGGATACCTCCCTTTACATTTTACAAAGCTCTTTCATATAGTATAGCCTTAATTTACAAAAACAAATTCATTTAACATAGCAACCTAGTCCATACATACACACATATAAATGAAACAAAAATTTTATAATACCGTCCTCAGTCTTATGATATGTGAGCTATTCTCTATTCCATTCCATTCTATTCTATTTTATTCTATTCAAATTTTATTTTGTTTAAAAATAGTAGTTGTAATCCACTAAACTAATTTCCAGACCCACTAGTGATTCTTAAACCACAGTTTGAAAACCATTGCAACAGCATTGGGACCTCACACAACCCTGTGAGCAAGTGGTTAGAGTTTTTCCCATTTTACTTGTGAGAAAACGGACTCTCAGAGATTAAGTGATTTGCCTTGTACAATGAGTAAGTGGCAGACGCAGACTGGAATCAGACTCTCCTGGTGTCCCAACCATGTGGTTCTTTAAGGAAACCACGTTGCCTTCTAGAGAATGCTGATAAGACTAGGTTCCAACTCTGTCTCAAATCTTTTTATTCTTTATTTCCCTGTATTTATCACTTGTTCCCATTAATTTGCTGGATTTGCTTCTTCTTGGACAATCAACATGTAATAGACTTTCAAGATGGGAATGGATTTAAATATGGACTTGACAGCTCATACAGGATCTTTACTGAGCCCTGTATGTATGCAGTTTGAGAAATCCCTGCAAGCCACTTCCCTGATGTTTTCATACCATTTCCTGACCTCAAGCATCTAGCAAACAAGTGTATGTTTTTCTAGAAATTTCAAGCCCCTTATGTAAACCCTGATGCACCCGTTTTCCTGCAAGTTTAATAAGGCCAGGGCCATAATTGTAAATATTTTAAAACTTGATGTGTGGCCAGATGGATTCATTATAGACCATATCTGTAGTTAGACTCTTTATTTTCCAGTTCGGTGCTGGTAATGTCACATAGGAAGACACACATTGTTCAGGATCAGACCCACAACAAATGCCAAAGGTACAGCATTCATTTGTGTCCTTGCCTCCGATTTTCCCAATAGTTCTTCTTATTTAGGCTTGCCCGGACTGAGATGGGAGCCTGATGAAAAAATAATAGATATAAATTGTGCTTGGGTCATTGGCTGTTTATCTTAAGAAGAGAAACTTGTTTCCAGGCTGACTGATAATTGGACATCCAGAAAGTTCCCTAACAAGGAGAGAGGGTGGGACAGTACTGAGTGGAGAGAGACCAGACTGTTGATTTTCTTTTATTAGAAGAGGCTGCTGGGCTTCCCTGGTGGCGCAGTGGCTGAGAGTCCGCCTGCCGATGCAGGGGACATGGGTTCGTGCCCCGTTCCGGGAAGATCCCACATGCCGCGTGGCGGCTGGGCCCATGAACCATGGCTGCTGAGCCTGCACATCCGGAGCCTGTGCTCCGCAACGGGAGAGGCCACAACAGTGAGAGGCCCGCGTAACGCAAAAAAACAAACAAAAAACAAAAACAAAAAAGAAGAGGCTGCTGATACTTTCATTTTCCCCAAGTTGTGGGTTTCTTTGTTTATTGAGTATGACAACTGCTACCTCAATAGTCTATGAATTATCTATGAATTCTTAAGGCTTTGACACAATAAATTCTCATACTTGACTCTATAAAGCGGGTGGAGAGCTGGCGGGGTTGCCAGAGGAGGGGATCAAACCCATGGGGAGAAACTAGAGTCCTCTTCATTCAGTTATTCATCCACTGGTTGATTCAATAAACATTTACTGAACACTTTTCATCTAGCCAGTTTTCACTTCAGCCCAAGCACCAACTCTACTAAAAAGTGTCCTGTGAACGAAGCCTGATTTAGATGCCCTGGCTCTGTGTTCCCATGGGATAGAGCAATGAAAGCACTTACCACGTTGTAGGATAATTCTTAGATTTACACATCTGCCTGTCCCTCTGTGGTGGGCTCCTTGGAGGCAGGGACTGTGTCTTCATTTGCCTTTCTGTCCCAGAACTATGTGCAGTGTTTACCACATAGAAAGGTCTTGATATTTGAGGTGTTTGAGAATGTGAGGATGAATGGCTCCTTGCTCTGGAGGAGTAAGACACATATCCTGATTAGCATCTAGCCTTTCAATCCAAAAAATATCCAAGTGTTCTATATTGGTCTTTAAGAATTTGTCCTCATTTTCCATTCCTTAATTATTAAGAGTAAAGAAGGGCTTCCCTGCCATTATTTCATTTGAGCATAATTCTTTTCTCTTTGCGCTCTCTCAGTGCTATCTCAAGTGTTTTCCTACCAGAGCTGTATGTTATAGGTGCATATAAACATGTCAATGTGTAGAATATACAATGATATATATGATATCACATAGATATGTATATGTGTATGTCTAGGTGGGTGAGTGTATAAACATACTAAATGCCTTCACACATGTAGTATGTGATATGATCCTTTAAAAGAATAGCCTGAAGACTGAGTCTTATGTGTGTGGTGGTAATACAGATAGCACCGCCCAGCAGAAGTTGGAACAATCCATGTAGATTAACTCAGTATGTGACCATGAACAGGAATCCATGTCCTCTCTGAACCTCTGTTTCTTCATTGCAAGAGTTTCCATACCTCCCTCTGAGGAGTTGGTGTGAGTCTCAGATAGTGGATGGGCAAACTCTGTGCAGGTTAAATCGATATAAATGATCAGAAAATGCCAATGAGTCGTGTTTGTAAGATTGGGTTTGATAATGCTCTTTACTGTTTGGGAACATGAATGAGAAAACAATGCACTTTCAAAGGTTCCTGGCATCAGGCAGAGGTTCTGAGAGCAATGCTGGCACTGCTGGTGCGTTCTCCTTTGAGTGATGAACATATTCCCACTTGCTTGGCAGCTGCAGAACCCTCTTGTAAAATTCCTTGGTATCTATTCCCTTTCTTTCCCTCCTCCACCTCTAACTTTCCCCTCCTTCCCCTGCTCTGTGTCCAGCCTTGTCAGTAGTCGCCCCCTTATGGCTTGGGTTACCTAGAGCATCCATTTTTCCACCCATCCACTGATTTAATTCATCCTTTCAACAAATATCCACTTCGCACCTACTATGGGCTGGACCCAGTGTGGGACACACTAGGGACAGAGTGGGGAACAGATGGTGCCCGTGACAGTAAAAGGACTTTGTGGTAGGCTGACTAATAGTTCCTGAAGATATCCAGGTCCTAATTCCTAGCACCTGTGAGTGTCACCTTATATGGTAAAAGGACTTTGCAGATATGATTAAGAATCTTGAGCTAGGAAGACTAGCACTGTTCTTATAAGGGGGAGACAGAGGGAGATTTGACAACAGAAAAGGAGAAGGCAATATGACCATGGGAGCAGAGATTGCAGTGATGCAACCACAAGCCAAAGCATGCCAGCAGCCCCTAGAAGCCAGAAGAGGCAAGAAATGGATTCTCCCCTGGAGCCTCCAGAAGGAACTAGTTCTCTTGGCACCTTTACTGTGGCCCTATAAGGCTCAGTTCAGATTTCTGGCCTACAGAGCTATAGGGGAATAAATTTATTTTGCTTAAGACACTAGGTTTGTGGTAATTTGTTATGGTTTTTGTTATATAGTTTCCTAGGGAATAGGAAACCAATGCAGACCTTAAAGTCTAGTTGTAAGTGGGAAATTACCACTAAATAAGAGAAATGCTACTTTTAGGGAAGTACAGGCTTCTTCTTCTTTGAGACACAAAGTGGGAACTTATCCAAAAATTGGGGTGTGAAGGAAGTCTTCTTGGAGGAAGTGACATTTCAGCTGCAGCCTGAAAGATGAGCCTGAGGTACTAATCAATGAGGGAGGCGAGGACAGGTCAGGCGATTGCAGGTAGAGCAAACTGCACATGCAGAGTGTGCCTTCCCACCTCCCCCCATATGTCTGTCACAGGCTAGTTCCTTTGCCCTTTCCCTTCCCAACATTCCAACGTATTCCACACACACACACATCACATATGCACACTTCCTAATTTTTCCAGTTGGCAAATTTCTATTCACTATTCAATATTGTTCCAATGTCCCCTCTCCCATGTGATCCTCCTACCTTCTCTGGAGAGTCCAACATCAGGCCCTGTTAAGGAGGCCCCATTCCTGTTTACCGAAGCTCTGAAATCATAGAAGCGATGTGTTAGGAAAATCCCTGAGCAGAATTCTGTGGTGGACCTTGCTACGACCTTTTTCTCCCTCTCCTCCTGGGAATCTAAGAAGCCCAGGAGTGGGGAGGGAAGCCTTCAGCAGACAGAACCTTTTGGCAGCGACAGCTGGGTTGGGAACCCATCAAGAAAGGTTCCACGGTCTCCCAGCAGATCCCCTTAGGCTGGTGAGTTAAGGTCCTTGGTACTAGATGTCCTGCAGCGGGAAATTCGAAAGCCCCAATAAACTCCTCCTGATTAACTGGTTCTTCCAGGTCAGGAGGCATTTTAGTCCTGGGTGCTTTGTGATCCTGTAAGGAGGAGAGGCACATGGGAAATACAGAGGTTCTGCTTGTATCTGACACCTAGGAGTAAGAAATCAGGCTAATTATCTCTCTCTCCTGCCTTCCTTCCACCTAGAATGAAAGCAAACAACTGTGTGATCAAGGAAGATTCCCTCCCTCCCTCCTTTTGTCTCTTTCTTTTCTATTTTCTTTCTTCCTTCCTTCCTCCCTCCCTCCCTCCCTCCCTTCTCTCCTTCCTTCCTTCCTCTCTTTCTTGTTTTTCAACTGGTTGCTATGGTGTCATGTAGGGAGGACCCATTTGCAACTCTGAGTGCTTTGTACCAGGAGGCAACTGTCAGTCCTCAATTAATTATTCATGTTTTCATTAGGAAAAATAATGAGAAACAGTTGAAATGACAGGTCCCTAAAATTACTGGAAACCCTAAAATATTCATTTATTCTTGGATTAGCAAACTTTTTAAGGTAGAGGGAGCACTAATTTTGAAGACAGATCTCAGTTTGAATCCTAGCAGCCACTTACCAGCTATTTCTGTTGTGGTGTGACATTCACTTTACCTCTTTTAGTATCAGTTTTCCCACCTGTAAAATGGGAATAATGATACCTGCCTCTTAGGAATGCCTAAAGATTACAGATAATGAAGTTAAAGCACTTAATACAGTACCAAGTACAGTAATACTTGGCTTAGAGTAGCTGTTCAATAAATAGTATCTTTTAATGATAGGGAAGCTGAAATGGACAAAATACTCTTCTGGTGAGGTTTAACTCAGTTTACAGCCAATCATCCTGTTGGTCTTGAATGATGTTTTTCTGCTCTTGGGTAGAGAACTTTTGAGTATTTAGAAATGGAATTGCCAAGCTGCAAATGGACAGGTTATCTCTATGTAGAATGTGTTCGTCGTAGTTGTTTATTTTGATGGCATTATGTTGCATTTACCAAATGCCTCTCTGTTCATTTACCAAATGCCTCTCTGTTCATACAGGTTGGTTCATAGATTCATATTTTCAGTTTTGTGGGGTTTTTTTCCTTTTTTTTTTTTTTTTTTTCGGTACACGGGCCTCTCACTGTTGCGGCCTCTCCCGTTGCGGAGCACAGGCTCCGGACGCGCAGGCCCAGCGGCCATGGCTCACGGGCCCAGCCGCTCCGCGGCACGTGGGATCTTCCCGGACCAGGTGTACGAACCCGTGTCCCCTGCATGGGCAGGCGGACTCTCAACCACTGCGCCACCAGGGAAGCCCAGTTTTTGTTATTTTATTGTGTATTTTTAGCCAATAAAAAAGGCTTCAAGTCTATGAAGTGGCTCTGGTCCTGGGGAACACTAACCCTATGTTTTATTACATTTGTTGGGGAACAGAGAAATTACACCTTATCCTAAAGCTCACGCAAACATTTGAGTAGCAGTCTGGTTCACAAGCAACTGAGTTCAGGAAAGAATAAATGACAATAAACCTCCTCATGTTACATGATTTGGCATAAACGATTCTATGACTTTTTTGTCCCTAAATAATTGGAGTCGAATCAAAAGAGATAATGCATGTGAAAGCATTTTGAAAACTAAAGTTTTCATTGTAATGGATCATTATTATTCTAATTACTACTAATATGAAGAACCTAATATAGCATGAACCAATTATCAAGATAAGAGTATTTCTGAAGTTGTGAACACTGGGTACCCGTTTGGTACTTGGTTTTATACTGTTTTGCTTTGTTCTCTAATTGTTTCATGCATTTTAATCTTCCCCCTCTACCCCAAGTAAATTCTAAGCATCTGTAGAAACATTTAGTCATTCAGTACAACTCATTATTTCAAAATCATTTACTGAATGCTTACCATGTGCCAGGCACAGAGCTGAGCACTATAGCCAAATCGGTGAATAGATGTTTTTCCTACCCTCAATGAGCTTTCTCCCCGATGGAGAATACAATCAAAGCATGTCTAGAAGACAGGGTGCTGAGTGCCCTGACTTGGGGATTTCAGAGCAGGAAGGGTGGGCCAGGGCTGGAAGGATGAAGCTACAGTTAATCAGGTGAAAAAAAATGAGAGCAACTCCAAGTGGTAAAAGTGGCATGTGGAAAGGCTCTGATGTGTGTGTGTGTGTATGAGAGGAGAGAGAAAACGCACGATACATTTGGGAAGCTGCAGTAATTTGCTATGGCAGATATAATAAGTGGAGGTAGGGGCACTGTTGGAGATGAGGCTAAAGAGGTTTCAATCATCTGTTACTGCACAACAAGACACCCCAAAATTATGTGCTAGAAACAAAAAGCCATTGAGTTGCTCATGATTCCTCAGCTGGGTCAGGGTCTGAGGGAAAGTTTGTCTCTGCTTCAGTTGGTGTTGGTCACTGTTTGGTCTGCATGTTCTAGGACTTTATATAAAAGGAATCATACAGTATGTGTTCTTTTTCAGTCTGGCTTATTTAACACAGCATACTTATTTTGAAATTCATCCAAGTTGTTGCATGTATCAATAGTTCATTTTTATTGCTGAGTGGTATTCCACTGTATGGGTACAACGATTTGTTTGTTCATTCACTTGTTGATGGATATATAGGTTGTTTGCAATTTTTGGATATTACTAACAAAGCTGCTACAAACATTCATGTAAAAGAAGGCATAGAGCATCACTTCTGTCACATTCTATTTGTCAAACAGGTTTGAGGGCCCTCCCAGAGTCAAGGAAGAGGGCAGTAAACTTCAGGAGGAGCAGGATGCTCTACAGGGACAGGAGGAATGGTTAGTGCCTCTGGCTGCAGACAGTCTACAGAACAATGAGTACGCCATGCCATGGAGAGCTTGGCTTTATCCAGAAGCTTGTGGTTCAACCACTAAAGGAGCTTCTGACTAGGGAAAAATAAAGAGGTCATGTATTTTTCAGAAAGCTGACTCCTGAAAGCAATTTGGAGCATGGATTGGAGAAAATGGGGCCAAGCAGCAGAGAGGCTGGTTAAGAGCTGATAGCATGGTGTAGGAAGAAATAATGATTGCCTAGACTAGGATGATGGTAGGCAGTATGGTAGGGGAGAAAAGGGAGAGACTCATTCATTTATGCATTCAACAAACATTTAATTAAGTGACTCCTACATGCAGGTATGTTGAGAATGCAGCAAGAAATGAAACAACTCCCCCCCAAAATTTATTGTCCTCCTGGAGTTGAGATTGGAGTGGGGGGAAACAGAAACAAGTCAAGTATGTGAAACATGTTTTAAGGAAAAAATATAAAGGAGGGAAGGGAGGGAGGACATATTAAGGAATATGTGTTCATTTATGGTAAGGTACCCAGAGAATGGTTTACCAAATAAGGAGCTAAAGGACTTGGGACCTCTAGGGGAAGAATATTCCGGGACAGTGGAAGAGCAAGGACAAAGGCCTTGCATTAATGTCTTGGGGTTACTGCAACAAAGTGCCATGAACCGGGTGGCTTAAACAATGGAAATTTATTGTCTCTCAATTCTGGAGGCAAGAAGTCTGAGATCCAGGTGTTTGTAGGGTTGGTTCCTTCCAAGAGCCATGAGGAAAAGATCTATTCCAGGCCTCTCTCCTAGCTTCTGGTGCTTTTCTGGCAATCTTTGGGATTCTTTGGCTTATAGACACATCACTTAAGTCTGTCCCTTCATCTTCACATGGTTTCCTGGTGTGCATATTGCTGTGTCCAAATGTCCTCTTTTATAAAGACACCAGTCTTAGTGGATTAAGACCCACCATATGACCTCATTTAAACTTGATTACCTCTGTAAAGACCCTATTTCCAAATAAGGTCATAGTCTGAGGTACTAGGAGTTAGGATGCCAACATATCTTTTGGGGGGGAGACACAATTCAACCTAAAACAGGCCCCAAAGCATGAGTAGGTCAGACAGAGGAACTCTAAGGAGACCATGTGAACAGAGGAATGAAGGAATCCTAGGAGATGAGGTCAGAGAGATAACAGGGCCCAGATCAAGTAGGGCCTTTAGATTTATAGGAAGAATGTCAGCTTTTCCTCAGTGTGAAACAAGAAGTTATGGGAGTGTTAGGGCAAAGGAACAAGAGAACCCACCTTGTTTTTCTAGGTTTGCAATAGCTAGTATGTTAGGAATAGACTGAAAGGGCAAGGGAAAATGAAAAGACAGAAGAGGACTCAGTAATCTGAGGGATTGAGATAATGGTAGTAGGACCAGAGGAACAACAGTAGAATTGGTGAGAAATGGTCAGATTCTGGATCTAAGGATTCCCTGATGAGTCAGATGAGGGACTGGGCATCGAGGATGATTGCAAGGTTCGGAGCCTGAGCAATGGATGGCTGGAGTTGTCATAAACTCCAAGTTTACAGTTATATATCAAGAGCTCAGTTGCAGACGTGTGAAGTTTGAGATGTGGCTTGAATATCCAAGTGGAGAAATCAAGTACATCTTTGGATATGCAAATCTGTAGTTCCAGAAGCAGTTTGGGCTGGAGATAGAAATTCGGAAGTCATCAGTACATGAATCATACTTTAAAACATTAAACACGATGGTGTCTTTAGCAGTCAGTTACCTTCTCTGAGTGTTCTTTTTTTAATTTATTTTTTAATTCATTCTCTGAGATTTTTATGCAAAATAAGAATCATAACCCTTCGTTCACACCATGACCGTGAGGATCAACTGAAATCCAAATATGAGGGATTAGTATAAAGGCTTCAGTAAATGCCCATTATATGAGTTGGTTTTAAACTAGCGAAATCTTCCCCGATGTTCATAGCAGCGCTGTTTACCATAGCCAGGACATGGAAGCAACCCAAATGTCCATCAACAGACGAATGGATAAAGAAGATGTGGTATGTATATACAATGGAATATTACTCAGCCATGAAAAGGAATGAAAGTGGGTCATTTGTAGAGAGGTGGATGGACTGAGAGAGTGTCAAACAGAGTGAAGCAAGTCAGAAAGAGAAAAACAAATATATATTAATGCATATATGTGGAATCTAGAAAAATGGTATAGATGATCTTATTTGCAAAGCAGAAATAGAAAAAAACAGATGTAGAGAACAAATGTAAGGATACCAAGGGGAAAAGGGGGTGAGGATGGGAGGAATTACGAGATTGGGATTGACATGTATACACTATTGATACTATGTATAAAATAGACAACTAATGAGAACATACGGTATAGCATAGGGAACTCTACTCAATGCTCTGTGGTGACCTAAATGGGAAGGAAATCCAATAGAGGGGATATATGTATATGTATAGCTGAATCAGCTTGCTGTACGGTAGAAAAGAACACAGCATGTAAAGCAAGTATACTCCAATAAAAATTAATTTTAAAAAAACCAAAACATAGTAAAATAAATTAGTGAAATCTTGGTGACTGCCTTCTGAATTTTTGTCTCTTGCTGTTCCCTCCTAATGGCTGGGTTTGGTTCCCAAGTGCCTTGAGCTATTTATATTATTTCCAAAGGAAAGCCCATGCCTCCTGCAGATGGATATAGCAGCCTCATAATACTTGCCTATCCAAGGTTCAGAAGTGGTTCAGAGAAAGTCCGCAGTGGCGTGCAGAGGGTTAATCCTGCACCAGTGGGGATGAACAAACCAGGAGCCCAGCTAAATCTCAATACCGCAGGCTGCCTTAGGGATCAGCATGTACTAAAGCCCAAGATAAAAAAGCCTGACAAAGATTATTGACGGTTTACCTTTTAATGAGCAGCTGGGATTGATTCTGTTCTCCTCTGGGATGGCTTTCTCTGTCCTTCCTGCACCCGAGAGGCTATGGGGAACGTCAACAACAACAAAAGACACATCTCCAATTTGAATGATTGCAAGGATGTGCTTTCTAGCAAATAAAGTTTCTATGAGTGAGAAATAGCTCACCGCTTTCCAAATAGATATATTTAGAATTGCTATGATTCTCCTGATTATTATTAGGTATTCCTGGTACACTGGATTATTTCCAAAGAGGCTGGTTGCCTCTAATTGGATATTGCATGCAGTTTCCCTCTGGGTGGGTCAGCAGTGTTAACTCTTAATCATCCAAGGCAATTAAATGCACATGGTTCTAGCCTGAGACCAAAGGCTGCTGAATTGTTAACATAGTTATAATGGTAGAGCCAGGTGTCAGGATGCTGTTCAGGAGGAAGAAGCTGGCAGCCAGTTGTGTGAGCTTTTGCACATCTGTTTTGAGAAAGGGAAATCATACCTCTGCAGATGGCAATGGACAACAGTCCTGGAGATACTGACCTGCAGGCATCTCCCAGTGAGCTGCTCTCTGGATCTAATTCCTCCCTTTGCATGGGGCCAGAGCTTCATCTGAGCCTCTGAGTACTTTGTTGAGCTTAGAATAAGGCCTTAGGTCACCTTTGGGGTGCAAATGATGGTTACTGGAAGTAGGCTACCGTAGGAAGAACAAAAGAGGAAAAGTAGGAATTTTGAGATAATCTTTTGGATAATCGGAGTATGTTGTGACCCTGAAAAAACCAACAATTAAGTCTGTACTGGCTTTACAACCTTGAATCTCCCAGCATTCCTCATCTTCATCCTGGCACCCCCATTCCTGATCCATTGTAGAAATGGGATGTGGCTATCTGTAATACATGTTTCATGATAATTATTTTCTATGATCTCAAACCAACTAGGATAATGTCTCAGACTTTTTATTGGGACCCAATAAAAAATAAGAAATATTAAAATTTTACATTTTGACTCAGTACATATGCACATAACCAAATCAAAGTTTCATAGAATGATAATTACCTTCTTTTCTTGTTTAACATGCAGTGCACTCTGACAGAATCTGTCTTGTACCTTTTTTTAAAGCTTTGGCCATGACAACTTGATTTCATAGCCTACTAATGAATTGTAATGCATAGTTTGAAAAAAAAAAAAAAACTGAGCTAATGGAAGAAACAAAGAGGTCTCTGACCTCTGAGTCTTAAGGATCAATGAAGATGTGGATGGAGAAGGCTGCCTCAAGAAAAAATAGAGCCAAGACAAGTAGAGACACATAAGGCCCTTTTTTTCTGTAGCCATTTCCAAGATCTAGTGCTAGTCCAGGGACCAAGTCTAATGCACTAAAACTGACATTGAAGGGGTTACAGAATTTCACTGTGGGCTCTTAATTTTGGCCAGACTCTGTTTCTGTGATCTTGATCTTCCTGGATCATCTAACAACTGTTTAAATCCTAGAGCTGGTATCAGAGAGTGCTGGATATTTCTTGTTTGCCCCTCCAGAGCTGCAGTCTACCTTTCCCCCCTGCTCCATACCAGGGAGATTGCATCAACTGACATTGTCTGCCCTCTGGCTTCTGTTGGGTTTCTCTACTGATAGGTACAAGCAGGGGAAAGGAAAGTAGGAGAAAGAGATCAGAACCTTTCTTTCACCAGCTCCCTCCTCCCCAAGCTACAGGTTGATACTTGCTGTGTTTTCTCGACCTAAGGCCCCAGCTCACTCCTAGAGTTACGGCTACTGCTGCAATCCTTTCTCTAGGTTATACCAACTGCTACCTTCCTTTGTCCTTGAGGATTATGGATGCAGTTCAGCACTATTTACAAGGACTAGTGTAGCATCCTGGTAAATTGTACCTTCTTTACACTCTCCTTAACCATCCGCCTGTGCCATCAGTTTCATGAAGGGTCCAGTGGTGGGCAACTTAGGCATTCCTTTAAGGAAGGATGTACTGCCTGGCTGTGTGGAGTGAGGTCAGCAGGCAACCTCCAGCTGTCAGCTCCTGCCTCAGCTGCAGAGACCATCTTGTCAGATCATGCTTTTCCTGGCAGCCTCATCTGGTGCCTGAGAGAAGCAAGGAGGAAGGCAGATAAAGACCAGGCACCTGGGCAGACAGTATTCACTCCAGAGCTCCAGCCGAGGTGGATAGGCTTTGCTGAGACCGCTCAGAGTTCAGCTTTTTCCTCTGCCCAGTCCTGCTCTTTCCCCTTCCTTTTTAGCTCTTGTTCTCTATTTAAAATCTTATATCCTAACTGGGTCTCTGCATCTTCCTCCAGAAAACCCCACCTGTAACAGGAAGCTAACTGACACGCAGGGTTAGAGAAGGCCTGTTTTAGAAGTAGAGATGTCTCCTTATTGATCTTTAACATATACACACTACTATATATAAAATAGATAATCAACAAGGACCTACTGTATAGCACAGGGAACTCTACTCAATATTCTATAATAACCTAAATAGGAAAAGAATTTGAAAAAGAATAGATATATGTACATATATAATTGAATCACTTTGCTGTACAACTGAAAGTAACACACATTGTAAATCAACTCTATTCCAATATAAAATTAAAACAAAATTTTTTTTTTAAAGAACAATAACAAAATAAGTAACAGCCTCACCCAACGGTCCTGTCTGGTCTCCTAAACTTAAACTTCAAGTAGAGAAAGATGCACTCTGAGTTGGAGACGCCTCCTTAGGGATGGGTGTGTTTTTCAGTGAGTGTTTCAATGTTAAAATGTTTACTGTTTTCCCCCCGTGTCCTGATTTCTGCTAGAAACCACATCTCCCCAGCTTTGTTCAAGAGTGAATTCAAGGAATCGATTCAAATCATTATCTGAGCTAGAAAGGTCTGCACCACAATAGTCTCCACTTGTGACAAGTGAGAAACACTCTAGGAATATTCCATAGACCCCCATTCTGAGGAGAAAGAGCACCTTCTCCTGGGTACATCAGACACAGGGACTTACCCGAGTGATGCAGCTGCTTTATCTTGCTTATCACAGAGGCTTAGCACAGTTAAAGAGAAGAACACAGCTGTGAATGACTTTATCCAATTTCCTTCCCTAAAAGTACATTCCAAATATATTTTCCATCTTTTTCATGACATTACAGTATATTCCACGAGGTTTGTGAATTTCCCCTTTGTGAAAAGGAAAGGCTGGGGAAAAGGGGAGGCTCTGGGTCTCCAACCCCTCTCCCTGTGCCCCTCAGCCCTCCCGAATTCAGCCAAGCACCTCCACCTTCATTTTCTATAATATAGCTATGGCTAACCCAGTCCATCATCTTATAGATGAGAAATCAAAAGTACAGATAAGACAAGGAACTTGTTCAAGGTCTCTCAACAGTTCATATCAGAGCCAGGATTAAATGCAGGTCTCTTTGTTCTCTCCATTCCTTATAGTCCAGTCTGATATTTTCTTATAGATTTACTCATCAAAAGATGACAGTGTATTCAGACACAAATGAGTAGAAGGTGGAGAGGAATGCCATGTCTTGGTGATAGAGGGAGTGAGGGGTTGTGTTTTGATGATACATTTGGAATCTTCTGAGCCTATTTAAAATCATATGCTAGAATTACCACTTTATCTGTAGGAATATGATTTATTCTCCTTTGGAGCTCCAGCATCAATTTCAGGCCTGGCATAGAATACGTTCTCAGTAAATGCTTGTCTGTGGATGGATAAATGAATGAATACATGAATTTTCAAAAATCCCTAATACCAGCAGCTCCAAGCTAAGGCAGTCACATCCAATGTCCTATTGATACTTTAAGTGTGCTTCTTGTCTCAGTTGACGTTTGATATTTCAGGGGGGCAGCAGGAAAAAAGTCAACTTGTACTACTAGCAGGTTACTGGGTCTGATGAGAAGGGGTTGGGTGGGGATGAAAATTAGACGTAGGTTGCCATTAAAGCAAGTGATCATGCGATGTGATAGATTTCTCTGTGAGACTGTAGCTTACAGCCCAGTTACCTTCTGGTGACAAATGAACTCGCTGAGTAATTCATTTTGACTCTTGGAACTTTCATCTCCTGTGTTTCCATCACATGGGGAAGGTATATGACAAATTTCTAGCTTTAATTTCAGTGCTTGGGAACCCAAGTGGCACAATTACCAGATCAAGAGTGATGACAGAATATTAACATGAAGAGTTCATGTGAAGCTGAATTTTTACTGACAATGTAATTTGGACCCTTGTAAGCAATGTGGAACTCTGAACGGCCTCAGTCATCTAGACCTTGGGATATCTTCTTCTCTAACTTTATCCTGATACTTGCCATTCAAAAGGCCTCTGAGTCCTGCTGATGGTATCTCTAACATATCTCTTAAATTCCTCCCTTTCTTCCTTTCCTCACTATCTTTCATGTTGACTGTTGAAGACTGTATACATAATGATTAAGGACACAGCTCCTTTGGGCCATTGATAGGAGTTTAGATTATGCCTCTGCCTTGTCCTCCCTAAATAACCTTGGTCAAGTTACTTAGATGCTGGCATAAGGGTTGTCCTGACTATTAAACATGTTTATACAAATAAAATGCATGTCAGGTGGTAAATGCATAATTGATGATTGTTTTTATATTAGCATTAGCATCCCAATCTAGCTCGTATCTCCTGTTCAATCACCCTCCTGTCCAGGGATCGGCAAATATTATCTATGAAAGACCAGACAGCAAATACTTTAGGCTTTTCAGGCCATACCAGCTCTGTTGTAACTACTCAATTCTGCCATTGTAGAAAAAGCAGGCACAGACAATAAGTAAACACATATGGCTGCGTTCCGGTAAAGCTTTATGAACTCTGAAATTTGAATTTCATATAATTTTCACATGTCATGAAACACTATTCTTTGGATTTTTTTTTCAACCATCTAAAAATGTAAAACCTGGATGGATGAAGTGAGTAGAGGGAGTCAAAAGGTGCAAACTTCCAGTCATAAAATAAACAAGGCACGGGGATGTAATGTACAGCACGGCGACGATAGTTGATAAAACTGGACCGCACATGTGAAGGCTGCTAAGAGAGTAGATCTTAAAAGTTCTCATCATAAAAAAAAAAAAAAAAAAAACTTTTGTAACTATGCATGGTGACAGATGTTAACTAGATTGATCGTGGTGATCATTTTTCAACATATACAGATATGGAGTCATTCTGTTGTACACGTGAAATAGGATATGTAACTTAAGGCTCAGTTTTAAAATATTAATTAATTCATTCATTTAAAACAATACAAATGCAAAACCATCTTTAGCTTGCAGACCGAAAAGATGGCCAGTTCGATTTGGCCTGTGCGTGGTAGTTTGCTGACCCTTGTTTTGATCTAATGTCTACTCAAGGGCCAGCTTAATCTTCTTGAAAGATCCCCCAGAACCTTCAATGACTCTATATTGCCTACAATCAAAACTATTCAGTCTGGCCTTGAGAGCACTTTGAGGTTATGTGTCGTGGCCCTGGTAACTTCCCTATCAAAGCCCACACCTCTCATTTTATCATTCCCAAACTGGGTCTTCCCAGGTTTTTAATGTCACATTCCTGAAGAGTTATACTCCTTTTAAAAGTTTGTGGAGGGCTTCCCTGGTGACGCAGTGGTTGAGAATCCGCTTGCCGATGCAGGGAACACGGGTTCGTGCCCCGGTTCGGGAGGATCCCGCATGCCGCGGAGTGGCTGGGCCCGTGAGCCATGGCCGCTGAGCCTGCGCGTCCGGAGCCTGTGCTCCGCAATGGGGGGGGACTGCGGCAGTGAGAGGCCCGTGTACCGCAAAAAAAAAAAAAAAAAAAAAAGTTTGTGGACTTAACTTATGTATGTTAGAAAGAACTGGGGAGACCCAAAGCCTCTAGGATGATGCTGTTAGGACAACAGCCCACCCGCTGTGGGGTCTGAGGGTACCAAGGAAACCCCCTCCTCCCTGCTCTAGAAACTACTCTCCCTAACTTGCTTCACTGTACCAAGGACTTTCCATTCATTCCGCCTCATCTCATCCTCACAAAGACCCGATGATGAAAATAGATCTTCATTTTTCAGTCAAGGAAGTTCATTTGCAGAGAGGTTATGTAACTGGCCCAAGGTCACACAGCTACGACATGGTAGATCCAGCGGTTGAACTCAGGCATCAAGGAGCTCGTCCTCTTAACCATTACATTACATTGACTATTTTCTTGCATGACAGCTGGTGACCTTCTGAGAAGTGCTTCTTCCACTGACAAAAATAAATGTTCCGTTATGTGCATGAATGTGTATAGGCATATGTAATACCTTCCCCCGAAGTTAAATTTCCCCTTTCTGTCAAACCCAACGATAGCAGGAGGAACATAAAATACCTTATTTAGCATTGCAAAACCATACTGTTCCCTAATCCACACAGATAGTCTTGAAAGTGAGCCCAGACATGGAAGAAATGCTGCTTTGAATGTATTCCTAATCCACAGTGAAGGACCGATCATATTATAACATTTCCCATCTTTCTGCATTAGCATCATCAGAGGACACATTTTAGGCAGAAAGGGAAAAGCTGCTAAAATGACTTAGTTACCTCATTTTCCAGCAGAGAGAGGTGAGACCACATAAATGTAATGTGCCGTGACACGAAATGGCCAACTTCTTTTAACAAGACTAATGCGAGCTGAATCGGCACGCTGGTGGGGGGAGTGTGAGGCGTTTGCCTCTCTCTCCTCTGGACCTTGAGCCTTCTGAGACGATCTCTTCGGCAGAGCAAGCGTAGAAGACAAAATGCCCGAGGCTGTCTGTCTTTGGCTCCCTGAGCCCTGTCAAAGCAGGCGGCCAGATGTGGTAGAAAGCTCCCCACAGACGAGAAATCATGCCCCCTCACTCTTCACTCGGCTTTGCCCTTAACTTGCTGTGTGATTTTGGCCCAAGTCCTCTGAGCTCTTTGCTCTTTCTTGGCATTGACAATGGGCATCACCATCATTACATCCTTGGCCTTCCATACAGAGCAGGAAGCCCCACGGCATGATGGTGAAGAGCTTGGACTGTGAAGGCAAAAGCTATTTGAGTTTGAATATTGGATTTATCACTCATTGCTGAATGCCTTGAGGCCAGTTTTTCCACCTCAGCCTTAGACTTCCTCATCTGCAAAATGGGAATAATAAGAGTAGTACTGCTTCATATGGTATTGCCAGAACTGAATGACTTAATCTACCTTAAGTGCTCACCACACTTCTTGGCGCATGCTAAGCACGTGATAAATCATGATTGTGATTCTCATAGTCTTCTGTGAGGCTCTAATTAGACGATAATAACTAACATATGTATGACTCTTTATAATTTTCTCTATGAATCAATCGTATTTAATCTTCATGAAAACCGCATGCCGTGTTTTAGGGACCTTTATTCCCCGGTCAGATAAGGAATCTAAGAGTCAGAGGGGTTCAGAAACCTGTCTCAGCCCATACAGATTGTTATTGTTTATTATTGACTCAAACAAAGCACTCTTCCTTATGTTATTTTTCTGTAGTTTGTAAACTACAGAAAAAATATTATTTATATTATTTTTTTTTACATTATTTTTCTGTAGTTTGTCTTTTGTATACATGTTAAAAAGTGATTACTATCACTGAAATAAGAATCAGGGATCTCCAGGTTTCATCATTTTCTGGTGTCTGTAGGTTTTCTCGTATTTGTTTTTGTATTAAGTTAAAAATGTTTTGAGGCTTCCAACTAAATAAAGGTAAGGGTAGGGTTGCCCTAAGTGTCCAAGACGTACATCTATTTGAGCCAAGATTACATGAAATGTGTTATAGAGTAATGTGGAAAGAAGAGGGAAGGTATTATGAATCTCCTGACTAGCCAAGGAGGATTATAGAGCAAGACAATAGTCTTGCAGACCAGACTGTTGTCTTCAGTGAGAAATTCCCACATGCCTTCATTCTCCCCCTTTAACCTACCTAGGGCTGATTCTTGTGGATCCAGTTCTGAGTATCTGAAAAGCACAGGGGTAGCTGCCGTCGGTAGGAGGATTTAACTCCGGAGAATTAAAGGAAAGCCTTTCTCTAACCTGAAGGGTTGTTTGGAAAGAAGAGTGAGAGAAACAAGGCAGGCAGATGGGCTCTGAGATTCTTTTCTCCAAGCCAAAGCCAGAGCTGCCAAAGCCATGGGCAACTATGGGTAATATTGAGGGCAAAGTACTTTTATTCCAGTTCATTCTTAGGACTCTACAAAGAGAAAACCTTTGGGGCTGCCCCACATGACTCTGCCGTGTAGCCTAATGTGATAAGGCAGAGAGATGCAGAAAGGGGAGCCAGAATGCTGAGCCCCGGGCTCGGCAGACAATGAACCCCACATCAGGCTGGGAGGAGAAGGAACGATCGGTGGGCTGGATGCAGGGAATGACAGAGACTTGGGGGTCTGCAGCCAGTGGAAACTGAGGACAGGGCAAGCAGGCTGAGGCCAAGCTGAGGGAGAAACCAGACTATGACTCACACCGCCCTCAGGGATAGGAGGGCCAGCAGAGCCAAGAGGTCAAAGGTCCTGGCCCTGGAGACCAAAACGGGCAGGGGGTGCTCCACCTGACGACCCTCACTCCCCTTTGCCTTCCCAGGGGCTTCTCAGACAGGCCTCCCCAGTGCATCTGGACATTACACCGAGAGGAGAATAGAGGAAGAGGGGAGCCATGTCGCAAATGGAACATTATTATTGTTTAAAATCAGAGACGCTGGGTACCACCTAAAGGGATTTAAATTATTGAGTTGGGATTAATTGAAACAGAATTGGGCATTTACTTTCACTTAGATTGTATTTTCCCTGCAAACCATCATAGAAGAGTTTGAGGGGAAGCCCAGATTAGGCTTAGAATATAATAAATAAATTACATTTATTCTGTACCCATGAGTTCTGGTGTGAGTTAAATTTACCACAAGCATATATATGCATCACGATACCTTATTTTATATAGTGCTTTATAGTTTTAAGGCACTTTATGTATCAATGACATTGGGTTCTGTGACTTGGGTAGGGCATGAGTTATTTTCCCCATTATACTGACTAAGAAATTTAGGATTAGAGAAGGCTATCTATCTTCCCAGGATTATAGTTGTAAATCAGGAAGAAGGATTAGACTTTATTTTCTTAATCTTACACCAGCATTTCCCTCACTGCATCATTTGCTGAAATATATATGTATATTCCATATAGCCAAGAATTATGTTTCATGAGTGGTTATATTTTGAAGAATAAAAGAAAAAGTCATGCAGGCTATGTGTAAGGGAAAAAGCCATTCAGAAGGTTTGTTTAGGACTCTGTAATAGCAGAATTTTTTACGAGGAAGATGTAGAAGAAATTTATAATAATTATACTTTGGTATTTAATATCCTTCTATGACCTATTCTCTACTTGTATATCTATTTCTATGCTCCTTTATCTAGAAACCCCCTCTCCTTGAAGATGCTCTCCTACATCCAAGGGAATTTCTTTATCCAGCATTTCCCAAATCCTGTTTTTTGTTGTTTTTTTTTTTTTGTGGTACACGGGCCTCTCACTGTCGTGGCTTCTCCCATTGCGGAGCACAGGCTCCGGATGCACAGGCTCAGCGGCCATGGCTCACGGGCCCAGCCGCTCCACGGCATGTGGGATCTTTCCGGACCGGGGCACGAACCCGTGTCCCCTGCATCGGCAGGCGGACTCTCAACCACTGCGCCACCAGGGAACCCTCCCAAAGCCTGTTTTATAGAACATTAGCTCTCTGGGATGTAAATAGGTGTAACAAAGAAAATGATTTCTAATGGTAAAATAAGTTTGGAAAGCACTGGGCTAACAAATTAAATAGATGTCTTTACCCACAAATTTTTCTGAACTTTGATGTCGTAAATAAGGTTTATGACTCCTAGAGGGAGAGGAAATATGTTGGCATTTCCCACCTTATTTGACCATGGGACCTTTTTTTGTTAGTGGTCTCCTGTATCGCTTGTGTTCTTTAAAGCACGTGTTAGCACTGCCACCTTAATCAATAACTGATGGATGGGAGAGAGTCAGGCTATGATATGGGTCATTCCATTGACCATTAGGGTTGATTCAGCTGACTGGATGGATGGATGGTTACATCCTGGTGCTACATGCTCCAGCAAACAGCGTGACCTTCCCATGGGAACCATTATTAGGTCAAGTGACTGTGGTCCCCTAAGATCCTGATTTCTGCTTGAGCACTACTTGCCATAATTCAGATATCTATAACCATGAGTCATGCTGGGAGGAAACAAGGTCTAGGTGAGAACTGTGCCATGGAAATTAATTTTATTCATCGAAGCAACACGTATTTTTGAACACCTACTAGGAGCCAGGTATTGTGCTGTGTGCTAGGGATACATTGATAAATAAAGCATAGTCACTGTTCTCCAAGGACTTACAATCTGGGAGGAGAGAGAGGTTTGGGAAATGTCGCACATAGAGACTAAAATAGTAACCCAATATGGTGTTATGTACAACATATATGCTCGGATACAGTGGAGGCACAGGAAAAGGCATGCCCTGGTCTGCCCAAAAGGGTCAGAGAAGTTTTGAAGAGGAAGCAGTGCCAAGGCTGCAGCTTGTAGAGTGAGGGGTGTTTTTGTCTGGTGAAAATGGAGAGCATTCGAAGAAGAAAGAAAGCATGTACTCCAGTAGAGAGGTCTGAAAAAACACGGCACTGTCAGAAAACAAGTGGTACAACATGGGTAGAATACAGAAACTGAAGAATACATTGGAGTAGCTGATGCCAGGGAGACAGAGAGGAGCCAGATCATGATGGGCCTGGTGCCCATACTAAGGAGTTTGGACTTTACCCTGTTGGTAATGAGGATCTGTTTGCTACTTTCCTAGATGGTTTCAACCTCCTTCTCTGCTAATGTTGACAAAAAGTTGGATTGTGACAGTAGCAATCAGCAGCTGAAACCCCAGGTTCCTGGGGATGGGAGAAGCTAGGATTAGTCCATCCAAGCGGACCCATCTTACCTTTGGAATACGGTGGCAGGTCTTTTCCAGGCCAGAGATAGTGTTCGTGGTTCAAGGGGAAGCTATCAGTATGGAGCCAAGTCAGTGATGGGTATCAGGACCCCAGCCTAGCACCAAAATTTAGGCTGGGCCCCAGTCTTGTCAAGGCATCCAAAACGAATCAGGCCACCAAGACAGATGCTGCGCCCTCTCAACTAGGCAACACTCTGTGGATTCAGAAATGGACCGCTGATCATGGAACATGCAGAGGGCTGGGTGACTCATTCCAGAGGCCACACCCTCTGGGGGCTGAGCCTTCTTGGTAAATGCCTAGTGATTTACAACCATGATCTCACTTAATCCTCACAACCCTAGAAGGTGATTTCACTACCACTGTTTTATAGAAAAGGAAGCTACGGTTTTGAGCCTTAGTGAGACCTGTGTGGGTATACATAGGGAGTTAGTAGTCAAGCCACAACTTCATCCCTGGTCTTCCCAACTCTGAAGTCCAACACAAATCAGCCACCAGTCTACACTGGCTTCCTGTTATAACTCCCTGCCTCTCTGCAGCCTTGGTCAATGTTGACCAAAGGACTGGTGGGGCTGAGACTCCCTTGAAGTTTCAGTGCCATCAGCAGCATAGGACTGGAGCCAATCATGGCCACCATGTTTGCTGGCATTGCCACTCAAGGCCCACTTGTCTCTCCTTCAGGGCCTCCTGTTCACCCCCACGTCCACTCCTTGTGAACTGTTGTCAGGTTCAACATTCTTATGATACCTTTTTTGAGGAACTCAGTACATCATGAAAAAATTTATCTCAGTAA
Source organism: Kogia breviceps (assembly GCF_026419965.1). Lineage (NCBI taxonomy): Eukaryota > Metazoa > Chordata > Mammalia > Artiodactyla > Physeteridae > Kogia > Kogia breviceps. Next base: position 153,401,834 of record NC_081310.1, read on the forward strand.
CCCCCAGCCATTCCTGTGAAGCAGCATTCATTTCTAGTCCCTTATGTCCAGCTTTCCAAGGAAAGGTCAGAAGAGACAATTTTTCACAAACCTAAGGACTCAAAAATCCCCATCTGGAAAGGATATCCTGTTCATTTATTTTCTCTGCCTACTTGAAGCTGTGCACCTTTTTCTGTACTTTGGGGCTCTGTCCTAGACATTGTATTTGGATCACTAAACTTGCTTCATGAGTCCATCAGCAAATCCCTATGAAATACCATCCAGTCCAGATGGTGGACCTAAAAAGCCCACTGTAGGTACAACCCTTCCCACTTGGAACCTGGGGTTCCTCATCTATCAAGTTTAGCTTTGTCATCTTTAAAATCTTGTTCAACAATGCAATTCATATTCATTTTTACAGAAGATGAAATTGAACATCAGGAGCTTAATGGCTCAGCTAGGAAATTTCAGAACTGGGATTCTAGCCAGTTGGCAACATGTTACTTTCTAAGAAATCAATTGTTTAAATATGTTTGTTGAGCACCTATTACAAGTAAGTGGCACTGTGCTGGAAGCTAAGAGTACACGAAGAGAAAGAAATCATCCCTGCTTGTCTAGACAAATATCGATATATTGGAGGAGACAGATGCATAAAAAATTCCAACAGGGAAAACATGAATGAGGTTTCACGGGAGCAGACACAAGAGAGTTGTTACCTAGGCCCGGGTGCCTAAGAAAACTTACAGCAAAGGTGGCACCTCAGCTGAGGAAGGAGAGTTGACCTGTGAGTTAATGAAATTGACTGATGACCATTTGCTCTTAGGCAGCTTCTAGAAAAAGACAACCTACCTTTATTTTCACTGCGTCGGAGTCTAAAAAACTTCAACAAATAGCGTCTTAGGATCTGCCCAATGGAAGAACAGCTGTAAAGAGATGATATAAAAGGACAAATAGAAAAAGTCAGTCCTCAAAGATATAGGCATATCTACCTGGAATGCCTGCCTGCCATCTAGCAATAAATAAGACATACAAATAAACACATGCATCTGACAGGAACAAGGGGAAATAAAAGGAAAAGTCATTGAAAATAACAGGAACCTGCACAATGGCCAAGCCTTCCACAAAGCCTGGTTAAATTAGAGCAATTTTAAGAGACAAATGCAAATTGATAAGGGAACGCCAAGATGAGAAGAGGGGAAGACGACAGTAGGCACAGAGATAAATGACCTGTTTTTCAAGTACATGTCCAATAAGTCCGCAGAGGAGGGGGTGGCAGGGCTGCAGAGACTTGCTCAGTGTAATTTATTGACTAGGAAAAGTAGACATTCCGTTAAAAACTTCTTTGCCTCGGTGACTGTTAACAGCAGAGGTTGGGAGATGAATGCCGGAAGTGAGCGTAAATTCCCTTCTAGAGGAGAGAGAGTAGCTCTTGGAAGAAATAAAGGTGAATCCTGACAAGAGGAGGTTGATTAAGAAGCAAGTGTGCTCAGAGATTGAGAGAGTGGTCAAGCCTGGAGTGATGGATTGGTGAGTCTGCAACAGCTCATCCTAAATTGGGTGTCTGAACATCCCAGACTTTCGGTCAGGGGACGAGGTTGGGGTGGGGAGAGGAGGGTTGGAGCCCAGGTCTTATGCACACAATGAGCTGCTTCCCTTTGGATTTACAGGAGGTAGGAAGCGAGTCTTTGTTGATAACACATTGCTGGGCACTGTGGTAGGTGCTTTACATATATTGTCTCATTGATTTCTCATCATACCCTGCAAGGTACGTGTTATTATAAGAAAACTGAGGGTCAGAGAGGTTAAATAACCTGTCCAAGTTCTCATGGTAAGTAGCAGACCCAGGATTTAAACTCTGGTCTATCTGATGGTAAAATCTATAGGCTCTTTTCACTTCATTCCAATGAAATAGTCATATCCTTTTACCTTTTCGTAATGGATGTGTCAAGCCTAGTAGCTCAAATAATGGTAGCTAGTAAAAATAGAACTAGGAATAGCAAGAGTAAGGGGGTGAGGGATACATAAATGGATCATAAGACCTATCTGAAAGGGCTGTTGTGAGAAACGAGATAAACTATGTCCAATATCATCATAGGGACAGCGGCATAGTGGGATTTCACAAACTGGGAGGTCTTTCTTTGGTACTAGACACCTTGTATCATACTTCTCTGTATGCTTTTTGTAAGTTTGAACACCTCTAATAGGCTATAAGCTACCTGAAGGTAGAGATTTGCCTAATTAATCTCTGTATTTCTCATAGGACTTTGCACAAAAAGGACCCAATCCGGGTTCACTGAATGTGGGCAAGTACATATGAATGTAGATCAGGACTGTGTAATATAAAAATGCCATATTTCTCTTTATAATTACTCTTGTTATTTTCATTATTCCTAATAGCTCATCTACCAGGCTATAAATACACACATACACGCGTGTGTCTTGTCATATACCAGGTGCTTTATATAGATATATAACTAGTGTATTGAGGAACCCAAACTCAGTGACATACAAACCTGATTTTTTTTCTCTATTCACTGCTTGCAGCATGCTCATAAAATCTCCTTTTCTCGTTCTCTATGTTGGGCAGAATCCATAAGCTTCCAATCATTTTCTGGTATTAAATGTTCATCCAATGTACAACTCCAGTCTTACACTGGACTTCATATCTGCCCCTCCCCTGTGCTGGCTAGAATTGTGGCTTAGGGGTCATGGTAGGAAAAAGAAGCTTGGGGTTGGTTCTGAAATACTTCTCCCTTCCTTTACAGTGTTTATCTCTTCTGATGCTGGGAGCTGGTTGGGCGAACATGACTTTCTTACTGGCTCATGATAATTCTCCTTCTCTACTGGTTGCTTCTTGCTGATTTCATGGGGACTCACTCACTATCCCTCCTCACCTTCTGTAAGGCACATATGTAAATGCTGGATATATGTGGGGTTCTTGAGAGGCCCCAGTGCAGTAGACACATAGCACTCTTTGACCTCTGTCACTGCACACCCTAACCAGGCCACATCAAAGCCTCTTGCTTTGGGGACCCCTTGCCCACCAGCAATCAAATCAGCTCAAGCCTAGCCAATGTCCATGACCTTCGACCCACAGGACATCACTCATCCTTGGCACATCCTTGACCTTGAGGGCAGCCAGGTGGTGGCCCAGGCGAGTGAAGGACAAGCCTCTACCCCAAGCTCTGTGCCCTCCCAAGGCCTCCAGTGACTCTTCCTCAGCATCTCCTCTGGGAGTTTGTTTTGCTTTGTTATAAATGAAGGAGGGGAGAAGGTGGTAATGGTTTGGGGGAGGGGGGACAGCACAGTCACTTTTGCTTCTTTGTAATAAATCCTGAGGGAGGTGACCGGCCTCATTTGTTGGTGGTGGCTTTTGGATAGGGATTCTTTTGTCTCAGTACTGGGTGCTAGCTGCCAATTCTGAGGCAAAATGAAGAGTCCCAACCCACACGTGATTACACGTACTTTTAGCATACACGTGTGTACCTATGAGGTAACATTCATCATTCTCCTTTCAGTTAGGAAAATCAGAGAAGATAAAGCAAGTTGTCCCAAATTGCACACAGTCAGCGGCAGAAATGGCATTCAAACTATGTCTGCCTGACGCCAAGGTCCACCCATAGTAGCAAAGAGATGCTCTCCTAAGAGAAGAAAATAGGAAAGGGAAATAGGATGGAGAGACATGGGTGGGGAGACACAGGGAACTGTGGAAGGAGCCAGAGCTCTCCAGGGGCTGCTCCCATCTGGCAAAGGGTCCACTAGACCAAGGGGTCCAATAGCAGTGAGACAATGGCACTCCCCCCAGCCATAGCCTTTAGAGGTGGGCCTTTAAAAGGGCCCCATATCCTCCGGTGCCATTGTCTGCAAGACTCTCACCAGTGGGGAAAGATTTTCCCCTCCCAGGTTAATGGGCCTCAAGCCTCAAAGAGCCGAGGCAGAGCCCCTGGGTGGCCGTCATTGGCTGAATGGAGAAGGCCCAAGTGACTAGCCCTGGAGACTGATGTGTTTTAAGGACAAATGGCCCACAGCAAGAGAGCCTATTACAGTGGCTGAGTACAGACCCCTTCCCCCTGATATCCGTTGGGATGGTGAGTCTCCAGCTGGCAACCTCCTGGAAATTTGTTAGAAATGCAGTCTCCTCCCACCCGCAGACCACAGACAGAATCAGAAACTGCCAGGGCGAGGCCCAGCAATCTGTTTCAACAAGCTCTACAGGAGATTCCTTTTTGTTAGTTTTAAGTCAGGTTTACTGCAGTATAACTTACATACAGAAAGCAATTTGCCTTATTAGATGTAAAGTTTGAAGAGTTATAATACATAGGTACAGTCATGTAACTAGCACCAAAATCAACATATAGAATATTCTTCTCTCCCCAGAAAGTGCCTTCATATTCCTTTGTAGTCAGTACCGCCCCGCCCCGCTCACCTCCAGTCCCTGGCAACCACTGATCTGATTTCTGTCCCTCTCGTTTGCCTTTTGTAGAGTGTGCTGTAAATGACTCATACAGTAGGTAGCTTTTCATGTCTGGCTTTTTGGACTTAGCACGATGCTTTTAAAATTATCCATGTTGTTGCATGTTGCAGTAGTTCACTCCTTTTTATTAGGAGCTTTTGCTCCTTTTTGTTGCTGACTGATGTTCCCTTGTAAGAATGTAACTGAAATGTTTTACTCATGTCTGACATGATGGACACTGGTGTTGTTTCCAGTTTGGGACTTCTATGAATAAAGCTACTGGAAATATTCATGTACAAGTCTATGTGTGAACATACGTTTTCGTTTCCTTTGGGTAAATACCTAGGAGTGGGAGGGCTGCATCATCAGGTAAGTATATATTTACCTTTATAAGAAACTGCTAAACTTTTTTACAAAGTGACTGTAACATTTGTTTCCCACCAATAATATACATTCACGGGACTTCCCTGGCGGTCCAGTGGTTAAGATTCTGCACTCCCAATGCAGGGGGCATGGCTTTGATCCCTGGTTGGCGAAGTAAGAGCCAGCATGTTATATGGCACAGCCTGAAAAAAATACATACATACATACATATATAAATATATATATATATATATATATATATATATATATATATATACATACACTATATTCTCTCCATCACTTGGTATTATTATCAGTTTTTTTTTTGTTGTTAACAAACCATTCTAATAGGTGTCTAGTGGCATCTAATGACAGTTTAATTTTTATTTCCCTAATGACAAATGATGCAGAGAACCTTTTCATAGGCTTATTTGCCATTCACATTGCTTCTTTGATAAAGTGTCTATTTAAATCTCTTCCCATTTTTAAAATAGTGTTGTCTTCTTCTTATTGAGTTGTAAGAAGTCTTTACATATTCTGGATACAAGTCCTTTAACAGATATGTGTTTTGCAAATATTTTCTCCCACTCTGTGGTTTGTCTTTTATAATCTTAAGAGGTTTTCTGAATAGCTGAAGTTTTAATTTTGATGAAGTTCAATAAACCTATTTTTCTTTTATGGTTTATGCTTTTTTTGTCCTACATAAACATTTTTTTTTGCCCTAACACACGATTACAAAGATTTTCTCCTCTGTTTTCTCCTAGAAGTTTTACAAGTCTAGAGTTTTAGTTTAGGCCTGTGATTCATTTTGAATTCATTTTTGTATATGGTGTGAGGGGTTTTGTTTTTCTTTGCATATGGGCATCTAATTGTTTCAGCACCATTTGCTGAATAGAATATCCCTTCTGCATTAAATTATCATTGCACCTTGTCAAAAAGTCAGTTGACTACGTATGTGCAGGACTATTGTTGGACTCTCTATTCTGTACCATTGATGTATTTGTCTGTCCTTGTAGCAGTACCACCCTGGCTTGATTAATGTCATTTTACAGTAGGTCTTAAAATCAGACAGTCTAAGTCCTACAATTTTGTTCCTTTTTTTTTTCTCAGAACTATTTTAGCCATTTTAGGTCTTTATATTTCCATATAATTTTTATAATTAGCTGTCAATTTCTTTCTAAAAGTGCCTTATAGACTTTTGATTGAAATTGCATTGAATCTATGGACCAATTTGGGGATAATTGTTATGTTAATAATACTGAGTTTTCCAACTCACTAACATAGTTTATCTTTCCATTTGTTTAGGTCTTTTCTAAATTATCTCACTTGTTCTTTTTATGGTAGCAGCATACAATTTGCTGCTAAAATTTTACAGTGTTTTATTAGACTTATCCGTTAGTATTTCATGGGTTTTTAAAAATGCTATTGTGAAGGATTAGGTATTGAAAAACTTAGTAATGGTATTTTATCCATCATGCTTTCGCCAGAGTCAAGTCATGCCCTGTAGTGGTTAAGGTGGGGGCTTTGCTGTCAGACAAAGCTATGTCTAAACCCAGAATCACCAGTTGGAAGAAGCATCACAATATGGTGTTGAAGAGCCCAGATTTTAGAGGTAGAATGTCTGAGTTTGAAGCCTCATTCTACCTCTTACTAGCTTTATAACCCTACATTCTCCAGGGTTCAGTTTTATCATCTGTAAAATGGGCATAAAAATAATACCTGCTTCATAGTGTTCTTAAAAGGATTAAATGATGTAAAACAATATCAAGCACATAGTCATAACTCAAAATATGTTAGCTTTTATTATATCTTAGTGGGTGATTTTGGGCAAGCTAATTTCAGTAAGTCTCTACCTCCACATTTATAAGTTAGGGATAATAGTAGTATTAATAGGATTGTGTTGAGGATTAAATTAAAACATTGAAAGCATGGAGCACAGTACCTGGCACATAAGCCCTTATAAATAACTATCATTAATAGTAGCTATTAGTTTTATTAATACTAGCTATTAATAGTGTGTGTGTTAGTACAGGTGTCTGACATATATTGACATTAAACAAATGAATATTTTAAAAATAAAATACTTTCTGAACAGTGAATACTAGCCTTGCAGAAAAGCTTGCAAGGGAAATTCAAAAGTTGTAGATGTGGCTGCTAGAACATTTATATGGTGCACAGACTGACACTGAAAACTGGTCATTTCCAACCATTCATGCTAAATGGTTTTCTTTGGTTGTCTGGAGAACCACCCCTCCCCCCACATTGTTTCTAAACTCATTGCAGATGGTAGTGGTCAAGCTGCAAACTAAAATCAATCTATTTATTGTAATGACTTCTAGTTACATACACCCAATTACCACTGTCATTAGGAAAGCTGTAGCTGCCGATATTGAATATCAATGTAACATTAGGCGTTCAATTCATGTAGCTCCAAAGCATGACCTTCTTACCCACAAAAATTAAAAAGAACCCAAGATAATACCTTTTATCCTTAAGTCTTCTCCTATTCTTAAAAAAAACAAACAAAAAAACAGAAAAACAAAAAAACTTTGCCAACTTACTCATGTTGGACAAGAGACAGCTAGGTGGTCCTAGAAGATCTAAGTACTGATTGAGCATTTGGGTTATTGCACACTGTTGGCATAGATGGTAACATAACCTCTAGGGAAATTAGCCAGTTGAGTCTGTAAGCATGTGTGTCTGCGCAGATCTAGGCAACCAGGATAATATGGGAAATCATAAGTCAGTGATATATAACAGGGAAGAGTGGGTCAAGATTTAAGGCACAGGTTTGAATGTCTAGCTCTGCAATGAGATTTATAAAGCTGTGTGTCTTTGGCCAAGTCATCTGCCCTCTCTTTTCATGTTTTCATCTGTAAAATATGAGGCCTGTGTAATGAGGTTGATTAGAACTTAATGATTCAGATTTTATTCTCTGGTTTTAAGATACATTCTCTGCTTTTAAGCTTCTTGCATTCTGATTGGAAGAAAAGGAGTCTACCTGAAAAGGTAAATAGTTAACCTAAATACTATTTGACTAAGAGTGAGACTAATAACCTCCAAGGTATTAAAAGTCTACATTATAGGAAATATGAATTAAATTAACATTGAAGAATGTTTTCTTATCTGTAAAGTATGTTTAATTATAATTGTTTTGCAGTGTGTAGCATTAGTGAGTTAATGTTCTTCAAACTCTTAGAATATTGAAAGTATCTTAAAAGTTAGTTGCTTTCCTCTCTGGACCTACTGTCTATTTAAACCTCTCAGAATTTGTATTTTGACATAATATAATAAGGAAAACTGTGCCTTTAAGACGTTTGGATCATAAATCTGCCCTAAGAGGGTAAAGATCCAAATCTATTTTACTATCATCAAGGGACCAAATGATCCATTGTTTTTAATATAAAAAATGTGTCCAGGGCTTCCCTGGTGGTGCAGTGGTTGGGAGTCCGCCTGCCGATGCGGGGGACGTGGGTTCGTGCCCCGGTCCGGGAGGATCCCGCGTGCCGCGGAGCGGCTGGGCCCGTGAGCCACGGCTGCTGGGCCTGCGCGTCCGGAGCCTGTGCTCCGCAGGGGGAGAGGCCACGGCAGTGGGAGGCCCGCCTACCACAAAAAAAAAAAAAAAAAAAAAAAAAAAAAATGTGTCCAATTTAATCAGCACCAAATCATCTACTGTACTTTTTCTTTCTTAGTTGTTTTAACCAGATCCAAAGACCCACCTTGATAACTGTCCCATATTGGGATCTGGGAAAAAGCTTTGGAATCATGTTGGCCTGTGTTTAAATCTCATCTCTACTATTTACACAACTGTATGATTTAGGCAAACTGATTATTTTCTAGGAGGCTCAGTTTCTCCCTCTATAAAATGGGAATGCCCTCACTTCATAGGGTTTTGTGTTTTTTGTTTTTGTTATGGGGTTTTTTTTAGGTCTAAAACAGATCAAGTGAGTGTGAAGCCCTTAGCAGAACAACAGGTATAAAATAAGTGTCTTGAAATACTACCTATTGTTAGGTTTGCTTCACACCCCAGTGAAGTGGAGGTGGGGTTTCTGAGAGTTCTTTCATCATATGCCATGCCATTGGCTATAATACTGGATTCTTCAAATAGCTTCAATGGAAGTAGCTTAAATGAAGCACCTTGTTTTAATTCTGACCATAGAGAATGGTTATACCTGTGTGACAGAAAATTAGTCAGCCATAACTGTATCCACTTAGTATCATACTAAGTGAAGTAAGTCAGAAAGAGAAAGACACTTATATGTGGAATCTAAAATCTGGCACAAATGAACCTATCTACAAAACCGAAACAGGCTCACAGACATAGAGAACAGACTTGTGGTTGCCAAGGGGGCGGTGGGTGAGGGAGGGAAGGACTGGGAGTTTGGGATTAGCAGATGCAAACTGTTATATATAGGATGGATAAACAACAAGGTCTTACTGTATAGCACAGGGAACTATATTTAACATCCTGGGATAAACCATAATGGAAAAGAATATAAAAAAAGCCTGTCTCTATGTGTATCACTGGGTCACTTTGCTGTACAGCAGAGATTGCACAACATTGTAAATCAACTATGCTTCAATTAAAAAAAAAAATTAAAAACTAATCCAATAGTATGGAGTTGTGTTTTAAGTCAAATTAAAAAAAAATAATTAGGCAGCAGAAATATATGTATATATGTATGTATAATGTATATATAGCAGAAATGTTTGAAGCAAAATTTATAAAATATGCATATAACAAAGGATGGAAAAGAGATAATGTAGAAGGTTGAAAGTGGATGGTAGTGGTGATATGGTAATTTTTTTTCCTTTTTCTGTTTTTCAAAATATGGGGAAATTTTAATATCTTTCAAAATATGGGTATTTTTTTCCTTTTTTGTACTTTCCAGTTTTCAAATTTTCAGTTTTTTTAAACAATGAGCATATATTAAACATATTACAAGGTAGAAAAACAATCTATTTGAATGCATAGTAAAGAGGAAACCTGTATATATCAATCATTAAAGAAGTTTTGGGCATAGGAAGATTTCCCAAGATAGTACCTGTCTCTGACAGGACTATGCTACTTAATAATTAGCTTTAATTTGATGAATATTTATTAAATTCTCTCATAATCTATTTCAGTTATTTTTCTTGCTTTTCCACTTTTGTCTTCTCCTTTGTTTAACTATATATTTAATTTAAATGTCTGTGCTGTTTACAGTTAAGAACAGCATATGAGATTAACATGTTAAAAAATGTATGAGGAATATAACTTGCCTATGATTTATACAATGAGTGTATATATATATATATACACACACACACACACACACACATATATATGTATCTACATATATATACATATGTGTGTATATTTATATATATTTTTTGAAAGATGGAAACTCCAGATGTTCAGAGTCCCTGTGATTCCAGTTTTGGTTCTTATAATAGGATACTTGGTTTAGAGCCATGGTCTCCCACCATGACCTCCAGAGGATTATCTAGCTCTGCCCATTCCTCAAGCTAAAATACATTTAGTTATGACTTTTTTCTTTTATAACTCAAAACATCATTCTTCTATCTCAGGGTTACTCTTTAGTAAGCAGTATGGAGAGATTAGAACTGTCAGGTTAAAAAAATATATATATATATATACACACACACATAATATATATATAATGGTTTCAGTAGTCCCAGATCTCTCTCCTTTTTTGTGTGTGATTTTTTTTTGACTTAAAAATTAAGGTACAGTTGATTTACAATATTATGTAAGTTTCAGGTGTACAAAATAGTGATTCACAAACTTAAAGTTTGTACTCCACTTATAATTATTATAAAATATTGTCTATATTCCCTGTGGTATACAGTATATCCTTGTAGCTTCTTTGTTTTATACATAGTAGTATAAACATAGATAACATACAGTATTTGTCTTTCTCTGTCAGATTTATTTCACTTAGCATAATACCCTCCAAGTTAGAACCGTTGTCTTGAAGAATGTTCCACTTTTTGGATTTGTCTGTTTCCTCATGAAACATTTTGTCAAGAATAGCATGTAGGTAGTGTATACTTCCTATTGTGTCAAATAAGAGGCCCATATTGTCAGGTTGTCTTACCCTTGGAAACGCTAAGTTTGAGCTCTTGGGTAGGTTGTGACCATCAGATCTCTTCACTGTAAAGGTACGTTTTCCCCTTTGTAATTTATGGGCAATCTGTGAGATGATACTTTGAGACCATGTGAATTTCCTGTTCACCCAATGCTTTTAACATCCCCTCATGATTGTTGACTGCATTGGTCATTATGTTGGACCCATCTCTTTGATCACTTTTTTTAGAATTGAAGTATAGTTGTTGTACAATATTATATAAATTACAGGTGTGCAATATAGTGATTCACAGTTTTTAAAGGTTATACTCCATTTATAGTTCTATAAAATATTGGCTATATTTTTCATGTTGTACAATATATCAGACCTCTCTTCCTGGTGGGGACATGTACATAGTCTCCATAGATAAACTAGAGAGGGAAGGTGTGATAGGGAAACTGTCTCTGGGTAGAAAGTTTTCAGACTTAACATCTATTTTTAACGCACTAAACATTTTCCTCTTCTCTGCTCAGTAATGGGGAAGCAGTCACAGTGACTTGGCCTATGTCTGGCTTCCGAACATGATTTTGAGATTCAGGCAGTCAGAGGAAATCTTATCTATTTCTGTTCTCCAAACACATGACATATAGTATCTACTCAATAAATAGTGGTGAAATTCAATTTAAATTTTATCAGTAGGCCTTTAAAATTATAACACTGTTAAGAATTTTCATAAAGGAGATGGAATTATATTTTGAAAAACCAGAAATTGTATTTTATCATCACTCCTCTGCTTACAAAAACAAACAATAAAACCTCTATGAAGGCTTTCCATGACACTTAACATAATCCTTAGCTTTGGCCCATAAGGCCCATGTGAATTGGTTCCCCCCTCCCTGTCTCTCCAAGTTTATCTTGTACCACTAATCCCCTTTCCATTTTGCTTCTGTCACATTGACCTTTCCGTTTCTATAATAAATGTGCTCATTCTCACCTCAAGCTTTCGCAGTTGCTCATCCCTCTACATGCAGTGCTTTTTTGCTCTATTTATAGTCTTGGTTCCTTCTTGTTCAGGTCTTAACTTCATTGTTAGTTCTTCAGAGAGGACTTTCGTGATGGCCGTATATAAAGTTTTTCTCCTCAGTCACTCTCTGATCACATCACTCTTTTATTTCCTTCATAGAATTTTCCAGTATCTGAAATATCTTTTTTACTTATTTGTCCCCATATTTATCCTCAGCAGAAGGTAAACTCAATGCCGGCAGGGTCTCTTCTGGTCTTTACTTCTGATTCACCATTCCCTGGAGAATATTTGTGGAAGGAAAGAAGAAGGAAGGAAGGGAGGAAGGAAGGGAAGGGGGAAGAAAGGAAGGGAGGGCGGGAGGAAGGAAAGAAGGAAGAAAGGAAGTAAAGGAGGGAGGGAGGATGATCTTTTCATTAAAAGATAATAAACTATTTAAAGCTACAAGAACAAGGTATTGTGAAGTTTGCAATATATGTGTAAGTAAAACATATGACAACAATATTACAACAGATGCAAGGGGGAAATGGAAGTATACTGTTGTAATATTCTTATATGTGAAATAGTGTAATATCATCTGAAGTTAGACTGTGATGAGTTAAAGACATATATTGTAAACCCTAGAGCATCCAGCAAAATAAATAAGTAACCAAATATGTAACCAAATAAACAATGAAAGTTATAACTAATAAGGTAATAGCAGAGATAAAATGGAATAAGAAAACTATTCAACCAAGAGGGAGAAAAGGTGAAAAAAAATAGAACAAAGAACATATGAAAACCAACAGCATGACAGTAGACTTAAATCCAACCATGTTGGTAACTACATTAAATGTAACTAGTGTAAACATGTACATGAAGAGGCAGAGAATGTCACACTGGATTAAAAATAAGACCTAGCTACATGTTGTCTATAAGAAACCCATTTTCAATATAAAAACACAGGTAGGTTAAAATTAAAAGTTGGACTACATAGATCATAACAAAAGTAGAGAAGCTATATTTATATTAGACAAAGTAGGCTCTAGGACAAGACATAGTACCACTTGTGGATAAGCACTTCATAATATAAAAGGGTCAAGAATATAAAACAATCTTAAATGTTTAGTGATCTAATAACAGAGCTTCAAAATATGTGAAGCAAAAACTGAATAAAAACTGAGAGGAATAATTAAAAAGACTGCAGTTAAATTTGGAAATTATAGTGCTCCTCTCTCAGTAATTGATAAGATGAATATACACACCAAAAAAATCAGTAAGAATATAGAAGTCTTGATCAACGCTAGCAACCAATTTGAAATAATTGACATTTTCTAAAACTCTATACCCCACAACAGCAGAATACACATTTTTTTCAGGTGCACCAAGATAAACAATATTCTGAGCCATAAAATCAGTTTCTAATTAGATCTCTTCTAATCATAACAGAATTAGATTAGAAACCAATTTTTTAAATGTCAAATATTCCAAATAACACATGGGTCAAGAAGAAATAACAAATGACATTGAAAAATATCTTGAGTTTATTTTTGTATATGGTGTTAGAGAATGTTCTAATTTCATTCTTTCCCATGTAGCTGTCTAGTTTTCTGAGCCCCACTTCTTGAAGAGATCATCTTTTCTCTATTTTATATTCTTGCTTCCTTTGTCATAGATTAATTGACCATAAGTATGTGGGTTTATTTCTGGGCTCTCTATTATTTCCCATTGATCTGTGTGTCTGTTTCTGTGCCAGTACCATACTCTTCTGATTACTGTAGCTTTTTAACAAAAAGGATATATTGTACAGCACAGGGAAATATAGCCATAGTTTTGTAATAACTTTAAATGGAGTGTAATCTATAAAAATATTGAATTGCTATGCTGTACACCTAAAAACAATATAATATTATAAATCAACCATACTTAAAATAAAACTTTAATAAACATCTAAACTAATCAAGTAAAGAGTGAGACACAAATTCCAATGTTAATCAGGAAAGAGGAGACATCACTGTAGATGCTACAGATATTTAAGGATTAATAAGGCAATATTATGAATAGCTTTGTGCCAATAAACTCAGAAACTTAGATGCATGGGCAAATTCCTTGCAATACAAAAATTAACAAAATTTATACATGAAGAAATGGAAACTTGAGTAATCCAATATGGATTACAGAAATTGAATTTATAATAAACTTTACTCCAGATGCAGATGACCTCACTAGCAAATTCTATCTAACATTTGAGAAAGATTATAACACTTCCATGCAAAATCTTTTGGAATTTAGAGGAGACCAGCCTTATACTGATACCAAACAGTAAGTAAAAATAATTATACGTTATGGCCAAGTGTTATCTCTGGAACACAAGTTTGGTTTACCATTTGAAAGTTAATCAGTGAAATTCATGATATAAATAGAATTAGAATAAAGAAGAAAACCATGTAATCGTCTCTATAGTTAGAAAAGAAACATTTAGCAAAAGTCAACACTTTCATAGTAAAACCTCTCAGGAAACTAAGAAGAGAAGGGAACATGCTCAAGCTGATAAAGGGCATAATTGAAAAGCCACAGCCAATATCTTACTTAACGGTGAAAGGTTGGACACTTTCCATAAGATCAGGATGACTTTCATCACTTCCAGTCAACATTGTACTGGAAGTGCTAGTTAGTTTAAAAGTACTAGTTAGTAAGAAAAATAAATAAATAAAAGACAAGAGACTGGAAAGAAAGAAGTAAAACAGTCTATGTCCACAGATATAGAAAACCTTAAGCAATCTGCAAAAAAGCCACTAGAACTAAGAGGTGAATTTAGCAAACTTGCAGGATAAAAATCTAATATACAAAACTAATTGTATTTCCATGTACTGGCAGTAAACAAAGAAATAATTTCTTTAATAGCACAGAAATAAGTTTAACTACAAAATTGTCAAGCCTATGCAGTGAAAACTACAAAACATTGCTGAGAGAACATTTAAAATACTCAAACAAATGAAGAGATTTACCATGTTGCTGGGTTAGAAAATCAATATTTTTATTATGTCCATTCTTCCCAAAATGACTCATTGATTAAGTGCAATCCCAATTAAAATCACAACAGGCCCTTTCCCCTCAAAATTGATAAGACTATTCTAAAATTGACATGAAATTGAGAAAGACTTAGAATAGCCACAACAGCTTTGGAAAACATAAAAAAAGGAGGATGACTTACAATATTTTATTTCAAGACTGTGTGTTCAGTAATCAACACAGAATAGAATTGATGTGAGCATATCATTCAATGAAACAGAACAGAGATTACAAAAATAGACCCACACATATATGTTCAATCTTTTTTCAGCAGAATTGTTGAAACAATTCAATCAAGGTAAAGGCTGTCATTTTACCAAATAGTGGCAGAATAACTGAATATTCATATGGAGCCAAAAATACTTGAGCCTCACCTCACACTCTACATTAAAATCAGTTGAAATGGATAATAGACCCAAACAGAAAGGCTTAAACTTAAAACTTCTGGAGGAAAACTTCTAGAAAAAAAAAATTCATCACCTTGAAGTAAATATTTTTAGGATACACAAAGCATGAGATATAAAAGGAAAAATAGATAAATTTTACTCCACCAAAATTAATATCTTTTGCTCTTGAAAGACAGTTTTAAGAAAATGAAAACCAAACCATAGATTGGGAGAAAATACTCATAAAATATATTCCAGACAAATGACCGGTATCCAGAATGTGTGTATGTGTGTAGGGTGTGAAGCAAACATGACAATAGGTATTATTTAGGGACACCTATTGTATGCCTGGCATTCTGTATGTGTGTATATATGTGCATGTGTATGTGTGTATACAACTCAATAACAAGAAGATAAACAATTCAGCTGAAAAATGGACAAAAGATTTGAATATTTGCTTCACAAAAGAAGACATAAAACCTACAACCAAGATTACTCTACCCAGCAAGGATCTCATTCAAATTTGATGGAGAAATTAAAACCTTTACAGGCAAGCAAAAGCTGAGAGAGTTCAGCACCACCAAACCTTTACAACCAATGCTAAAGGAACTTCTCTAGGCAAGAAACACAAGAGAAGGAAAAGACCTATAAGAACAAACTTGAAACAATTAAGTAAATGGTAATACGAACATACATATCTATAATTACCTTAAATGTAAATGGATTAAATGCTCCCACCAAAAGACACAGACTGGCTGAATGGATACAAAAACAAGACCCATATATATGCTGCCTACAAGAGACCCACTTCAGACCTAGGGACACATACAGACTGAAAGTGAGGGGATGGAAAAAGATATTCCATGCAAATGGAAATCAGAAGAAAGCTGGAGTAGCAATTCTCATATAAGACAAAATCGACTTTAAAATAAAGACTATTACAAGAGACAAAGAAGGACACTACATAACAATCAAGGGATTGATCAATGAAGAAGATATAACAATTGTAAATATTTATGCACCCAACAGAGGAGCACCTCAATACATAAGGCAAATACTAACAGCCATAAAAGGGGAAATCGACAGTATCGCAGTCATAGTAGAGGACTTTAACACCCCACTTTCACCAGTGCACAGATCATCCAAAATGAAAATAAATAAGGAAACACAAGCTTTAAATGATACATTACACAAGATGGACTTAATTGATATTTATAGGACATTCCATCCAAAAACAACAGAATACACATTTTTCTCAAGTGCTCATGGAACATTCTCCAGGATAGATCATATATTGGGTCACAAATCTAGCCTTGCTAAATTTAAGAAAATTGAAATCGTATCAAGTATCTTTTCTGACCACAATGCTATGAGACTAGATATCAATTACAGGAAAAGATCTGTAAAAAATACAAACACATGGAGGCTAAACAATACACTACTTAATAACAAAGTGATCACTGAAGAAATCAAAGAGGAAATCAAAAAATACTTAGAAACAAATGACAATGGAGACACGATAAACCAAAACCTATGAGATACAGGAAAAGCAGTTCTAAGAGGGAAGTTTATACCAATACAATCATACCTTAAGACACAGGAATCATCTCGAATAAACAACCTAACTTTGCACCTAAAGCAATTAGAGAAAGAAGAACCAAAAAACCCCAAATTTAGCAGAAGGAAAGAAATCATAAAGATCAGATCAGAAATAAATGAAAAAGAAATGAAGACAACAATAGCAAAGATCAATAAAACTAAAAGCTGGTTTTTGAGAAGATAAACAAAGTTGATAAACCATTAGCCAGACTCACCAAGAAAAAAAGGGAGAAGACTCAAATCAATAGAATTAGAAATGAAAAAGGAAAAGTAACAATGGACACTGCAGAAATACAAAAGATCATGAAAGATTACTACAAGCAACGCTATGCCCATAAAATGGAAAACCTGGAAGAAATGGAGAAATTCTTAGAAATGCACAACCTGCCAATACTGAATCAGGAAAAAATAGAAAATATGAACAGACCAATCACAAGCACTGAAATTGAAACTGTGATTAAAAATCTTCCAACAAACAAAAGCCCAGGACCAGATGGCTTCACAGGTGAATTCTATCAAACATTTAGAGAAGAGCTAACACCTATCCTTCTCAAACTCTTCCAAAATATAGCAAACGGAGGAACACTCCCAAACTCATTCTACGAGGCCACCATCACCCTGATACCAAAACCAGACAAAGATGTCACAAAGAAAGAAAACTGCAGGCCAATATCACTGATGAACATAGATGCAAAAATCCTCAACAAAATACTAGCAAACAGAATCCAACAGCACATTAAAAGGATCATACACCATGATCAAGTGGGGTTTATTCCAGGAATGCAAGGATTTTTCAGTATATGCAAATCAATCAATGTGATACACCATATTAACAAACTGAAGGAGAAAAATCATATGATCATCTCAATAGATGCAGAGAATGCTTTTGACAAAATTCAACACCCATTTATGATAAAAACCCTGCAGAAAGTAGGCATAGAGGGAACTTTCCTCAACATAATAAAGGCCATATATGACAAACCCACAGCCAACATCATCCTCAATGGTGAACAACTGAAACCATTTCCACTAAGATCAGGAACAAGACAAGGTTGCCCACTCTCACCACTCTTATTCAACATAGTTTTGGAAGTTCTGGCCACAGCAATCAGAGAAAAAAAAGAAATAAAAGGAATCCAAATAGGAAAAGAAGAAGTAAAGCTGTCACTGTTTGCAGATGACATGATTCTATACATAGAGAATCCTAAAGATGCTACCAGAAAACTACTAGAGCTAATCAATGAATTTGGTAAAGTAGCAGGATACAAAATTAAGGCACAGAAATCTCTGGCATTCCTGTACACTAATGATGAAAAATCTGAAAGTGAAATTAAGAAAATACTCCCATTTACCATTTCAACAAAAAGAATAAAATATCTAGGAATAAACATACCTAAGGAGACAAAAGACCTGTATGCAGAAAATTATAAGACACTGATGAAAGAAATTAAAGATGATACAAATAGATGGAGAGATATACCATGTTCTTGGATTGGAAGAATCAACATTGTGAAAATGAGTCTACTACCCAAAGCAATATACAGATTCAATACAATCCCTATCAAACTACCACTGGCATTTTTCACAGAACTAGAACAAAAAATTTCACCATTTGTATGGAAACACAAAAGACCCCAAATAGCTAAAGCAATCTTGAGAACGAAAAACGGAGTTGGAGGAATCAGGCTCCCTGACTTCAGACTATACTACAAAGCTACAGTAATCAAGACAGTATGATACTGGCACAAAAACAGAAATATAGATCAATGGAACAGGATAGAAAGCTCAGAGATAAACCCACGCACATATGGTCACCTTATCTTTGATAAAGGAGGCAAGAATATACCATGGAGAAAAGACAGCCTCTTCAATAAGTGGTGCTGGGAAAACTGGACAGTTACATGTAAAAGAATAAAATTAGAACACTCCCTAACACCACACACAAAAATAAGCTCAAAATGGATTAAAGACCTAAAATTAAGGCCAGAAACTATCAAACTCGTTGAGGAAAACATAGGCAGATCACTCTATGACATAAATCACAGCAAGAACCTTTTTGACCAACCTCCTAGAGAAATGGAAATTTTAAAAAAATAAACAAATGGGACGTAGTGAAACTTAAAAGGTTTTGCACAGCAAAGGAAACCATAAACAAGACTAAAAGACAACCCTCAGAATGGGAGAAAATATTTGCAAATGAAGCAACTGACAAAAGATTACTCTCCAAAATCTACAAGCAGCTCATGCAGCTCAATATCAAAAAACAAACAACCCAATCCAACAATGGGTAGAACACCTAAATAGACATTTCTCCAAATAAGATATACAGATTGCCAACAAACACATGAAAGAATGCTCAACAACGTAAATCATTAGAGAAATGCAAATCTAAACTTCAATGAGGGCTTCCCTGGTGGCGCAGTGGTTGGGAGTCTACCTGCCGATGTGGGGGATATGGGTTCGTGCCCCTGACCAGGGGGATCCCGCATGCCGCAGAGCCTTTGGGCCCATGGGCCATGGCCGCTGGGCCTGTGCGTCTGGAGCCTGTGCTCCGCGATGGGAGAGGCCACAGTGGTGAGAGGCCCGCGTACCGCAAAAAAAAAAACTACAATGAGATATCATCTCACACTGGTCAGAATGGCCATCATCAAAAAATCTAGAAAAAATAAATGCTGGAGAGGGTGTGGAGAAAAGGGAACCCTCTTACACTGCTGGTGGGAATGTAAATTGATACAGTCACTATGGAGAACAGTATGGAAGTTCCTTCAAAAACTACAAATACAGCTACCATACGACCCAGCAATCCCACTACTGGGCATATACCCTGAGAAAACCATAATTCAAAAAGAGTCATGTACCAAAATGTTCATTGCAGCTCTATTTACAATAGCCAGGACATGGAAGCAACCTAAGTGTCCATCATCGGATGAATGGATAAAGAAGATGTGGCACATCTATGCAATGGAATATTACTCCATATTCCATAAAAAGAAATGAAATTGAGTTATTTGTAGTGAGGTGGATGGACCTAGAGTCTGTCATACAGAGTGAAGTAAGTCAGAAAGAGAAAAACAAATACTGTATGCTAACACATATATATGGAATCTAAGAAATAAAAAAGGTCATGAAGAACCTAGGGGTAAGATGGGAATGGAGAGACAGACCTACCACAGAATGGACTTGAGGATGTGGGGAGGGGGAAGGGTAAGCTGTGACAAAGTGAGAGAGTGGCATGGCCATATATACACTACCAAACGTAGAATATATAGCTAGTGGGAAGCAGCTGCGTAGCACAGGGAGATCATCTTGGTGCTTTGTGACCATCTAGAGGGGTGGTATAGGGAGGGAGATGCAAGAGGGAAGAGATATGGGAACATGTGTATATGTATAACTGATTCACTTTGTTATAAAGCAGAAACTAACACATCATTGTAAAGCAATTATACTCCAAAAGATGTTAAAAAAAAAAGAAGACATACAATTAGCCAATCTGTACATGAAAAGATGCTGTATTAGTTTCCTAGGGCTTTTCTATGTATCATAAAGTGGGTGACTTAAAACAATAGAAATTTATTCTCTCACAAGTCTGTAAGCCCAAAGTCTAGAACCTAGGTCTCAGTAGGGCCATGCTCCTTCTGAAGGCTCTAGGGAAGGATCTTTTCCATGACTCTCTCCTAACTTCTGGTAGCTGCTGGTAAAATCCTTTCCTTGGCATTCCTAGGTCTGTAGATACATCATTCCAGTATCTGCCTCTGTCTTCACATAGCATTCTTCTCTATGTTTGTGCATGTATGTATGTATGCATGTATGTACATACATGCATGTATGTATCTACGTGACCTTCTTCCAAGGATACCAGCCACTGGTTAATGGTATCCATTTAGGGCCCACAATCATCCAGTTTGACTTCACGTTATCTTGATTACATCTGCGAAGACCCTGCTACCGTATAAGGTCACATTCACAAATACTGGAGGTCAGGACGTCAATATATCTTTCTGGGGGACCCAATTCAACCTGCAACATATTCCCAACATCATCAGGGAATTGCAAATTAAAACTACAATGAGAATGTCTACTACAATGGCTAAAATTTTTCAAAAACATCTGACAGTACTAAGTGTTGACAACAACGTAGAGCAAATAGAATTCTCATAGAAAGCTGGTGGTTGGTAAAATGGTATAGCCACTTTGGAAAACAGCCAATTTCTTATCAAGTTAAACATGTTATCACCCTAGGCCTAGCAGTTCCACTGTTGTTTACCTAAAATAAATGAAAAACATTTTTGTACTAAGTCCTACCCATGAATGTTCACAGCAGCTTTATTTACAGCAATAGCCCAAACCTGGAATCAACCCAAATGTCCATTAACAAGTGAATGAATAAACAAATTGTGATAAATCCATACAATGGAATAGCAGCAATAAAAAGGAATAAAGTACGGATACATACAATGACTTGGATGCATCTCAAAATTAGTATGGTGGGTGTAAGACATCAGAGGCCAAACATTACATACAGTATGATTACATTTATATGAATTTCTAGAATAGAGAAAACTAATCTATAATGACAGAAATCAGATCAGTGGTTTCCTTGAGTGGGAGTTGGGAGAAAGGAAATTCACTGAAAAACATCATAAAGGACTTTTTAGGAGTGATAGAAATGTCCTGTACCTTGATGATGCTGGTGGCTGCACAAGTGTATACATTTCCTAAAACTTAATAATGAATATAGTTAAATAGGTTCATTTTATTTCACATAAATTATGCATCAGTAAAGCTAATTTTTAAAATATAGTCATCTGTTATTGGAGTGAGACTTCTATGGGATAACTAACTACTCTCCCTAATTCAAATTTAAGCCAGACAGTTATAACTAAATAGAACAATACTCACTACCAACCTGTACCCACCCTACCATACAGTCAACTGGAGCTCTTTCCTGTTAGGAAATTTTAGGACCTATGACACAGTGTTAATATTTGTATTTATGTTTATTCAGTGGTGGCTAATTATTCTATTTCACAGATGTGGACAGTTACATCATTTTCTGAATTTTGCTGGTCTTGTAGCTTTTATAAATTATAAACTCTTAATATAAACTTGATTGTGGGATAGTGGAACAAGCTTCAAGCCTAATCAGCCTGTGGTTGAAATTCCGGCTTTGCCATTTAACAGTTGTGCTACATTCATTCCTTCATTACTCCATAAATTATATCTAAGGTCATTGTGATGTGCCACGTATTTCCCCTGGCATAGGGAAATGCTCTTGACCTTGTAGAGCTTACAGTCCCAAGCGTCACCTCACTTACTGTCTCCAAGTTTCTGGATTTTGCCATTTTGAAGATAGGGTTGTAATACCATCTTCACAGGGTGGTTTTAAGGATTAAGTAAGATCGCCACCTCATTGACTCAGAATGTGTTAGACAATAAGTGTTCCCCCTCCTGCTACACTCATCTTTGTGTGTTCCCAACTCCCTTATCTGCCCTCTCCTTCTCTTCTATCCTATCATAACCTACTCTTTTCCTATCCTTTTCCTCCCTTTTCCCATCACGAATTTGATGTCTCCTGTACTATAGTAATATACTACAAATGCCACCGCTTGTTTCTTTTCTCCGCTAAAAAAGTTATTTGCACTTCTCAATGCATCCATTCATCTCTTTTCCTATTTCAACTCTTTTATTGTTAAACTTAGGTTGGATGGTATTTAAAAAACAGTTCTGGACTTGATTTTTATGCTATCCAGAATTAAACAGAGTATATTCTTCAACAATAACTCTTTCTATTAGTATGGCACTTAACCGTTACAAAGCCTTTTTGTATCTATTGGCTCATTTAATGATCTCAACAATCTTATGCAGTCAATGAGGGGATTGACTGTACAGATTCATATACTGAGGCTCATCTAGTTAAAAAGGTATTTAGATCAGAGCTGGAATGTGCACCTGCTTGTGTTTTCCATTTGTTTATGTATTTCACCGAATTGATTGACTCCTGGCTGTATACTGGGCATCATGTGATGCTGCCCTTAAGAAGCTCATTGTCTGTAGGGGCAGGATTGCAGCTGGAGAGCAGTGACTATGATAAATGTTGAAGATACAGTGAAAGGCCATGGACCTATGAACAGGATGGAGGAGCAAAGGATCAGCCTTGCTGGGACACAGGGAAAAGGGTACTATGATATACCACATAGGTAGAGGACAGAGGCTAGTTATGGTTTTTCCATGAGAATGAAGAAGGGAAAGACCTTCCTAAAACACCCCAAAACTACTCACTGAATGGGCTTTTTTTTTTTTTTTTTTTTGATAAATGGAGAAAATAAGGGCTTGTTTCCTTCAGCCATTTCTTGGGCCACTCTCCATGAGACGCAGGTCCCTGATGAGGCTGGATGGAGCCTGTGCAGAAAGGCAGAGATGAGATTTGTGTCCATCAGCATACACTTCTTGAAACTGGCCACCAGTGAACAATCAGATCTCCTTGGAATATTCTTTTTTTTTTTCGGTACGCGGACCTCTCACTGTCGTGGCCTCTCCCGTTGCGGAGCACAGGCTCCGGACGCGCAGGCTCAGCGGCCATGGCTCACGGGCCCAGCCGCTCCGCAGCATGTGGGATCCTCCCGGACCGGGGCACAAACCCGTGTCCCCTGCATCAACCACTGCGCCACCAGGGAAGCCCTCCTTGGAATATTCTTAAGCTTCCTTACATGTTTGATTAGTTTTTCCCGGTAGGAAATGAAAGAAAGGCAGCAGCAATTGAAAAAGCTCGCTCTCTTCGTGGCCCAGAACTGGCTCCTGGAGTGCCATTGATCTTCAGAACAGACAGGAAGGTCAGAATCATTCCAAGTTTTAATGGACAGCCCACTACTGGAAGTACTTGGTCCTGGTGGTATATGGGGTGGAGGAAGCAGGAGAGTCTGAGGTCTCTTTCTGACTGTTCCACAGGCCCCTTAATATTTTTTCTTCTCAACTTCCCCTCCATAAAAGAAGATGGATTCACATATAGTATTC
The DNA here is from genome assembly GCF_026419965.1 of Kogia breviceps. Lineage (NCBI taxonomy): Eukaryota > Metazoa > Chordata > Mammalia > Artiodactyla > Physeteridae > Kogia > Kogia breviceps. The sequence goes on from NC_081310.1 coordinate 153,425,768, forward strand.
TTTCACTTATTCATTCTCACTTATTCATTCTAGGTTCTGCTAGCCCACAGAACCTGTACTACATAGCAGGCCTTCTGCTAGGTGTCAGGGATATAAGGATAGAAGAGTAAGATGCAAGGAAGCTGTAGCTCCCTGCAGGGGCTCCTGATGCAATGGGGCAGCAGACAGAAAGACTGGTGGGGGAAGGGCAACGTGAGCCCATGTGAAGGGGCCAAGTTATCCTGGAGGAAGCAGCAGAGAACCACGAGGAGAAGCAGGAAGGGAGAAGCTGGCTGATTGTATGGCTCGAGCAATTTTGGTGTAGAAGAGAACTATCTAATGAAGATCTTCTACATTATTTTGGTGGGATATGTGACATAAGCCCTTTCTTTAGTATTGCTCGTTAATATTTGGTAAAGTAGATTCTTTGGGAAGAAGTGCTGAGCCCTGCTTCAGGGTTTATGTGGAACGTAAGAGGCTGGACATAAAAAAAGGAATGGAATTTAAATAAATGCATATATACATACATATATATCACCTATATACCTAACTAATTAATAATAAATACATACATATGGTATATATTTAGTTCCCCCTTAAAGCTTCTTGTGGAGCAAAAAGGAGTGTTATTTGGACAATATGTTGTTAGTAATAACCTGAGTTAACACTTAGGTACCCACTATGTACCAGATTCTTTTCTAAGTACCTTAAATGTAATACATCTTCTTTAATCTTTATAGCAACTTCATGAGGTAGGTACTAACATTATCACCATTTTGCAGAGAAGGAATATGAGACACAGAGAAGTTAGGTTACTCTCCCAAGGACACACAGCGAGTAAGAGATAGAAGCTGGGATTTGAATCTAGGCAGCCTAGATCAAGCACCTCAACTCTTAACCACTATGCCTGACTATATAAGATATGGTTCATTTTTAATACTTTTGTGAGGAATTGAATCCTTCAGGGAACCTAGAGTACAGATGGAGGAGGAAAGGAGGCTTTGATTCTCGAGCAGTCAAATGTGGGGAACGGAGGCTTCTGCTTTCCATGGTGCTTTAAATGGATTGCTTCCTGAATTTGATTACAGATCTTGGACAAGATTTGCTAATTTGGTTCTTTCATTCAGTAACTATTTATTGAGTAGCTACTCTGTACCAGAAATTATTTGAGATGGTAGAGAAAGAGCAGTGAACAAAATGAGCAAAACCCCAATTATTAAGGAGTTTATTTTCTAGTGGGGAAGACAGCAGAAGAGTGAATTGATGGTTTGTACAACCGTGGTAACTGCTATGGAGATAAGGGACTTAGTGAGAACACAGAGGAGGGAGGGGAGCTGCTATATAACACGGGGTGATCAAGGGAAGCCTTACTGACAAGATCACATTGGAATGGAGACCCGAAGGGAGTGAAGGAACGAGCAAACAGTATCCAGGAGAAGAGCACTGCAGGCAGGGGAAAGGGCAGGTGGGAAAACCTTGAGGTCCAATTGTGCTCGGCATGCGTGAGGAATAGACGGGAGACCGGTGCATCTAGTGTAGGGTGAGCTGGAAGCAGAGGGGTACCATGACACAGGAGAGATTTAATGGAGACTTTGGTTTTTACTCTGAGATAAGAAACCACCAGAGATGTCTGGGCAGAGGCATGAAGGAATGATATCTTTCTGCCTTATGTTTTGAAAAGATTACTCTGGCTGCTGTGTGAGAAATAAACTCTAAGTGCACCTGGGTGGGGACAGGGAGGGAAACAAAGTAACTATAGTCCAGGCAAGGAATGCTGGTGGTAGTATTGGAGGTGGTGAAACGTGGTTAGGCTGTGTTCTGAAGGTAGGGCTAACTAAATTTGGAAGTTGTCCCCGGATAAATGATATTTAAGCCATAAAACTGGCTGAGATCACCTAAGGAGTGAGTCTTTTTTTAAAAAAAAATATTTATTTATTTATTTTTGGCCTGTTGAGTCTTCGTTGCTGTGCGCGGGCTTTCTCTAGTTGCGGCGAGCGGGGCTACTCTTCATTGCGGTGCGCGGGGCTTCTCACGGCGGTGGCTTCTCCTTGCGGAGCACAGGCTCTAGGTGCGCGGGCTTCAGAAGTTGTGGCACGCGAGCTAGGAGTGAGTCTTGGTAGAGAAGGAAAAGTGTTCAAGGATGGAGACCTGGAAAACACTCATGTTTAGAGGTTGAGGAGGTGGGAGGGACCAGCAAAATGGGACTAAGAAAGCGGACCCAGGGAGGAGAGAAAAACCAAGGGGGAATGGCCTCCCAAAAGTCAAGTGAAGAGGTCCTTCATGTAGGAGGTTGACCAGCTGTGCGGCGTGATACTGACAGTCAGTAGGGACTGAGGACTGACCGTTGGGTTAATTAACAAGGAGGTTACTGCTGACCTTGACACAAGCTGCTTTGGTACGGTAGAGGTGGTGGAGTGAAGCCTGATTAGAGCAGATTTACGAGAAAATTGTTACCTCTGGATATGCTTTCACGTGAGGCTGTCTGAGTGGAAATGGAATCCTCTTTCACACTCCTCAGGGGCCTGAGACTTGTCCTTAGAAAACCAATGCTCAAAGGCCCAGGGCTTTAGAAGCAGCAGATAAGAGAGTGAAACCTTTGAACTTGGGAATAGTATTAAAGCTGTCATCTAGGGCTTGATGACAGATCTTGCTCCAGGAAATAAAATGGACCAGTTGTTTGGTTTATTCTGGTTCTCTGCCTAGGACTACAGCTAAAGAATCTCCTTTAGATATTTACCCAGGGAATATGTCCCCCCAGCCTTCCTTGACGACAAAATTCAGTGCCCTTAAAAGTCCGGACTCTGGAGAAAAATTCTTCTATCTCTCTCTGATGAAATTTTCTTTATAGTTCATAGTCTTCTTCATTTGTTAGTAGAGCATCCTCTAAATGCCGGATGTGTTTGGTGTGAATATTGGGCTAAGATATCAGAGAAATGAATTCTAATCCCTGTTCTGTTACTAATTTGTTGGGCAAAATAATTGTAACATTATATCCCTATGTATCTCAGTATTTTCATCTAGTTTGGCAGGATAACTTTTGAATTCCCTTGTATGTCATATCTTCTGATCCCTTCTAAAATTCATTTATGTTTTCCAAGTTCCTAATTTATGTCAGCCATCCCTTCTTTGTATCAATACTAATCACAGTACCCCCTCACAAGAGGAATAAGGGATATTTTCCAACAATTCAATCATCTTCATGAGTCTTCTATTGGTTTGGGAACCTATAAATTGTGGAGCACAGTTTTCAGTTTTGATGTATCAAAAACCCAAGACTGGGCTCAGAATGACAGCTGATACCTAGAGTCCCTCTGGGACTGGAACTGGTTGCTTCCTTTGAGCTCTCAGTGCTCTCAGCAAAGTCCCAGGTACCCATCACTGGCTTTGTGTTCTTGGTCAAGGTAATTAGCCTCTCTGTGCTTTGGCTTCTCAACTGAAAAGGGAATATCACTATCACATGTGTTGAGAGAACATATGTGATAGTCCTTGGATCCTCCACAAGAGTAGCTACTGTTACTTACCTATCTACTTACCTGATAGATAACTGCTAATTGTAGGTACCTGGTGATATCCACTCGGTTCAGATTTTGCTGTGCAAAAATGACCAGAGAGTTGGTCTTAACTCAGGACTTTATGGGAACAACAAAGAAGTTAAATGAAAACCAAACACACTATGAGGAAGGAAAGCCCTCCTAACATTGTCTGCAGCTCTGCATACTGTATAGTGGGTTCTGAAATCGACTGCCTGCTTCTGCTCCCTTTGAACCATTTCTGTTTTGGTGTGGTCTACATCTCTCCCCCCAGATTCTGTTGGCTGCCTCCCTTTGTCTTGTGCTGCTCTTTTTCTGTGTATGCTCTGGCACTGATCGCTTCCTTTGGGTTCTTAGTATAAGAGTCAGTGAGATTGCAGCCTTTGCATAAGCAAATATTTAAAACACACTTTAAGAACCAAGTCTGCCTGGCTCAAGGGGTTTGTCTCCCTACCATCAGGTCTGCAAACTTAGTGGCTGCATTCTGAGTGCCCTCTTGCTGCATCCTGTATTCTGTGTTCCTGTGGCGCACTTCTAAAAAGAATAGGCATTTGAAATAACTTTGGGGAGGAGAATTCAATCATTTGATCCCATTTGGGGTTCCCCACATTGAATAGAAATATGGATTATGTGATTTAGCCTGTGTAGCGTTATTCATCATTTCCTTTGCCCATTTGACAAAGAGGGAGGGAGTATGGAATGGATGGCAGGGCCCACTTATACCATTTCTATTGTCTCTTCCACTACAGTGTGAGCCACTTAAGGGAAGGGCTAGTACGTTTCACTTCTGCACATCTGATGCCTCACTCACGGCCTGGCCTCCATGAGGAACATGGCCAGTAGCTGTTGGAATGAATTGTTGCATTGAATCCACCATCCCTGCCTTGGGTAAAAGTACCAGGTGTCACAGCACAGTGGGATCAGAGATAAAGGGCTTCTCTTAGGGTGGTCTGGGAACAAAGGGTCGTGGGTGGGGAGTTGCATGGCATGGACTCAGCTTTGGAAAATCCCAGAGAAAGTCATGATTTCCTGAAGATTTGCAGGCTGAGTAGAAGTTTCTCAGTCTAAGAACAGTGGTTCCCAAATCCTGGTCCACAGAGTGGTGTTGCTCACCAGTGAAATGAAAATGGGCAAAGTAGTGATTTTTTTTTTTTCAGTAAAAGAAAATTAATGCTTTTAATCTGAATTTATGGCCTCCTTGCATTATTTTTCCATGTCCTGCTACATTGACGTAACCTTTTGGGAATTTATGGTGATGGTATATGGCAAGTGTTTTTCTTCATGTAACTGTTAGGGAGGAAACATTGTTACCTCACATTGACTCCTAGTTTAGTTTAGTTTTGGCATTTTTCCACCCATGTCATCTCTCTAAGGTGTACTGTTAGAGCAATGGTTTCTAATGAGACATGGACCGTTTAATAATCTGAACTAAAGTTTTAGACCCTTTCTCCAGAAAAACCCATATATGTACACACACACAAATTTCTGCAGGTAATTTTGGAAGGTTCACAGGCCTCTTTAAGACCAGCCATGGGCTTTTTAAGAGTCCACAAAATCCAGGTTGGGAATTCCCGAACCATAGGGAACAACCCTTTTCATGAGAAAATGGCCTTTTCCTATTCATTTGCGTTTTGATGAAATATTCAATGTCAGTAAAAAGTTTTCCCTCACACCCTTTTAGGACCATTAAACATCCAGGGAACCAAGAATAGAGATCAAGGATTTCATAGATATTTTAGAAAAGCAAATGGCACTCTGTCTAAGGCAGCTGATACGCAGCATTTGAAGAAGCTTTCCATGGATGCGGTGGTGCAGGAACCACTCTTCCCTCTGGCATTTTTTCCTGAGCGTATGTTGCAACCCATCACTAATGACAGGGCTCCGTGCATCTCCCAGGCTGTCTGGGGGAGTCTTTTTGAAGGCATTTCAGCCATCTGTTAGGGTTTCCTGCTCACAAGGGTGTGTTGGTGCCATAAGGAGATGTGACATGACATTTGGAATCTGGGCCCATGTGTCACAATGCCAAGGGCAGGGACAGCCCTGGGAGACTGACTTTGGCTGCTGTGTACGGATGGGCATGTCAGTCAAATAGATCTGGCTGGGCAGTCATATTAGCAGCTGGGCCCCTGGAATTTAGAGGGGAGGGGAATGAAAAGTCTTAGAAACCTTTGGAAGAGAAGGACAAACCCCTTCCTGCTCATCTGCCTCTAGAAAACCCTTGGGGTAAAAGTGAAGACCACAGCTGGAGCAATGAAGTTGGCAGTGATCAGAATTTACCAGACTTCAAGCCCCATAGCCATGATTTTCTGCCATCCACATGCTGCCAATAATTTGCTTTATATTTTCTTTAAATAGGCTCACATCTCTATTTAGATACATGTATTTTTAAAAATTTATTTATTTATTATTTATTTTTGGCTGCATTGGGTCTTTTTTGTGTGAAAAAATTTAATTTTTTAAAATATCTTTATTGGAGTCTAATTGCTTTACAATGATGTGTTTGTGTCTGCTTTATAACAAAGTGAATCAGTTATACATATACATATGTTCCCATATCTCTTCCCTCTTGCGTCTCCCTCCCTCCCACCCTCCCTATACCACCCCTCTAGGTGGTCACAAAGCACCGAGCTGATCTCCCTGTGCCATGCGGCTGCTTCCCACTAGCTATGTATTCTACATTTGGTAGTGTATATATGTCCATGCCACTCTCTCACTTTGTCACAGCTTACCCTTCCCCCTCCCCTTGTCCTCAAGTCCATTCTCTAGTAGGTCTGTGTCTTTATTCCCGTCTTACTCCTAGGTTCTTCATGACATTTTTTTTTCTTAGATTCCATATATATGTGTTAGCATACGGTATTTGTCTTTCTCTTTCTGGCTTACTTCACTCTGTATGACAGACTATAGATCTATCCACCTCACTACAAATAACTCAATTTCATTTCCTTTTATGGCTGAGTAATATTCCATTGTATATATGTGCCACATCTTCTTTATCCATTCATCTGTTGATGGACACCTAGGTTGCTTCCATGTCCTGGCTGTTGTAAATAGAGCTGGAATGAACATTTTGGTACATGAGTCTTTTTGAATTATGGTTTTCTCAGGGTATATGCCCAGTAGTGGGATTGCTGGGTCATATGGTAGTTCTATTTTTAGTTTTTTAAGGAACCCCCATACTGTTCTCCATAGTGGCTGTATCAATTTACATTCCCACCAGCAGTGCAAGAGTGTTCCCTTTTCTCCACACCCTGTCCAGCATTTATTGTTTCTAGATTTTTTGATGATGGCCATTCTGACCAGTGTGAGATGATATCTTGTTGTAGTTTTGATTTGCATTTCTCTAATAATTAATGATGTTGAGCATTCTTTCATGTGTTTGTTGGCAATCTGTATATCTTCTTTGGAGAAATGTCTGCATTGGGTCTTTGTTGCTGTGCACGGGCTTCTCATTGTGGTGGCTTCTCTTGTTGTGGAGTGCTGGCTGTAGACGCTGAGACTTCTGTAGTTGTGGCATGTGGGCTCCATAGTTGTGGCTTGCAAGCTCTAGAGCGCAGGCTCAGTAGTTGTGGCACATGGGTTTAATTGCTCTGCGGCATGTGGGATCTTCCTGGACCAGGGCTCGAACCCGTGTCCCATGCATTGGCGGGAGGATTCTTAACCACTGCGCCACCAGGGAAGTCCTGATACATGTATTTTTAACGAAATTTTATGTAGGTAACTAACTAGACATCAGCATCACTTGCTATAAAGACAATATAGTCACAAATAAATGAAATGAAAACAAAGCAACCTCTTGAAATTTTAGCTTGACATTGTGGCCTGCTAGCTCATTGTTAAAATGGGAAATCAGCAAGGGTCATGGGCTTGTTAAAGGCATGAACTCAGTCTTTCTCCTTAATGTAGCTGGCAATATTGAAAGCAAATTCAGTAGTAAACCATCATTGTAAACCAACTATACTTCAATTTTAAAAACGTGAATCATCATTAGTTTATGTGCTTAATATTAATTAATGCTGTATCCAAAAATTCACTAAGTTTCATGTGCCACCTAAAATCATTTTGTGTGCTACTAGAGGACTGCATTTCACACTGTGGATGACACCTGGAGAATGGAAAAGACTTGTCCGAGGTAACCATGGTTCTGTATCCATCCTTATACCTATGCCGTTTATCAACTAATTTTATAGCTTCTCTTGCTGGACGCAGACTGTACATGGCTGTACCTTGACTTTGGACTCTGCCTTTGTGACTTGCTTTGGCCAACAAGGTGTTAGCAAATGTGCTGCCGGCAGAGGCTTCAAATTGGGCTTGTTTGTTTTCTTGCACTTTGCCATCAGTGTGAGGAGGACATCCCATGGTTAACCTGTTGATCTAAGGAAGATGGCAGACACGTTGAGCAGACCTAGTTTCTATCTGCAGAAAAGTTCCGTTTGGGACTCCAGGCTGCTGATTTCCCCTTTGGATGCAGTATGGAGACTGTGTGTGCATGTGAGTGTGTGTGTGAGAGAGAGAGAAACAGCAGACAGCAGACAGAAATTGAGAGAGAGAGAGAGGTAGAGGAAGAAGAGAAGAAAAAAAGAAGAGAGGAGAGGGGAGGGCAAGGAGAGGAGGAAAGGAAAGACTGCCAGGGAAGATCCATGTCCTTAAGGGCATGGGCTCTGTCTCTTTCATCTTCTGTACTCCCAAAGCTTAACAGAGGCTCCCAAGTGTTGATGACAAATAAATGCTTTGTCTTTTATCCAACAACTTTCCAAATTCAAGGAGCATTTACCCAGAACTCTGTTATACACATGGGACTGAGCTAAATATACCCAGTGATGCAAAATAAGTCATTTTTTGTGCCATTGGACATCATCATGTATTTTGGTGGCAAGGCCACAATTAAATAATGTGACTAAGCACCCATTCAAAGCTGTATTGTTCTGTGCAAAGTGACAAGTGCAGCGTCCCTCTAATGTGGCAGTGTCCTTTCCTGTGAGCCTTGATTGGACGCACTGTCGACCTGTGGTGCCATTCTTCCACACCCTATGGGGAGTTTAGGTTCTCCACAAATCTGAGTCCCTCGCCTTCCTCCCTTTCCTCTTCCTCTCTCTACACACATTTCTATTCCTTTCCTTCTGGGTTCTCTCTGCTTTTGCTCCAGAGTAACTGTAGATACCTGCATCCATTTCAATGAGTGGCCCTTCTGTCTGGTTGTCTTGAAACCCAGGAATCGTCCTTCACATCCCCCCTCCGTGATTGAGTCCTGGGGAGTCTGTCCGCAATTTACAGGTTGAGTCCATTCTGCTCCATCTTCTCCCTCACCACCATGGGCCCCTGTCATGTCTCACCTACCTGGTTTCTTAGCATAACCTTTGACCAGCCTATTCCCCAAAGAGTAGTAGGAATAATCTTGTAAAATGCTAATCTGACCATTTAAGTGCCCTGCTAAAAGGCATCTCAGGTGCAGCCCATTACAATTTGGGAAAAAAAAAAAAGACTTGTACTGTGGCTTATAATATTCCGCATGATATGGACACTGCATAGGTCCATTTTTCAGGTGAAACCAAGGAGATTCCACAGTCAGTAAGTGGCAACATCTTTTGACTTCAAGGCTATCGTTCTTCATGCCAACTAATCATAACCACAATCATAATTACCTTTTATTGAGTGCATATGATAATATACATATAATTAAGTTCTTTAAACATATTAAATTCCTTAATCCTCACAGCCAAATCTATGAATCAGCGCTATTATTCTCCTGGTTTTACAGGTGAGGAAACTAAGACACAGAATGTTTAAGCAATTTTTCCAAGGCCACCCAGCTTGAGAATGACAAAGCCCAGGCAGTGTAAGTTCCTTACCCCTACTGGGCCCTGCAATGAGCATAGAATTGACAAAACAGGAAGGAATATGTTCTAACTGCCACCTGCTTCTCCATCACTGTCATTTTTCTGGCTAGATATCAGGCTATCCAAATCTCTGTATAGTTTCTTAAGTTGGCATTGCTTCTTCCCCGTCAAGAGATAGCTAAGTATAAACAGCAACGTCAACAAATATTAGGAATCAACTGTTTAAAATTGCTAATGTCTCTGAAGGCCTGAGATGGTCTTCTTTCAAAGAGGTAGTTACAGGAACCCAGTAAGGATGGGAGGCATTTGGCAGAAAATAGAGTATGAGCAATCCTAACGGAAATGTCAAAAGGATAAAATGTTCTGCAAATGTTTATTGCAAACAGACAAAAGTAGGTTCAGTTACTCATCACAGCCTACACATTTCTCTTTGGTGGCTGGAAAACACTCAGGTGTTTTGTTTTTCAGGAAAAAAAAAAATTTTTTTCCGGGATGGCATGGAGGTATTTTTAGCTTTGAAATTTTGATTGTGAATTTCTATGGCCTATTAAAAAATGCCGATGCAGCCTTAAAACATGAAAAAAATGACAGATTGCCAATGAACATGATGAATCCACTGGACTCCATATATCATCTGTCCTTTGCCCCCTCTTTCCTCCAACGCTGAGCTTTCTGAATGTCTCATCTCTGATTCTGGGCACTTTGAAACCAGAATCTGTATTCGGCATATGTGGCTGCACGATTAAATAAAAATAATCATCATCTTTCTCTGCTGTTGCCTCTGTAGGAGAGATTTTTTAACTCCACCTCTGCTGCCACAACCCCTAGTCAGGCCCTTTGGAGAAAACCTGATTTTAAATCTTAATGATAGTGAGACTTTGTGCAAGTTTCTTATCCTCATTAAGACTCAGAATGAGACTCAGTCTCTTCCGGTATCCAGTGAGAATGATGACACCTGCATCACAGGGCAGCAGGTGTGATGTTTAAGTGACATGTATTTTAAGTTCCTATAATTCTTTATTTTGTGTGTGTGTGTGTGGTACACGGGCCTCTCACTGTCGTGGCCTCTCCCACTGCAGAGCACAGGCTCCGGACACGCAGGCCCAGCGGCCATGGCTCACGGGCCCAGCCGCTCCACGGCACGTGGGATCTTCCCGGACCGGGGCACGAACTCGTGTCCCCTGCATCAGCAGGCGGACTCTCAACCAATGCGCCACCAGGGAAGCCCTATTTTTTTTTTAATAAATTTCTTTATTTTTTGGCTGCGTTGGGTTTTCATTGCTGGGCATGGGCTTTCCTAGTTGCAGCAAGCCAGGGCTGCTCTTCATTGCGGTGTGCGGGCTTCTCATTGTGGTGGCTTCTCTTGTTGCGGAGCGTGGGCTCTAGGCAGGCGGGCTTCAGTAGTTGCGGTACACAGGCTTAGTTGCTCTATGACATGTGGGATCTTCCCGGACCAGGGCTCGAACCCATGTCCCCTGTATTGGCAGGTGGATTCTTAACCACTGTGCCACCAGGGAAGTCCTAGTGCCTAGTAATTCTTAACTATAATGGCTTGAGTCCTTATTGTATGCTGGCACTTTACGTCTATTATTTCATTGAATTTAACCCTATAAAGGAAGAATCATTATCTCCACTGTACAGATAAAGAAGCTGAGGCTCAGAGTCATGCAATAACTTGCCTGTTATGGGTTGAATTATATCCCCCCCCACAAAAGATATGTTGAAGTCCTAACACCCAGTACCTCAGAATATGACCTTATTTGGAAGTAGGGTCTTTACAAAGGTAATCAAATACAAGTGAGGTCATTAGGGTGAGCCCTAATCTAATTTGACTGGCATCCTTATAAAAAGGAGAAATCATGGTATGGACACAGACATGCACAGAGGGAAGACAGTGTGAAGACAGAGAGGGGGAAGACAGCCATGTGACTGGAATGATGAGTCTACAAGCCAAGGAATGCTATAGATTGCTGGCAAATGCCAGAAGCTGGAAGAGGCAAGGAAGTATTCTCCCCTAGAGCCATCAGACAGCATGGCCCTGCTGATGCCTTGATTTCGGATTTCTAACTTCCAGAACTGTGAGAAAATAGCTTTCTGTTGTTTATGCTACTGAGTTTGGGGGACTTTGTTATAGCAGCCCTAGGAAACTAATACATTCCTTAAGGTCACATTGTTAATACGTACCAATATACCAATACCAGGATTCAGTTCCTGGTCTGTCTGACTTAAACACTGGGCTGTTAACCGCTGCTCTACTGCTGCTACTCAGTGTATGGGCCCTGGACCAGCAGCACTGACCTCACTGTGGAGCTTTTTAGAAATGGAAAATCGCAGGCCCCACCCCAGATCTACTGACTCAGAATCTGCATTTTAATAAGATCTTCAGAGAATTCTTACGCACTTCAAAATTTGAGACTAGTTTCTGTACCGAACAACCAGTATTCATTCCCTTCTCTTTTTTCCTGAGCTCCTCTTTTGTGTGCTCTTGCAACAGGCTCCTAGTAGGTCTTTCCATTTCTAGGATGTTCTCCTTCCAGTCCATTTTCCACTCCACTCAATCCTTCCTTAATCTCCCAAGACTAACTTGTCCCTTATACATGTTAGGAAAACTGGGTACAGTAAAAAGATAGGCTTTGGACCCTACTGACCTTATACAAAATCTTGCTTTACCATCCCATTGGCGTATGGAGAGCAAGTCACTTGTCCCTTCTGGGCTTCAACTTTCTCATCTATTCCTGGTGCCTTTACTCTACTGGAAGCCATTATCATCATCCTTTGCGTGGACTACTGAAGTGGCCTCATAAGTGGACTTCCCACCTCCCAATCTCTGTCTGTTCCCCTCATCGTCCTTGATGAGCTCTCCAAAAGCAAATCTGATCATGTCATCTTCCTGAATAAAAACCCCCATGATGTCCCTGCCCTTAAAGTCTGAATTCCTGAACATGGCTCACTCATGTTCCTTGCCTGATCTGCCCTCACCTACTTCTCCTGTCTCATCTCTCTTACCACTCCCCATGTCCACTTGCTTATTTATTCTGTAGGTATACTAACCTTCCTTTACTTTCTCAAGTTAGCAATCACCTCTTTCAGGGTCCTTTTCTGCATCACCCCTCCTTCCCCTAAACTCCTATGTCTTAAGTGTGCCTCCTCTCTGTTTTTCTTTATCGTACTGTTAATCAAGCTTTTTATTTGTTGCTTGATGAAAGTTGATTTGTGTGTATTCCTCACTAGACTACATGAGCATGGGGGCAAAGACCATGACCGTCTTTGTGATCTTTTGTATCCCAGCACTTTAGCCCCAGTGTTGGTACATAGTAAGTTCTCAACACCTATTTGCTGAATAGATAAAAGAAGTTGGGAGATGACCCAGTTTTCAGGCCAGCATTGTGCCTTCTGTTTAAGAAACATTTATTTCGGAAACGCCACTGCTGTTTTACAGATTAGGTGCTGGGAGTAGAGAAAGTACAGGAACAACCAGTCTATCCTTTCTGAAGTTTCTTTTTCTTTCCCACATGATGAAGGCTCCTAGGTCCCACCTCATTGAACAAAGCTCAAGTATTTACTACTAATCGCTTTAAGTAAGGCCTCTGTGATCTAATTGCTAATCAGATGGTTGCATTTAAGAAAGAAAAATGGCGAATTAACAGAATCCAGTACTGCCAGTATTAGGGATCAGAGCCCTGTATGTGGCAACATGGTGATGGAAGACACACGGTGAAGTTTGGAAAGTCTTTGGGGCTTAAATAGCTTTTTCACTTTGAGAGAAGTTGAAACAACACACCCAAAACTACCAGGGAGGAGACATTCTGACAGAGGATGAGTCCATGGGTCCCGGGAACCTGTTCCTTCTGTGTATTGTCAGCATTCAGAAATGCTCAAAGTTTAAAATGTAATTGTTAGCAACCCAAAATGAAGGCTCATGAGCCACTTGTGAAACTGGCAATAGAATAACCAAGGTGGTTAAAGTTTGAAAAAATAGGAAATTGTAGTCACATGGGATGGGCCAGTGTTGGCCTCGCATATGCTATGTGCTCAGTAGATTCTTGTTGAAGGAATTTCTCATGCGAGAAATTTACAGAAGAAAAAAATAGATATTTACATAACCTTTATTAAAACGCATAAAAGAAAAACCTGAATAAATGGAGACTATAATACCCTATTCATGAACAGGAAAACTCAATGTCATAAAGATGCCACTTCTCCCCAGTTCATCTATAGATTCAAAGCTATTCTAATCAAAACCCTAACAGGGTTTTTTAGGGAAAATGACAAGCTGAACCTAAAATTCATGTGGAAGAGTAAAGGGCCAAGAGCAGCCAAGTGTTTTTGAAAAAGGAGGAGATGGAAAAGAAAGAGAACTGATTTGCTTTAATAGATATCAAGATTCACTCTGAAGCCTTATGCCAGTTTGAGAATGGTTTTGTTTTAGTGTTTGTTTGTTTGTTTTGCAAGCTGGTCATTCAGGGAACTGGTTTTTGGCAAACTTGCCCAGAGTCATTGTATACTGAGGGATTAATTTGAATGAAAGTGAAGGCATGCAGTGTAAATTTGTTGTCTTGGAGCTCAGCTCTGACGGCTGTAAGCTGCAGCTCAGGGCAGGGGAAAGAGTAGGGGTCAGATGCACCAAGCTGAACCCCGGCTCTGCCTTCATGAGCTGTGAGACCTTGGGTCAGTTGCTGAACTTCTCTGAGTCTCAATTTCTTAATTTGTCAAATTCAAATAATAAAAACCAAACTTGAAAAAAACATCACTGTTGAGCTGTATTCAGCTGCTTTTAGAATCTGTTTATTCAAGTTACAAATTGCTTTCCGTAAAGTAGGGGTTGCAGTCTCAAATGTCTGCAGGGGCCAGGCAGATAATGCCCACGTGTATAGCAGCTGCTGTAGAGAAGACGACGGGAAGGGAAGATTATGGCAAAATGTGAGTGAGCATAAAACAGGGCTGCAACCAAGCCAGCCCACACACCCCCCTGAGTCTGCAACTTCAGTTCTAGAGCGAAGAACCTGGCTCTGGGGATGAAAAGAGGGGCAGAGATGAGATCAATTTCTGCCTCAGACAATGGTGTGACCCAGACACGTGAATTCACTCTCTGAGACTCATTTTCCCAGGTTTAAAATGGGAAGATTGGACTCTCTAAGGGTGATTGTAGCTCTTAGGTTCTATAATGCTTGTCCATGACGCTAATGTGTTGAGGCACTTGCCAGCCTCACTTCTTGAATTGGAAGTGAAAGAATCTCACTTCTAGCATTGGAAGACCAAGGTTCACAGCCCAGCTCTGCCACTTACTAAATGCCACTTGAGAAGGTCCCAGAAGCTCATTGCACTTCAGTTTCTATTACCAAATATATGAAGGAAGAGTAATTACATCCTCCAAACACAGTTAGGGTGACAACTCTGGCTCTGAAAGTGTTTTGTAAGCAGAGCAATGATGGGAAGGGAGGTGGAGAACTGGTCTACCACGTCCCAGCTAGCCAATACTTATGTTATTTGAAAATCCAGCTTTCCTGGGATGGAGGCCCTGCTAGTGTCATTTTACAGAGGAGAAAACTGAGATTTCAAATAGTAAACCCAGGTTTTGAAATCTTCTCCTCCTGGTTCCAAGGCCCCTGCACTTATTTCTCTGCCTGCCGCTTCCTCAGATGGAGCAGCCATGACCAGTGCTGGGAGCCTGGCTGTTGTCACCAGGTCGGAGGCCATGGGCAGTGTGATAAGAGGAAGTTAAGAGCAGCAGTCACATTTCCAACCAGCAGTCAGGCAGGTCTTAGATTCCTAAATGAGGTAATCAGCCATGTTTGTACAGAACAAGATTGAGGGCTCTCTCTCTGCCCTCTGTTTTAAATGTCAGGTTTCAGGTGGGCAGCCTGAGACCTACAGTTCTTGGACACCGGCAGGAGAAGGCCAGGGACCCCAGGTGAACTCTCTCCTGACTCAGGCAGGGCACAGCTGCTGAAAGGGATCACCTCTCATTCTCTTTATGAAATCAACATGCTGCTATGGCCCCGGGGGAACACAGGTCAGCAACTTCATGAATTACCCTTTTACTTGTAATCCAGTTGCAGTGGTGAAATATTATGTTGCCTAGGGCAGGGCTATTCCTGGCTTTTAGTTGTTTAAATTATACAGTTTCCTTTTTGGAAGGTGAGAAGATTTATTGAATGCCTACCAAGTGTCAGGCACGGTGCCACTCACTTTGCATGGATGATTTTATTTAACCCTTGCGAGAACAGTACACGTTAGATTCTGTCACTTCCGTTTTATCAGATGTTAAAGGAGAGGCTCAGCTAGGATAAAGAAATGCACCAGGGTCCACAGATTTAGTGAGTGCTGGAGCCGAACGTCACAATCGCTGGCTTTCTGACCCCAGAGCCTGTCCATCGGTGTGACACTGATGACAAATATGCCTGTGAAAACCAAATAGAGTTTCATTTATTAATGGTCTGCAATGGAAGAAGACTGCCTGCCCAGCCGATAGAAAACTCATTTGTTTTGTAAACAGAGAATAATTCATCCATTTGCTAATGTTCTCTCCCTGCTAAACTTGTGCCCATTCTGCCTTTAATCTGTTACAGAGCTTAAAAGCAAGGATGTCCCCACACCCCATGCCTTTGAGTATCCTACTTGGGACATGCAGGAATGGTTCTTCCTTTGTCTCAACATCGAAGGACAGTTTATGTCTTGACAGGTGTATATACCTGTCAGCATATATATATATATATATATATATATATATATGTTGAAAAATATAAATAAGTACAGAAAATCAAACCCCTCGGGTTACCCAGTTGTTCCATTTTCCAAGAAAATGAAAGAGAGGATAACTTAAAATGAATAAAAATATACTCACCATTTGGAAGTCTGAAATTGACAGTGTTTACCAGAAATTATATGAGCGGAGAACTCAGGCTTCTATTTGATTGTGGGTTTGAATTGGCGCCTGGGCGCTGAGATTCTTCCTTTGTGAGAGATTGCTGTTGCTAGGGGAATTGGCAGTGTGACCAGGCCGAGGGAAGGGATAAAATGATTAGGTCCAAGCCTTCACTGCGAAGCTTCTTCCTCTGAGATTTAGAAACCATCTCTCTTTCAGCCTCTTAATGTTTCCTGAACACCGTGAATTTCTCCAGGGGGCTTTATGGCCAGAACTGATCACATTCAATTCTCCAGGGAGGAAATAGGCAGGTTTGTCTTACGTATTTATTTATTAAGTAAAGAACAGGAAATGGAGAGGAAAGTCCTCTTATCTTGATTGTAGTGTTTGAGGACAGCTAGAAAACCCGCAGGTGACTGGCCCTCAACCTGGATCCAACTGCCCCTACCCCACCCTTCTTGTTCCTCATAATCTTTTGTCCATCCATGCTTTCCTCATGCACTTCCTCCCTTCCTCTTTTCTCTTTCTTCCTCACCCTAATCTTTTGCAGCAGAGTTTAAGCCTCTAATATGGTCAACCTCTTCTGGTTAAAAGGCAACAATTCTCACTCAAAGTGCTGCAAGGAAAAGCAATGTGTCATAAGGACTAGAACCAGAGAGCAATCAGGGCTGAGGGTGCATGGCTGAGAACAGGCACCTCCTCCATCTACCACTCAGGACCCCTCTGTTCTCCCCTTCCAGACACACTGATGTCTCAGTACCTGCTGCTGCCTTGAACTTGGACTTACTGCAGCCCCTCAAGTGTGTGACTCTTCTTCACGGCCCTTGCTCTTCCTCACTTTTCTCTCTACTTCTTCTCTCTTTTGGCTCCTGCTTCTAACAGGAGCCAAAAATCATGCCCTACATAGTTCCTAGTTCAGAATCCCAAAAAGGAATCTGATTGCCTATATTAGGATTCTCTAGAGAAACAGAACCAACAGGATGGGTAGGTATATAGAGAGATAGGATAGATGAGATAGACAGATAGACAGGCAGACAGACAGACACACACATACACGGAAATTTACAATAAGGAATTGACTCACATGATCATGGATGCTAAGTCTCAAGATCTGCAGTTGGCAAGCTGGAGATCTGAGAGGAGCTGATGTTTTAGTTTGAGTCTAAAAGCAGGAAAAAAAAAAATCAATGTCCAAGATCTAGGCAGTCAGACAGAAGGAATTCCCTCTTTCTCAATCTTTTTGTTCTATTCAGGCCTTCAAATGATTGGGTGAGGCCCACCTGCATTAGGAGAGCAATCTGCTTTACTCAAGTTGATACATAAATTAACCATCACATTGCCCCAGGTTCCTGGGGCTCTCTCTGCTTCCTCCCTCTCACCCCTCCCACTTGGCTCCTCCCAGGCGTTGGTCTGGTCTGCCTTTGGATTGGCTACCATAAGACTGTATGTTCACCTCTATCCAGTCACCTGAGGCTGAGCAGTAAGCTCAGGGGACACATCAATCAGCCACCTACGGTTGTCCCTAAAGCAGCAGCTTGAGGGGGGCAGTTTCCTTTAGGAGGGCCTGTGGTGGGACTATTGCGATGATAAATTGTTAAGAGCAACCCTACAGTCCAAAAAACAGTAAATGAGAGGCGTTTGTGTGTCTAGAGCTGGCAAGTCCATCAGATATTTTTTTGAGTTGCAGGGTCTTGCTAGGCACTGTGGATGCAAAGGTGAAAGGACACAACCTTCGCATCCAAGACTCACAGGGAGTAGGAGAGGCAAATTGAGGAGCCCTGCGGCTCAGCAAACATAGAACATTAGGTTACAAGACATCTTGGAGATCTAGTCCAACTCCCTCTGTTTCCCAGGTCAAGAAATAGAAGCCAGGATGGTTAACAGACTTGCCTAAGCCAGTTTCAGGTAGAGATTTTATTTCAGTTACCGTGTGTTAAATATATATAATCTGTTGGAGATTGGGAGACCCTTTCATGTTATTATTTCATTGAATGCTTATCACAGTGGTGTGAGGTAGGCTTTATCCAGAGGAGAGACTTGAATTTCAGAAAGGTGCATTAACTCACTCAAAGGTAGGTCACATAGGTAGATAGGAGAGACACAAAAGAAGGTCTCCTGTGATGTCAGTGGTGCAAACAAAGGCAGTGCTAGAAATTTTAAGTGTGGCGTTGAAATATCTTCAAAAAAATCATCCAGTGCTCACCAGTGTGATTCTTTCCTGCTCCTTGGGCGAACAGGTGTTGAGTAAATAGAAAAAGAGCAGCAGGGGGGACATTTTTGAGAGACTGGTTAAGAAAGGAATGCAATAGAAACTCAAAAAGGGAGATGGGGTAGACGTGACGTCTCAAGATGATCAATACTGATGACGTTTTCATTGAGGACTTTTGAAAATCCCGGGAAAAGATCCATTTTGCGGATGGATAGGATGACTTAGCAACAAAGAGGAGAGGAAGAGAATCAGGCAGGGCAGTGAGACAAGGCCTGCTCAGTGCACTAATGACACATCTGTCCTGATTTTCCTTAACCTGAAAGACCTCTGCTGACCAAAGAGCTATTTGAAAGGTCATGCATATTGATTTTTTTTCCCCCCTGGCTGGGTTTACAATCTTTTCTGAAATAAGAGCATTTAGACCAAAATGAGGAGTGAACTACTAGCTTCTGCAAAATAGGAAGGCTCTACTGGTCAGTTGAGCAGAGCACAGAGGCAGGGTGACATCTCTGGTTGTGGTGCTTCAAGTTCTCGTGTTGGTCTTGGATTTCTTCATCTCCCGCCTCACCATCCCATTCCCTGTGCACCCCCTTTCCCTGTCCTATTTTCTCCCATCCATCCTTTCTTGCCCTTGATTTTGATAGCATAGTATATAAAGTAAGGATCATGAAACAAACTGTTGCGAGTCAACGGGCCACTACAGTTAGGATGTAATACAATATGGAATGGAGAAGACTACACAACTGGAAAGGGCGTGCCTAAGTCGTAAGAGGCAGTGGCTGCTCAGGTCTACCTAACTGTTGCCATGCTCAACTATGGACCCAGTGCTGCCAACTCTTCCAACTTTTGAAAAGAACCTGGAAATGTAGATGTACCTTTTACAAAATACTCTGATTTTTTAGTGTGATCAATTAATTCAATTCTCTTACAAATTCTTTCAGGCTGGTACTCACCCGTGGGCCACCAGCTTCTGACCACTGGTCTACAGTAAGAAATATAGTTGAAATCCTAACTTCACTGCTTCTAGCTGTGTGACTGACTCTGAGCATGTCTCTTAACCTCTCTGTGCCTTCCTTTCATGACTATCAAATAGTATTAGAAGATGGCATATACAGTACCAAGCTCACAGTCTCACTCAGAGTAGATACACCATAGATAATAACTGCCTCCCCTCCCTTCCACTCCATCCCACGATGATGGTGTTTTAATCATGTATACTTCTGATTCCAAAGAGGAATATTCAGTCTATTACAAGACCAATGGCTTCTGCAACATCAGCCTGAGTTCCTCCTGCAAATGATCATATCACGAGAGCTCACAGTGTATTCTTACCCTGCTTTGTTGAAAGCCATTTCCCCAAAATGCATTTTACGTGGGCAATGAGTCTCTATTCATGCACAATTTCACATGAAAAGATTTGCCCTTTTCATCGTACTCATGGCTTGAATCAGCCAGCCTGCGTGAAAATATTTCCATTCATTAGCATGCCAAATGATGTCACTGGCCTGGAACTTCACGGATGGATACGGCCATGGTCTCATAGCATCCTGGCACTCCAAGAATTCTCAGAGGAAGCCATCTAGTCCAGACTTCTACACAATGGTCCTTTAGATGCAGCTGAAACATCTCCTTAGGTGGTGAGGGCTCATTTTTCTGGGAAGCTGCCCTGGCCATTCTAGTTATTTGAAATATCTTCCTTGTCCCCAATTTTAATCTGAATTTCTGTAAACTTGTGCCCATTGGTTCAGATCTAACCTCCAGCAATACTGAGAGGAAGTTTAATCACAGTACAACCTGGTATCCCATTAAATGGCCATAATAGTGAGAATGCAAGTCACACATCAGGACTGTTCTCGGTGTTTCACATATGTTTATTTCCTTAACATTCACAAAAACTCTCTAAAGCACGTAATAATAAAGCACTCTCATGTTAAGGATGAGGAAACTTGAGGCCCAGTGGTCTCATGGCTCATAAGTGGGAGAGGCAGGAAGGCAGCCCAGGCTGTCTGGCCTCAGAGTCCATGTGCCTAGGGACGACATCCTCCTGCCTCTCCCTGGTGCAGCACCTGCACCAAGGTTTAGTGCGCAGGACCAAGTGCTTTGTTCTCATCCAGAGTCAGATTACGTCCTGACTCTGCCACTTCCTCTTAGAGCAAACTTGGCCAACCTACTTCATTTTCCCGACCTTTAAATAAGGGGTATTGCCACGTCTCAGATGTCTTGGGAGTCAAATCTCTGTAAATCATACAGCAGTACCTGACAAGTAGTAGACATGCGGTGGGTTTTTGTTGAATAAGTGGCGTTTATCTGGAATATTACTCAGTCATAAAAAAGAATGAAATGATGCCACTTGCAGTGACATAGATGGACCTAGAGATTATCATACTAATTGAAGTAAGTCAGACAGAAAGACAAATATTGTATGATATCACTTATATATGGAATCTTAAAAATGATACAAATGAACTTATTTACAAAATGGAAATAGACTCACAGACCTAGAAAACACACTTATGGTTACCAAAGGGGAAGAGGGGTGGAGAAGTTAGAAATTTGGTTTTAACAGATACACACTACTATATATAAAATAGATAAACAAAATGGGCCTACCGTATGGCACGGGGAACAATATTCAATATCTTGTAAAAACCTAAAATGGAAAAGAATATCAAAAAGAATATATATATATATATTATATGTATGTATAAATGAATCATTTTGCTGCACACCAAAGTCTAACACAACATTGTAAAACATCTATACTTCAATTACATATACATTTGAGTATTCATACTCATTTAATTAAACTTTCAGCAGACATTGGTGAGTACCTTCCCCTGTGGTAGTCACTGTGCTAGGTGGAAAGGATATACAGATAAGCCGCTTCCTTGGGAGTAAAGCACCAAAGGTACGTTCTACTGAGTAGGTACTCTTACTTCCAAACTTCCCCCCAGGTCCACTTTTGTAAGCCTTCCCGACAACAATTCTGAGAATTGGATGTTACTATCCCCAACCTGCAAATTCCTATATTGAGAGTAAGCCAGCCCAAGGTCATTGCCAATTAGTAAATGGCAACATTTATTCTCAGATTTCTGACCTGAGAGTCCACGTTGCTAGAGCAGACATTGGATATTTGAAAAGAAGAGAGATTAATGCTCTTTAGAGGTGCACAGCATTCTGTTCAAAGCAAAACTTTCCAACCTTTGCTTTTGTCCTTGAAACTGAGAAATGAAATTGTCAGTGGAACTAATAGTCTTTGGATGGCAGGCCTGCCTACCATTTAGTTTTCCTTCCCACTGGGCAGGAACCGTGTCATCGCCGTGGTTTGTTCTGTGCTGAGGGCGAGGAAGCTCGGATGCTCAGATGCAGGGTGCCCTCAGGGCACGCCTTGCACCTACCACTGATGAATTGTCATGGGGAGAGGTCTGTGCGCACCTAATTGGCTCTTCTTCATTCAGAGGACACCCCCTGCCCCATGCAGGGAGTCCAAGGAGCAAGATGCTGAGGGACATAGGACAGAGAATCCAGACTCCCGATGTTACAGTTTCCTTCAGCTTCCTTTGTGACTTTAGCCAGAATGACCTTTCTGAACCTTAAATCTCATGTATTAAAAACGGTGCCAGGGCTTCCCTGGTGGCGCAGTGGTTGGGAATCCGCCTGCCGATGCAGGGAACACGGGTTTGTGCCCGGGTCCGGGAAGATCCCGCATGCCGCGGAGCGGCTGGGCCCGTGAGCCATGGCCGCTGAGCCTGCGCGTCCGGAGCCTGTGCTCTGCAACGGGAGAGGCCACGATGGTGAGAGGCCCGCGTACCAAAAAAAAAAAAAAAAAAAAAAACGGTGCCAGTTCTGAGATCACCAGTTTGTTTAGGGGGCTAAATGAACAGCATATGCTGGATAACAAACTAATTGTTGAAGATTTTCAAATGGTCTCTCCTGATCCTCAGGGCAGTCCTGTAATGTACAAAGGAAAATTCCTAAAACTTCCATCTTACCGAGGAGACTCGGAGAGGTTGCAGAACACTCTAGTAAGTGGTTCTCATCAGAGGTATTTTTAGACTAAAGAGTACACATGAGCCTTGACAGACTGTCTACCAATTATCACACTAGCGATCTGACAACAGTCTTCCAAAGCTGCCCGGTGGTTTTGCCTGTTCTCTGAGTCAGGCACGGCTCAGCCTGACACCTGCAGGCCCTGCTCAAACACTCTCTGCAGGGATGACGCCTGGACAGAGTGCAGCGGTAGCCACCAGAGGACGTCCGTCAAGGTACCCTTTCTTAAAATACCCGAAGAGGCTCTCTTAATTCAGGACAGCACAGGAACAACTAAAGGAGCAGTTGTGAACAAATGCGGCCACAACATGGAGTGAATTTTGTCTGTGTCACCCATAACTGATTGTGTACACCCACAAGGGCCCTCACATCCTCATGAACCCAGGGGCGCACGCATAGCTGTGGCATGTTTGGGGGAGTCCCTCTCCGCTTGGCATATCTGCCTGACCCTGATGCTCCCCTCTCTCCCACACCTTCTGACTGTGGCCGTCTTTGCATAAGGACCATCCTGGGTCTCCTCGGCTTCCTATCCCGCCCTCCTAGCCTAAACCCTACCGCTTCTCAGATGTCAGCATCCAGAGCATTCCTCAGGGAGGCCTTCCGGGCCCTCCCACCTCCAGATTCGGTTGTTCCCCACATACCCCCAGAGAGCCCATCCTTCTCCTTTTGCGATGTGTGACAGATCACATGGGTCAACATTGTCATTGTCTGTGCTGGAGGAGGAGTGACTGACCCGGGGAGGGCACAAGAGTTTCTCAAGTACATAGGCCTATATTGATATTTTTCACAGAATCAGGTCCTATGCTCAGGGCAGTGCCACAGGCCACCAGCCCCAGGACCACAACAGACATGGACTGTCCTTATCATGTCATTACCACACGGAGGATTCCAGCTGTGTGGTCCTCTCCCACTATATCTTGCTGTCGCCAGCCGAGGTTAGGGTGACTTGTCTGCTTTTTCACTCTGCCCTATCCTGTCGATCCCACAGGCTGACAGAAAACTATTTTCCCTGGATTCACTGTTAATCTTGTTTCTAAAGTACCATGCTGTCTATTTTTCTATTTTTATTTTACATGCCACCACCTACTTCTCCCTGGACCGTGGTTTCCCCATCTGTACAATAAGAAGGTTGGAGAAAATAAATCTCTAAGGTCCTTCCGAGGCTAATGTTCTGAATCTGTGAAATGTCCCCTTAGTGGGTTGAAGAGCCCCAAGAAATGTCCCCCTATGTTAAGTGGTTATCATCTAAGGGCTGTATAAGCCACTTAAATGAACACTGTTTACCGTACACCAGAGATTCCCTTGCCCTACTTATTTTTTCCCCTTCCAACCTGCTCCAGGTGGTTGAACCTCCACCCTTGTGGGCCTGCCAGAAGACTACTTCTCCCTTAGAGATCCGATACACATTACCTGATGAAAGCCGTACGTGGGGAAAGTTAACAGTGATTAGAATCTATTTGCCTTCACTTCATCTTATTACAGATTATACTTGTATATTAACTTCATAATTCTCTGATTACCAAGGAGTTCAACTGAGGTCCTGGGTCTTTTCAGTCCTAATTAGCCTTGTCCAGCTGAGCTTGTGCTCGACTGGACCATCAGTAGAGCATTTCTCAGTCAGCAATGGAAGCAAAATGATTCATTCTGGGAACCTTGTTTCTGAGGCTATAAACTATTTGCATACCATGTGGATTTGCACAGACCTAGCCTATGCCAGGGCCCAGAAGCAGTTTGTTTTCACCCCCTTTCCTCATTCATCTGAGAAATGGCTGTGCATTATTCAGTAAATGGTCCCATCCGGGGAGTTGACATCCCTTCCTCATGAAGCAGAATTTAATTCAGACATTTTGAGGCACAGCCTGGCATAGTGGTTATGGACACATTCTTGGGACAAGTGGGCTATGTTTTAGGCTAGTGGTTGATTTTGGAAGAGCTACCTGAACTTTCTAAGCCTCAGCTTACTTGTCTATAAAATGGGAATAATAACAATGCCCACCTGATAGGATTGTTATGAGGATAAAGTGAAATATATAAATTGTATAGCATATTGGAAGCATTCAACATACGTTAGTTTTCATTATTGTTAATATTAAATTAGTCTCTTTCTGTGGGATAACAGAATAACAGAGAGGCAATAGAAAGAATGTTTATTTTATGAATAAGGAAATGAAGCTAGATGAGGAGAGGTGACTTCATACCCTCCATAAACATTTATCAAGTACTTACCATGGGTCAGTCCCTCAATATTAAAAAAGAAATAAATGTCCAATACCATTCTCTGCCCCTCAAACTATAAGTAGCCTTTAACTGTGCCTGTGGGACCAGGGAAGGCTTCCCAGAGGAAGTGTCCACTAAACTGGTCTAGAGGAATCAATTTCATCCTTCAACACCCCACCTCAATTTTTCAAACCAAGCTTAATGTCACCTCCACTGTGAAGCCCTCCTTTATTCTCCCCCCCCTGCCCAATATGGAACCACTTTCTCCTTTTCTCCATGTCTGTACTTTGTCTGTACTGACACACTTGCATATAAAATGCACAAAAAAGTGGAGATTTTTAACTTCTCTGTCAGTTTTCTGTATCACTAGCACACAGCCTGGTGTCTGGAACACAGCCAAGGTAATCACAATTGCTGACATCTATGATGGGCTTACTGTTTATAGACGGTCCTCTAAGTACTATATTTACATCAGTTTACTTAATCTCCTGGCAACTTTGTGAGGATGCTGAGACACTCAGCAGTTTAGAGATTTGCCCAAGATTGTGCAATACCAGGATTTGGACCCAGGCAGTCTGGCCCCAGAACCCTTGCTCCTAACCATGATGTAATAACTCTCCACAGGTATTTGCAGAACTGCACGTAATGATGGTCATCAAGTTCTAGGCAATTTACACATATTACCTTATATAATTTTCACAACAATGGTCTGATGTGAGTCCTGTTCTGATCTTCATGTTATGATAGTGTAAACTGAGGCCTAGCATAGGTAGGTACCTTGCCCAAGGAAGTAAGGCTAGTAAGTGGCTGGAGTTTAAATCCAAGCCTGTTGCCAGAGTCTGAAATCTAATCTACTATCCCCAAATTTCCTATAATGTGATATGGGAATCCCCAGCAGTATGTGAGATGATTTTTATGTCTTTCATGGTTTAATAGTTATGTATGTGTTTTAATGTGTACCACGAATAATAGGACTACACTCTTAAACCCATGATTATATAGGTGTAAATGTGTAGAATGAGGCTGGTGTTTAAGAGAGTGTGTCATTTGAAAAACTGTTTAAGTGTAGTATAATACCATTAAAGTTAGGAGTATGAGACTTGATGCATTGATGACTAAAGTTTGGGAAACTCTGTATTGTACTCCCCTGCCTCCCCGACCTGTGAAAAGGACAGTAATAGAAAGAGATGTGAGAGCCTTCAGGTTGTGAAAATAGTGCAAACACAAGGATGAAGTCAAGAAAATGTTTGTCAGTTTCACACAGGGTATTGTCTGGATTTGTCTGTCTGGAACTTTGAACTTTCTTCTACAGAAAATGAGTAGCCTTCAAAGATTTAGGACCAGAACTAGATATGACATTGTCTATTAATATTTATCTTTTACAGTCATTGTGTGTTTACTATCCACCTGGATTTATAATAGCTTGACAATATCGAGGGGTAAACATGATCACAAATACGTGTTAACTGACAGCCCCTAAGCTTAGTACTTAGGAGGCGGTTGCTATAAGACCCAGGATGCAGTGATGCAAGCTTCGATGCGCATGTGCCATGCAGAGCCCGCCTCTACCATCCACATGTGCATTTTACAAATTAGGGCATTATCCTCCTTTTCAAAAGTGGTTTCTAACTGCCAAGAGTGGTAATCTTGCCTCTTTATCCATTTGAAATCATAAAACTAATTGAACAATTCATTGAACCTAATGGCTTTAGAAAAATCAATAATCACATCCTGTTATTGATAGAGGGGAAGCACATGGAAAAAATTACCCAATACAGAAATAAGCCAGTTAAAATAAATAATTCAACAAGCTGCCTGGCAATCTATTCAAATTTTGAACTTGAACGATTATGTGGAGTTTCTTAAGTATAAATAATGAAAGCAATGCACTCAAGTGCTGCCGGGGTGTGGGCTAAAGTTACAGACAGCAAAGATGCCAATTCCTGGCATTTATCCCACTACTCCTGGCTGTGAGCAGTCAGTAAATAGGTACTTGGCTGTTGGAGTGGGGTGTGTACAGCAACGCTGGCTCCCAATTACTATGGTTAGCATTTGAGGTCAGAACAGAGCTGTAATAATATGTTCCTTATACCTTCCTCAAATATACATAGTAGTTTGCAAAACACTTTCACATCTAGCTGTAAGCCAGGTAGATGTTTTGCAAATGGGAAAACTAAGGGCTAGCACGTGACCTGATTTGTCCACAGTCACAGCGCTAATCAATACAAGAACGGAAACTCTAGCACAGGTTTTTTAACTCCTTGTCTGTTGGTCAGTTTACGATGACTGCTAGCTTTGGCGTCTGATTCCCTTCTAGATTCAAAAGCACCTTCACCTTCAGTACTCAAGTCTGATTTCTGTCTAAGAAACCTATAGTTAAGAAGGGAACTGTCATGTGGTCAAGGTCACAGGGCTCAGGCAGGATAGAGCTAGGATTTGATCACAGTTCTCTGGACTCCTGGTCCAGGGCTCCTTTCTTATACTTCTCAGCCATTTGCATGTCTCTTCCAGAGGCAAGGAGGTGAGGTGATCAGGGTGAACAGAATCCCTGGCTGAGGACTCTTGATGTTCCAAAGCAGAATGCAGGGCCTGGGACTGAGGGGGACTTTCAGCTGCTTCCTTGGGATGACCTGCTTCTCTTCCCCGGTGCCAGATCATCAGGCATGGAGGCAGGTGGGGACAGATGTTTGTAATTGACAGGAATCTGGCTCATGCGTCCTGATTTCATGAAGACAAAAATTGTAGCAGGACTATATGTGGGGAAAATAAAATGGAAAGACGATACTCCACTGCCTTGCTGGTCTTTCTCTATTGCCTCATCTTCTCAAAATGGTCACACCACAAGCCATGTCTGAGAGCAAGAAAAAAAGACATCAAGGAGGCGGTCCGATGTGAGTTACAGTTCAGGATGCTCAGAGAGACTTTCACTCATGCCTCTTTCTTGTTCACCATTGTATGCTGTGTGAAATAGTACAAGCTGATGCTCATTAGAGCACTTGGGATATACCAGGCACTGCTCTAAGTGGCTATGAATACTAATTCATTTAGTCCTCCCAGTAGCCTATAGGTAGATACTTTTATTATAACCAGGTAACAGATAAGAAAATTGAGACACGGACAGAGTAAGTGCCCCATCCAAGGTACCATAGTAGGGGGAAAAAGGATTCAATCAAACGCAAGCCCAGTGGCTCTCGAATGTTCTAAACTGCTGTATATATTCTGGTGCCGAAGAGTCTGTGCTTGCCTCTTCAGATCCGAGCTGCTCCAATGTCCACAGGGCTCTCAGTGGACTGTATCAACTGGCCTCCTGGTTTTCCGGCTTCTGGTTGGCTTTAGCCAATGGAAAGCACCAGCAGAAATCAGGTGGAAGAAGATGGGTCGGGGCAGTTAGTCTCCTTCCCTGCCAAGGCCATGGGTTCCTCTGCCTGAGGCCACAGCTCCTGTTGAGATCCCTCTCCTATAGCTACAGCTATACCTATGGCTCTTTCCTGGCTTCAGAAAATGCTCTTTCCCCTGGGAAAGGGAGAGAGGGAGGGAGGGAGGGAGGGAGGGAGGGAGAGAGGGAAAGAAGGATGGGAAGACAGGGAGAGGAGAATTAAAGGTCCTCATTAGAGCAATTTAGAATACTGATCCACCTCACTTCACCCGGGATGCTTTCTTTTCTTCACTTGGGTCATAAAGCTTTATCACGTTATTTCATTTTTAGCATATATAGTATCACATCCACTTTACAGTCCACAAAACCGATCCTCAAAGAGGTGAAATAATTTGTCTAAGTCTGCATATCGATGCAGGATCTAAGCTTTGACGCAGCCAAGCAGTTCTGATTTCAAATTCAACCTAGTTTCCTCTCCCAAGTTGCAGTTTCTGAGCATTCAGTGTCTCCTTCCCAACAATGATCAGATATTCAGGAAGTCCAAACCCCCTTGGAGGAAGGTCTCTTTCTTCACAACGGCTTCGGTCATGATGGGGATTTGATTTTGGTCCCTTTGCTTCAACCACTGAGTTCTGCCCCCTTGTGTTTGCTCCTTGTTCTCTGGTTCCCCTGAATGCCAGTCTTAGCTTGATCTTTGAAAGGGGGACAAACACATCTCAAATGCTGAAAAATATATTGGTTCTATGTGGTTCCTTTCTTCTCAGACTTCCAAGGTTAGCCCAGGAACCATTTTTATAAGCAGAATATAGTAATCGTTGTAGGGAGACATTAATGTACTTTTCTGATAGCCCACTTTGAAAAATGTAGGTCTTTTTAAAAAACTTAGATATTGATATTTGTACAGATGGGTGACATTTGAATGTATCACTGTGAAATCCCCTGAGGACCTGGAAGATCCCTCTGAGAAATGTTTATTTGAGAATCAAAAGGGCCATCACTTCTCCACATCCCATTGATTTCATTCTCCTAGAAGTACATTAATCCTGGGCCTAAGGCAGTGCCTTGAAAGTAGACTGGAAATACCCATTGTTAAGAAACCACATTTTTTTTTCTGATATGAGGAAAATTTTTGATTATGTCTGTGAATATTTAACACTCTAAACAAACTGGCCAAAAAAATGAACCATATAAGCATCTATTTGTGTGGACAAAGGTTCAAGATTGAATGGATTATTTTTGGATGAACCAAGCTGTTGTTTCATTATCTATTGAGACTCTAAAATCAGGAATTTTCAAACGAAAAGGGAAACAACAGAACAGGAAAGAGAGCACATGTAACCCAAAGGGTGCACTTACTCTCTTGTCTTCTCCCCTCCACAGCAGCTTCTTGCTAGAGAGGCATCTTCACTTGTTTTCTGTCCTGGGTGCTAGCATTCTGCATAGCCTATAGTAAATGCTTATTAAATAATAATTGAGTGATTGACTGACTGGCTAAATGAATGAATGGTTTACATAGTCCTTTCTTGCGAGATAAGCAGGGGGAGGGATTATTCTTACTCCCATTTGATAGATGCAGAAACTGAGGCCCAGATAGGTAATGGACCTTGCCCAAGGTCACACAGCAAATTAGTGGCAGAGCCAGAAGTAAAATCCTGGCCTTTTAATGACAAGGCTAGTGGTCCTTCCAATTCTTTGACCTGGTCTCACTTTTTGTTTGTTTGTTTGAGCCTTCATTTCCTACACCAAATTACACAGTGAAAATGGCATTTGGGAACTGGAGATGGAGTGGATTGGAAATGGCATTTGGGAGCTGAAAGACTGAAAACAAAGCTCTTCCAATTTAAACCATGAAATCTCCAAATGAAAGGGAAGGCATTGAATTCCCCGATACAGAGATCAATGTAGTAGAAGAGAAATGAATGACAGATATGAAATTAATGGCATTTAAATTTATGCAGTTACAATAGAAAACAATTCTTCTGGAATGCCTTCTTGAGGCCTTGATATGTAGTGGTAATTAAAAGAGCTCCTTTAAATCACTTATTATAATTATGTTTTAAATGATCCAGTCCTGAATGTAGCCAGCTTTTTGTTGTTTCCTGGTAGCTGGTGACATTTGGAATTGACCAGACATTTGCAATAATTTGACTACTTTTCCTATACAGAGAACTGAACTGCCTCTTGCAATTGAATTGGGAAAGTGTATCAGGTTCCCTGTGGACCCCTCACTTTCTACCCTACCTCAGTATTATATTGTATATCATATACAACCCGGGCAGAAGGAGTCAGCAAGAGGTAAGCAAAGTTGGGACTTCAGATCAGGCACATTCTGCAACTTTCAAAGGCAAAACTTTTTATGAAAAATCGCAGAACTGATTACATGCTTTGGCTGTGAGATTTGATCCTGTGCAGGTCCAGGCTGATTAGCAGTGAAATTTGCAGAGATGGCTAAGACCTTGTGCTAATGGGCTTGAGGTTATAAATGCAATCCACATGCCAGCCATTTTCCTCACCCTATTAGCTCTCTCTTATCTTTGCTTAAGGCTCTGTGGCTTATAGGCAAAGAAACTGAGGCTCAGAGAGGTTGAGAGGTTTGCCTAAGGCCATATAGCTCTTAATGAGTTGGGAAAAAGGAGGAGATACTTTTGGCTCTGAGTTCAAGGCTTTCTCCAGCCTGCCCCAAGGGCTGCTCTTATGATGTTCAGTGTTTCTCAAGCAAACCACAGTGTGATACATGTTGTAAAAGCGCACCCACATTTGAATGGCTTGGTTCAGAGCAGTGAGGTGACTGATTCACCCAAGGCTACACCAAAAGAGGCAAGGATGGGACTTTGATCCTGTTTCCTGGATCCAAGTTCAGGATTCTTTTCATTAAAGCACAGCTTTTTGGTTTAGAGGTCACGTAGGTGATGTGTCCTGGGTCATCAGGGGGCTGGGGGAAGGTCACGGCTGAGTGAGTAGGAAGTCATTCCCTTCAGATATGGTGCTAAGTCTCAAGAAAATGCTCAAGTTTAATGAATTCCTAAGATAATTTCTGAGGCCCTTCCTTTCCCTCCCCTCCCCTCCAGTCATTCCCTTCAGATATGGTGCTAAGTCTCAAGAAAATGCTCATGTTTAATGAATTCCTAAGATAATTTCTGAGGCCCTTCCTTTCCCTCCCCTCCCCTCCTCTCCCCCCTCCCCTCCCCTTCCCCCTCCCCTTCCTCCTCCCCCTCCCCTCTCCCCTCCCCTCCCCTCCCCCTCCCCTCCCCCTCCCCTCCCCTCCCTTCCCCTCCCCCTCCCCTCCCCTCCCCTCCCCCTCCCCTCCCCTCCCCTCTCCTCCCCTCTCCCCTCCCCTCTCCTCCCCTCCTTTCCCTCCCCTCCCCTCCCCTCCCCTTCCCTTCCCTTCCCCTCCCCTTCCCTTCCCCTCCCCTTCCCTTCCCCTCCCCTTCCCTTCCCTTCCCTTCCCTTCCCTTCCCTTCCCTTCCCTTCCCTTCCCTTCCCGAGCTTCATCTTCCCAAACAAGCCACTTCGAACTCAGAGTATGGTTTCTCTCCCATGCCAGCTCCACCATCAGCTGTCTCCCACACTTCCTCTTCCTCACTCTCTCTGCTTTTCTTCTCATCCACTTCCGGAAAACCATGGATTTTCTCTATATTAACATCTGGCAGTCGACCGACCGGACCTCTCTGACCCTCAGGTTCTTTGTTGTAAATGGGTATCTCTAAATTGCTAATACCTAAATTGAGGGTGGATCATCTGACTTCTTTATATTTGTGCCCCTAGGACCCAACTTGGCTCCTATACATAGTAAATAAATGACCAAGTCTTGTAAGGTCCTGATAAGGATTAGATGAGATAAACCATGGAACTGACCTAGCATGGGTCTTAGCACCTGTGAGGTGCTTGATACGTTCTTTCATCTATGGAAAATCCATTTAGGGCTCACAGAATGCTGGGGGGTGGGGTTTAGGCACATTGGATTCAACAAATGAACTAAACAGCTACAGATTCCTGCCCTCTTGGAACATATGTTCTAAGGAGGATGAGACAAACAAAATAAACATGCTAGATAAATAAAGCAGGTAGTGAATGTTATTGAAATTTTTTTTGAAGTAGAGCTGAGATATGGGGATCAAGAGAGGGGTTACGGGGAGGAGGTTGCAATTTTAAATAGGATGGACTTGGGCAGCCTCGTGGAAGAAGTAATATTTGAGTTTAATAGTTAATTTCCTTATCTTCTTCTTTTCTGTCTCTCTCTCTCCCTCTCTTCTTCTTCCTCAACCCAAGATCTTCCTATGTAGTTCTTGACTCCCTGACAAGATTAGAACATACTGGAGAACCTAGGCATTTAGTCATATCATCCTGTCTGCAGAACTGGCTACATAATTTGCAGGGCCCAATGCAAAATGAAAATCAGGGCTCCTTGTTAAAAAAAAAAATTGCAGATTTCAAGATAGCATCAGCAGAGCATTCAACAAAACGCAGGGCCCTTCTGTGCGAGTCATACATATGTGAAGTGGCTGTCATGCACGACAGCCATGACTACAGCCACCAAAGGTCTATCTGATCAAGACTGTAATTACACTGACTTACGCCCAGTCTCTCCTTTCTCTGGTCTATGGGCCATGCCGGCCGCCCACCTCCTTTCGACCTGCGCCCTGTCCTGGACCAGGAGTCGGCCTCATTCCACATCATTGTCCAAAGTCTGACCCTGGCCTCTACTACCCTGAAACAGGCTAACCTGACACACAGGGACTGATGGATTTTTAAGGTCAGCCACTGTCCTTAGGAATCAGTAAACCTTCCTGCACAGGGAGTTTATATTCTCCAGATTTAATGGCGAGGGAACAGAAATAGGTGGAAGATTTAAGGATTTATTTCCTTCTGATGATCAAGAGTGCTCTCTGCAGTGAGTGGTGCCAATGACCTGGTAAATCGTAGCCTTAGTCTCAATGCCGATGAGCCGCCAACCTGCTCTGACTGCTGCCTCGTCCTGACACTGAGCCATCTACTCCTTCTGTGCCGAGCCCCACACTAGATGGAGCTGCCAGCGCTAATGGAGTGGCCTTATAGGAGCACAGCACTTTACAGTTTATCCTTTTCCTCCACCACCCTTGCCCACCCCACATCTCACAGATCATGATACTGAAGTCCTGGAGGTGACATGACTTACACACACAATACCCCACAGTTATGGTACTGGGATTTCCAACCAGGTCTTCTGACACCCACGCCCTTGTTCTTCCCAAGGTTGGTTTATTACCTGTGCATCTCTTCTGCACACTCTGCCTACTTCCCCTGAAAGGACTAGACCACAGGATTCTTATTCCAGAATGCACTTCCCCACTAATGCCCTTAGCCTAATATCACGTGACGTGAGGTGCTGGATTGCTGTCAGTTCCTTGCCCAGGCTCGTATTATTATGAAGAAGCAAAGATAATTCTTAAACATATACACATCCCTGTCTAAGTAAACAAGAGGGACAGGAATAGAAAAAAAAAAAAAACCTGTAAGAAGTGCACTTAATGATATCCATCCATCTAGTCATTGATTCTTTTCCTTTTTGTTATTATGGTAAAATATATGTAACACGAAATTTATCATTTTCACCAGTTTTAAGTGTACAGTTCTGGGGTATTAAGTACATTCACGTTGTTGTACAATCATCAACACCATCTGTCTTCAGAACTTTTTCCTTCCAAAATTTTTTCTTGAATGCGAAATGCTACTGGCTGAAACAGAATACGGCCCACACTGGTGTTTGCTTGAGTCCTCTGCCAATTTCATAAACTCTCACAGGCTAGAAATCCGAAAGGGCCAATCAGCAACCTTCCTCAGGGAACTGAGAGAGCAGTAGGGACAGAAAGGTCAAGTGGTTTTGCCCCCGTGGAAACTGCAGCCACAATCAGCTAACCGGGGCCACCACATATCTGCTTGTAGGAATGCAGATTAAGATAAGAGAAACCAGAAACAAGGTCTTGGGAAATAAAAACCCTGCTTTTCTGAGCACAGCATTTCCATTCCTGTCATTCTTCTGTGGATGCAGAAAATACCCTGTGTGTGTAGGAAAAGCTTTGTGCTAATCAAGCCAGCCTGGGAGAGGGCTCTGCCCTGCAAACCCAGAGACTTCTTTCAGAAGGGCAAAATATCTTTCTGGGCTTGGGGATGAGGTCTGAGAACTTCAGAGGGAGACCTAGAGGCAGACACAGACAAGTAGGGGTAAACAGCAGAATGCTGTGAAACAGACATACATTCAGAGACATACAACGGACATGGAAGAAAACACACAACCCAGAACACCAATAGTCACTTGCATTTACTGAGCGCTTTCTCAGTGCCAGGCACTGTTCTAAGTGAAGTGAGCGAAGCACAGAGAGTTTAAGGAACTTGACCGTGGCCAGCCAGCTCGTTTGGGGATCTGCCAAGTATCCTCTTTAACTATGGAATTTAAATGGGTTGGATTAAATTAGTAAAGCCTGTGAGTTGAGAATAGGAGAACCAAGACTGTAATAGCCCTAGCAGATCAAGGAGCTTGGGGTTCATCTAGCAGGCCATAGGGAGCCATTGAAGGCTTTTGAGGTTGGGCATGACACAGTCACAAGAGTGCATTAAATGATCCCTCTGACAAGGCTGCCTTCCATGCTTTGGAGTGGGAGAGGTTACCAGTGCTCTTCTCAGGTGGAGAGGTTTGTGGTTTGGGAAGGATAACTCAGGTGGGCTGAGTCCCATGGGCCTAAGGCTACTCCTAATCAAAGTAGCATCCAACCCGTCATTTTGCATCCATATATCAATGTCACGTGTAACGGGCCAGCTTTCAGGCTTGTGGCTCTTCCTTTCCAGAGGACTCTTTCTTGCCCACATATCACACATGAGCTCTCAAGTTCCCTCCGTTGGAAAGGCATATAGGAAATGTCAGTGCGGAAGAATGCAATATATTATGGACAATATCACATTGGACATGAGATGGTATAAACGTACTGGGTCCACTTCTCAGGTTTCTCAGGGGTGGAAAATAGGTTCCAGGTCCACATGCCTGGTCTCATCAGTGGGTATCGCTGCGGGGAATACCACGCTGAGAAGTCTGAGAGGGCGCTGTGCTCAAGGCATGCTGGCAGTACTCTGTGGGCTGGGCAAGCCTTCAGAGGGTACAGGGGAGGGAAGTGATAGCACCTATGCCATGTATTTGCCACTATTAGGCTACTGAAATAAGCCAAGCGTGCCTTCTGCCTCTCTGGAGTTCTTATCCATCCCTAAGGCTGCAGCATTTCCGGCTTTATCTTGGAGCTAGAGTGTACAATCCACTCAGTTCACCAGAACTCCGTATGTCTGCTCGAAGCACTTGTTCTGTGTACAGCATCTCTGTGGCTCTGGGCTCCACATAAATTGTGAATTACTCCCTGCTTCTGGAAAATTGTGCATTACTCCCTGCTTCTGGATGTTACACTGATTCTTTTGAGAAAATACTAATGAGAAATGGGGACAGTGCTTGTGTCTTAGGAAGGCAAAGTTGGTTCTAGAAATTCTGCGTGTAAAGACTGATCTGTAGTTTAGGGAGACTTCATGACACTGAGAACCTTCAGCAGAGGGTGGGCTGAGAATTCATGCAGCCCTGGCCCAAAATCCTTCCTTGGACAAGTTATGTATCCACTCTGTGTTTCGTTAAGTATTCAATGGAATGGGAAAAATAATTATAATAATATAATAATACAGAAGATCATATCTTATATAGAGAACAAATGAGTGGTTACCAGTGGGTAGAGGAAGGGGGGCAGGGCAATATAGGAGTGGGGAAAAGAGGGTTATTATGGGATTATACAAAAGTACGTGTGTGAAACTTTTGAAAACTGTAAAGCACTATAGAATTTAAAGAATCTTTTATTCAATAAAAAATAAATTTTAAAAATTAAAAAAAGAAAGAATCAGGAGTTTGGGATTGGCAGATGAAAACTATTATATAGAGAAGGGATAAACAACAGGATCCTACTGTGTAACACGGGGAACTATATTCAATATCCTGTAATAAACCATGATAAAGAAATACAAAAAAGAATACATATATCATATATACATATATATAATACACATATATATTTCTGAATCACTTTGCTGTACACCAGAAACTAACACAACACTGTAAATCAACTATACTTCAATAAAATAAATTTTAAAAAAAGATCGTATCTTAACAGTCTACTTCCTTAACCAAGTGGCCAGATTAACCAACACTCTCCTTTCCTTCCATGCGTCACACGGACGCCCACAGCGTGGACACCCACAGCATGCTGACTGCTCATGACTAAGGGCTGCTCCCTAGTATACCCACTCATTTCCGTGGCAAGTGACCAGCTACCGGTCCCCGTCACATTTCCTAAGAAGTTCCTGCTTTCTCTATGCCAAGAGGCCCCACAGTGTGAAGGCTAAGAGCCTGGATTCAGAACCCAGACTGCCTGGGCTCAGATCCTGCCTCTGTCACTTGGCAGTTGTGTGGCCTTGAGTAGATTGTCTAACCTCTCTGTGTTCAGTTTCCTCCTTTGTAAAACGAAGAAGTTAATCATATCTATCTCAGAGTGTGGTTTCCTCCTTTGTAAAATGAAGAAGTTAATCATATCTATCTCAGAGTGTGGTGGTAAGGATTAAATGAGCCAATATTTTTAAAGCACTTCAAACAGTACTTGGTGCATACTAAGTGTTAACTACCGAGTTAACTACTATGTTTTTTATGACAATGAAGAGGCTGGCACATAGTGGATTCTTATATATTAGATCCTCCTTTCCCTCTGAGTCCAAGTACAGTGTTTTCCATAATTTGCTTCTTGGTGTGAAGAAAGGTATACATCCAGAGATGTTCCATTTCTCAAGTCCGGGCAACTGCATCAATGATAGGATGTGGTCTCCAACCAGCAGGGTTCTGGTTAATCGCTCACCGATGTTCTTGCCTCCAGTGGACGTATCCTTTGCTGGTGGCATCACAGAACACCACTGGCCGCATTTGACAAGGTGGAGTTCCTCACGGAAGTTGCCTGGGAAGAGAGCATGGCTGCAGGTCAGGAGTGAAGAGCTGAGGGAAGGCTGGGTGGGTGAAACGTTGACTAGAAAATCGTAACGTCAGTATCAGTAGACAGGCTAATGAAGGACTGCAATTTGCAGATGTGTATCTGGTGCTTTCTCCCCCTTCAAGGGAGATGGCATACGCTAATCAGGATCATGTGAGCCTGGCCCAGGAGCCGAGCGATGCTGTATATGAGAGGGTACCTGTAGTATGGGATGGTTACCTCCCTCCCGACTGAACAAATGGTGACCTTTAAGTGTTTGCAGTCTCTATAGACAAACCATGCACACAAATAGGACAAGCAGAAAACTGGAAAGAAATTGGTCAGGGCCTGAAAAAAATGGGAACACAGGAAAAGAGGAGGGTGAGAGGAAGGAAAATAGCTCATATTTATGTACTATTGGCCAAACATTTAATATTAGCTTCTTTATGCCTCAACATAACCCTACAAGGTGAACGTTGATATCCCCATTTACAGATGAGGAATCAGGCCTGGAGAGCCCAGCACGACACAGGTAGCATGCGGCGGTGTTACGATAAAGCCCCAGGTCCATCTGACTGCAAGCCTAGTCATCTTTCTCTTACACCTCACTGCCTTTCATGGGTTAAAAACCAACCTCGGGGTCATTTCCCTGTTGTTATTATTGGCAGGACGGGGCAGTGGTTAAAAGCTGCGGTGCCAAAATCAGCAAGACCTAGTTTTAGTTCCTACCTTGACTGTTCACCACCTCTTAATCTTCACTGTCCCCCATTCTCTGAGCAGAGTCCTTTGTCTTTGGGAGGGAATCTGCACCCTGGGATTGCTTTGAGGATCGAATGGAATCATGGATTAAGAGTGAGAGAGAGAATGAAGTAATGGATTACGACAGACAGTGCTCTGACAGTGCTCCACAGACAGAATATCCTTCCTCTTGGTATTTTCAGTTTATTCTTTTGATCATTAATTTAGTTCCTCATCTCAGGTGTGCCAGGCGTATGGATTTTGTGTAACTGAGCTCACTGAGGACTGGGAGCCCAAACTGGAAACTCATCGAGGCTTGAGATGCAGAGAGAACCACAGAAAAGCCATTCAGTTCTAACCCTGCATTCTACAGATGGGAAAAACTAATCTCAGAAAAGGGAAGTCATTTGTCCAAGGTTGTAGAGAATGACAAGTAACACCTCTGGCATCGTAACACCTATCAGACTTCTAGGAGTGTAGAAAATAGTTTCTAAGAAGTACGTATTCAGCTAATTCTGCTTTCTTCGTCTTCTTTAAGCTCAGAGTAGCCTGTATGGTATTTCTCATTCATGAGCTTGTTGCGAATCTTGTTGGGAGGCTTCATCTGAATCGAGGGGAAATGTTTCTGGTGGTCCTGGCCCACCTGCCTCTGGCTTGTGGCTTCTCTTCCAGTTCCACAAACCCTGCTTCACTTTTCTCCAGGGGAAGGCAAGAAATTAGCAGCCATGTTGGCCCCTGTGAATAGCAGAGCAGTTTTGACGGAGAACAGGGAAGAGTTTTCCACATTGTGGTTCTTTAGGGAATTTCATCAGCCAACAATGTAAATTAAATTAGTTAAAAAACATTGTACATTTTTAATTCCGACACTGGATTCACTCAGTGGCCGTGGAAATTTTGAATAATGGATAATAGTCGTCTCTGATTTCTCAACATATGTTTTTTCACTTACACAGCTGTGAAAAAAATTATATTTTTGTTGATGCATAATTTCCAGCCTGAAAACAGAATTGATACTAGCATTAAACTGCCAACAGGTGTCATTTTTTGGTTTTGTTTTTTCCTTCTCTTCCTGGTGAGCGGGAATAATCCTTTCTTTGGCAGGAAGTCAGTATTTTTTCACAGTCATTTTTGCATCCTTAAGAATGCCTTTAAAATTATTTTCTACTTGATGAAACACATCCTCGCAAGGCTTCATTATTTTCACCCTGGTGTTATCTGACTGAATATTTCAATCACAAAAGTCTTGGGAAATTTGAGTCATTTCCTTCTCAAAACTGCTTGGAACTTTTTTTTTTTTTTTTTCCCTGTACGCGGGCCTCTCACTGTTGCAGCCTCTCCCGTTGCGGAGCACAGGCTCCGGACGCGCAGGCTCAGCGGCCAAGGCTCACGGGCCCAGCCGCTCCGCGGCACGTGGGATTCTCCACGGCCCGGGGCACGAACCTTCGTCTCCTGCATCAGCAGGCGGATTCTCAACCACCGCGCCACCAGGGAAGCCCATTGCTTGGAACATTTTGAAGGCTTTTTGTGCTAAGAAATAACCATAAGTTTAATAACCCCACTGCATTAAGCCTGGATACTGTTTATTTTATCTATTGATTACAAAGTATCTTTTAGGTAAAATTAATCAAGTCAAATACAGCTGATTACTGCATCCATTCAAGACGGCCAATAGAAAAAGAAAGATTCCCAGGAGACTTTGTCAGTTTCTTCAAAATTGCTTTTTTTTTTTTTTCTGGTCTACCAAAAAAATTCTCCTGGACTCCAACAGAGTAACAAAGCAAAGTGGAATGGAAATTTGATAGTTATCCTAAAATTTAATCCTTTTCCCTGTGTACTCCTTCCCAGTTAGTATTACATCATCCATCTTTACTTCCTCTTCCCCCACCCCCTCCATCCTAGACTATTTCTAAAGGTCCTTTAACTTCTTTTCTCCCCACCACCTCCTCAAACTCATGTCCACCCTTGTGGTTGAGTTCTTTTATGGAAAGGCACATTTAATCTGAACTGTCTAACTTAATACCCTACAGTGGCTCTCACTCGCCCTGTGGATAAACTTGGAATTCTTGAGATGTACACACAAAATCCTTCGTTTATGATCCGGTCTCCTTTGCCACTCATTTTCCTGTGTCATCCTCAGTCATCATCAGTTTTCCTATGTTGCAGCCATATGGAGCTTCCTGGGGTTCCAGGAACAAATATGTTTTTCCATTGCGAGCTTCAGTGACTTGATTCAAGCAACCTCCTCTTCCTGGTTGCCCCATGCTATACTTGTTCAGGTCATCTTCTTCAAAACCCAGTTTAGGGGGCTTCTCCCTGGCAAAGCCTACCCTGTTTTATCACCAGCACTGTTATCACCCTGACACCCTTCCACCCATACTGTAGACAGAGTGACTTTCTCCTCTGATGTTTCACACTGTCTTTTTTAGTTCAGAAGGGAGGAGATCATAGTAGTTAAAAGCTTGGGTTCTAGAGCCAGATTCCCTGTATTCACATCCCAGATCTGCCATTTACTAGCTGTGTAACATTGGGTAAGTTGTGTAACCTCTCTGTGCTCGATTTGCCCACTGTGAAGTGTGAGAAATAGTTACCCGATGGGGTACAGTGAGAATTAAATGAGACTATATGTAAAGGACTTAAAACAGTAGCTGGCTGGTAGTATGTGCATAACTATTGATACATATAGCTTGGTTCTTACCTGTTTAACTTTACTGAATCTCTTTAGAGTCTTCCTCCTCCACTAGAGTGAGAGTTCCTTGAGGGCTTGAATGTAGTTCTCTCATATTTTTGTCTTGAGTGCCTGGTACTGTGCCTGGAATATAACAGGTGCTCAGGAACAGATGTAGGTGGAATGAATGAATAAATCAATGTAGACAGACAATCTGGAAATTCAGCAAGCAAAGAGCCATTTCCCTCCCTCGGTTATATAATGTAGTTATGATGTCCCTGACACTTCTTCTTCTTACTCTTTTTGTTTTTAACTAAAAAACTCCTCTCCTTTCATGTTTCCCTGCTCAAACACAGGATGAGTGTTTGCTGCACATTTGCAAGAGGGTTTGAGTCCAACATCCACACTCTGGTGTCCTCCCTTGTTCTCTTTTACTTTCCTTTGCCACTGCCAAAGTGAATATCCATTGATGGGATTTCTAGTATTCATCACATGCAGCCACCAGATGGATCTGAATAGTTTCTCTAACAACCAATTTGCATTTGGACTCAGCTTCCAAAATGCCTTCCCATTATAGCTTCCATTCGCTCTCCGCACACTCTGCCATCTTCCACTCTGTTCTAAAGGCCACACCTCTAATTCTGAAAATCGTGGATCGATTTGGTATCACTGAGCTGTACCAAGTTAAAACAAGAATTATATTTTATTGCCAAATCATGACTTGCTCATATATTTCAACTTCTACCATGTAATCTAACAAAATTTTTCATTATAATCATCTTTGGAAGAGATTCCCCAAGGTATTGTTGCAAGACTGATTTTTTTTCCCCATTGCCTCTGAGGCTTCATCTTGGGATTATGTTGCCTAGTGGGCATGGTTCTTCAGCCAAGATCTTCTTGTTAAGGTTGTTATGTTTATTGGGGCCTCTGTTAGGGTTCATGAGCTTAAATGAAGAGTAAGTAATAAATTCATAGAGGAAATTGGGTTAGCATGCTATTCACATCCCGGCTGTTGCAGACGGGTGTACCAATGATGGGAACATGTGCTTGTATCATGATGAAATGCAGATTAGAGGCCCTGGAGCCAACCCAAGGATATCTGCCCAAAACTGTTTCATCTCTGTCAGCTTTAATCTGATCGAAAGAGAGCATGCTTCAATGCAGTGAGAAAAATGTGAACTCCTAAAATAACCCAGCGGCACTCTGTTTTCCATTTTAGATGCTATTAAAATACTCACTTTTCATTTGTGGTCCAGTAGAAAGTATACTAACTATAACTTAGAGGATCTGAATTCAAATCTCATCTCAGCCATTAACTTATGCTGTGAAATCTCACTGGGCCTTAGCTTCTGCATCTGTAAAATGAATGGGCTGAGCTAGACTAATGGTTTTCAATAGTTTTTTTCCTTCATAAAACAGATGACAAGTGATATTCACACATTCCCAAGGGCAGCCCCACGGTTGTGCACAATTACCCACGTACTGGTTATAGCTCTCCCCTTTCTTCCTGCTCAAGTAAGCATGTCGGAAAGTGCCTGAGTAAGATTGACATTGTAAGATGACCTTGAATCCTGTTCTGTCTAATTTGTTTTAAAAATTAAAAATCAAATAATTCGGAAGTTTGGGTACATCATTATTAATTTTTAAAAGGTGATTTGCTACACAATTCCCAAAAGGTATATCACAAAACTCGATTTCAACAGTCCCTTGTGACGCTATCCTTCTATACTTCTGTGAGTTAATAATCAAGGTGACAGTAGAGAAAAATCCACGGAGTTGAGTCTTTAACTATTTGGAATAAAAATAATGAAGAATAATATATTTTTGTAGGTAGTCCTCACTTTGGTGGGTATTCTCCTTGTCCCTTGGAGGACTGCTTGTGACAATAGTAACTTCCTGATTGTTATGTTGGCATGTTAAGCAAAGCTATGTTTCTAAAATGGGATAATACCATCATCGCATGAAAATAAGATGGATCCTTTTTAAGAATTTAAAATATATAGTACTTGACTAAAACAGTGTGTTGTGTTTTGGAATGTCTCATTGTGAAATGTTTATCTGCAGGGGAAAAAAAACCCACAAAAATTTGTAGTATGGTGGTTATTAAAATTTTGAGTAATATAGGAAAGAGATTAAGATAAAAGTTGCCAAAGGACCATTGAAGTTTAATATAAAACTTACATGTAAAAATGATGTATTCAATTTTTCATCTCTAACAATATGGTGGTCTAGATAACCTTAAGAGCTTTACACTATCAAATACTTGGATAAAGTAAACTTTGTAAATGCAAGACTGAGATTACAAGAAATAAGGGGGAGGGGGTTGTGGGAAGGATGGAGTGGGAGGTAGGGGTTAGCAGATGGAAGCTATTACATATGGAATGGATAAACAAAAAGTCCTACTGTAGAGCATAGAGAACTATATTCAGTATCCTATGAAAAATCATAATGGAAAAGAATATTTTTAAAAGTATACATTTGTATTACTGAATCACTTTGCTGTACAGCAGAAATTAACACAAAATTGTAAATCAACTATACTTCAGTTAAAAAAAAGAAATAAAGGGAAACTATAAGAGTCCTGAGCCAAAGAATGAACCCAAAATTAAAACCAATAAGTTGAAATAGTGACAGCTGTGGAGTGGAGAGAAAAAGTGGCAATACTAATAACATGGGATGTAAGTTTTAAGTCCACATTGGGAAAAGATACTAGTCCTTAGATTTTCTCCGTTTAAACTGTGAAAACCCTCGTAAAGTCTGCCTGACTTTATATAAAAGAATGAATTAAGTAAAATTGATTAACCCATCAGATTAGAAATACAATAGTGAGGTTTGTACATTGTTTGGGGTTATGGATGGTGGAAAAAAATTTGCTTTAATTTGCATGGAATTAGATTGGAGACCTTACATGTATATTATCTCATAGTATG
This sequence comes from Kogia breviceps, assembly GCF_026419965.1. Lineage (NCBI taxonomy): Eukaryota > Metazoa > Chordata > Mammalia > Artiodactyla > Physeteridae > Kogia > Kogia breviceps. The sequence goes on from NC_081310.1 coordinate 153,469,175, forward strand.
AAATTCTAAACCAAGAGCAAACTTGACCCTGGGATACCTGGCAGAAGTAAATAGAAAACTTCTGGAGGGATACACCTTCAACCCAGGCTTCCTAAGATTTCCATAGAGAAATATGGTGATGAAATCAAAATCCAGAAATGCAAAATGTACAGGGAAACACATTACTATGAATGAGAGTCAGCAGGCACCAAACAACAAGATTAAACACTCAAGAACTTCAGGTGATGTAAAGGTTGAATAGAGATTATAAAAGAGGGATGTTTAAATTAATAAAATCATATAAGGGACTTGGAAAAATAATATCTAGTAAGGACACAAGAAAAAAGAAAATGAAAATCTTTGGAATTATCTAAGAGAATTTCTACAAAAGAAAGATATGGTCATTAAAATAAGAAAACTCAATAAATCAGTTAAGCAGTAGTGTAGACATAGTTGAAAACATAACTAGTTAACTGGAGTAGAGAAGTACTTGAAATGCACAAAGAGAAATAAAGAGGTAAAAAACATAAGAGTAAAAAATAGTTATGGAGAATAGGAGAAAAAGTTCCAGCATATTTAATTGGATTTCTAGGAGGTTAAATAGAAAAAAATGAGGAATAAAAGATATTCCAAGAGTTAATGGCTCAAAATTTTTCAGAATCAATGAAACTACATGAATCCATTGAATCAGAACACATGTAAATATATAAAACATATAAATCTATGCTTAGATACGTTGTCTTGTTAATTTAAAATGGTACAGCAATTCTGGAAAATAGTTGGGCAGTTTCGTATAAGACTAAACATACACTTACTCATAAAACATACTCTTGGACATTCATCCCGAGAGAAATGAAAACTTTGATCTACACACAAACTGTACATGAATATTTATAACAGCTTCATTTTTTTTTTTTTTTTTTTTGCGGTATGCGGGCCTCTCACTGTTGTGGCCTCTCCCGTTGCGGAGCACAGGCTCTGGACGCACAGGCTCAGCGGCCATGGCCCACGGGCTTAGTTGCTCCGCGGCACGTGGGATCTTCCCGGACCAGGGCACGAACCCGCGTCTCCTGCATCGGCAGGCGGACTCTCAACCACTGCGCCACCAGGGAAGCCCTAACAGCTTCATTTTGATAGCCAAAACCTGGAAATAACTGAAATGTTCTTCAATAGTTGAATAGTTAAACTGTGGTACATTCATACCATGGAATTCTACTCAGTTATAAAAAAGGTATGAACTACAGATAGATACAGTAATTTGAATGGATTTGAATGGATCTCAACAGCTTTATTCTGAATGAAAAAAAAATTAATTTCAAAGGTCACATACTGTATGATTTCATTTATATAAAATTCTCAAAATGACAAAATAGTAGAGATGAGAGCAGATTAGTAGTTGCCAGGGATTAAAGAAGGCAGTGCAGAGGAAGTAGAAGAGGCATAAGGAAGATTTTGTAGTGATAGAGTAGTTCTATATCTTAGTTGGGGTGGTTATCACATGAATTCAAAACCTTTCTGATTTTGGTAATGTACCATAATTATGTAAGATGTAACTATTATGGGAAACTGAATAAAGGGCACACAAGACTCCTCTGTATATTTTGCAACTTTTTGTGAATCTATAATTATTTTAAAATAAATTATAGGAGGAAAAAACATTGGAGACTAAGAAAAGATTTAAAAAGTGACCTGAGAGAAAAGACTAATTATCTATGAAAAAATGACAAACAGCAAACTTACCGAAAGTAATATTAGAAATCAGAAAGCAATAAAATAATATCTTCAGCATTCTGAGAAGGAATAATTATCAATTTAGAATTCTGTACCCAGCTAAGTTATCATTCAAGGTATGGTTAAAAAAAGACATTTGCATACAAAGCTAAGAATGTTTACCAACAAATTTAAGTGCTATATTTTAAGATATATTTCTGAAAAAAATAACATAAACCATGAAGGAAGATACAAGAAGGGATGAGGAAAAAAGATATTGATAAAGGTGGGAGTAAAGCTCAGTTATTTATTCAGTCCAAAAATATGTATTAAGTACTATGTGTTAAGAAGCACTATTGTAAAAGGGTATGCATCACTGTTATATTTTTAGTAGGAGAGAGATATGATAAACAACTAATCACTAATTTGTGGATTTAAATATAAGATATACCTACAATACTAGGCAAAAAATAAAAGGTAAGAAATGAAAGGTGACTAGAGTTAAAATTGGTCTAAAATCCTCTTCCCTTTGTTTTGGAGTAGAGAGAGCTTTTCTTAATTAACTTTAGATTTGAAGTTAAATATACTTATTTAAAGTCTATAAATGAATGAATATCTTCTAAGCTGGTGGAGAGAAAAATAGGGAGTAAAGAAAACTTAATCCAATAGAAAAGAGAAAAGAAGGGTACTTTTTTTTAATGCATAGCAGATAGAAAACACAAACCATTGTAAAAAAATCTTTAGATATCAGTAGTCACTATATATATATATATATATATATATATATAAAACTAAACTCAGTTAAAATATACAGATCACATTGGATTAAAAAATCCAACTATATATTACCTAAAGAAACTTACCTAAACCATGAGGATCCTGAAAGATTGACAGTTTTTTGAAAATGGAGAAAATATACAAACTTCTGAATACTATTTAAAATATACCCTCTGGACCTATAAATATATCATAAAAAATACATATTTTTACTGAAAAAACATTAAGAAATAAGGTAGTTGCTACATAATGGCATAAGAAACAATTCCCCAAGAAGATATACTGATTATAAACATATATGCACTTAATTATATCTGCTTAAAATCAGTAAAGTAGCAATTGGTAGGGAGGTAATATGGTATAGTAGTTAAGCACACAGACTCTGGAAACAAATTACCGTGAGCTCAAATCACAATTCCACTACTTACCAGGTATGTGACTTATGTAACTTCTTTTTATTTCATAGTTTTCTCATCTGTAGAGTGAGATAATGGTATTAAAACCAACCTCAAAGGGCTGTTATAAGAACGTATAAATATTTACATGTGTCTTAAAGCTGTGAGTACCTGTTATTTATACCATCAGCATCAAACAGAAAAAACAAAAAATTCAAATTTGTGACAAGACATTCTCATACACCTATTAGTACTTAATAAATCAACTTGCTGGTCATTTGGCTATTTATTTTCAGATTTATTCTTTGCCCTTTTCTTGCTCTATTTTGTATTCCTCTGCTCTGTACTGTAGGAAACTATTTCCAAGATTTCTTGCCTGATGTCTTCCAGAGAAGTGCTGACAAAAAGAATAAAGAGTAGGAGGAGGAAAGAACACCAGCATATCTCCACATGACTCTAGTGTGGTGTCTCCTCCATTAGCTGAAGCTCCAGCCAGACAATCTTCTCTTTCTGGTCTCCATTCCCACTGGAATTTTCTTCTGCGGTTCTAGCTCCCACTAGATGGCCTCAGCTTCTGGGCTCTGCTAATGTTACCTCCTCTCCTTGTTCCTTCAGAAATAGTTGTACTCTTCCATAACTTAGGGAACCAATTCCCTGAGCAAAATACCTAGAATGATATCTGTTTTCTTGACTGGAAACTGAATGATATAATCAGTAAGACAAAAATACTAAGAATACAGAAAACTTTAGTACCCTCTCAGCAGGCTTGATCTAGTAGACACGTTCAAAATGAACAAGAGAAGTGATTTCCAAGTGAAATTCCAAGAAATGACCAATTCTAAAGTTGTTTCATACTTTTATGAGAGAGGGGAGCTTTGTGGGAATGTGTTTACTGTGGCAGTGAAGTAGAGAGAGAGCATATGATAGCTTTCTGGTTTTCTATTATCTGATTTTATAAATTACAAACATTTTTTCTCCCAGATGATCTATTATGTGATTGCCTCTCCATCATCTCAGAACTCAAGAACTCATCCTGAAATAGATAGCGATAGATAGACAGACACATACATACATATACACTATCTTGGTTAGAGATGAATGCAAGATTATTCTCTCTGCATGATTGTACTTTACTTCTTTAGAGCATAGATTTAAATAATTTAATCAAAATATCCACTGAGCTTCCACTATGTTCAAAGCACTAGGTTAAACATAGAGCCAAGGGACTTAATCAAATGTATCCTTTACTTTCCAGGAGTTCATAACTTATTTGGGCAGACAGATATGTGTATAAAAATTTCCAGTGCCAAGCAAAGATGAAAAAGTTAAACCACAAGTTACAAGAACATAGGAAGGAGCTTCACGGGTGGCGCAGTGGTTGAGAGTCCGCCTGCCAATGCAGGGGACACAGGTTCGTGCCCCGGTCCAGGAAGATCCTACATGCCACGGAGCGGCTGGGCCCGTGAGCTATGGCTGCTGAGCCTGCGCGTCCAGAGCCTGTGCTCCACAATGCAAGAGGTCACAACAGTGAGAGGCCCACGTACCGCCAAAATAAAAAAAATATAGGAAAAGGGAGACTCCAATTGTGAGGATGTTGGAAGGCAACCACGAAACCTCAACTTTTCTATGTATTGTAGATCACAGCATCCTTCTCTAACATTATTTCATATGACTTTGAAGTATATAGGCAGTTATTTTTACGTTTTTACCATCAAATAATCTGAGATGTGACCAGAAGGCAAGTCATTTAACTACTTGGAATGGAAGACTAGTTTGCCTGGCTCTTAGACCAGGCATTTATTCAATAGATTCACTGAATACTACTATGAGCAAAACACTATGCAAAGGACTATGGGTGATATAAAGATGATAGGCTGCTGCTTGTAACCACTTTCCTCCCATGACTTAGTACAATTTCCATAACATCACACTAAAGAGCTCAGATTTTCCTTTCCCAAATCATCTATACCTTTGGCTATAGAGGGAAACTCACTTTTTTGTACTAAGCATACATAGCTCTTCAGAAGGTGTATACGTGGAATAATAAGGGACGAAAAAAATGGTCCAACCAATCAGATCAGTCAGTTCTTCTCTGGAATTCAGTGGGAAGACAAGTGTTATAGGCAGATCACCAAGTCCAGCCTCCATTGTTCAAATCAGGGCTTTGAACAAATCAGGGCTAGTTCCCAGGTCCTTAATCTAGGCTCTAGAAATTCTAGATAATTTTTACATTTAAAAAAAGGGGGAAGGGAAGGGAAAGGAAAAGAAAGGAAGAGAGGAAGGGAGGGAGGAAGGAAGGAAAAATGACTTTTCCAAAGATTCAGAGTACTTCAGAGTCACACCAACTGCTAAAATAGTAAGTTCAATAGACTAATAGATCTATTGGAAACATTTGCATAATGCAATTAGAGACAATTAGAATTGTCCTACTTTTCAGATTCTGCCTCCTTTGTCAGATGCATACAAAATTACATATTGATCAACACAGGAATAAAGTCTGCATTGCTTTCTTGAGTTGGCTCTTTCACCATAGTGAATTCTCATAAACTTGTATTTTAACTGAATTTTTCAAAAGACCAAATAGGTAGTAATGTCTTGAATCCTGCTGGTTTAGAAAGGAACTCAAAACTGGAGTTGTTCAGTTTCCTTTGCTGATCTAAATTACGTTTTACTTGAGAACAGTGCTCAGAATCATAGCACCTCAAGGTTGGACTAAACCATAACTAAAACTGAGTTTATCTCCCATCTCCAGTTGATGCTGCAATGTATATTCCAAAACAGAAGGCCCTCAGAGCCAGGGAGGTAACCTAAATGGGTGAAGCTAGCTAGGAGAAAGCAAGAGAGGTTGGTGGGGACTGCAGCAAACTAGAGTGCTTAGCCCTTGCATAGGAAATCAGGTCTGATCTTGACAGATCTTCCAATTTTTCAGGAGAAGCCAGAAATATAGATTTTTATAAGGAATTATCTGACTTATTTAATTTAAAAGTTTTATTAAATATCTTCCATATGCCTAACCTTGCTCTTGAATCTGATCATACATAAATGACTAAAACATGGTCCATGTATTCAAGGAGCTCAGATTGTTGTTAAATAAGACATGTAATGGAGAAAGTTAAGCCATTCTATGCATGCTAACATAGAGATAGATGTCAAGTATTAGAGGAAAGCATGAGAATTTGAATTATTTTTCCAAGTTGGGGGAAGGGTAGACTTTCCTCCAGGAAATGGCTTCCTGGAGAAGCTATACCTTTTGAATTATGTTTTAAAAGATTAAAGGATACTTACCTTTGTATGAGAAAAGGAATAGTGTTATAAATATCCATGGCATGTACAGCCAAAGGTGAAAAGGATGGTGAAGTAGCTGGAGATAAGGAAATTGAGGTAGGTAGTAGTTAGATCGCGGACGGACTTATACTCCAAAGGAATGAGTTTGTTCTCTGTCCTGGGAGAATGGGACACATAAAATGATTGTAGCCAAGGTTGTTATTTTTCATAGTAGTAGTAGTAGTAGTATTTTATGTGAAGAAATACCATCATGGTAACTAAGAGTACATTAAGGATATTAAACTGGAGTTGAGAAACCAGTTGAGAGATAAGGAAGATCTGAACTCAGGTAATGACCGTGGGACACAGTGAAGCCTAGTTCACCTAAGTGAATCTAGGTACACCTAAGAGGCAAGGGGACAGAGAAGTTAAATTAACTAGGAAATTGAGTGACTGGTGATGCTGCCAATAAGTTAGAAAAGGAAGTAGGAGAAATTCAGGAGGGGAGGAGAGCAGGAAAACAGTGGCGAAGGGACAATAATACTATTAAAATGCCATCTTTGAATTTTACACTAGAATGTTTCCTTTTAAGTTCTAACTGATGAGTCCTTCTCTTTGATTTTTTAAAAAAATTAGAATCACTTCTATGAAACAGCATATCTCTATTTTGTTTTGCATCCTCATCAATCCAACGCTCCACCCTAAGACTTCTTGATCACGTATGGGCCAGCCTAGTGTGGGCACATCAAGTTTACCCACAAAATGGGTGTTCACCAGCTCTGTGTGGTGTGTCTTCTTTTTACTGGGGCCTGTAAAGGTGATCCTGGAGAAGGAGCCACTTTCTAGTTAGGTGATTGAGGTCAAGTTTCTAAACTTCTGTTTGTCTCAATTGCTTAATTGTAAAGTAAGGATAATAATAATAACCCTTATTTCAAAGAAATTGTGAAACCTTAATGAGTTATTACAAGTAAAGAACTTACTATGGAGAACATAGGACTCGAGTGTCAGTCTTTGTTGATGATGTTGTTATATTTAGTGAATCTAATTTAGATCATAAACCAATATAGACATTAAATGAGGATTTTGAAGATAGTCATATTCCCTTCTGAATTTAGTAAGGAGAAAGAGAAACTCTAAATGCCAAAGAAATATGGCTCCTGCTCAGCCTATGCAGACATCTCTGCTGAGGGAGCCATGTGCTGATGAACATATTCATTCATTCATTCATTACCTCGTTCATTTTTCAATTATCTCTCCATCTACCCATTGATTTGCTCACTCAGTTGACAGTTGTTGCACGTCTACTATTTGCCAGGCACTGGGCTAGACATTAAGAACTCCCAGCAGACATAGGCTTGTTGGAAACAGAGATGAATTACTAGGTTATTATAATATCATGTGGTAAGTGCTTCATGGAATGTCCCCCCCCAAAAAAATTCATAGGAAGCACAAAGGAGTAAGTTGTTTTTCCTGAGGACAGAAGTCATTTGAGTTGGGTCTTAAAGAGAGGAGAAGTTTCTCAAGCAAACAAAGGGGTATAAAGTATTTAAAACAAGGGGACCTGTCTATGAAAAGTCAGAGGCACTAAAAAGCAAAGTCATCTAGAGGAACTGCCTGGATGTAAGTTAGTGTGAGAGAAGAACACAAGGAGAATGGAAGAGCACTGAAAAAATGGAGTTGGAAGTCAAGAGCTTTGAATCCAATGCAAAGGAGATTGGGCTCTTTCCTGTGGGCAGTGGGGGAACCCTGGCGGTGTTTGAGTAACACGCTGAAACTTGCGTGTTTAGAAGAATCTCCCTGTAGCACTGTGGATAATAAGGAAGGCCAGGCTAGTGGTATCTTAGGTATCTCTCTTCAGCTCCCCAAGAAAACTGGAAAGTGATTGTTCACGGGGTATGTTTACTGAGCCTGTGCAAAACTGAAGGAATTTCCTGCCAACTCTTCCCTACCTTTCCTCCACATCTTTAAAATTCAGTAAGTACGTATTATCTTAGGTCTTGAGATGTTAATGACTTTAACTAATTGTCAACACTGGCAATTACAATGACTGATACCTTATCATTTCTCACAATGAGCAATGTTAATTAAAATTGATTGTGCTGGAGCTTTAGCTGCAATTGTGTTCCCCTCCCCCCCACCCTTTTTCGTTTAAAACATGAGCTTATTATGCTGATTGTGTGAACTACACAAGGTAGGCTTATTATCTGGGTGTTTATTTCCCAGTTCTGCCTGTGAACCACATTAGCAACAATTATAAAATGTCAGGAAAACAGTAGAAATAAGTGAACTTGTGCCATAAGAAAAATCCCAAATTTTGACTCATTCATTCATTCATCTGATGGAGCTTTTATTGGACATCTGTTATGTGCCAAGAACCATGCTAGGCCCAGGGGAAGCAAATGAACAAGCTATGAGTTGAATTTGCAGCATAGTGAGAAAGACAGACTCAGTACAAGTTAAACTGCCTGTAGTATGTAAACCCTACAGTTGGCAGCCATTAGCTCTGCCTGTGAGAGTACACTCAGATTTCACAGAGAAGATGACTTTGGGATGGGTTAGGGTTAGGGTTTGCGATGGGAGTTTCAAAACACAAGCAGGAACTTCTTTCTTTGATTTTTATTATTGCCATTTGTCTTTACCTGCCGAATTTGCAAGACTTTATAAAGTGTCTCAAGAGAAGAGGACATAATGATAAATTAGCCAAAGAATTCAAGAACCAAGACCAGGAATTGTATTCTGGAAAATCCAGGCTGAAAAGAAAGGCAAGGCATGCCAGTCAAATGGCATGAATTATGTACAAACACCTAAGGCAAGTAAGAGGAATCAATCATACATTCCAAGAAGGATGCAAGATCATGCTGAAGTGCGGAGGCCTGGAGGACCATGGCAGGCAGTAGCTCTGGCTCTGCAGTTCACACAGGCACACACCAATTGAGCATTGTACAGGTCCTCTGCCCAGAACCTCCCTTTAGGGCTGGGGTGTTCATATTCCCATGGTGCTGGGAGTGTGGGCAGATGTCACTCCTCACCGAGTCCCTGTCTAGCTACTGCCCTTGGCACGAAAGAGTTGTTTTGCTGGAGGGTAAGCCTCTGCCTTAAGAGGCAGCTTGTATTCACTGATTAGTTGATGGGATTGGGGTACCATGACCCTACCCTTGCCTACATTTGGGACAGTTACGAAGAATCATTCCAACCCCACAGCTCCCCGTAAGATCAGTTGGGACTTCTGTTCCAGTGCGTCAGTTTACCTTGTCCTTCTCCCAGTCCTGCTTACCACATCTGCTACAGATATGGTTTCAGAGAGCAGCCCTTGGTAAACCTCCCATCTTCAGACTTCTGGGTCTCAGATCTCTTCCCCGGAAACCAAGTTTAAAACAAGCATCTACTATGTGTTTAATTTGCGGGATTCAGCAGTGCAACAGGTAAGGTCTCTAACCTCAAATGATTTACAGTTTTCGGGGAAGTTAAGGCTTCTGAAAGCAATGCAGAGGCTTGTAAAACTGTTAAACCTGATAAATATATGAATGGAAGAAGAGGGAGGAGAAGAGGCACAAAAAGACTTCTAAGTGCACTGTCTAAAGTGGTGCTCAGAGACAAATGGCTTTTGGGTGTAAGGGTTCTCTGTGAATTCATAATGTCTTTAGAGTTAAAGAATGGGGTATAATTAGGGACCATAGGAAAAAAATCTCCCTCCTAAGACACCTGGTCATCCAGGCTCCATTTGCCTGTTTAGAAGGACATGAATTTGTGACCTCCCAAGGCAGCTCATTCCAACAGTTCTCCTGATTGAGAAGTTCTGATATTTCACTGAAACTTTTTCTCTATTTCTGTTCTCTGTAGTTATACAGACTGAACTGGCTCCTTTTTAAATGCAAGTCTTTTATTTACTTGAAAACAACAAAAAAAGATTTACACATTAAAATTATTTTTTAAAATTTAGGGGATAATGGAAATTTGAGCATTTACTAGATATCTGTTAGTATTAAGAAGTTTTTTTAAGGTATGCTAATAGTTTATGCTTAAGTTAAAAAAGAATTTTTATATTTTAGACATATATACTGAAATAATTAGGGATGTATATATAATATGTAGGTGTTACTTCAAAATAATATGGAGGGGGGAAATGGTTGGGGATAATGATGAAACAAGATTGGCAGTTGAGTTGTCCATTGATGAGAATGAGAAGCTGAATAACAAGTGTTCTGGGCTTCCCTGGTGGCGCAGTGGTTGAGAGTCCGCCTGCTGATGCAGGGGATACGGGTTCGTGTCCCGGTCCGGAAAGATCCCACATGCCGCGGAGCGGCTGGGGCCGTGAGCCATGGCCGCTGAGCCTGCGCGTCCGGAGCCTGTGCTCCACAACGGGAGAGGCCACAGTGATGAGAGGCCCGTGTACAGCAAAAAAAAAAAAAAAAAAAAAAAAAAGAGTTCTACGCTTTTCTCGTACTTATAGAAATCCTTGAAGATATTGGTACACACACACACACACACACACACACACACACACAATGGAATACTACTCAGCCTTTAAAAAAGAATGAAATGTTGCCATTTTCAACAACATGGATGGACTTGGAGGGTATTATGCTAAGTGAAGTAAGTCAGACAGGGAAAGACAAATACTGTATGGTATCACTTATATGTAGAATCTAAAAAATACAACAAACTAGTGAATATAACAAAAAAGAAACAGACTCACAGATATAGAAAACACACTAGTGGTTAACAGTGGGTAGGAGTAGGAGCAATATAGGGGTAGGGGATTAAAAGGTACAAACCATTATGTATATAATCTATAAGGATATATTGTACAACACAAGGAATATAGCCAGAATTTTATAATAACTATAAATGGAGTATAACCTTTTAATATTGTGCTTCACTATATTGTACACCTGTAACATGTAATATTGTACATCAACTATACTTCAATTTAAAAAAAATAGAAATTTAAGAAAGAAATGCTTGAAATGTTCCACAATAAAAACATTTGATTGTATTTTTATGTTGCTAAAATAATATAGGCACAGCATTGGAAAAAATCCTAAGGACAGAAAGGCTTATAATGAAAAGTAACAGTCCTTACCTACATTCTTCCCATAGTCCCACTCTCCAGAGCCAACTTGTTTTCACATTTGGTGGGGGCGTCGGGGGGAGTGGGGCAGGGGAGAGCATCTTTATACAGACTATGTGTCTAAATTAACTGCTTATCAAGATCTTAATTGTTGTCTCTAAATTGTCTGCAGACCCCTGCAGTGGCTGATGAGGATTTTGTCGATTTCATAAACCCACTCCTCCCAGTCCGTATTCTGGTTCCTCTCTGGGTCACCTTTGCTCCTCCCAGCGCACTTCACATCCATTTCTTGTCCCACCAGACACATCCAGTCTCTCTTTACTCCTCATTTTGTAAGACAATGCCATTACTGAACTCACCCTTCTACCCATGTTTCCCCCCTACATCCCAGATTGATGGCGTCTGCTTTGCACCCTGCAACCATGACTAAGTCTTCAGTGAATTCTTGGCGGCTTTATTCCTAAACTTAAAAATGAATCATGGGGGACTTCCCTGGTGGTGCAGTGGTTAGGAATCCACCTGCCAATGCAGGGGACACGAGTTCAAGACCTGGTCCAGGAAGATTCCACATGCTGTGGAGCAGCTATGCCTGTGCACCACAACTACTAAGCCTGCACTCTAGAGCCTGCGAGCCACAACTACTGAGCCCACGTGCCACAACTACTGAGCCCATGTGCCACAACTACTGAAGCCCATGAACCTAGAGCCTGTGCTCCTCAATAAGAGAAGCTACTGCGATGAAAAGCCCGCTCACCGCAACAAAGAGTAGCCCCCACTCACCGCAACAAGAGGAAACCCGCGGGCAACAACAAAGACCCATCATAGCCAAAAATAAATAAATAAATATATTTTAAAAATGAATCACAGAACTTGAATTATTATCACTATGTAATAGTTGTACACAGCAGAGCCAAGTATCGTGTCCAGATTAGGTCTCCCTCTCCTAGATCCTATGTCTCAATTCTTGCATCACTCAGAAAAGAAAGACTTTAGTATCAAGTTTAAATGGAATCTCCTTTTTCTTTTTTTTAAAACATCTTTATTGGAGTATAACTGTTTTACAATGGTGTGTTAGTTTCTGCTTTACAACAAAGTGAATCAGTTATACATATACATATGTTCCCATATCTCTTCCCTCTTGCATCACCCTCCCTCCAACCCTCCCTATCCCACCCCTCTAGGTGGTCACAAAGCACAGAGGTGATCTCCCTGTGCTATGCGGCAGCTTCCCACTAGCTATCTAATTTACGTTTGGTAGTGTATATATGTCCATGCCACTCTCTCACTTTGTCACAGCTTACCCCCCCCCATATCCTCAAGTCCATGCTCTAGTAGGTCTGTGTTTTATTCCCATCCTACCACTAATCTATTCATGACATTTTTTTCTTAGATTCCATATATATGTGTTAGCATACGGTATTTGTTTTTCTCCTTCTGACTTACTTCACTCTGTATGACAGACTCCAGGTCCATCAACCTCATTACAAATAATTCAGTTTCATTTCTTTTTATGGCTGAGTAATATTCCATTGTATATATGTGCCACATCTTCTTTATCTATTCATCTGTTGATGGACACTTAGGTTGCTTCCATGTCCTGGCTATCGTAAATAGAGCTGCAATGAACATTTTGGTACATGACTCTTTTCGAATTATGGTTTTCTCAGGGTATATGCCCAGTAGTGGGATTGCGGGGTCGTATGGTAGTTCTATTTGTAGTTTTTTAAGGAACCTCCATACTGTTCTCCATAGTGACTGTATCAATTTACATTCTCACCAGGAGTGCAAGAGTGTTCCCTTTTCTCCACACCCTCTCCAGCATTTATTGTTTCTAGAGTTTTTGATGATGGCCATTCTGACCGGTGTGAGATGATATCTCATTGTAGTTTTGATTTGCATTTCTCTAATGATTAATGATGTTGAGCATTCTTTCATGTGTTTGTTGGCAATCTGTATATCTTCTTTGGAGAAATGTCTATTTAGTTCTTCTGCCCATTTTTGGATTGGGTTGTTTGTTTTTTTTGTCATTGACCTGCATGAGTTGCTTATAAATTTTGGAAATTAATCCTTTGTCAGTTGCTTCATTTGCAAATATTTTCTCCCATTCTGAGGGTAGTCTTTTGATCTTGTTTATGGTATCGTTTGCTGTGCAAAAGCTTTTAAGTTTCATTCGGTCCCATTTGTTTATTTTTGTTTTTATTTCCATTTCTCTAGGAGGTGGGTCAAAAAGGATCTTGCTCTGATTTATGTCATAGAGTGTTCTGCCTATGTTTTCCTCTAAGAGTTTTATAGTGTCTGGCCTTACATTTAGGTCTTTAACCCATTTTGAGTTTATTTTTGTGTGTGGTGTTAGGGAGTGTTCTAATTTCATACTTTTACAGGTAGCTGTCCAGTTTTCCCAGCACCACTTATTGAAGAGGCTGTCTTTTCTCCATTGTATATCCTTCCCTCCTTTATCAAAGATAAGGTGACCATATGTGTGTGGGTTTATTTTTGGGCTTTCTATCCTGTTCCATTGATCTATATTTCTGTTTTTGTGCCAGTACCATACTGTCTTGATTACTGTAGCCTTGTAGTATAGTCTGAAGTCAGGGAGCCTGATTCCTCCAGCTCCATTTTTCGTTCTCAAGATTGCTTTGGCTATTTGGGGTCTTTTGTGTTTCCATACAAATTGTGAAATTTTTTGCTCTAGTTCTGTAAAAAATGCCGGTGGTAATTTGATACAAATTGTGAAATTTTTTGTTCTAGTTCTGTAAAAAATGCCAGTGGTAATTTGATAGGGATTGCATTGAATCTGTAGATTGCTTCGGGTAGTAGAGTCATTTTCACAATGTTGATTCTTCCAATCCAAGAACATGGTATATTTCTCCACCTATTTGTATCATCTTTAACTTCTTTCATCAGTTTCTTATAATTTTCTGCATACAGGTCTTTTGTCTCCTTAGGTATGTTTATTCCTAGATATTTTATTCTTTTTGTTGAAATGGTAAATGGGAGTATTTTCTTAATTTCACTTTCAGATTTTTCATCATTAGTGTACAGGAATGCCAGAGATTTCTGTGCCTTAATTTTGTATCCGGCTACTTTACCAAATTCATTGATTAGCTCTAGTAGTTTTCTGGTAGCATCTTTAGGATTCTCTATGTATAGAATCATGTCATCTGCAAACAGTGACAGCTTTATTCTTCTTTTCCTATTTGGATTCCTTTTATTTCTTTTTCTTCTCTGATTGCTGTGGCTAAAACTTTCAAAACTATGTTGAATAAGAGTTGTGAGAGTGGGCAACCTTGTCTTGTTCCTGATCTTAGTGGAAATGGTTTCAGCTTTTCACCATTGAGAACAATGCTGGCTGTGAGTTTGTCATATATGGCCTTTATTATGGTGAGGAAAGTTCCCTCTATGCCTACTTTCTGCAGGGTTTTTATCATAAATGGGTGTTGAATTTTGTCAAAAGCTTTCTCTGCATCTATTGAGATGATCATATGGTTTTTCTCCTTCAGTTTGTTAATATGGTGTATCACATTGATTGATTTGCATATACTGAAAAATCCTTGCATTCCTGGAATAAACCCCACTTGATCATGGTGTATGATCCTTTTAATGTGCTGTTGGATTCTGTTTGCTAGTATTTTGTTGAGGATTTTTGCATCTATGTTCATCAGTGATATTGGCCTGCAGTTTTCTTTCTTTGTGACATCTTTGTCTGGTTTTGGTATCAGGGTGATGGTGGCCTCGTAGAATGAGTTTGGGAGTGTTCCTCCCTCTGCTACCTTTTGGAAGAGTTTGAGAAGGATAGGTGTTAGCTCTTCTCTAAATGTTTGATAGAATTCACCTGTGAAGCCATCTGGTCCTGGGCTTTTGTTTGTTGGAAGATTTTTAATCACAGTTTCAATTTCAGTGCTTGTGATTGGTCTGTTCATATTTTCTATTTCTTCCTGGTTCAGTCTCGGCAACTTGTGCATTTCTAAGAATTTCTCCATTTCTTCCAGGTTGTCCATTTTATTGGCATGCAGTTGCTTGTAGTAATCTCTAATAATCTTTTGTATTTCTGCAGTGTCTGTTGTTACATCTCCTTTTTCATTTCTAATTCTATTGATTTGAGTCTTCTCCCTTTTTTTCTTGATGAGTCTGGCTAATGGTTTATCAATTTTATTTATCTTCTCAAAGAATCAGCTTTTAGTTTTATTGATCTTTGCTATTGTTGTCTTCATTTCTTTTTCATTTATTTCTGATCTGATCTTTATGATTTCTTTCCTTCTGCTATATTTGGGGTTTTTTGGTTCTTCTTTTTCTAATTGCTTTAGGTGCAAAGTTAGGTTGTTTATTCGAGATGATTCCTGTGTCTTAAGGTATGATTGTATTGCTATAAACTTCCCTCTTAGAACTGCTTTTGTGTATCCCATAGGTTTTGGGTCGTCGTGTCTCCATTGTCATTTGTTTCTAAGTACTTTTTAATTTCCTCTTTGATGTCTTCAGTGATCACTTCGTTATTAAGTAGTGTATTGTTTAGCCTCCGTGTGTTTGTATTTTTTACAGATCTTTTCCTGTAATTGATATCTAGTCTCAGCGTTGTGATTGGAAAAGATACTTGATACGATTTCAATTTTCTTAAATTTAGCAAGGCTAGATTTGTGACCCAATATATGATCTATCCTGGAGAATGTTCCATGATCACTTGAGAAAAATGTGTATTCTGTTGTTTTTGGATGGAATGTCCTATAAATATCAATTAAGTCCATCTTGTGTAATGTATCATTTAAAGCTTGTGTTTCCTTATTTATTTTCATTTTGGATGATCTGTCCATTGGTGAAAGTGGGGTGTTAAAGTCCCCTACTATGATTGTGTTACTGTCGATTTCCCCTTTTATGGCTGTTAGTATTTGCCTTATGTATTGAGGTGCTCCTATGTTGGGTGCATAAATATTTACAATTGTTATATCTTCTTCATGGATCGATCCCTTGATCGTTATGTAGTGTCCTTCTTTGTCTCTTGTAATAGTTTTTATTGTAAAGTCGATTTTGTCTTATATGAGAATTGCTACTCCAGCTTTCTTCTGATTTCCATTTGCATGGAATATCTTTTTCCATCCCCTCACTTTCAGTCTGTATGTGTCCCTAGGTCTGAAGTGGGTCTCTTGTAGACAGCATATATATGGGTCTTGTTTTTGTATCCATTCAGCCAGTCTGTGTCTTTTGGTGGGAGCATTTAATCCATTTACATTTAAGGTAATTACCAATAGGTATGTTCCTATTACCATTTACTTAATTGTTTCGGGTTTGTGCTTGTAGGTCTTTTCCTTCTCTTGTGTTTCTTGCCTAGAGAAGTTCCTTTAGCTTTTGTTGTAAAGCTGGTTTGGTGGTGCTGAACTCTCTCAGATTTTGCTTGTCTGTGAAGGTTTTAATTTCTCCATCAAATCTGAATGAGATCCTTGCTGGGTAGAGTAATCTTGGTTGTAGGTTTTTCTCCTTCGTCACTTTAAATATGTCCTGCCACTCCCTTCTGCCTTGTAGAGTTTCTGTTGAAAGATCAGATGTTAACCTTATGGGTATTCCCTTGTGTGTTATTTGTTGTTTTTCCCTTGCTGCTTTTAATATGTTTTCTTTGTATTTAATTTTTGACAGTTTGATTATTATGTGTCTTGGCGTGTTTATCCTGTATGGGACTCTCTGTGCTTCCTGGACTTGATTGACTATTTCCTTTCCTATATTAGGGAAGTTTTCAATTATAATCTCTTCAAATATTTTCTCAGTCCCTTTCTTTTTCTCTTCTTCTTCTGGGACCCCTATAATTCAAATGTTGGTGCATTTAATGTTGTCCCAGAGGTCTCTGAGACTGTCCTCAGTTTTTTGCATTCTTTTTTCTTTATTCTGCTCTGCAGTAGTTATTTCCACTATTTTATCTTCCAGGTCACTTACCTGTTCTTCTGCCTCAGTTATTCTGCTATTGATCCCATCTAGAGTATTTTTAATTTCATTTATTGTGTTGTTCATCATTGTTGTTTTCTCTTTAGTTATTCTAGGTCCTTGTTACACATTTCTTGTATTTTCTCCATTCTATTTCCAAGATTTTGGATCATCCTTACTATCATTACTCTAAATTCTTTTTCAGGTAGACAGCTGATTTCCTCTTCATTTGTTTGGTCTGGTGGGATTTTGCCCTGCTCCTTCAACTGCTGTGTGTTTCTCTGTCTTCTCATTTTGCTTAACTTACTGTGTTTGTGGGTCTCCTTTTCCCAGCCTGCAGGTTTGTAGTTCCCATTGATTTTGGTGTCTTCCCCCAGTGGCTCAGGTTGGTTCAGTGGGTTGTGTAGGCTTCCTGGTGGAGGGGACTGGTGCCTGTGTTCTGGTGGATGAGGCTGGATCTTGTCTTTCTGGTGGGCAGGTCCACATCTGGTGGTGTGTTTGGGGATGTTGGTAGCCTTATTATGATTTTAGGCAGCCTCTCTGCTAATGGATGGGGCTGTAGTCCTGTCTTGCTATTTGTTGGGCGTAGGGTGTCCAGCACTGTTCGATGCTCGTCCTTTAGTGAAGCTGGGTATTGGTGTTGAGATGGAGATCTGTGGGAGATTTTCGCTGTTTGATATTGCGTGGAGCTGGGAGGTCTCTTGTGGACCAGTGTCCTGAGGTTGGTTCTCCCACCTCAGAGACACAGCCCTGACACCTGGCTGGAGCACCAAAAGCCTTTAATCCACACGGCTGAAAATAAAAGGGAGAGAAAATAGAAAGGAAAGGAAAGGAAAAGAAGGAAGGCAGGAAGGAAGGCAGGAAGGAAGGCAGGAAGGAAGGAGGGTGGGAAGGAAGGAATGAAGGAAGAAAGGAAGGGAGGAAGGAAGAAAGGAAGGAAGGAAGAAATGAAGGAAGAAAGGAAGGGAGGAAGGAAGAAAGGAAGGAAGGAAGAAAGCAAGAAAGGAAGGAAGGAAGGAAAGGAGGAAGAAAGGGAGGAAGGAAGGGAGGTAGAAAGGGAGGAAGAAAGGAAGGAAGGGAGGAAAGAAGGGAGGAGGGAAGGAAGAAAGGAAGGAAGGAGGGAAGAAAACAAGGAAGAAAGGAAGAAGACAAAATAAGGGAGGATAAAATATAGTTATTAAAATAAAAAATAGGGCTTCCCTGGTGGCGCAGTGGTTGAGAATCCGCCTGCGGATGCAGGGGACACGGGTTTGTGCCCCGGTCCGGGAAGATCCCACATGCCGCGGAGCGGCTGGGCCCGTGAGCCATGGCCGCTGAGCCTGCGCGTCCGGAGCCTGCGCTCCGCAACGGGAGAGGCCACAACAGTGAGAGGCCTGCATACCACAAAAAAATAAATAAATAAAATAAAAAAAATAAAATAGAATAAAAAATAATTATTAAGAAGAAAATTTTCTCTATTAAAAAAAAAAAAAAACAGGTTGGTCTAACCCTAGGACAAATGGTGAAAGCAAAGCTATACAGACAAAATCTCACACAGCAGCACACACATACACACTCACAAAAAGAAAAAAAGGGGAAAATAATAGTATATCTTGCTCCCAAAGTCCACCTCCTCAACTTGGGATATTTCGCTGTCTATTCAGGTTTTCCACAGATGCAGGGCACTTCAAGTTGATTGTGGAGCTTTAATCCACTGCTTGAGACTGCTGGGAGAGACTCCCCCTCTCCTCTTTGTTCGCACAGCTCCTGGGTTTCAGCTTTGGACTTGGCCCCGCCTCTGCGTGTAGGTCATCCGAGTGCGTCTGCCCTTCTCTCAGACAGGACGGGGTTAAAGGAGCAGCTGATTCAGGGGCTCTGGCACAGGCCGCGGGGGGAGGGAGGGGCACGGATGCGGGGCGAGCCCGCGGCGTCAGAGGCCGGCGTGACGCTGCACTGGCCCCAGGCGCACCGCGCGTTCTCCCTGGTAAGCTGTCCCTGGATCCCGGGACCCCGGCAGTGGCGGGCTGCACAGGCTCCCGGGAAGGGCGGTGTGGAGAGTGACCTGTGCTCGCACACAGGCCTCTTGGTGGCGGCAGCAGCAACCCTAGCGTCCCACACCCGTCTCTACTGTCCGTGCTGACAGCCGCGGCTCGCACCTGTTTCTGGAGCTCCTTTACGCGGGGCCCTTAATCCCCTCTCCTCGCGCCCCAGGAAGCAAAGAGGCAAGAAAAAGTCTGTTGTCTCTTCGGTAGCTCCGCGCCCGTTTTTGGATTTCCTTTAAACGCCGCGCTTAAACACCTCTCCTCGCGCACCAGGAAGCAAAGAGGGAAGAAAAGGTCTCTTGCCTCTTCGGCAGTTCCAGACTTCAACCGGACTCCCTCCCGGCTAGCCGTGGTGCACTGACCCCTTCAGGCTGTTTTCACTTTGCCAACTTCAGACCTTTCCCTGGGATCCGACTGGAGCCTGAGGCTCAGCTCCCAGCCCCGCCCGCCCCCAGAGGGTGAGCAGACAAGCCTCTCCGGCTGGTGAGTACTGGTCGGCACCGATCCTCTGCGGAATCTCTCCGCTTTGCCCTCCGCACCCTGTTGCTGCGCTCTCCTCCGTGGCTCTGAAGCTTCCCCCCTCCGCCACCCGCAGTCTCCGCCCGCGAAGGGGCTCCTAGTGTGTGGGAACCTTTCCTCCTTCACGGCTCCCTCGCACTGGTGCAGGTCCCGTCCCTATTCTTTTGTCTCTGTTTATTCTTTTTTCTTTTGCCCTACCCAGGTACGTGGGGAGTTTCTTGCCTTTTGGGAGGTCTGAGGTCTTCTGCCAGCGTTCGGTGGGTGTTCTATAGGAGCAGTTCCACGTGTAGATGTATTTCTGATGTATCTGTGAGGAGGAAGAGTGATCCCCGCGTCTTACTCTTCCGCCATCTTCTCGTCTCTCCGGAATCTCCTTTTTCATACTCAACCTGTTGCCTTTCTTAAGTACCTGCATTTCCCATCTTCTAGACGTTACTAGTTATTTATGTATTTATTTTTGGTAAATTTATTTATTTATTGGTTACATTGGGTCTTCGTTGCTATGCGTGGGCTTTCTCAAGTTGCGACGAGCGGTGGCCGCTCTTCATTGCGGTGCGTGGGCTTCTCATTGTGGTGGCTTCTCATGTTGCAGAGCACAAGCTCTAGGTGTGTGGGCTTCAGCAATTGTAGCATGCGGGCTCAGTAGTTGTGGGTTGCAGTCTCTAGAGTGCAGGCTAAGTAGTTGTGGCTCACGGGCTTAGTTGCTCCGCAGCATGTGGGATCTTCCCGGACCGGGGCTCGAACCCCTGTCCCCTGCATTGGCAGGCGGATTCTTAACCACTGTGCCACTAGGGAAGTCCCTAGATGATACTATTTAATTCTTCAGATCCCATCACTGCCTTCACCTCTACCTGCACCTGATTTTACCTGCTGACTTCCTTCCTTAGCCCTGGGCTCCTGAGCCTATCTGGATGCTTCTAATCTTCCAGCTGTTGTCCTGTGACCTTCTTGGGTAGGACATTCTGACATAGGGGTCTCACGGCATTCTCTTTCTTGGTTTACTACCTTGTTTTACAAGATAGCTTCCTAAGAAAGGCAGGTGAACTTCCTGAGTCCTTGCCTTCCTGAGTTCTAAGTCTACCCTCTCTTTTAATTAGCAAAGAATTTTAAGTTAGGACTCATTTTCCCTCGGAACATTTGTTCTTTTTTTTTTTTTTTTTTTTTTTTTTTTTTTTTTTTTTTTTTTTTTTTTTTTGCGGTATTCGGGCCTCTCACTGTTGTGGCCTCTCCCATTGCGGAGCACAGGCTCCGGATGCGCAGGCGCAGCGGCCACGGCTCACGGGCTTAGTTGCTCCGCGGCATGTGGGATCTTCCCGGACCAGGGCACGAACCCGTGTCTCCTGCATCGGCAGGCGGATTCTCAACCACTGCGCCACCAGGGAAGCCCGGAACATTTGTTCTTAACCTTATTTCTTTGTCCTTATTTTCTTACTCTACTACAGATTTTCTTTTTCTTTCATTGTTTTGTTGGCAATCACATTTTTAATTTCCAAGCATTTGTTCTTATTTTTACCTTTAAAAAATGCATCGTTTTTAATGATTACAATATCTTTATGAAAGTTTTAAAATAAACTCGTGAGGTTTTTTAAGATTTTCTTGTTTCCTGAATATTTTTGTGGCTTTTTATCATGATCTTTTCCTTCATGTTGCCAGTGTTCCTCAGGTAGCTGAGCATCTTTGGTTGTCTGCTCCTGTTTCAGGAGGAGACTTCACGAAGCCGAATAAGGAGGTGGGGCTTATAGGCTGGCCCTATAAGGAGTTGGGCCACCTCTGAGGAGGTGGGGCTTGTAGGCTGGCCGGTGTTGCTGAGATGAGCAAGCGGGGGCCGGTCTTGGTCAGATGCCTGTCGGCTGGCTAGTTAGTGCATCCGGGGTATAGGGCTATTGCTCCATCTCCAGGCTGCTAGTTATTCTCCCAGTTTTCATCCTCACATCTCACCCCACATCTTCCATCACACTTACTTTTCCAAGTATGGAAACTCTTGGGAATTCAGTAGTGCAGGTGGGTTCTCTTCGTTCATCAGTAATCATTCTCTACCCTCTGTTTTTCAGAAACTTTTTGAAATCTCTCATCTACTCATGATTCCCTTTCTGTATTTGCCATAGTTTTGGGTTTATACTCTTCTTATTTCTTTACCATGTTTTTAATGTAGTACCAATCCATGTTTATCTCCTGGCATCTTGGACCAGCTGCCTCTCCTTTTAGTTATTTTAAATAAAGAGCTCCTGTTTCTGCATATATTCTTCCTAATGTCTTCATTGGTTACTGCAGAAACACATAGACCGTAGTGTTATGGATTGAAGTGTCCCCCCCAAAACAAGCCATGTTCAAGTCCTATCTCCCAATACCTTAGAATTTGACCTATTTGGAAGTAAGGTTGTTGCATATGTAATTAGTTAAGATGAGGCCATACTGGAGTGGAGTAGTCCCTTAGTCCAATATGACTAGTGTCCTTATAAGAAGACAGCCATCTAAAGACACAAAGACACACAGGGAGAATGCCGTGTGATGACAAAGTCAGAGATTGGGGTTATAGAGCTGCAAGCCAAGGGATACTAAAGATTGCCTGGAAAACCACAAGAAGCAGCAGAAGTCAAAGAAGGAGTCTCTTTTATAAAAGTTTCAGAGAGGGCTTGGCTTCCCTGACAGTGCAGTGGTTGAGAGTCCGCCTGCCGATGCAGGGGACATGGGTTCGTGCCCCGGTCCGGGAGGATCCCACATGCCGCGGAGCGGCTGGGCCCGTGAGCCACGGCCGCTGAGCCTACGCGTCCAGAGACTGCTCCGCAACGGGAGAGGCCATAACAGTGAGGGGCCCGCGTACCGCAAAAAAAAAAAAAAGTTTCAGAGGGAGTATTATCCTGCCAACATCTTGATTTTTGACTTCTAAACTCCAGAATGAGAGACAATAAATTTCTGTTGTCCTAAGCCATCAAATTTATAGAACATCGTTATGGCAACCCTGGAAAACTAATGCAAATACAGAGACAGCAATTAAGAGCTTGATAAGCATTCAATTTAGAAATATAGAGGTAACTTTCAGAAATACCCCCCCCCCAAAAAAGAAAAAAAGGCTGAAAATAGTTACTTCTGGAAAGTGAGCCTGTGGCTACGAAGTAGGCAAAGGACTGTCACTTTTCATTATAATCCTTTCTGTACTATTGCATTGTTTTCAGCCATCTTCTTGCTTCCCTAGACATCATTCTGACTTGTGATCTAGTTTGGCAACATTTGTAGCAGGCAGAGTAATAGTTCCCTGCCCAAAGTTGTCTATGTCCTAAACCCTGGAACCTGTATATATTCACCTTATATGCTAAGGGGGAATGTAGGTTCAAGATAGAGTTAAGATTGCTAATAAGCTGACCTTAAAATAAGGGGACAATTCTCAACCCAGTGTAATCACAAGAGCCCTTAAAAGTGAAATAAGGGGCTTCCCTGGTAGCGCAGTGGTTGAGAATCCGCCTGCCGATTCAGGGGACATGGGTTTGTGCCCCAGTCCGGGAGGATCCCACATGCGGCTGGGCCCGTGAGCCATGGCTGCTGAGCCTGCGCGTCCAGAGCCTGTGCTTCACAATGGGAGAGGCCACAACAGTGAGAGGCCCGCGTACCCCCCCCCCAAAAAAAATAAAATAAAATAAAGTGAAATAAGGGGGCATAAGACGAGTCAAAGAGATACGATGTCAGAAGCAGGTCCCTGGAGTGAGGGAATGATGTGCTGTGTGGATTCAACCGTTGTTGCTAAATATTTCGAAGATGGGGGAAGGAGGAGGACATAGCCAAGAAGTGTGGGTGGTCTCTAGGCGCTGAAAAGACAAGCAACTGATTATTTCCCAGAGCCTTCAGAAAGGTATGAGGCCCTCCTGATACTGTGATGTTAACACCCTGAGACCTGTGTCAGACTTCTGACTACAGAACTATGAGATAATTAATTTGTATTGTTTTAGGCCAGTAAATGTGTGGTCATTTGTTACAGCAGCTGCAGGAAACTAATACACCATCTTTCTAAAAATGCAGGCTCAGAGCTAAAGCATAGTACCCCGGATGGGAACTAGCCATTGCTGAGTACCTTGGAATTCTTCTCTTTCCTATCTTATCTCTTAATCTAACTATAAAGCTAACGTTTGCTTTTGTAGCTGTCACCAGATGCTATTTTCTCTTACTAAACTTGCCGAAAATGAAAGCCCATAGGCTATAATGCCCATGGAGAGGTAACATTTACCATATTGCCATTTCCATTATAGCATACTGGCTAAGGGCATCAACCTTGGAGTCAAGAAGAGCTGGGTTCTGGGGCTTCCCTGGTGGCGCAGTGGTTGGGAATCTGCCTGCCGATGCAGGGGTCACGGGTTCGTGCCCCGGTCCGGGAGGATCCCACGTGCCGCGGAGCGGCTGGGCCCGTGAGCCGTGGCCGCTGGGCCTGTGCGTCCGGAGCCTGTGCTCCGCAACGGGAGAGGCCACAGCAGTGAGAGGCCCGCGTACCAAAAATAAATTTAAAAATTAAAAAAAAAAAAAAAAAAGAGCTGGGTTCTAATCCCCATTCAACTATTTACTAGCTGTGTGATCTCAAATGAGCCCATTTAACTCTTGAAGCTTCAGTTTCTTCATCAGGAAATCAAAGCTAGTAACAGTACCAGCTCCTGGGGTTCCTGTGGTATCTAAATGAGATGATGTATTTCAAGCCCTTAGCACAATGCCTGGCCCGTGGGTAGTGCACAATAAATAGTACCTTAAAGTGAAGGAATGGGCTGATGTTGGGTTTACACCAGGAACTCTGATTCCTGTTGCTATTCCCAAGGGCTTCAACTGAAAATTATCTGACTCTCCCACTTTGTTCTGTATACATGGTAATATATATGGTATCCTGGAATACCAAACAGGTGTGTTTGGGTGTTGAACCCAACACATGGCTCACAAGTGTTCTTAGCATAATATTAGATGAAGAAGTTTATATAGTCAAAACACAAACTTTAATTCAGCGGTTAGTGCATGGTAACCACTCTTTCTCCCTCATCCCATCCCATGGTGTGAAGACTGTCAACAGTGCTCTTGGGATGGCTGAAGAGGACGAAATGCTCCTCTGCTTTTCCACCTACAATCCCTTCATTCTGAGGTCTTCATTCTGAGGCCTTTGTTCTGAGATCTACAGTCTAGATGCTTTTAGCTATCAGCTACATTCTCATTCTTTAAACAATCCCCGTCGACCACCTCACCTACAGAACCTGTTCTGATTTCAAGACTTGGAGGGAAATTTTAATTTCTTTACTTCATCCTCACTGACTTGTCTCCCTACCTCATCCTTCCTTAAAAGAATGCCCAAGATTAAGAGAATGGACTCTTGAGTCTCATTCACATCAGACCTAGATTCAAAACCTAACTTGGCCACTTGGGAGCTGTTTGCCTTTGAGAAAGTTGTTTGACTTCTCTCTGTACCATGTTCTTCTTCTGTAAAATGGGAATCCCATTTAAAATAGAATGCACGCTTGAGATGATACATGGGAAACACTGAGCAGGATGCCTCGCACTGTAAGGCTGAATAATAGTGATAGTGATAATAATGCCGTTAATACTTTATTGCTTCTTTATTCCTTCAGCCTCTCTAGAGGTCTCTTTTTCCAGCCTATCCCCGGAGACTCCATATCTGGCAGCATTCATCTGCTAAGTTGAGTTAGAATCCTTACAATGTTAAGTGTATAACTGGTCCCCATAGTTTATATTATTATACATTAGTTTCTGATTTAAGCAAAGAATGTACTTCAATATGGCATCATTTAATAAAAGCCTAACCTGCCCCCTACCTGGCAGAGATGATGGGAGCTTATTAAGATAATGTCTTTCTAGTACTTACAGCCCCTTGAAAGACATTCACTAAATAAACAATGGTGTTTGATTTTTGTGTTGTTTGTTTTAGTTCTTAATGCACGCTCTCTGTATTGTATTAATAGGTCCTCTGCCCTGCTTCTCACAATATGGGCACTTGTTAAATGGGGAATGGGAGTGAAGGTTGCTTCTATGTGCCTCTGCTTTGCTCTCACCCTCCTCCCTCTCTCTCTCTCCCTCCTCCCTCTTTCTCTCTCTCCTTCTCTCTATTAAACCTGGAATCCTCCTCCCCCTTCTGTGTTGGTAGTACATTGATTTTCAACCTTGGCTGCACATCAGAATCATTTGGGGAGCTTTTTAAGCTTCTTGATAGCCAGGCCAGGTCCTAGACCAATGAAATAAAGACCCCTGGAAGTGGGACCCAGACATCAATGTTTTCTTGAGTTTCCTAGATGATTCCAGTGTGTAGCCCCTGCTGACCAGACCCTAATCAAATGACATGTGAGAACAGAAAGTTAGTATTTAATGTTTACTTCTACTCAAGCACAAGGGGAGGTCCAGTGCAATCTCTTTTCTTCTTCCAGTGAATAACAGTACCTGGCAAAGAATGAGCATTTAATACACATTTCTTTTTTTGGCTGAAAGTATACCCTACCCAGCCCAAAGGATTTCTCCATGTCTCTGGACTTCTGTAACAGTTGATGTGAATACCTCTTTTAATTATGATGATCTATCAATTTGGTTGTTCAGATTCTCTGGGGTAAATAATTCTACCATTTACGAGTAATTTTATCACACTCTTTAACGTGGAAAATAGATTCTTGTCATATGGTGTGAAGACTGCTATCACCCAGGGGTGTACTAGGTACTGCCTGACAGTCCAGAGGAAGGCCTGGAATGCAGGAATATGGAGGAGAAAGAGCACAGGCCTTCCAGGGTTCAAATCTCCACTCCGCTATTTGCCTACAGGGACATAATCTTACCCTCAGAGCTCTGGTCTCCATTTCGTGAAAGAGGGGGAATGATACCCACTACTCTGGTGGTTAGAGTCATTGAAGGCAGAACGTAAGAAAGAAAACACTGACTGTCCTAGTCAGCTCAGGCTGTTGTAACAAAATACTATAGAAATTTTTTTCTCACAGTTATGGAATTGGGAAGTACAATATCAGGGTGCCCGCATAGTTGAATTCTGGTAAGAGCCCTCTTCCTGTCTTGCAAATGGCCACCTTCGCTGTGTTTTTACCTTTGCTGTGTCCTCACAGAATAAGAACAAGCTCTCTGGTGTTTCTTCGTATAAGATCACTAATCCTATCCTACCAGGGCCCCACCCTTATGACCTCATTTAACCTTAACTATCTCCTTGTAGTACTGGTCTCCAAATACAGTCACAGGGTCCAGGGCTTCAACACATGAATTTGGAAGGACACAATTCAGGCCATAACAGCAAGCACATAATATGAGCTCAATAATATTGAAATCCCCTCTCTAGGTAGGTCAATAGGTAGATAGATAGATAATGTATAGATATAAGAGCTATCTATGTATCTATCTATGTATCTGTTTATTTTTCTTGAGAGAACCAAAAGAGCATCAGGGAAAAGAAATCAAAACTAGATCTTGTAGGTTGAGTAGGAATGTCTTAGGCAAACGAAGGTATTCCAAGCAGAGGAAACAGCAATTCAGGTGTTTTAAAAGACATAGCATGTTTTGAAATTAGTGAAAACATCACCAGTTTTCACCAGAACTTGGAGTTGGCCAGAAAAAGGTTCATGGTAGAAAATACAAGAGATGTAGTTTGGAGGCATGTCATTAACAGGCAAGGCTACCAAGCTGAGGTTGCTGGGTTTTTCCCTTGGGTTAAAGGATTCCTGTGCCAGTAGTTACCTTTTACCTTTTCTTTTTTGTTGTTTTTTTTTTCCGGTACGCGGGCCTCTCACTATTGTGGCCTCTCCCATTGCGGAGCACAGGCTCAGCGGCCATGGCTCACGGTCCCAGCTGCTCCGCGGCATGTGGGATCTTCCCGGACCAGGGCATGAACCCGTGTCCCCTGCATCGGCAGGCGGATTCTCAACCACTGCGCCACCAGGGAAGCCCCCTTTTACCTTTTCTTTTCCCAGATAACTAATTGAATTCTTGAGGGCAAGGATCTTACCAAATGTTCTTTTGTAATCCATTCCTGAACCTAAGACACTGCCTTAAGAATGTAACAGGAATGAATTGCTCCATAACCTCGGCATATAAGAGCTATCATATCTTTTTCACTTGATCAGTTTGAATTAAAGCCAGCTAGAATCTCCTTCCTCTGGGTTGGCATGAAATACAGCATTACTCTCCTGGGTGGTGGTCAGTGTGGGAACAGATCTGCTTCTCCTTTATCTGTGCACACTGCCTCTCCATCTATGGCAGTGTCTCCTTGGCTTACATTGCTATGTTTGCTGGCTTGTCTCACAGCAGAGCTCTACTCCACTCCTTAAATGCTCTGTTCCACCCTCAGTGGTAACCTTGGCTCCAATCCTTAGCCCTTGGTCCTTACAGATGCACAGAATTATTATTTTCTAAAGCCATGTTCTCCACCTCTAGGTGCTGCTCTGCTACTGGCTTGGCTGTCTGTCCCTTCTAGCTTCAAATTTCTTTCTATCTCCTCTTGAGTCTTTAGATATTTTTGTTAATAATTTTCAAAACACAAAGCTTTTATTTCTCTCCTTCACTTGGGCAATCTGAATCAATTGCATCGGTGGGTGTGACCTCTGGAACACAAATGCCTGTTTAAAATAAAAGCCTGATTATTATATAATGAACTATATTCAGTTTACTAAATAGTTAACTTAAACATAAATATATGTATATATTTATGCTGAATAGACGTATAATTTATGCTAATGATAATTACAAATAGTACAAAGACATAATAACTCCACTGCAGCTCTGGTATTCATTACCAATGCTTCATGTCGCTTCTGTTCCACATCCATATACTGACAATTTGATATGCCCAGGAACTGTGCTGGGTACAGAGGGCATGGAGATGGCTATGATATCATCCTTGTCCTCAAAGAGGTTAGACTTTAATTCATGAGTAAGACAGATACATGGTAATAGCTAAGGTAGTAGGAACACCCTTATTAAGGAATGATGATTAGGCTGACACTGTTGTTTTATCATGACTCTGCCAAGCTTCCTTATTTGCTGTGCTATTTCTGTGTTAGCCTTGTGACCAGCTTGTCCATATCCAGAACCTACATTGGCCCTTATTTCCTTAGTTAGTTCCTTGTAAGGTATAACTGTGCCATGCTGTTGAAACAAAATAACTCCCAAATCTCTGGATGGGGGGATTGACATATGAAAAGTTTGTTTTTCTTACTCATATGAAGCCCCATATGACTAGAGAACACAGGCTGCTCCATGTGGTCACTAAGGGAACCAGGATCTCTGGCCTCTTTACCTCTTATAGGGAGATGGTGATGCCACCATCTCAGCATATAGTGCAGTGGACTGTTGCTACCCCCAAATGACACATATCATTTTTGCTTATAGGCTAATGAATCAGAACTTGTAACAGGGCCCCAAACGAATTATAGGAAAGGCAGGAAAATGTAGGGGAGCCTATAGATTATTTGGTGATTATTACTGTTGCTGTCACCAGAGTGGTGATTTTAGAGAGTGAGCTTTGACGAATTCGAATCCTGCCTCTCTGTAAGTTACTTTTGGAGTCTCCGAGGGCACAATAAATAGCATCCCTCTCTTCCCTGCTGTGTACTGAGCATGTTAAACAATAAAGTAAAAGAATAAAGATGGAGGCCAGAATATCATCTCTATTAATGATGCAGGACATGTCATAGGATGTGGCTTTATTCTATTAGCCAAGTGGTCCCTTTGGTGGAATCCCAGAATTAGGCTGACCCCCGGATCAGGTGAGACTGATGGCTTAGTGGAACAGAGGAGAACTCATGTCTTCTACAAGACTACTGGCTCCCAAAGAAGGAAGAGGAAAAGTGGAGATGAACAGAGCATGTCTACTTACTCTTCACCTACTTCCCAATTAGGTCATCTCATCTCTCAGAGTAGTATAAGGGAAAGCGTTTTTCATGAACTCTTATTATTTGTATCATTTGGGTCAGTGATCCAGCCTCTCTGACTGTCAATTTGCTCACTAATGAAATGGACATCGTAGCTCACAGTTTCTCTTCTTGGGTCTTTTACAAGCGCTGGAAATTAAGAGATGTGCTAGACTCCTAATGCGAAAGAGTTCTTCAATTGCCTTCTGTAAAATGCTCATGAATACTTGCGATTCAATTATTTCTGAGTTTATGAGACCAGATGGCTTAAAACATCCCCCACCCGCAGCATGCCCATAACTTTAATAATCTTCTGAGCTGGTTCTCTTCCAAAACCTGTCTGCTTATTACTCAACATGAATTTCCTCAACAACCCTTTAGGGTTGTTGCTGTTCTTAGTAGTAAATGTCTGAAACCACCCTTTTTTTCAGCAAAAGCAAAAGCTATCCACTTGATGTCCCTCCATGGAGGTTTCTATTTTAACTCTTTTTGACTGTTTCCATGTGGGTTTGATTGGCACTGGAGAATGGAAAATACCCAAATCAAAATAGTCAATTTCAGAAAAATGAACCTTCTATTTCCCTAGAGAAAGACTAATTAGTCTCTGGCCCAGAGAGTCTAAGGTTGAGTCTTCTCAGATAAGAAATTACTCTTTTAAGATCTGAAAGATTTTTAAAAGAACTGTTTTAAATGAAAGTATGAAATTATACAATTATATGTGTAGACTCTGCCATTGAGGGAGTTATTTTCATGGTGTAGGCTGAATCCAGCATAAAAATATTTACTGCTCTGAAATGTCAATATGAAATAATCAGAATCTAAATGTTTACTGTATAATCAGTCTACATTCATCCATTCACAATGTTTCCTGAGAAACACTGATTACACTGAATTTGACCACCTGGATTCTCCTAATATCTTCAGGCTTAGGGAAAAAAGTGCCCAAGTTTCACTCACAGGAATTTTCTAACAACTTTTTAAGGAAAAGACTTTGTGGAACAAGGAAATATGCAATGATGATGACTTGTGTAAGTTCCAAATAACACCCATAGCCCAGAAGAGCCACCCTACTGGTCTCCCTTGGCCATATCTCCTAGGTCCAACCTCAAGTCACTAAGTCAATAAATCTTCCCAGATCTTCATCAACTCTGTGACAAAAACTGAGCTAGGTAATAGGGATATAAATGTGGTCCATGTTCTTGGGGAGCTCAGAATCTAGTGAGAGAGACAGATAAATAAACAACCAAAGACAATGCATTGTGATAAGCCCGATGTTAAGAGTAAGCCTAGTGGCAGAGGGTTAGAAGGGTCCTCTTAGAGAGGACCATCAAACCCACTCTCAGATATTATTCCAAACTGAAGGCAAAGGCAATTTTGTCTATTTTATTAATTTGTGTGCAATTGGAAGAACAATTTTAACTTATTGTAAAGACTTCATTTTCAACATTTATTTTAAAAATTAACATTGAATCTACCAATTCAGTGACGTGGAACAAGGTTGACTATAGGTGACAGCCTTGTGAACATGCTGGAGATGGCAAGGGATGACCCAGAAAGTTCGAGACTACACAGCAGGAGGCCAGGGTTTAAGCTGTGTGATCTTGGGTTAAAAATAAGTGCTTTCTCCTACCAAATGTAAAATAGATAGCTAGTAGGAAGCAGCCGCATAGCACAGGGAGATCAGCTCGGTGCTTTGTGACCACCTAGAGGGGTGGGATAGGGAGGGTGGGAGGGAGACACAAGAGGGAGGAGATGTGGGGATATATGTATATGTATAGCTGATTCACTTTGTTATACAGCAGAAACTAACACACCATTGTAAAGCAATTATACTCCAATAAAGATGTTAAAAAAAAAGTGCTTTCTCATAGCTACTGTTTAATTATCTGAAAAAGAAGGGAGCTGGACCAGTTGATCTCTTAGGTTCTCTCCACCTCTGAATACCTATAATATTAACTAGGAAACATTCTCATTAAAAAAAAAAAATTAAAACAGATCCTAGAAATGCTTCAGTAGGAAATGATATTAGCCTAATTTAAGTTACATATTTCATTTGCTTGTTCAGCAATCAATGCATCAACATAACAGGTCAAGATCATGGACTTTGGGGTCCATCAGAACTGGGTTTGTTCAAGCTTTGTCATTTTACTCGCTTTGAGGCCATGAGAAATTTATGTAACTTTTCTGGGCTTCTTATCTGTAAAATGAGGAAGTTAAAACTTATCTCAAA
The DNA here is from genome assembly GCF_026419965.1 of Kogia breviceps. Lineage (NCBI taxonomy): Eukaryota > Metazoa > Chordata > Mammalia > Artiodactyla > Physeteridae > Kogia > Kogia breviceps. Next base: position 153,500,914 of record NC_081310.1, read on the forward strand.
TGGATGTTGTGGGAATTAAATAAGATAACGATTGTAAGAGCTTAGCACAGTACTGGACACCAAAGAGACTCAAGAAACAGTATTGTTTTTAATGAATACTTCTGTGAGGTGCACACTGCCCAAGGTGCCAAAGTAAAACCGAGTCCCTGCTTATAATCTGGGAGAGAGAGAAATATAAATCATCATATTTTGTACACATGAAAAGTATATAGTAGAGGCATGAATGAAGTAGTATCAGAGCACAGGAGGAGTGCTATTGACTTAGAGCATGAGGTAGGGGTAAGGTCTAGAGACAGTTATGCAGAAGAAGTCATGTTGTCAACTGGATTTAATGTACAAGGGAATTAGCTAGGCAAGCAAGGCAGGAAAGGGCCAAGGAAGGAGCATGAGCAAAGGTGCCTAGGCCTAATGGTGTATGTGATTTGAAAGTAATGAGCAGCCTCATTGATCTGTGGATGAGCCCAAGAAGGCAACCTGGGGCCACCTTGTGAAAAGTCACATGAGAAAATGTGGGCTTCCAATAAATAGGGACCAAGCAAAGGTTAATTTACTGCATATTTGTTTTTAATATTTTAGACTTAAGATCTTTTTTAATGCTATTATTTCTATTGATATTAGGATAATATTTTTTTATAAATTTATTTTTATTTATTTATTATCTTTGGTTGTATTGGGTCTTCGTTGCTGCGCGCGGGCTTTCTCTAGTTGCGGCGAGCGGGGGCTACTCTTCGTTGAGGTGCATGGGCTTCTCATTGTGGTGGCTTCTCTTGTCGCTGAGCATGGGCTTTAGGGCACACGGGCTTCAGTAGATGCGGTGTATGGGCACAGTAGTTGTGGCTCGTGGGCTCTAGAGCGCAGGCTCAGTAGTTGTGGCGCACGGACTTAGTTGCTCCGTGGCATGTGGGATCTTCCCAGACCAGGGCTCAAACCGCTGTCTCCTGCATTGGCAGGCAGACGGATTCTTAACCACTGCGCCACCAGGCAAGCCCAAGACTGCAGATCTTTTACTGAGTCAGCTTAGTACAGTCGGCTCTCTGTATACATAGGTTTCACATCCTCAGATTTAACTAATGGTGGATCAAAAAATTTTTCAAAAAAAATTCTGGAAAGTTCCAAAAAGCAAGACTTGAATTTTCCACATGCCAGCAATTATTTACATAGCATTTACACCGTATGAGGCATTACAAGTAATTTAGGGATGATTTAAAGTATAAGGGAGGATGTGCATAGATTATATGCAAATACTATGCCATTTTATATAAGGGACTTGAGCATCCTCGAATTTTGGTATCTGAGGGGAAAGGGAGGCTAGACGTTCTTGGAACCAATCCTTCATGGATACTGAGGGACAACTGTCCTATATTGCCCCCTTGGTCTAAATTAGGGGTGGACAAACAGCCTGCAGACCAAATCTGGTCTGAGGCTCAAGCTAAGACATTTTTTAAATGGTTACATTTCGAGTGGTTATACAAATAACTATGTAATATGCTTGATTTTGCCCCTTGATCACGAAACATAAAATGTTTATTATTATTGTCATTGTTGTTGTTATTTGACCCTTAAAGAAAAATTTTGCTGGCCACTGGTCTAAATGATTAAACTCATAATATTTTGATTAAAAGGCCAATATGTTCATTAAATTTATAAATATTTGCTTTGTGCCTACCATGTGTCTAGAATTGTCTTTCTCCCTGAAAACATTCTTTTTTGTCCAACCTAACTTTTGCGTTATGTAACAGATTCAGGATTCATTACCTAGCTCTGTTCTTTCCTGCATTCTTTGGCTTTTTGGATATACTTTTTATTCTCTTTTAGATAATTTGATAATTGTCAATTAAACAATGGGAATTTTGTGGTTTTCCACTTTTCCTTTTCCTTCCCAGCAGTTACCCAACAATTCTACTGGTATCTATTTTCTTTGCCTGAAAATAAGAATTTCCCTCTTTTCTAAGTGTCCTAGATTGCAATTTTGTGCATGGTCTACATTAACTGGACTATAGATTGTTGACCCAAATGCAAAAGAGATACCAAAATAACAGTGGCTTAAACAATGTAGAGGATGTTTCTCCTCCTCACATTATAGCCCTGGGGTAATTGGTCAGAACTGGAATGATGGTTCAGTTCCATAATGTGTTGCAGGGATCCAGGCTTTTCCTGTCTTGTTGCTCCTCTGTCCCTACAGGTTGCTCTTCTCTGAATGGTGCAAGGTGAATCACTACCACATTGTGTTCCAAACACTTGGATCAAAGATGGCAAGAACATAATTACCTACCTTGCAATGTTGGTGCAAAATTATAGAAACAATGCACTCAAGCAAGTGCTACAGCTATCTGTTATTACTAATAAATAGGAAGTTGCAAAGGGTCTGGTGAAGTGCCAGTTATTTACTATGTGCTGAATAAAAATAGTCTCAGTGGAGCTGAATTATGAAATAAATATAAAGATGCATTTTTGATCTTGGTGGTTCTGGGAATATGACGGCTATTATAATGAGAATACCAGTATAGCTACACTTGAGAGGAATTTTTGTTTTGTCTTGTTTTGTTTTGTTATGAGCCAAAGAGTGTCTTAAGGATTTCGATTCTAGTAAATTCTGAATTCCATGCATAACTCAACAGCACATTCTTAGAATCCCTGTACTTTTTTTTCAGACTTTTTTGCCTGTAGCCAAATCCTATTAAATATATTTCCATGTCATGTTGTGCTTAAATAATGTGGCAGGACAGAGCCTTGACTTAGAAAATGACACCCTTCCTCCGAGGAGTCTTCTATCACAATCATCTCATACAGAAATCATATCTTGTGTTTTGCCTCTGTGGAAATGGGCAACATTGTTAAAAATTTATTTTTGCTGCAAGAAAATCTTATTCTTGGTTTATTGTGTCAAACAGCTGCTAGTATACAGTGCTGGGCAGCTGTCCAGCTGTGAGACTCACATAAATTAATTTAACCCTCGGGTACATTGCGAGGCCAATTAGAATGGTCCCTCCAGGTACAACAGTGACTTAAGAACACTTTTTATCTGGGGGGATCCAGATGATTTGATGATGCCCAAAGTCCTGTAATGAATATTTTCCAAATACTATGGCAAATTATCATGTAAAGTATGTTTATGACAGCTTGGTATATATATATAGATATGTGTGTGTGTGTGTGTGTGTGTGTACACACATATATATGAATAGTAATGAGGGAAAATCATAATAATACTTATGTATATATCAGTTTACAGAATATGGTATGTGTCCAAAGCATTTGACTAAAATTGAACTGGACTGCCAATCAAAAATACTTCTTTCTCTTTCCTCTTCTCCTTCTCTTAGTACTAATTCTACTGAGATAGGGTTGGACAGGTCAAGTCTTCTGCATTGACTCTTTTAAATGTAAAGATATAAAATAAAATCTTGTGGACCTTTGATTTGTCCCTATGGTCCTTGATCCCTGGGTTTGAGGAGCATTGAATTAAAGGTTCGGCACTGCCATCACACTAGGTAATCACGGGAACCAGTGTAATCATAAACACAATCACAGAAGCTGGCATGGAAATCTCATAGCCCATTTATAAAGTGTCTGTACATATGATTTATAATATACATACACCAATGTTTAGGATTATAATAAAATAAGGAAAGAAAATTTAAACTTATCATGTAGAGTTCTCATGCACTACATATTAAGTCCAAAGAATGCCCTAGGGATCTTCAGGAATGGAGTTGGAAAAGTAGTAAATCAAATCAAATTTCAAAGTTGCTTATCTCAAGATTAGATGGGCCCATTTTAGGATCTGGAGATTCTCCTTGTTAGTCTTACATTTCATTTCAATTGATACAAGTTTATTAAGAGGCAATATCATACGATGGTTCAGAGTACAGGTTTTGGGGTTAGAAAAACTCAGATTTGAGTTGTGGCTCTGTCCTTTGTTTTGGGAATGCTTTGGCCAGTGCATCTCCTGCCAACTTTCGCTCTTAAGACTTGCTTAACCTAGCCATAATTCTCCTTTAGAACTGAGCTCAAACACATTTCAAAATGAAACCTTTCCTCACCTCACAGATAAGATTTGGTCCCTATTATATGTACATATATGCTCCACATTCAATAATAATAATAATGTTAATAATAAAGACAGTGATACAATAATGGCTAGCATTAATGAGCAGTTATTATGTACCAGGCACTAGGCCAGGTGTTTTACCTGTGTTGCCTCATTCAAACTTCACAACGCCCCTGTGAGATAGGTATTGTCCTTTTACAGATAAAGAAACTAAAACAGTGCTGTTCAATAGAAGTATAATGCAAGCCACATGTGTAATTTAATATTTTCTAGTCTCCACATTGAAAAAGTAAAAAGAATTTAATTAAAATATCTTACATAATGGCAATTGCTAAAGTGAAATGTAGTCCTATTAAAAACAATGTCGTTGAGTTTAATGGAAAAAACATTTTACACTGCTTCCATTTTAAATTTTAAATTAAATTAATTAAAATAAGAATTAAAAAATTTAGCTCCTTCATCACACTAGCTATATTTTAACTAACTAAATGCTCAATAATCTCATTTTGCTAGTAGCTACCATATTGGATAGCACAAGCCTAGATGCTAAGTAACCTGCCATTAAGTTATTCATACATTTACTTAGTAAATATTTACTAAGTATTTATTACAAGACAGGTGCTGTTCTAATCTCTGCAGACACAGCAGTAAACAAAACAGACAAAATCACTACTCTGGTGAAGCTTTCATTACAGTCGAGATAAGGGAGACAATAAACAATTAACTGAAAAATGATTCCAAGTAGCATCAAATACTATGAAGAAAAGCAAAACAAGAGGAGACAGGGTAATAGACAGGTAATAGACAGCTCTTCAAGCTGTACACTGCACAACTCCAAGGGTCACAATTCATTTGGACTACGATGTGAATGCCACTCCCTGGAGTTCTGCAAAACAGTAGCCCTGAGAATGTGGGCTGAAACCTTATGTAGAGTGATCAAGGGAAAGCTCTCCAATAACGGAAGATCATTTTAGCAAAGATGTAAAGGTGGTGAGAGAGCAAGCCAGGCCATATTTGGAACACGTGCTTTTCAATCCGTGAGAATAGCCAGTGCTAAAGCCCTGAGGCAGCAGGAGTGCCTAGCATGTTGGCGGGACAGCAAAAGGAGCCAGTGTAGGAAGAGCATATACTGAGCAAGGGGACATGTAGCAGAAGGTGAAGTCAGGGTAGTAGCCAGAAGCTGGATCAAGTAGGGGCTTGCTGGCCAAGCTGAGTTTTTTGGCGTTTACACTGAGTAACATAAGAACTAATCAATCTCTCTCTTTCTCTCTCATATTTTTAAAATAAAGCATTAGCCTATCTACTTTGTTGAGATTACACGGAAGGGGGTTGATGAGTTGCAGGAAACCAGTGAGCATGCTGTCGCAATCATCAAGGTGAAAGGTGATGGTTGTTCAGAATAGGGTCACAGCAGGAGAAATGGTGAAAGTTGGCTTCTGAATATATTTTGAAGGTTGAGCCCATAGGATATGCTGATGGATGAGATGTAAGGTTTTTTTAAAAAAAGAGAAGAGTCAAAGATAACTCCAAATATTTTAGCCTGAGTCACCTGTAGAACAGAGTCGCCATTTTCTGACAGGGAGAGTTTAGGAAAAACAGGGTTTTTATTTGGGGTGAGCCCAAATTAAGACTCATTTCTTGGACATTTAAAGTTGGAAATGGGGGGCTTCCCTGGTGGCGCAGTGGTTGAGAATCCGCCTGCCGATGCAGGGGACACGGGTTCGTGCCCCAGTCCGGGAAGATCCCACATGCCACGGAGCGGCTGGGCCCGTGAGCCATGGCCGCTGAGCCTGTGCGTCCGGAGCCTGCGCTCCGCAATGGGAGAGGCCACAACAGTGAGAGGCCCGCGTACCACCAAAAAAAAAAAAAAAAAAAAAAAAATATTATAAAGTTGGAAATGACTATTCAGTGGCCGAGTGGAATGATGAGTCTGAAGTTAAAGTGCTATATCGAGGCCGAAGATAATAAACCCAGAAATTGTCAGTATATGAAGTGGTATCTACAGTCACAAGACTGGAGTAAATCACCTAAAGGGCAAGTGTAATTAGAGGTGAGAAGAGGCAGGGGCTGGAGCCTCTGGAACACTGCTGCTTAGAAGTACAGATCACCAAGGAAGACCAGCAAAGGAGCGTGAAGAAGGACAAACGGGAGATGCAGGAGAACAAGAGGGAGTGCTCTTCCAGGGGCCAAGTGATGAAAGGGTTTGAAGTAGGAGTTTTAAAGGTAGAACTGTATCATCTTATTCTAGCACCTATGCTGTATACTGTTCTAGCATCTAAGAGAAGAGGCCACGGTCTATCTGTTCACAATTTCATCCTGCTGCCTCGCACAGTGCTGAGCACTCAGTGCATGTTTAACGAATAAGTGAACATTTACTGTGTAGAAGACTGAGTCACAAGGACGTTGGTGATCATTTAGTGACAAGTGGGATTAGATCTCAGAGGTACTGGTTGCACAAATATTTTCCAAGGATCACTGACCACTTTGCCTCTCTCTCCAGTTTCTTTGTCCAGCAGACATGCATCCAAGCCAAAATCCTTAGGATGCTCAGTGGACAGTTCCAACTTTGTGGGCCCCATACACACATATTTGGAAGGATAACAATGTTGATATTATGCCTGCCCACTTTGATTTCGCTTTTAATGCCTTTTCTGTTCATTATGGTCACTCTCCTCCTTTTTTCCCCCCTAAACACACATTTAAAAGGTAAAGAAATATAATTTATCCTTTCCTTTGCAGGGTTTTCTACAGCTGAATATGTTCCCCATAAAATTGATTTAAGATACCTACCAGATTTTAAATCGATGCAGACTACCTTTAACTTCTATTGTTTTGTTTTTCTCTAGCAACTTTCTTACCTTAGTTAATGGGCAAATATTCCTCTGGCTTTCTCTACACTGAAGGCTAGCTCTGTTAGATGTTCCTAAGGGCACAAGATCAATTTTTTTTAAATTTTTATTTCAGAGAGGTTTTTCCACATTATAAAACTAACCCATATCCATTAAAGGAAATTTGAAACACACAAAGAGACACAGAGACACACACACTCATACATACACACACACATACACACATTAAGGAAAAAAACCCCTCAATTCTACAATCCAAAGATAACACCTTTAAAAATTATTGGTGTGTTTTCTTGCAGGTTGTCTCTCTGTACTTGAGTGAGTAAGTGAATGTGTGTGTGTGTTTGAGTGTGCACCCACAAATTTGTTGTGAGTCATGCTTTTTCACTTAAAAAAATACACATTTTGGGGCTTCCCTGGTGGCGCGGTGGTTGGGAGTCCGCCTGCCGATGCGGGGGACACGGGTTCGTGCCCCGGTCCGTGGAGGATCCCACGTGCCGCGGAGCGGCTGGGCCCGTGAGCCATGGCCGCTGAGCCTGCGCGTCTGGAGCCTGTGCTCCGCAACAGGAGAGGCCACAACAGTGAGAGGCCCGCATAACGCAAAAAAAAAAAAAAAAAAAAAAAAAAAAATACACATTTTATTTTACTGCGTAGCATTCTTAACTATTGCTTTAATAGCTCGACTCTTTTCTGTAATGAAAATGTCACTCTCTCTCCCACTGATAGGCATTTCTTTCCAATTATCCTGTCATAAATAATGCTACACTGAACGTTTTTGTTCATAATAGAGATTCTACAATTAGAGTGATTTCTAAACCACTCCCTAAAGTAGAATCATTCCCAAATTCCCCAAAGTGGAATCATTCATTCAAACAATAGCAATATTTAAGGCAACTGATACACATTACTTATGTATTTTACAAAAATATTGAACCATTTTAAACTTCTACCTATAATGAATGCAAAAACGTATTTCCCTATCACTGATTATTATTTAAACTATGCTAATTTAATAGGTTTAGAATCACCAAATTTTATTAATTTGCATGCATTTGATTTCCTCTAAAGTTAAAAATTTCTGCATACCTGTTTATTCATTGTATTAATTATTTTATTCATGTCCCTTCCTCATTTATCTATTAAGGTATCCAATTATTCTTTTTATCAATTTTCCTAACATTTTTTTTTTCCTTTGGCTGCATTGGGTCCTTGTTGCTGCACGCAGGCTTTCTCTAGTTGCAGCGAGCAGGGGCTACTCTTCGTTGCAGTGTGCGGGCTTCTCACTGCAGTGGCTTCTCTTGTTGCCGAGCATGGACTCTAGGCGTGCGGTCTTCAGTAGTTGTGTTGTGACACGCGGGCTCAGTGGTTGTGGCTCGCAGGCTCTAGAGCACAGGCTCGGTAGTTGTGGTGCACGGGCTTAGTTGCTGTGCAGCATGTGGGATCTTCCTGGAACAGGGCTCAAACCCGTGTCCACTGCATTGGCAGGTGGATTCCTCAATCACTTTGCCACCAGGGAAGTCCCGAATTTGCCTAACATTTAGTAGAATAACATACCGTATTTTTCAAATACTTCTATACAGATGTATTTTTCCAGAATATTGTTTGTGTTTTCAAGTTGTTTATGGCAGGGATTTTAATATAAGTTTGAGAAGATCAGTATCCTCTAAAATAAAAATAAATATTTATGGTAGAACTTTTAGGAAATACAAATAAGCAAGAAGAGGAAAATAAAGCTCTCCCACATGCTTATGGTAATTATTCATAACATTTGGGGCATTTTCTTTCATCTTTTTCTTATATACTTAAGTATTTTTTACAAAAGTAGTCTCATGTACATTCTGCTATCCTATATTTTTTCCACTTAGAATGTTAAGAATTTATTTTAATGGCATTAAATATTCTTCTTTATTATCATTTTAATGGCCTCATATGGAAAGACAAAATTTATTTATCTAGACCCCTGTTGTTGAATCTCTTTATTTCTTGTTTTTTAATTGAATCTCTTTATTCCTAATATTTCACTGTTATAAAGATGCATAGACAGTTTTATGGCTGAATCTTTGGGCATATCCATAATTATTTATTTAGGATGAATTTCTAAAAGTGGGTCATAGGTTTAACCAAATTTTTAAAGCTTCTGTTATATATTGGCAAATTGCCCTTCAAAGCTGTGTCTTAAGTTTATGGTATGGGATTTATTTTGGCTTAAAGTTGTAAATGTTTACAAAGTACTTGAAATAATTTAAAAGGAGCAATTTACCTAGCTATGTATGTGTTGAAAACGAAAGACAAATATATCTGCAATGTGCCAGGAGCCCACATTTCCAGAGACGATAGCTCACAATTTATGTCTTAGTTGAATTCATATGTATGGCTTCTTTCCTAAATATACTAGAGAAAATTTACTTTAAAAAAATCAACTCTTTGCTTTGTCTGCATCAGCTTGTCTTTGCTCCCACAAAGCCATATTTCCAGATCAATTTAAGATGTGGAGGCAGTGGCTGAGAAGACTATTAATAGTTCTACCAAATGCTTCCATGTACCAAGCACTTGCCGACATCCCTTTTTTTTTTTTTTCTTTTTTGGCCACACCCCAGAGCTTGTGGGATCCTAGTTCCCAACCAGGGATTGAACCTGGGCCCCCTGCAGTGGAAGCATGGAGTCCTAACTACTGGACCCCCAGGAACTTTCCCATCCATCCTTTTATTTAATCCCAGAACAGCCTCACTTTGTAGAAGAGGAAACCAAGCTTCAGAATGGTTGAGAGGCTTGTTCTAATTTACACAGAATAATCTGCAGAATTGATATCTGTTTCACTACCAAAGAGTACATTTTTTTCACTATTCCATGTTGCTTCCTCATGGACTCTTAAGATTTCATCATGAATTTTACTTCTACCCACCCCCCATCCTACCAACTTACACTTGCCTTTACATTTATATTAAAAACTGACCTTTGAGAATTGATCACAAGTTCTGGTTGCAGCCTTTGATCTCTCTCTGCTCTTGTTTATTTTAATTAGCCACTTAAAAATTATATATAGCACCCCAACAAAGAAGAATTTCATATTGATGAGGATTAATCATATGCATACTGTAAAATAATATAAATTAACCCTAAAGCTGTGATTTATATACCTTAAGATATGTCTTAATATGACTTTTATTCAATATTGAACAATGGGTTGTGTTTTTTTTTTAAACCATTTGGTAGATAACATTGGGAGAGAAAGATATTCAGCTCTCATTACCATAGGTACTTTCAAATATGTAATTAACAAGTAAGGGTATTGTACAATATAGTGAGACCAAGGGGAAAAAAGAGTCATAAATGTTCACGTTATTAGTGTTTAGTAGAAAAAAATTGATGATCTGGGGTCAGAAGTCTTTTGTACCCATCTTGACCTCTTACTAATAGGTGACTTTAAACAAGTCCCTTTTATTTTTAATCTCTGAGCTTCTATGTATATGCCCTTAAGATATAATGATGTTTTCTTCAAGTGCTTAGAATGGTTTAATTGAATATGGTAGTCAAATTGCAAAATGATGCTAAATACTGGCAGAGAAAAAATTGAATTTGGAATGTCAATATAATGGTCAAGAATGAATATCAAATGATGTACCCTCCAGCCTTGCATTTCCTGTAGATTATTTGTACACATACCGTATCCTTTGATCCCTGAGTGCAATCACCCTGAGCCTGTCTCTCCATCTTGACTGAACTATTTCTTTTCCCATCTGGACTGCACTGGTCTCTTTCCCATCTAATAGCCTATAAAGTTCAGCTCAAGAGTCACTGCCTTAGGAGGCCATTTCTGTCTCTCTGCCCCAGGTCTGTCACTGAGGTTAAATGTTCCTTCCATTCTGCTTCCATAATACTTTGTACATGATTCTAAAGAGTGTTTGTCTCATTGCCCTACATATTGGTATACCTAACTAATGAGTGATGTAACCATTTCTAGACAGTGCTTTTTCTAGCCAATAGATGTTTTTTTGCTTTAACTCAAAAAAGTGGGTGAGCAGAGAGCACTAAAGAAAGCAAAGCAAAAACCATGAGATGCCAGAAATCTCTCTGATTTCCCTCTAGGAGTTTAGCTCTCAGGTTATGGCAGCTGAGAGGGTAGAGTAGATCCAAAACCTCTGGGATTTTCACATTTACAATCATCCTTAAGTCCCATCATTCCTGCCATTCCTGAGGCTAAAATTCACCAGGACCTTTTCTTTCATTACTGCCCTCCACCAGAAGCCCACTGCACTGTGTCCCAATGAGTCAGAGACAAAACAAAGGCTGCACAAGGGAGATTTTAAGACCTTGGGTGAAATCATTATCCTGCAAAGTTGCAGCATTTTCTCTCTGGGCATGATTCCAGAGAAAGTTTCCATATATTCAGTGTCAATACAGGTGGTAAAAGGTCAGAAAAGTCATGCAAGATAAGGATTATCCCCATTTTATAGTTAAGGAAACTGAGGCTCATTGAGTTTTAGTACCATGGCTAAGGCTATGGAGAGCCAACATCTGGCCGTAGCTCCTTTGGCTCCAGAGCTCCTGTCCTTTCCATTATATCATACTGCCCTCCACCTGCTCTAGTGGCAACCCACCTCCCTGCCTCCACTGGTCCCTTGGGACTCAATCTCCCCTAACAGGGGGCACCTTTAGACAGAGTGAGAGGACTTTTTTTTTTTTTTTTCCATATACCTGATTTTACCTAGACTATCCAAGACCAGAAGTCTCACCCTGAGGAATGATTTGTTTCCAAGGTTCTTATTCTATACAAATTCACTGTCATTTCTTACTACTTCTTTACCTGGGTTGAATTGTTTGTTTGTATTGTACTTTTTGAAGGTTTAAGGGGGGATATTTAAACAATTATGCAGTCACAGCAAAGGCCTCAGCCAATTCTGTGGGAAGCTCTGAAGCTGGGACGGCCCTGCAGAATGGTGCCAAATTGAATCAAGGAGGCCAGGCTTTTATATCCTCCCGCTCACTGCTGGCCATTGGATGCAGGCTGTCCCTGGGATGAGGCAGTGCTTCTGGGAGAGGAGATGGTCTTCAGCCAAGGGAAATAGGGAAGCAGGTACTCAGCTACAAGCAGTCAGAGCTCAGAGCTCAACACTTCCAGTCTCTGGGGAGTGAATGCTTTAGTCCTAAAGGGCAATCTGTACACACATCTTGTCCCTTGATGCCTGGGAGCAATCACATGAGCTGGGCTGGCATCTCTACTCCATTATTCCTTTTGCCATCTGTACTTGTATAACTGATCTACAAAGGGGCACCACACAGGGCCCACCACCCATGGTATCTCTCAAGAGTCCGGCGAACTGGTCCGGCGAACTGCTAGGCAATAAGCAACCTGCCCTAGGGTCCCAGTAAAAGACTGGACGATCAAACACAGTTTGTTGGAAAAGCCTTTGTCCAGGGAGTAGGAAACCTAATTTTGTTCTCTATGTGGATTTGGCCTCATTTTATTTGTTCTTTGAGCTTGTTTCTTAGGGTTGATATGGGAATGTCCTCAGCATAGTTTCTGGTATATAATAGGCCCTCAAAGAATGCGAGCTCTGTCCCCTTTTCCCTTCCTTGCTAGGTGAACGTAGGGTTAAATATTATCTACGATCTCTCCAAGTTCTTAAATCCATACTGGAATATCATAATGGATTCTCAGATATCATTTCATTTTCATTACGAATTGTTTACTAAGATCGTAATAATCCAGGTTTGGATTTCATTTGATTCCCATAATCGTGAAATGTCACAACTGGAGTAGTCCAACCCCCTTTTTTTACTCATAAGGGAATGAGCTCATCGGTGGGGGTGGGGGAGGAAATTGACTTGTTCAAGGTCACACTGTAAGTGGAGACAGAGTAGAGAACACCAACCGTGTTTTCAGACCATCCCCGGGCTCGCCACCCACTCCCTCCCCTAACCTCCAGCTGCTGCTGGTACGTTCCAGCCTGCAAGGCAACATGATCTGCCTTTCTTGTGTTAACATTATTCTAGCATGTAATGTTTGTGTTTAAGGCAATGACCTGAGAAATACTTTTATTTCCAGTGATGCACTTATTTTGCAGGGTTTATTAATTTTATTTATGTATTTGATCTCTCAAATGAAATAATAAACTAATTAGTGGGACAATTTACTGGTGTGCTCCGCCAAGGGTGTTTTACAGCCTCCGTGCAAGCTTGTCTAATTGTGGTGTCAGCAGATCTACTTTCTGCCCTGCCGCCCTTAATTTTAGCCATCAGACACACATGGTAGGCAGCCTTGTGCTGGGTATGTGTGCCTCCAGGGGGCATCTGGAGATGTCAGGTCATAGGGCAAAGGAAATTTCACCCAGGAGCCTCCCCAGAATTCATTCAAAGGACAAACTGCTTTGTTTGCCTTAAAGGATGGGCATTGGGCTCCCAGAGAGCAGAACTGGGCAGGTTCTTTATCTAAAATACCCAGAATGAGAATTTCCAGAGAAGGAGGGAAGGCTATGTGTATGCAAGTGTTGAAAGTCACAACTGAGAAGGCCCATAGTCCGTCAAGACCAAGAGCAAAGCAAGAAGCAGGACAGGAGATTGACGTAAGCAGGGGTAGGGGAGACACTAAAAGACCCAGGGGTAGGAGAGATGCTAGAAGACCCAGAGTAATTGGAACAAACTGGGCAATAGTGCCAAAGTTTTTTTTTGTTTCTTTTTTATCAAACTGGCTTGAAGTGAAGTACATGGACTTCTCTCTAAGGTGGACCCCACCTGTGCTCTCTTAACACCTAGTGCTTATCTCTGTCTTAGAATTAATCCTAGACTGTCGTCATTGCTTACTTGTCTATCCCCATTCATCTGTGAGCACCATGGTATCACCAGGGCCTAGAACTATGTCTGGACTATAATAGGGTTCAATAAACATTTATTGAATGGAAGACTGGATGGATAGATGGATAAAGGAATAGGTGAATCAGCCTGCCGAAGCTACTGGAAGTCCAAGACCTATGAACTATACTATATTTGTCTCCTGTCTTTCATGTAATAAGCAGAACCCAACCAGAGATCACCTTTTTCAATGACTGATATTTGTTATAGAATTACACAGTGTAACAAAGAAGTATCCAACATAAAAGTATTTAACCTCTCTTGACTAAACTTTCCTTCTTATCAATACTTATTAGCACATACACACACACACACACACACACACACACACACACACATATTCATTTGGGGTAGTGGTAAAAGGTCACAGTACTCTCACCTTTAGAGGGTGCCTCTGCTGGCCCACTAGTTGCTGTCACTTTCCTGGCATGGATGCTGTCACTGTCCTGGCTGCTGCTAAACTGTCACTGTGGATTGGATCTAGCCTGACGGTTCTTGTCAGAACAAGTTCCAGACCTCTAGCCAGAGACTGGCTGGAAAATGAGGAGAGGGAGAGTCAGTGGGCCCCTGCAGTGGAGCTGTGCAAACTTGGAATCCTCACACTCGGAAGTAGGAACTCCCTCACTGTGATTGGCTCCCCTAGAGGTGTTACTGATCCCCTAGAGGTGTTGCCTTTGCTGTGATTGGATGTATGCAAATTAGCAAAGCCTAATGTGTTGATCCTAGATGTAACTAGTGTATATGCCAGCTCTGTAATGCCAGCTCTGTAATGCCCATCCAACAGGCTGTAGAGTTTCGGGGGATATGCAAATGAGGTAACCCTAACACTTCCATGCTGTTTACACCTCATAGCTCTCATTGGGACACAGGGAGCCCTCACATGTTGATGATAATACAGTGCTGGGGCTAGAACTGGGACTTGAGGTCCGAATTCATATATGCTCAGACAGGAACAGCCCCAGAGAGGCTGAAGTTCTAGACTCAGGCTGGGACTCTAGACCCAGGCAGATACCAGGACATGGACACGTCTTGGAGATCTTTAACAAATACCTAGAACTATTTGTATAACAATGCTAATAATAAGGCCTGCCAATTACTCCATGACTGCCACATACCGTCACTATACTAAGGTCTTTCATTACAGTAGTTAATGGTTACAACAACTCTGCAATTAGGTATTATTATCCTGTTTTAAAGTGAGTACACTGAAATTTAGAAAGGTGAAATAACTGTCTAGAGTTATACAGAGCCCACTGCGTTAAAAAGAAAATATACAAAATTTCATACAGAGTAAAGGTGGTAACTGCCAGAGATGTAAAAAACTGGAGTGAAACAGATAAACTTTAAAATGCAACTGTCCATTGGCTTTTTTACTCTATGAATTGAGTAAGGTAGCGAAGATAGTGCTTGTTCCATTTTAACCATGTAACACCTCCAGACAGCTTGTAAAACATTCATATTGGAGTGGGGGGAGCCATGTTTGAGAACTCTGGGCTTATTCCCAGCTCTCCAGAAGCAGGAACTTTTCCAGGCTTCCACACTGTCCAGCTGACAAACTGCAGTGTCATTCTGGTCCAAGACCAGTGTTTTGAGTCAGGCTGCAGTAAAGGACCAGATAGAATGCATATGTGCCCAGACCTCTCCTTCCAGGTGACTAGAATAAGCTTCCCTATGTAGTCACAGCCTGGCAAGGACAGGTTGCATTCTCATGCACCATCCCTTGAGGGTACAGGTTCTTCACCAAAAGTTGTAAACTACTGCTAGATTCCAAGCATGAGCATTTTAAATTTGTATTGCAAACTCTAAATGTCTAGTGTGTATTTAAAGTTCATCTTTGTCCCATTAGATTATTTCGTGTATGTATTATATAGGGTGTTAACATGTGCTGGGTCCTCTTTCCCTGCTTCATGTGTCTCCATGGCACTTATCACCATCTGTCATACTCAGTATTTATCATTTATTTGTTTAGTGTCTGTCTCCATCCCCTGGAATGTAAGCTCCATGAGGGCAGGAATATCTGTTTAGTTTCTTATTAATCCCTAGTGACCAAACTAGTGTTTGGCACAGTTGGGCTCTCAACAAATATTTATGAATGATAATAAGGGACAGATGGATATATGTATGTATGTATGGACAGACGACTGGGTAGGTGAACAAAAGGATGTCTTACTAATTTTGAAAATTTAGGATACGACTAGAGTAATTAAGAGAGTATGGGTAATATAAAACTAGACAAATGAAATGAAATCTAGAGCTCAGAAAGAAACTATACTGATTGTAAACTTAATACATGATAGGTACCTCATTACGAGTCAACGCAGAAATCATAGACTAAGATATAAGTGGTATAAGGACAATGCATATCTATACAGAAAATTTGTTGAATTCTAACCTGACATCATATAAAGAATATCAATTCCAAGTGGATTAAATGCAAAAGGCATAACTTTATATTTTAAATTTATTTGTTATTTTTGGCTGTGTTGGGTCTTCGTTGTTGCGCATGGGCTTTCTCTAGTTGCGGCGAGCAGGGGCTACTCTTCATTGCGGTGTGTGGGCTTCTCATTGCGGTGGCTTCTCTTGTTGCGCAGCACGGGCTCTAGAGCATGCGGGCTTTGGTGGATGCGGTGTGTGGGCTCAGTGGTTGTGGCTCGTGGGCTCTAGAGTGCAGGCTTTGTAGTTGTGGCGCACAGGCTTCATTGCTCCGTGGCATGGGGGATCTTCCCGGACCAGGGCTCGAACCCATGTCCCCTGCATTGGCAGGCAGATTCTTAACCACTGAGCCACCAGGGAAGCCCGGAAGCCCCCAGAAGACATCCCTTTAAAAGGAACTATAGGAGACTTTCCTTATGACCCAGGGGTAGGAAAGGATTTACTAAATAAAACAAAAAAAATAAAGCACCTACCTTAAAGTGAAGTACTAATATATTATATTAAAATTTTTAAAAGTTTTATGTATCACTATAAACAAAATAAAAAGATAAGCTTTGGACTAGGAAAAGCAGTTGCAACATATATAACTGACAAAGGGTTGTATCCAAAGCATACAAATTAGCATAGAATATAATTATAGCAAATCCCTATGTACCACTACGTATCTTGATCAAACGTTATAACGTTACCATTTTGTTTCCCATATTTTGTGCCCACGCTGATTTTAGCACTTTGCTAAATGTCACCTTCCTGGTAAGGTCTTCCGTAACGACCCTATTTAAGATTGAACTCCCACCCCTTCTCTGCTTCTGGTCTGCCCATAGCATGTATGACCATATGACATACTAGGTATTTTGCTTTCTTATTTACTTAGTGTGTGTTGTTTCCCTCTTATAACAACTCAGTAGAAAAATAGGCATATAAAAAGCAGAAGGAAAAAACTAATATAAAAATAAAAGAATGTCCAATCCCATTAGTAATTAGAGAAATGCATATTAAAGTATGAGATATTTTATATCCATCAGATTGAAAAAATGTTAAAGTCTGGCAATACCAAATGTTGATAATGATATGAACTAGTATAAATTACTACTTCCACTTTGTAGAGCAACTTGTTACATTTCATAACTTTGAGGATGCATATACTCTTTGGCCCAGCAAGTCCATAGAGAAATCTCACAATACATGTCCCAGGAGTATAACAATGTCCATCACGGCATTGTTTGTATTAACACAATTTGGAAACAGCTCACATGTCCATCAATATGAATCAGTCAGAATATAAACATATGATAAAATACTATCTAAATGTTAAAATGAAAGAATTTAAACTAATTCTATCAAAGCAGTAACATCTTTAAAACATATTTAACAAAATAAGCAGATTTCAGATGGATGCCTACAGTGGGATACCATTTAAACAAAGTTTTAAAGCAGGTAAAACAAGACTTCCCTGGTGGCGCAGTGATTAAGGATCTGCCTGCCAATGCAAGGGACACGGGTTCGAGCCCTGCTCCGGGAAGATCCCACATGCCGCGGAATAAGTTAAGCCCATGCACCACACTACTGAGCCTGTGCTGTAGAACTACTGCAGCCTGCGCACCTAGAGCCAGTGCTCTGCAACAAGAGAAGCCACCGCAAGAAGAAGCCTGCGTACCACAACCAAGGACAGCCCCCAGTCGTCGCAGCTGAGGAAAGCCCAAGCACAGCAACAAAGATCCCAAACAGCCAAAAATAAATAAATTTATTTATTTTAAAAAGCAGGCAAAACAGTGCTATTTATTGTTTACGGATGCAAACGTGTGTTAGAAGCAGAAAAACATGCATGGGCATTTAGGAGAGTAGTTATCTTTTTGGAATTAGGAAGGAATTCATGGGAAAATCTTATATTCTGTAATGTTTTAAAAAGGAAAGAGCTGGAGCAAATATGATGGAATTATAATATTTGACAAGGCTGGGTGGTAGTACATAGTTTTTGGTTATAATTACGTCTACACTCAACTTCATGCTTGAAGTATTTAATAAAAAAAGAAATAGGGGGGGCTTCCCTGGTGGCGCAGTGGTTGAGAGTCCGCCTGCCGATGCAGGGGACACGGGTTCGTGCCCCGGTCTGGGAAGATCCCACATGCCGCGGAGCGGCTGGGCCCGTGAGCCATGGCCGCTGGGCCTGCGCATCCAGAGCCTGTGCTCAACGGGAGAGGCCACAACAGTGAGAGGCCCACGTACCGCAAAAAAAAAAAAAAAAAAAAAAAAGAAAGAAATAGGAGGGTACTTACGTGTGACTACCAGGGAATAAAGTTCAAGCCATAGCATATCAAGTAATATGGTGTGACATTGCAAAATCATAAGCGGAATTTTCTCATGAGTTGAAGATTGGTGCAAACCCAGATTTGGTGTCTTCAGAACAGTTAATGAGATTAGGTTTTGGAACCAGACAGCCTAGGTTTGAATCTTGACTCAGACACTTAATAACGTTCAAACTGGGCATCAGTTTCCTCATCTTTAAAGTGGAAGAATATGATAAAATAGAGAGTAGAAAAACAATAGAGAAAATCGATAAAACCAAAAGTTGGTTCTTCAAAAAGATCAACAAAGTTTGTAAAGCTTTAGCTAGATTGATTAAGAAGAGAGAGGGAGAGAAGACTCAACTAAAATCAGAAAGGAAAGAGGGGACATTACTACCAATATAACAGAAATAAAGAGGATTATAAATGGAAAACACAGTACTTCCTCATACAAATATTATGAGGATGAAATGAGGTCATATTTTTAGTGTTTAGCATACTTCATGGCATATAATAAAAAGAAAGGCTGGTTTATGTGTAAGAACTCCAGGTCTTGATGTAAACAGGCATGAGCTTGAAGCCTGTTTTGAATGCCATGCTTTCTCTCATTTTATTTGTTTTTTACAATAACCCTATTAGGTTCGTGGTTTTTTTTTTTTTGTTTTGTTTTTTTTTTTTTTTTTTTTTTTTTTTTTGTGGTACACGGGCCTCTCACTGTTGTGGCCTCTCCCTTTGCGGAGCGCAGGCTCCGGATGCACAGGCTCAGTGGCCATGGCTCACGGGCCCAGCCGCTCCGCAGCATGTGGGATCTTCCCAGACCGGGGCACGAACCCGTGTCCCCTGCATCGGCAGGCGGATTCTCAACCACTGCGCCACCAGGGAAGCCCTAGGTTCGTGTTTTTATTATGCCATTTTATATGTAAGAAAACTGAGCCTTAGAAAGGTCAAATAACTAGCCCAAGATCACTCAGCTCTTAAAAGACAGAGATGGTATTCAAACCAGATCTATCGGCTTCCCTGGTGGTGCAGTGGTTGGGAGTCCGCCTGCCGATGCGGGCGACGGGGTTCGTGCCCTGGTCTGGGAGGATCCCGCATGCCACGGGGCGGCTGGGCCCGTGAGCCATGGCCGCTGAGCCTGCGTGTCCGGAGCCTGTGCTCCGCAACGGAAGAGGCCACGACAGTGAGAGGCCCGCATAATGCAAAAAAAAAACCAAACAGATCTATCTCCAGAGAAGTATAACTATAAATTAATATCCTGGCTATATTTCACTAGTTTTATGAATAAACTAAATTGAATTTGTATAAAACATTGCAACCATCTATCCTGTAGCTTTTTTTTTTTCCTTCAGTAGGGAGTCAACCACCCATTGCTGATTAAACTAATAATAAGTTCTACTTAGTTTGTGTATATGTAACTCCAAACATGTAAAATAACTGAGTTGCTGTAATGGGATATTGTTACTAGATAGATATTCCAGCCTTAAACAGTCTCTGTCTTGGAATATACTGGAAGATCAGTAGGCTGTGATACTCCATTATGTTGAGTTGTGTGTCTGTGTTTTTTAACCATAATCTCTTTTGGGTTAGACAGTTTCACTGTCTTTGCTGAAAAATTGCGCTCTCTCTGCTTTCTACCTTCTCCTATCTTTTGTGAATCCAAAAGGAACTTAACTTTTATTGCTACTGATTATTTTGAATGAACAATTTTCTTAATGTATTTTTGTCATCAGTTCCATTTATTAAGTTTTACATTAATTCATTCACTAATCTTCTCTTATGCAGCAAACATTGATTGAGTGACAACTATGAGCTTGTCTCTGGACTAGGTTCACAGGAAGCAAAGGTTCATAAGTCATGATAACTTCCTCTGAGGAACTCACAACTAGAAAGAGGCAGATGGAATGGACATTTCCTGTGCAGTGTCACCTTCAGAATGGAGTTATTTCTTGGGGTGCATGGAACATGGAGTTCCCAATTATGTAAGAGGGTGCAAGGGAAGTGGCACAGAAATGGTGATGTTGAAGCTGAAATTTGTTCGTATGTTCATTTTCTGCCTAGAAAAATAATATGTGATCTGTGTAGAAAATTTGGAAAACATAACAAGAGAAAAATAACCTATTATCATACTACAAAGAAATAACCACTGCTAACAGTTGGCATATTTTTAAGACTAATTTCTACATGGATGAGCTCAAGCTTTGTAAAAAATTTTGCTACGTTATATATATATTCCCATATCCTAAAAGTTTTTAAAATATTTTTGCATGTACATAATATTATTCTATGTAGAAATGCTAACATTCACTTTATCATTCTTCTTTTGGCTGTTTCCCTCTTAAAACCAACATTGTGATGACAATATCTGTGCATAAATACTGGACTGCGTTTGTGATTGTTTCCTTGAGAAGGACTCCTGAAGGAGAATTACAGATTAAAGGGTGTGATCACTTTTAAGACTCTTTGACATTTTCTCCAGTGCCCTCTTCTTCACTGATCTCAAGGCAAGAGCTCAAGCCTTTAGAGAGTCAGACAAATTACAAATATGGGGAAGTTCTTTAAAAAAATCTTCCATGCTTCTATGTATGTGTAGAAATGTATGTGTGTGCACACACATGTCTCAGGAAGTGACACCTATAAACACACGCACACAGACACACACATCCTCCTGTCTAAGAGGTATTGTGGACCACTTCTCATTCAGTACTTACAATGAGTTGTACTTGTTGATTTTTGTTGGGTGTTTTTTGTTTAATCCATCTCTGTATTTCCAATGCCTGCTGTGTGGTAGGAAACTAGTAAATGTTTCTTGAATGAAATAGAGGGAAGAAAAACAAGACTGTTAAATAATGTTTACTTTTTTAAATATAGTGTTTTATTTGTTTTCAGCATTCAGCAAGACATGGTGGTGAACCCTGCCTCTACATCTTCATGATTGAGGGACTATTTTGCACAACACAAAGGTAAATATTTGGGGCTGGTTGTCTTGCTGGTCTGAAGGAAACCTTCCTCTCTGGGAAAATGCTCACAAATGTCTCAGGGTCCTCTTGAAGTGATGGCTTTTGTGCTTTGTGTTCCTCCTTAAACCCTAGAGGGTTTATGGAGCCTTTAGGAATTGGTGCTTAGGGTCGCTTTTCTCTGGTCTACTTTGTGTCTGTGGTTAGAGAAAGAGAATATTGATTCTCTTCTTCTCAAGTACCTAGTAAATGTCATTAAGAGCCTTCAGTTCTTCTGCCCAGATTTTAGACTCTGCTAATAGGTTGCTCAGACTGGTTTGATTTTTAAATACAACTATGTCAGCTCCCTTCTCAAATGCCCCGTTTCAATATATTTACCAACACAAGGAACCATTCTCAATTGTGCAAACTAAAGTCAAACCATGCACAAGATGAATGTTTCTACATAGGAAACAGACTCGGAGATTTACGAGCTTTAGCGACAGGTGCTATTATTTTGAGGTCCTAAACTTTTAAATGATGGCAACACTGAATTATGTACTTCATAAGGGGAGCCAAAAAGGCACAATTGAAAACGCCTCTTCTTTTGACAAATGAGAAGCATTCCTTCCAATATCTATTTCTTGTTTACCAGGGATAATGCTGAATGAATCACAGACTGGTGGATGGATGTCCCTTCCTAACACTTTTAATTAGCAGCACTGCCTATTAGGATGAACAGAGTGCTGCGTTTCTGCCATAGATTACCCCCAACCCCCCTTATATGGAATAGAAATCTTATTCTCCACAAGGTAATATTCATCTCTTTCCCAGCCAGACAAGCATAGAAAATTAAACAATGGTCCGTTAAAAAGCCCAGATAATGTATTTATCATTTCCAGTTTATGTGAGATTGCAAGGCAAATACTAGTGGGAGCTATTTGTTATGGGACCTTGGGGAACAATGGCACTGGAGAGGGAGCTGGGAGGCTGCAGGATCTGAGACTTGTAAAAATTCATTAAAAATATGAGGAGCTATTGGAAACAGAGGAAATTAATTACTCCGAGGGACTCAAATGTCACTACTCATTTAAGTGACCTGGTGAGGAGGTTGAGAAACCTGTTTTCTGAGGAGTTCTGTGGTGGAGAAGGCTGGGGGCTGGGATTCCTCAGCTGTCAATTTTTGCATTTCCTTGGTGACTTATTGACATGTCAACCTGGCTTGCGCCACAGCCTCCTCTAATGAGTAGCGTTAAATGAGAAATGGGGGTGGGGGTGGGGGAGCACTGTCCCCACAGCTGGCCAGGTTATTCAGCGAAGCTCACCAGGCATGTCAGTAACTGCACGAAGTAGGGGGAAGCTTGTAAATTACCTCAGTGGAGGGAAGAGGCTGATCATTTGCAGCTGGGCTGTGTTTGGTCTTTTATTATTGCTTCTCCACACACAGAGCTCTTCTCTGAGGTGGAGTGAATTTGGGAAGACAAATTAAGGTTTTCTACCTAAGGAGGACTGGGGGGAGCTGTAGCTTCTGCAAACAGTCATCTTTTCTAGATTGCCTGTCTCGTAAATCTCTCAAATGCATTCTGCCTATAGACAGAGGTTGAAAATATATAGATATGTGATGACTTAAAAGTTTAAAATCAGTAAGCCTCCAGAGTAATGGAGTAGAAGCTTTCTCAGATGTGTGCCTTACCTAGACTCAGGAATTCAAGGTTTGTTTGTTTGTTTGTTTTCTGAACTCTGCCACTAACCAGCTGTGAGATCCTACACAAACCACCATAGTTCTCTGAGCCTCTGTTGCATTATTTATAAAGTGGGTAGAATATTATCTATCTTTTGTGATTAAGATCAGTGTGTCCAAAAGAGCTTTGAAGGGTGGAAATATCAGGTATGTGGGAGCCTTATCAACTGTGGGTGTATTCTGTTGTAAAATTCTTGGTTTTTAAACACTGAGGCAGCTCAGTGGTCTGTGTTCTTACTTGGGTCATGGTTAAGGGGCTCTGCAGTGTTCTCCCGTCTTGTTCAGTTAAGAAGGGTAAATCAAGAAGCCAAAGAAGGAAGAACGGCGTTTCTCTGATGACTGATTTGGGGAGAGACTGTTCACATGGTTTGAAAAAAAAAAAAAAAAAAAAAAGATGTGAAGCATAGCTTTGGAGGGAGTTGGAGCCCTGGATGTTTACCTCTGGGCTCAATCCTAAGTACCACTTCTCCAATTTGAAAAAATCCTAGCCCTTTGAAGTGGAGACAAATCATGCATTGCTGAAGATTATTCATTTATTCCTAGAAAAATATAAATGATGAAGTAAACAATGGTAGGGTCAGTGGGGATGGAAAAGAAGAGAGAACTCTGAGAAGCCTGGGAAAGGAAGAATTCCCGGCTTTTAAGTAGTCAGGGTGGCATGCACTTAGACAAGGGAGCAGTGCAGTGATTCTAAGCTGTAGAGTGTTCCCAAGGCACTTGTAATGTCATTAATGGAGGCGACAATCCTTCTACCCAAGGAGCTCAGAGAGGTAAACAATTAATGATCATACAGAACAGACAGAAATAAGCCCAGAAGTGCAATGCTGGGAACTTTGTTGAGACACAGGATGCTACTGAGCTGGACCTCAAAGGATGAGCAGCTCTGTGCTAGGTGAGAAGGGGTTCAAGGCAAAACATTCCACAGATCAGCTGCTCAGCGGCACTGCACCACAGCTGCACTGCACCACAGCTACAGAGCAGCACAGTGAATATGCTGGTTTGAGAGTCACGTGCCTGGCCTGTTATATGTCTTCAGCAACCAGAGATCTGTCTACTAGCATGCACTCATGATTTTCAAAGGCTTTCGTGCTGCTGCTGTCTCCTAGAAGTAGACTGGAAGGACTGCCTGTTCTCATTAGCCAACACTGTAGTGACCTAGGATCTGCCCTGTCCTGAGAATGCTCAGAAGATATCCGCAGACACCCAATTCTGAATAACTGCTAAAACCACTATCCCCATTCCTTGGTGTTCTTTTGAGCTTTGTTGCCATTTACCTTTTAAAATTGCTTGAAAGTCATCAATTGTCATAACTGAGCTGTTGGCTATTTATTGTGTTGATTAGATGTGTCTACCTTTTATTCAATTGTAGTCATTTATAGCCATCATACATGAGAAATCACGCCTTCTCATGTCGAATAGTAATAAGACATGAAAAATGTTTTCTTCTTATCTTCCTCCCTTTTCCCCCCTTCTTGCATTTAACCCTTTGGTGCCTCCTATCTGCTTCCATTTTTGTTGTTGTTTTTATTTTTTCAGATTCTCTCTATTTACCCATCTACTTTCCCTCTTTCTTCTGACAGAATCACAGATTCTCCAACTTGAAAGAAAGTAGGAGATTCTAGATACCAGGGGCTTAACTATAAAGCTTTGAGAGGGTTCTTAGCCGTGTGGTGATTTCGCTTATCTGTTATTTTTGGTGATGGTGGTGGTGTTGCTTCCAAAGCTGAATGTGTTTTGCTGAATGGTGTTGCTTCCAAAGCTGTTATGTTTTGGAGCAGAGCTCCAAAACAGAACAGCTATCTGACACTGAGCAAATAAATCTCTTTAAGTTTCAACGTTTACATCAGTAACATTAAGGTAACAATAATACTTTTCACACAGGATTGTTGTAAGAATTTAATGAGAGAGTACATGTGAAAGGGTCCAGCACGTTATATATTCTCAGTGAATAATGTTACTATTATTGCTGCTTATAATGATAATACACACTGTTATAAATCCTTAAAATGCAAAAGGCAGATGTGTTGATCTTTAGCAATAAAGAAGGGAGAAGCTGGGGAGACTATTTCCCATTCTTTGACTGGTCTTAGAAAATGGAAATCCTTAGTGACAAAGGCACTGAAAGCAGCTGAATCAGTGGGTGCACAGGGAGCCTTCCATGGCTGGAGAGCGACCTGGATGCTGAACAGTTAGAAGGCCTGCTGGGTTCCCCGAGCTTCTGCTGTACCTCTGGAGAGCATCTAAGTCAACTGTCCCCCAGACACAGTATTCCTTTCCACATCATACGGTGGCTTGTACTATGCCAACTTGGCTAGACTGAAGTACATTACTCAGAATTCAGTTTCCTGTCTGTTTCCAGTTAGCGTGGACCACAGGGGAGAGGCTTGGGAGATCTGCAGGTTGGAAGGGATGCAGCAGCCACTTTGCAGCTCACATGTTTTTGCTGATCTGCTGAAGCAGCATCCAGACCGGCGAGTGCTCTCCCTTTCCCTCCTCCAGCTTCTCTAACTCATCCAGATGTGTGCATTTAGCTACTTGAGAAAAGACATCCACGTCAGCAAGCTGGGAAGCAGTGAAAACCAGGGTTCTACTGAGTCCTCATGGAGTTTCAGCTCATGCCTGTGGGTTCCAGGCTGCTCCTGATTTTCCTCATTATTTATATCCATCTTTCCTTCTTGCCTGCCTGCCCAGTGGACTTCAAGCTCCAGCATCAGATGTGATACAACAGAGTTATAGACTGCTTAACTAGTTCCCACAATTGCATAAGGCCAGATCCCTCTATTAAATAAATAACACATATATACTTATTAAATATATAAAAATATGTAACGTATGTGTATATATAATATATAATGCATTCATTCGTATTTTCAGAGGAACAGAACCAACCACTAGGACGTTATATGTGTATATATATACATATACATATGTATATACACATATGTGAGCAAACACACACACACACGCCCAAACACAATCTACTGGTGCTTATCTCTGCCCCTCTGGTTGACCCTGACTAATACAGAGAGTCATAAGCTTTTTATAACAGGGAGCTCTCTACTTCATAAGGCAGCCCATTCCTTTTCTACCTCCTCTACCATTCCCCTTTCTGTAATGTAGCAAAAATCAAATTAAACTCATAATCCCAAAATGTGGTTTTTCAGCCCAGGGCACATGCCACTTTCTCCTTGGGACTTCTGTCCCTCTCAACCCTAAGTCCTCTCACAACATCTCATCCATTAAAATTTTTCTCTCTGGTTTCTCACCTCTTTGAGCTTCAGGATCAGACTCTTAATGAAATTTAACCCCATTAGTGTGAATATACTAGAGAGGCCTTCTAGCCATTCCACTTCCCCAGACCTATCTCCTCTTCATCTTCCCATGCCTTTTGAAGACTATACCTTGATTCAGAATGCTTACAAGGTACAACGTGATATAGTGGGAGGGGAGAGATACATAGAATTTAGAATCAGAACACCTGTGTTTGTGTCCTGCCAGTGCAGTGTTGACTGCATCTGTTTGATAGTTAGCTCCTGAGGGCCTCAGTTTCCTCAGCTGCCAAATGGGTGTACTAATAGCCAACCTGCCTGTGCTCAGGCCCTCTGAGTCCAGTAACACCTGATCAGCTCTAGATGCTTGAGGCCCCTTGTACTTGTACATCTCTCCAGTCTCAGATTAGCTCACACCTAGGTGGGAAGATGACCATTATGATCCAACGTTGGACTTCAGAATTTGTAATAGAGTAGCAAATCAGGACACTCTTATTTTTCAATAAAAAATAAATTTCTTGAAACAGCAGTAACCTAAATTCTTATTCAGCATCTACCATAGTAACATTTTGCTGAAATTATTTCTTGAAGAAGATTTAGGTTGCAGAAATTGAGTGTATAGTTGTTCCTTTTAAAAAAGGTATATATTTCAAAATTACTTGTAAATCAAGAATATTACAGAGCTGGCCAAAAAAGGGCAAAGCAGTGAAATATGAAAGAATGACTATACATTTTCTTATTTGAACCAGTATTTAAAACTAACAAAAAAGCAAATACAAAAACAGAACGTGACAGAACAACCTGTAATAGAGCTGATGACAAAAAGAAACTAATAGCTACAATGCAGGGACTTTAAAAAGTGACACAGCCAAGTGATGAAATTAAAGTATATACAAATGAAACTGTTATGAATGCATAATATAGATGTCCCCTCAAGGAAAAGAGCCTCTGTCCTCCCTGGCAGAGGAAGGTCTCTGTGTAAGCAGAAGAGGTGACAGTGGAACAACATCCTATTCTTAAGTGTGACGTAGGCAACCAATTATGAGCTCACAAACCTGGTTAGAAAAATTTCTGTAATTGGCAGGTGTGTGGATCCTCGACAAAGATGTGGAGGATATAGGTGACAGCTGAAATCCACATTTGTGGCCAAGCCTCGCCCTGCTCCCCTGCACACATTTATCATTGAACACCAGCCACAGTTGAAGAAATAGCTGCCTTATCCTCCACCCTCTACACGTGTGTGCATGCATGCATGTGTGGGCATACACACACACACACACACACACAAGGATCAAAGGAATGCTATAACACAATACCTAACACATGGTAGGTCTTCAAATAAACCTCAGTTGGATGGGTGTATGTATTAATGAATTGCCAAGGAACTCAAGGGAAAAGTCTAGAGATATTAGTGGACATTATGATGCATGCTGGACAAAACAAAATGGGGGAAAAAATGCCCTGTAGAATGACTTTACTGAAGATTTAACATGTTGATGTTCATAACACCTCACCTGCCGAAAGTATCCTATTCACAATGAATGAAGCAACAGAACAGGATTAAATTGGCACAGCTGGAGGAGGCCTGCCTGTGTGTGAGAGGTGAATATTATCTCCAGGCAACGGATGGAGTTGTAACATGAAGATTCTTATTTTTAGTGTTGGGGAGAAAATGAATTTGAACCAAGAGACACCTAGGGTTGATAAGAAAAGATCAGGGCTTGAGGGAAGGAGTGGATATATAATAAGTTCAGACCAGGAAGGCTGAGCAAAGAACTAGAATGGGTGTGGGTGGTGCTGTGAGAGGGGATCTTGTTATTTCAGAATGCCACCAGAAAGCATAATGAGGTCCACTGGGGCATCTGGTCAACCCAGGCCCCTACTGCTTGGGACAAGCTACATCAGAGTAGGAACCTGAGGGCTAGGGAATCAGCTTCCTGTGGGTAAAGAAAACCAGCAACCCTCCTGTGTGGACGTGGCTGCATCCGTTGGGGAACATGGAGATTCTTTATTAAATCACTTATCAGGGTGTATTGTAATTGCTGTTTACGTTTTCTTTCACTCTTATGAAAGAAAGAGTGCCAGGATCATGTTTTGGGGGTTTGTGTTTTCAGTTTTTCTGTATCTTTATTTCTAGTATCTATCTCTGAGAATTTTTTAAAAATCACTGATCACCCTCATATGCTAATGATGATAAACCTCACCACAGACATGTAAGGAAGCAATCATTATTCACAGTTTTAAGTAAAGAAGTAGAAGATCAGAGAAGTAACAGCTTGCTCTAAGTCCTACAGCTGGTAAATCACTGAACTAGTATTTGAACCCAGACCTATCTGGATGAAATTTGTGATCTGTCCACTATTCCCCTAAGCCTATGAGCCTATAATCGAGTAGGTGCTCCACGAAGATTTCTTGGAAGGATGGAGGGAGGGAAAGAGGGATGATAAAAGGGCAGAGATGATTTGAATACAAATAGCCAGACTTTCAGATCTGTTCTGAACAGATCACAGAAAAATGTGCCCGACATGTAATACTTTATTTAGAGATTATGCTGGGTGAACTGAACGTCAAAAAGAGGGAACTGGGAGAGTTCTACCAATAAACTTTGGGATTCACCCATGAAAAAGCCAGGAACTTAGCTGAAGTCAAGTGGGAGAACATCAGATCAAAGTTGGGAAAGGGACTGGGACATTGTCTTGCGTAAAGCGGAAA
This sequence comes from Kogia breviceps, assembly GCF_026419965.1. Lineage (NCBI taxonomy): Eukaryota > Metazoa > Chordata > Mammalia > Artiodactyla > Physeteridae > Kogia > Kogia breviceps. Next base: position 153,530,036 of record NC_081310.1, read on the forward strand.
ACTGCTGACCAGCTCTTCCGTGATGATCTAACCCCCTCCCCCAACAACTTCACCCCCAGGCCTTGGTTTGCTAATTTTTTTCTGCATAGCCACCTTATAGGAAATTGCCATTACCATGTTTTAGGGATGAGAAAATTAAGGCTCCATTAAGAGTTTTATAGAGTTCATTAATGCCAGGAGTGAGTTTGAATGTAAGTTACCAGGAGTAAGTTCCCCAGGCACCAAATATTATAGTGGTGTCCAATTTTCTGCAAGATGATTCTTCTAAATGAAATTTCTATAGAAATTTTGTCTAATGGCCAACTTTGTTTAAGCCAAGCATGTCTCTTCCTGTGAGCATTACTAGGGAAATACAAAGACCATCCAAAGCTTGCATGCCCCTAGATTTTTCACCTTTCTGTGTATAACACACGGCTTTAATGTTACTCTATTGCTGGTGTCTTTATTTATCAGTGTCTCTGAGCTGGGGATACTAGTCCTGGGTGTCCCATTGAAGGTAATGCTCCCAGATGACTCACAAATTAGGTTCAATAAAATGTAGTCATTCTTGGCTTTTAGTGACTTCTTGGTGCTGAACCCATTTAACTTACCTAATATCCCATTTGAGTTGTTAAATCCTAAGCATGGATTGATTAGAACAGGGGAATAGGCTCTCGAGTGAGTACAGTGTGCTATTTTGAAGTGGATAGAAGGCCTACTTTGTAACGAAAAACCCGATTATCAGCATCAATTTGCCACTTGTTGGCTCTGTGTCCCTGGTTTCTTGTGTCTCCCTTCTCTCATGATCATTTGGCCTCAGTTACCCTACCTGTGGAAATGGGAATCAGAGGTGATTGTGGAGAGCAAGTGGTAACATATATGTGAAATGATAAAGTATAAATGGTTATAGAATTGTAAGTTAGTATAATACATTTAAAAATAAAATGTGAACAGAAGTGCATTACATCACTGGAAACATACTGTTGAATTAGAAATTGTAAGAAAAAGAAGAATCAGGACGCTCTAGAACTATAAGGAATCTCCGAGATGATCTAGTTCAATTTCCTTTTTGACAGATGAGGAACTTGAGTTATCCTGAACTGTTGCCCTCTCTCTCCAGTAATGCAGATTATTGAGATGAGGTTAAAACTAAGCTGACCTATAACTATGAGAGCTTTTGCACTAGATCCAAACCAAGAGCATCAAGATAAGGATGGTTTGTGTGCCAGGGTCTGGAGAAGAACAATGGTTTACTCACCGTTTCAGGGAATATGCTTTCTCAACAGGCCCCAGCCATGTGATCTGACATGACACTCCTCACCCAGTACTGCTGCAAATGTGTACTTCATACAAAAAATAATATAACATTGATTTTTATCTCTTTTATTTTTAACTTTCATAAAGTTATCACACATGATTTTTGTTTTTATTAATGAAAAGTAACAAAAATGTCATGCATATTTTATAAGCAACTTTTTGATTGTTTATGTATTTATGAATTTTAATTTTCAAACCAACCTAAACATATTGCACGGAGTTTAGAAATTAGAGAAAGACAAAAAACTAACCATGATCCATTGTTTGCATGTATTTCTTCCAGTCTATATAGGCATATTTTATATGACAGTTATCAGGTTAAACATAGAAATATAAAGCTTCGTTTGCTTGTTTCACCCATACCATAAGCATTTTCCTATGGTGCCAGATTCTATTACTATCAATCACTTTAGATGACTGAGTAATGTTCCATTGAGTAAAGGGACTGTTATTGGGTAGATCTACCGTAATTCATTTAGGCATTTCCCTATTATTATTATCATTTTATTTTATTATTATTAATATTTTTGCAGTACGCAGGCCTCTCACTGTCGTGGCCTCTCCCATCGCGGAGCACAGGCTCCGGACGCGCAGGCTCAGCGGCCATGGTTCACGGGCCCAGCCGCTCCGTGGCAGGTGGTATCTTCCTGGACCGGGGCACAAACCCGTGTCCCCTGCATCGGCAGGTGGAGTCTCAACCACTGCGCCACCAGGGAAGCCCCATTTCCCTATTACTGAACAGTGGTTTCCTTGGAATATTTTACTTTTGTCAGTAATATATGAAGATACCTTCATACCCCAAGATTTTCCACTCTTTGGGGTTACTTACTTAAAGTGACTCTGACACCTATTACTAATTTGTAAACACTCCCCCCTATTAAAAACGTGCATTGCCCCCTTGTACCAGTCCTCCTTCCAAGGTAGATGTTAATCCCTTACTCTTTAATAAGGAGTTTGGAGACCTACATAGCCCGGGCCCTGTCTAAGTCCCAGCATCATATCTTTATCACCCTCTGCATCTCATGTTAACCCTAGCCCCCTGGCCTGCCTATGTCCTTTTGGCCATCCTTTTAGCTCTGTGCTGGTGCTCAGGCTGGTCCTGTGACCTCACCCACCCCTGCACACATCCTGCATATACCAGTCTTTTAGCTCAAACTCATACCAGATGGTACCTCCTTTGGCAAGCCCTTGCTGGTTCCAGCAAAATTTAGGCACCCATCCCCTGGGATTCCTATTTATCTCTGTCATCACACTTATCACACTTTGTTGCAAATACATGACTCACTGAAGCTGGGAATGTATCTTTCTCATTGTTTCCCCAGTTGCTAGCACAGTATTCAAACACATAGTTAAGTGTGGAACAGCTGCTAAGCAAACCTATCAATAGACTTGGCAACTGGGATATCCCTGTGATATGTTATGGAAAGAGTAAAATATTCTATTTGCAAAGTATTGACAGACAGTAGATGTCTCCTCATCGCATTTTAAAACAGCATCATATATTACTAGTAAAACACAAAGAGGAGAAAGACTGAACATGGGATCTCTATAATGAACCTGAAGAGTGAAGGGTACCAAAGACCCCAACTGATTTAAGCACATTCTTATAAATATGTAACATTTTATTATTTAAAAATTTGATCATGCTGTCTCATGGCTTTAAATGCCATCCGTATGCTAATCATTTTCCACATTTTCATCCCCAGTCCCACCACTCCCCTGAATTTAGGACGCATGACTCCATCTGCATCCCCAACCATTTCCATCGGATACCTGCTAGGTAACGCACACTTCAAAAGTCCAGAACCAAACTCTGGTTATCCACCCCAGCTACTCTTTCCTCAACCTTCCCATCTTAGTGAACAGCAACTCCAGGCTTCTGGGTGCTCAGCTAAAAACGCTGGAGTCACATTTGACCCGTCTTTCTCTCATACTCGGTTTCCCATCCCCAAGAACATTTTGCTGGTTCTGCCTTCAGACTACACTAAGAATTCAGCCATTTCTCACCACATTATCGATGGCTATCACCCTGGTCTTAGCAGCTTATCATCGTTTTCCTGGATTATTGTCATAACCTTATAACTAATTTCTTAGCTTTCAATCTTGCCCCCCATATTTTAAACACAAAAGCAAAAGCATCAAGTGTCCTGTCCTTGCTTAAGGTCTTCTAATGGATGCCCATCTTCAAGTCCTTTCACGGAATACTAGTCTGCATGAGCTGCTATAACAAAATACCACTGACTGGGTGGCTTAAACCACAGACATTTATTTTCTTACAGTTTTAGAGGCTAGAAGTCCAAGATCAAGGTGTCAGCAAATTCAGTTTCTGTGATACTGCTCTTCCTAACTCAAAAAAACAATGCCTTCATGCTGTGTCCTTACATGGCATTTCCTCTGTGTGCAGGCAGCAGGGGATGGGGAGGAGAAGGGGAAGCAGGAGAGGGAGTGGGCTCTTCTTATAAGGACACCAGTCCTCTTGGATTAGGGCCCCACCCTCATGACCTCATTTAACCTTAATTACCTCCAGGAAGACTCTGTCTCCTAATACTATCACATTGAGGGTTGGGGATTCAACATATGAATTTGGTGGGACACAAGTAAGGTGGTGACAGTGGCCTGTAAATTCCCATGTGAGCTGTGGCTCACTCCCCCGCCTCCCTCGGCTGCTCCTTACAGCTCCTTGAACACACCCAACATGCTCCCATCACAGGAGTATTAGACCTACTGGACTGTCCCTCCACCTGGACTGTCCTCCAAACATCTGCCTGGCTCACCCCCTTATGTCCTGCCCGTCTCTACCCAAATGCCATTTATTGGCTGTTTCTTCCTTGGCCACCTCTTATAAAATAGCACAACTGCTCCACCTCAGCCCCATCTTTACCTTGCTTTATGTTTCTCTAAAGCATTTCTGTTACCTGACTTTATATATTTACTTGTTTATTCACCTCTCCCTCTTCCACACTAGTAGCAGAAATATAAGCTCCATGAGAGCAGATATTTTGTCCTCTTTTTGTGTACAAGTATATTACTGGCATTTCGAACAGTCCTGGTACACAAAAGATTCACAGTATTTGTTGAATGAATGAATAAAAAGTAGTTTCTTGGGCTTCCCTGGTGGCGCAGTGGTTGAGAGTCCGCCTGCTGATGCAGGGGAGACAGGTTCGTGCCCTGGTCCTGGAGAATCCCACATGCCACGGAGCGGCTGGGCCCGTGAGCCATGGCCGCTGAGCCTGCGCGTCCGGAGCCTCCGCTCCGCAACGGGAGAGGCCACAACAGTGAGAGGCCCGCGTACCGGAAAAAAAAAACAAAAACAAAAACGTAGTTTCTTTCATATTCATTGTTTTATTTCAGCCTCAAACCAAACTTGGAAGAGGGTGGGGTAGATATTTGTTCTATTTTTACAGATGAGGAAAAGTACAATTCATAAGAGTCAGATTTCATATATGGAGTGCTAACTTCATTTGTTGAGTACTTAATATAGCCAAGGGATATGCATACTATCATACATGCTTTCATTTAATCCTTGGAGTAATCCTAAAAGATTATATATTATTATCCCTATTTTAACACAGTTACTTATGCCTTAGAAAGGTAACTTGCCCAAGGGAATCACTACTAAGTGACAGCCTAGATATGAACACTAATCTGACTTCAAAGAGCTTGTTTTTATCTATTACCACAGTTCACATCCTTTTAGCACAATACTGGGTGCCAGGGACCATGCTAAATCTAACAATAATGCTACGAAGTATGGACCACTATTATCTTCACTTTGCAGATGAGATAACTGAAGCTCAGAGATGTTAATTTGTCCAAGGTCACACCCTGCTGACCTAAGAGTCTGACTGGCAGATGCTCGTTGTCTCCCTCCAAGAGCTAGGTCTTGAACGGAGCACTTTTTACTTTCAATTTCCCTGCCTTGATACACTAATTGCCTAAACTCACCCCCAGGTCCAGGATGTCCCAACCATGACACACTTTTAAGTTTATATTTGCAATTCTGATCTCAATAGACCCTGTGAAACAGCAAGCTTTGGCTGGTAAATTAATAGGTCAAATCGGTCATATAACATTTGTCAGTATTTTTAATCATTTTTAAAAGAAAGCATCGGCTCCTTTTTCAGGCTCTTCCAGGCTAGGTCTGCTTCTTTGAACCTGTTCTCTTTCTTCTTAGATACCTGGAAAAATGTACCTGTGATTCACTCAGCCTGTCTGGCTGCTTCTAATGGTATAGCTTAGGTTCAATAGTAGAGAAGGATAATTGAATCTGTTTTTCAGACTTTCATTGGTGGGCTCTCTTCTGGGCACATATTATTAGAATTGTGAGAACCAGACATTTCTTTAAAGTAGAGACTGTTGGGCTGAGCCGGGAAGATTATTAAAAGACATCATAATGCCAGCCTTGGAAAATATGTAGGGCACCTAGATTCCTCATTCTGTCCCTCCTGTCACAGCACCAAGCCTATTCAGACACGTTCCCAGGAACAGGCTTCTTCCCTCAGCCAGTCCTCTGTAACCTGCCCTTGCTGCACTGCACACTTGCCCACCTCGTATTGGGCCATTGGTTCTCAAAGTGTGGTCCCAGGACCAGTAGCATCAGTGTCACCTAAGAACTGGTTACAGTAAATTCTCGGGCTCCACCCCAGACCACTGAATCAGAAACTCTGGTTGGGGAGCCCAACATCCCACCTATTTTCACAAGCCTCCCAGGTGAATCTGCAACAGGCTCAAATCTGACAGCAAACTCTGTTAGGAGAAGTGTCGACACCGCACCCCACCCCAAGGCTGGTCCTCTCCTCACAAGCCTGTGGGTGCTTGATGAAGGACACAGCTGCTCTCCATCTTGCTCCTTGGTTACAGCCACAACTGAAGTGACAGAGAGCTCAACTTGGGGAAGCCTCAGTTCTTGACATGCATGGTACGTAATAGTTTTGAGCCTGGTTTAGAGAACAATATTTTTAACTATAAAACAGATAAGGCAACTTTACAGAGTAATTGTTGTCTGCTGTAGGGAAAGCTCATCACTAACCCTTCCCATTTTGATCATATCTTTGCTCTTATTTAATAGACTATGATAATAACTACTGTTCAATCGAGTATATAAATAGCACGCTTATATTGCTATGTCTTGATCTGTCCATTTCAGGCGTTATCTCTTGACTTCCTCATATTGTGGTTGAGAATGTAGTTTCGCTTCTTCTCACAACCCTCACACAGCTCTCTCCAGTGTTTCAGCTGCCCCCCATCTTCCTCGGTCTCTCCTTTTCTTCAAGCACCGAATTCCCTGGGTGAATTGGCAAGCTTATTGTTTGCACCCAAGCCCCCCACCTGTTTCAGCCTAGACAGTTGTGTCTTAACTCCCTCTGCTGTGCTAAGTACCTATCACTTTTCCTTCTGTTTTCAGGCTCAGAGAGTACAGGAAATCTCCCATCTGCTGTGGTCAATCCCATGTTACTACAGGAGTCATTCGTGCTACACTCATGCCAAATTTCACACAAGCATCATTAAACAGATTTACTTTTCTATTTTGGTAAAAATGACTTCATTTTTAGTAATTTATACTAGAATAATTTATACAAAAATTTTATTACATTTTTATTATGTTTTTATAAATTAACATTTGCAAATTGATGTTTTGTATTGTGGTTATAAACCTTTGTATTTGATATGCAAGTTAGATGGTGCAATTTTTAAAATTCTCATTTTACCACTGTCCCTTGGGATGTACTGAGTTCTTGAGTTTAAGACGATAATGCTAATAATGACTTTGCTTTAGAGGCATATAGCATCCTGAACTCTTACCATGTACTAGGGATTACTCTAAACCTTTTACGTGTATTAATCACATAATTCTCTCTACCATTGTGTTAAGTGGTAAATGTTAAATGTGCACTGTTGTTAACACCATTTTACAGATGTGGAAACTGAGTTGCAACAAGGTTAAGTAACTTGCCCCAAGTTCCAGAGCTATGCAGTACTATATTATACCACATCTTATAATAATCCCTTAGGTATAATGTAGAGTCCTTATTAAGGCATCCAGAGACTATTTAATATTTAATCCTTACAGCAGTTCTGCAATTTAGGGTGTCTGGCCTCCCTAAATGTCGTATACTTCCAGACCATAATCTCCTACTTTCTGCAGGCTGTTCCCTTCGAAGTCCACAGTGGAATATTTGCTGTGCCTGACTTCACTCGGACCCACTTCCCTAATCAATAAATCTAACATCTCTCTTGATGCTAATGCCTGCTATGGTCTACCAGAAGGCCCCACATCCTGCTAACGTCAAGCAGAGAAGTTATCATCCTTGAGTGAGAGAAAAGCCAGATTCCTCTGCTTCTGCTGATTTGGACTGCTGACCCCTCCTTTAGGTCCTGGTACATTTCCCTGCCCAATGTCATATTAATTTCAATTTGGCTGACTCCATTTTAGTGATTACAATGCTGCAGCGAGATAATTCTGTTACTTCAATATTTATTTGACATACTATCAAAATTTTATTTTGAAAATGTAGAGAATTTATAAAATAAAAAGCCCAAAGAAACTAAATTATTTAATGTATTTTAAATTCAAAAACATATAAATATTCTACAAACATTGGGGAAAATGTAAATTGATAAAAGATAAATGTAACTATAATACCATTATTGGCAAATAAAAGTTCATTAAGATAAATATTCAAAAGACAACCTAAAAGACACATAACTTAGGAAAATCTAATCAGTTATCGAAGTTGAAAATGAAAATATTATTTGCTTTTTAAAAAAATGTGTGAGTTTAAAAATAAAGTGAGTCAGTGACATCACTGAGTTGCAAAAATATTTCTGTGCAAGCTTTTCTTGCTGCTGAAAAAGCTCTTTCTGGTGATTTTCTGACTAGTCAGATGAATGGTCTGGAGATAGTTAGGAGTTACCCCTAAATATTTTCCTCCAAATTTCATGTTCAAATAGTTTTACCTCTTATTTGATAGTTATGAGGAGTTCTTGTCTGAACAACTCCTCCTCCACACCCATCCCAACAAAGACTGTAGGTCTGGTATTGATAAGGTCTTTCCCACCTCACCCCACCCACACCCTGCCAAAGAAAACATTTGATTTGCCTTCATCTTCTGCATTTGCATCATAAATATTTGCTAAACCTGATGCAGAAGTACCTGTAATAATTTCCATACTGTCACATTCATATTCTATTTTTTCAGAAATCCTTTGAAGTGCAATAATTATTCCTTCAACAGGAACTTTGCAAGACCACAATATAGTTGCTTCTTGCTATTCACACAGGCCTGGAGCTGTCTAGATATGTGGATTTTGCATCAGTTTGTCTTTTCACATAATTTGAATAATTGAACCAATGATCTTGCTCTCCAGATATTAATAACTCAAATTTCAGATTTAAGAAAAATTTAAATAGTGCACCAACAAATAAATGGATATTTCAGTACTTAAAAATAGCATAGTATACTGTAATACCACAACTTGGAATTCACTACTTCCTACTTGTATGGAGTACCCAACATGCTTTGAGGCCAGGACTCCCGTTTACGAACAAGGAAAATAGTACTCAGGTAAGTAATTTAGCCTGAAGTCATCAGCTAGCAAGAGCCAGCATTAAGATTTGAATACTAATTTGGCCTCTAAAGCCAAAGTAGCTTTCACTATTTCTTAACAAGTTACCTAGTCCCTTTTATATAGACTCCACGCTTTTTACCCTTTGGGTGAAACAAGTGACTGACGTTTTTTCTCAGCAGAAACAATCACTTAGCTTAACACTAAGAGGCATTTTCCTTAGGTGAGGGCTGTTGAACACCGGAATGGGCTCTTGTAGCAGGTTATACAATTTCCTATTCTGTCATTCTCAAAACTAGTTGAGATGAGGAGTTTTAAAATTGACACAGGTTCCAGATGACCTCTCAAGGTCTTTCCCATTCTAAGATTCTATGATTCTGCAGGTCTATAAAAATTAAGACAATTTAAAATTGAAGTCAGTCCCTCCAGTATTTGGTCCTTTGGCTTTTTGTTACCTTACAAATAAAACATCTGGATGACAGAACTGAGTGACTTTTTCTCCCTTATTTTTGAGCCTCTCGTAACCCCAGACTTTGTTTTCTGTTACGCCGTTATCAAAGCATCCAGGTGGAAAGGATATCTTGAGAAATTGGAAATAATCTTGGTTATCTTTCCTCTATTTGCTCCCTTCATCTTTTTTCTGTTTAATAAGCACAAAGTAAACACAGAACTGATTTTTTTATTCTGAAATGTTATGAACATTAAGCTCTGAGTATTGTCATGGGAATGCATTTCATTTGAACTCCAAGGAGGCTTAATGTAATTTTTTTAAGGAAAGCCCCATTAGAAATGCTAGGACAATTTCTCTTTGCCACAGTGGATTTAGAAGGCCTTCCTCTGGCAGGTCAAATATTTCCAAATCAGTTCAGGTTTTTTTCAGGTCCTTGAGGAGTCTGGAGAGCTAAGTTCTAACTACCTAGACAGCATTTTAAAAGATTTGAGATGGTTTGGTGGTGGAAGTTTCTATCATTTGTCAATTGCCTACAATGTGCCAGATCCTGTAGTGGGTTCTTTACATAGGTTTCTTCATTTAACTCAGACACTCCTACCAATTAGCATGATCCCATTTGATTATTAAGCCAACTGTACTTCAGAGCACTTGAATGACTTGCCCATCAGCTTCTAGCCAGTAAGTGACAACACTGGGATTTGTTTCTTTTTGTTTTGTTTGGGTTTTTTAAACATCTTTATTGGAGTATAATTGCTCTTCAATGGTGTGTTAGTTTCTGCTTTATAACAAAGTGAATCTGCTATACATATACATATATCCCCATATCTCTTCCCTCTTGTGTCTCCCTCCCACCCTCCCTATCCCACCCCTGTAGGTGGTCACAAAGCACCGATCTGACCTCCCTGTGCTATGTGGCTGCTTCCCACTAGCTACCTATTTTACATTTGGTAGTGTATATATGTCCATGCCACACTCTCACTTCGTCTCAGCTTACCCTTCCCCCTCCCCGTGTCCTCAAGTCCATTCTCTACATCTGCGTCATTATTCCTGTCCTGCCTGTAGGTTCTTCACAACCATTTCTCTTTTTTTTTAGATTCCATATATATGTGTTAGCATACAGTATTTGTTTTTCTCTTTCTGATTTACTTCACTCTGTATGACAGACTCTAGGTCCATCCACCTCACTACATATAACTCAATTTCGTTTCTTTTTATGGCTGAGTAATACTCCATTGTGTATATGTGTCACATCTTCTTTATCCATTCATCTGTTGATGGACACTTAGGTTGCTTCCATGTCCTGTATTGTAAATAGAGCTGCAATGAACATTGTGGTTCATGACTCTTTTTGAATTATGGTTTTCTCAGGGTATATGCCCAATAGTGGGATTGCTGGATCACATGGTTGTTCTGTTTTTAGTTTTTTAAGGAACCTCCATACTGTTCTCCATAGTGGCTGTATCAGTTTACATTCCCACCAACAGTGAAAGAGGGTTCCCTTTTCTCCACACCCTCTCCAGCATTTATTGTTTGTAGATTTTTTGATGATGTCCATTCTGACTGGTGTGAGGTGATATCTCGTTGTAGTTTTGATTTGCATTTCTCTAATGATTAGTGATATTGAGCATTCTTTCATGTGTTTGTTGGCTGTATATCTTCTTTGGAGAAATGTCTATTTAGGTCTTCTGCCCATTTTCGGATGGAGTTGTTTGTTTTTTTGATATTGAGCTGCTTGTAAATTTTGGAGATTAGTCTTTTGTCAGTTGCTTCATTTGCAAATATTTTCTCCCATTCTGAGTGTTGTCTTTTTGTCTTGTTTATGGTTTCCTTTGCTGTGCAAAAGCTTTTAAGTTTCATTAGGTCCCATTTTTTATTTTTGCTTTTATTTCCATTTCTGTAGGAGGTGGGTCAAAAAGGATCTTGCTGTGATTTATGTCATAGAGTGTTCTGCCTATGTTTTACTCTAAGAGTTTTATAGTGTCTGGCCTTAAGGCAAAACTGGGATTTGAATATAGACCTTCTGGTTCCCACACTCAGGCTCTTTCCACTGCAGCATCTTGTCTCAGCACTTCTGCTCCTGGCCACTAGCCCTCAGTCCTGTATCTGTATGGTTGGATTCCCAATCCAAATTTAAACTTGGTCAAATCTTTCCTTTCACTTGGTAGCCTGCCAACATTCTGTTCACTTGGCTTGAAGATGATATTGTTTCTTTTGAGAAACCCCGACACATTCCATCCTCAATTCATTGATCAGTCATTTTATAATCCCACTCCACTCACTGTACCAAACCACTTCTGGGTGATGGAGATACAAAGAAGAGAGTCTCCCAGTTGAGAGGGGATGAGTATATCCTGGAGAAAAGATCATTGCAGCACAGTGCAGCACATGGCAGAAAGAGGAGTAGACAGTGTCATATGAGAATCCCTACTATTAACTTTGCCTGGGAAAATCTGAGAAGGCTTTCCAGAAGGGGTGACTTTGGAGCCAAGTTTTGAAGATGTTTGTGATGGACTGATTGTGTTCCCCTGAAATTCATATGTTGAAGCCCTAACTTCCAATGTGACTACATTTGGAGATAGATCTTTTCAAGGTGTAATCAAGGTTGAATGGAGTCTTATGGGTGGGCCCTAATCCAACCTGTTGTTCTTATAAGAAGAGGAAATTTGGACACACAGAGAGACACCAGGGATGCACATGCACAGAGAAAAGACCATGTGAGGACACAGCGAGAAGGTGGCCATCTACAAGCCAAAGACAGAAACCTCTGGGGAAACCAAACCTGCAGACACCTTGATCTTGGACTTCCAGCCTCCAGAACTGTGAGAAATACATTTCGGATTTTAAGCCACCACAGTCTATGATACTTTGTCATGGCAGCTGGAGCAAACTAATACAATGTTCTAAAACTCTCCTTCCTCCTCCTTTTTACTTGAGTTGCTTTAGCTCCTTGATAGTATTCCACTGACATCTGTCACACACCTCCTGCTCTCCCATCCCTACCTCTGCAGTGCTCTAAAGGACCCAGGCATGTTTCTCTAATGAATGATAGGTAGGTGGTTTCTCATATGAACACTCCAGTAAGTGGTCACATGAAATCCACATCAGTTTATAAATATTGATACTGGCGGGGCACAAATAGCTCCTGGCCATGAGAAATGTGTATGTTTCCGGTGTATTTTCCGCAGCCTTTTCTAAAATAAGCTCAGAAGTTCAACAACATGTGACAGTAACTGTGTCACTTTTGTGAATACAATACAGAGCAGAGAACCGTTCATAAGAATTGTACATGTTTCTGAAGATTTAATTACTTATATAATTGTATGCAATTTTACAGATTTATGTTTTTAATCAAAGGTTCAAAATTGGTAATAACCATAAGAACTCTGTGAAAGTAGAAAAATGCTATGGAGACACGTGAGGAGAGATCAAATAGACTGTAATTAGGTAAATGTACGTTCAGTCTCGGAATAGCGCTGGGCACACAGTAAATACAATGTAAGTGTTAGACGTAATTATTGCTTTGAGACAAAATGGAAGCTCTCTATACACAAAGACCGTCAAAAAATATTGAAGAAATGGAATAAAAACTGGAAATTAGTAGAGTAAAAGTTCATAAAACTAATTTGATAAAAGTACCAGATAAATAATCAATAAGCTATGGATATAACACATGAAAACAAAATAGGAAATCAGGTTGCAAATGTGAGCACTGAGAAGATATTTGATAATGAGTAAAACAGATTTTTTTTGAGTGACTCATAAAAAGACCATATGTGACCAAATAATATAAGTGTTTGATAACAGTTTCAATTTACTGTCTGTCTTCCCAACATATGATGAGCTTCCTAGGGGAAAAGATGGGATCATATCCTTCTCATTTCGGTATTTTCAGGGTGGAGTACCTGATACTGAGTGAGCACTCAGTGAATGTGTGATGAGTGAAGGAAGGCATGAATGAATGATTGACTGAGATTTCTGGGACAAGGAAGGAGTGGGGAGGTGCTCAGATACCGTTGGCCGCGGTATCTGCCACATTCCTGTCCATATCTGAACTGCCCCTTTCTTTGTGTCTTCCAGCTGTGACTTCAGCCTGACCTCTTAATTAATAGCTGACACTTGTGCAGATGTTACAGTTTATAAATGCTTCTGACATGTCAACTCACTGACTTTGATCTTAAAACACCCCTGGGGTGTTAGGCAAAGCGAGACTTATTATCCCTTTGTACACATGAGGAACCAGAAGCCCAGAGGGGCTGTGACTTGCTCAAGGTCACTCAGGTTATGTTAGGCAGTCAGGACTCAGTTCCAAATCATCTCAGTCCAAAGCAGGTGTTCTTTTCACTGTACCATCCGCCGTGGTACAGAGAGGAGGCCACAACTTCGAGAGGAGTTATAGAGCCTTCCCAGGGTGGTAACAATGGAACTGGGCCTTGAAGCATAAGTACTTAACATCTTCTTCTACCAGCATAGCCAGTCGCTAGTGGAAGGAGTGATAACTTCAAGGATCTACTTGGAGAGAGAAAACTAGGCACTGGTATGCAGTGGTTACAAGCATGGGCCATGGAGTCATGGTTTGGTTAGAATCCTATCTATGCCCCTTAATCATTATGAGATCTTTGAGAAATCTTCTTTTCGATTAAAACTATTCATTGAACACTTACTATATGCCCTTCAGTGATTAGGTTCTGGGTATACAGTGGTTTAAAAAAGAAAGGCATGACTCTTCCCACCACTACTCGTCTAATGCTAAACAAGTATGTGATTTTATACCTAATGAGCACACACAAGTTGTTGCAAGGAATTAAGTTAAATGGATAATCAAGCAAAGCTTTTAGCAGGTGCCTGGCACACAGTAATGGCCCGGGCAATGATAGCAAAATACAGGGGCTTGAAAGGCACGGAAGGCTTCAACCTCACCACTCACCCCCACCATGGCTCCGGGTGGTCCTATCCCTACCTATCTGCACCCGCCATCAAGTGTTCAGATTAGACCACCCTCTAATATTAATGATCCCTTCAGTTGGCTCTCCATATATCTCTAAATTCCTTCTCATTCACTGGTAACTTTAATTACCACCACCATCCACTGTGGTGAGTATGGTCATCCTCTAATGATACATATGAAAATTTAACCCACCGTGGTTTGTGACCCACAAAACACAACAGGCAGAAGGGAGCTGCCTCATCTCCTTAGAAACCTTTGCCAGCTCCTCTCTGCTTCCCAAATGCAAGTACAGCCTCCTTGACTCTGCACACAGTATTACTTCCCAAGCACAGATCCATGGAAGAGTAGTGATCCTGGTAGCTAATAAAATTTTCCCTCGAGAAAAAAAGGGCATTAGAGTGAACTTTATGTAAATCTAAATGATCCATTTTAAACCAATATCCTTTATTCTGATTATTTATTCTACTATTCTACTAGTGTTGGGATTAAATGTCATTAGCATCATAAAATTATGATGCTCATAGTTGGTATTTTTTGTAAATGTCCCTATTTAACAAGATAAAGAGCTTGACCAAGCTTTTTTTTTTTTTTTTTTTTTTTTAAACTGGCCTGTGAAATCCAAAAGATAGGACTTTTGCAAACAGCCAGGACTGATGTACTATTATAAGGTCTCTCCTTCTAACACATCCCTGCTCTATTCTGTCTTCATCTCCACACCGTCTTCCTCTCTCCTCTGATCTAGTAGCACCTGACCTAATCTTCCCTCCACTCCTTAAACTCTACGATTGCTTGTGTGTTCAGGTCAGTTCCTGCCAATTACTCTATCTGGACAACTTTTCACCCTGCAAGACAAGACGTACCTTAAATATTCACCTTCTATTTAACTTCCCTCCACTTTCCAAGACAGTGCTAGGTGAGTCTCCCAGGGTGCTGGCTGAGTCCAGCGTAACAGTTCCCCTTTCTCAGCAGGGTGGTTGTTTCTCTATTTGCCCCTCGCATGAGACCTTGAGTCCCATAAGGGCGGAGATGGAGCCATGGGCTTCCTTTTGTCCACTCCTTGTGCTGAGCCCGGTGGCTGGCCTGTCACTGTGGACCAGGTGGCTGAGATAGAGCAAAGGAGATGGATGGAGGGGGAGGAGGAGTGAGGAAAACAGAAGAAGAGAGAGGGAAAAAAAACAAACACAGGCACAGAATGGAGCCAGAGAGATACAGAGAGGAAAGACACACAGACCCAGGCATAGAAAGACATGGGGAGAGAAAAGAAATTGAAGAAATAAAAAGAGAGAAAGAAAGAGGTAGATGGAAAAGAGAGAGAGGGAAGAAGAGAGGAAAATAAATATGTTGTGGGAAAGAGGGATAAGCAAGAGAGGGAGGGAAGGAGGGAGAAAGGGATGGTAGGGAAAGGTTGCTGCTTGTCAGCCAACGATATCTGCCTAACATATGCCGTGGATTCTCTGCCTGCACTGCGGTTGAACACAGCACACCCACCTTGTCAAGGCAAAAACACCTGCCCTGCCATCATCCGTCTTTAACACATTCAGAGGGCTCTGACTTGTCGGCCATTTTTCATCCTATAATTATTTGAATACATTTGCATTAAATTATATTTAGATTTACATCATCTCTGCAATTTCCCAAGATAAAGAGAAAAATCTAACAAATGAAAATGCTGTAGACGATGTATTTAACCTTAGAAAATTGGCAATTCATTAAAGAAAGAAAGCATTTGCTGCTTTAGCAAAAATATTTTATTCCAGAGCATAGTTTCTGCCAGTATCTGTTTGAAAACTCCCAAGTAAGTTTTAGAAGGCTGTTATCTTTACTAACTTAGCTCCAATTTTAAAAGGATATTTTGGTTGGAATGGTATATGTTTTTGTTAATGCAGTTTTTTAGAATGCACCTTGATTTCATAAAATTACAACTTTTTAAAGTATACAAAGTCACTTTTTAAAGTTTTGGTTGAAAAAAAGTTGAGTAAAAATGAACATATCAAACTCAATTCACCAATGGGAAGCAACGATCCATAGACAGTTAAGGATGCCCTTAAATAAAAAGGCGAGTTCTCACGTTGAGTTAGGTACAACCATCGTAACCACTGCTATGTATGGAGCACTGCTTAAGAGCTTGGCACACCTGCCTCGCTGAGTATCCCCAACCCTATCATGTTCCTTTCATTGTTTCCATTCCATCTATATGACAACTAGAAAACAAGATTTCGGGTCACTAGGAAAAGTCAACTAGCTGGTAAATGGCCGAGCTGAGTTTCATCCTAGGATCATCTAAAGCCCGTGCACCAAAATGCTCTTCCTGATTTGACAAAGACAACCTGTATTACTATTAACCTAGGTGGAGACCGATTGACCCATTGACCTCTAGCCTTAAACACTGAAAAGATAGGAGGAGAAAGTCACTGCCATTTATTTGATGTATCCTCTCATTTAGTTCTGATGACACGTGTGCAGCAGGACTATTTGGATATTTATCCCCTTTGACCACTGAGGAGCTCCTGAGAGGTCACACAGCTTGCCTGGGGTCCACAAATTGCCTCTCCACTTATCCAGACTCCATAATGAGGTATGAAAGCTCAAAGTCTTCAAGAGCCTGCCTCACTGGGGAAGAGAACCATTGTTTTCCTGTAATTGTTTAAAAAAGCTGAACTCTGAGTGCTTGCTATGTGCCAGACAGTGTTTTGTGAGTGCATGACAGAAATTCTTTCATTTACTCCTCGTAACAGACCTGGAAGGAGGCTTGCTGCCTCAGACCTCTCCTGGACTCCTTTTCACCCTAGAGCAGAGATTGATTTGACTTCAGGGCACAGGCAGGTCTAACAAGACAAGTCTCGGGAACATGCTAGAGAATGCAGGTCCAGCCTCAGGGCATTCTAATTCTGATTTTTTTAAAAACACCTCCCTGGCCAAATAAGCCTGTCTGTGGGCCTCGCTCGGTCCCCTGTGTCTCTCCTTACCCCCTCCTCGAGAGACAGGGCAAGAGGTGGCCTGTAGCATCTGCTATTCAGTTTACAGAGCCTGGCAATGTCTTCCATACTCTTATTTTAAGAGAATGCCATTGATCCTCCCAACTTGGGTGTTTCAGAACCATACATTCTACGTTCCTGCAGCTTCCAAAGTAGGTACACACAGTGCTCATGTTATTACAAGACCCTTAATTGTTATTAATTGCCATTGGAGGTGATGATAATTAACATGCTGTAATGAAGTGCTAGCCCACCATCCTGCTGTGCGGATTTAACCTGTGCTTGTTTAAGGAGATGAACACATTCGATAGAGCCCTTCGTGCCCTGGTGCTGTAGAAGAGGTGGGGGGGTGTATGAGTTACTCTGGGACCCCAAAGCCTTGGGCCACTTCTTCCGTGGGAAGATCTCACTGCCTGCGGCACATGCCTCCCTGCTTCCTGTCAGGTCTTCCAGCTCCCCACTGCCAAGCCAGCCTCGCTTGATCAGAATAGCAGACTCGTTTGATGACGTGCCAGCACAGGCTTCAAACACCAATTACCATGCCGCCAGTGACAAATACGAAGGGAGAAAAAGCAGCAATGATCGTGTCATAAATTTATTATGAAGACAAATGGCCCCTACATAAATCCCCCTGCCTTGTTATTGAAAAACCTCGCTTATTCAGACATGGAGACAAGGGTTAATTTCAAAGTCGTAGCAGCACAACCCCTGGGTGGCCTTGGGACAACTTTGGGTCATCCCCATGGCCTGAAACCAGTGGGTCCCATAGTGAGGTTCCCAGAATGATGACAGCCATTAGCTCAGCCCCCGTGTGCCGCTTTTCTGGACTGTAAGATACTGAAGGTGAGGGTCATTCTGTGTTTTCACACCACGTGGAAATTTCTAACGAACAGCCCAAAGAGGGTCGGATTGGAAACACACTGACTAGCACTGTCTGTGTTCTTGGTAGGCATTTTGTTACGCACTCCATAGAGAAAATTTCATCTGGTCCTCATAAAATTACACAAGGGCAGTGACGGAGCAGCAAAACACTTTAGAACATTGGCTCTGAAATCAGGTAGCCCTGGTTCAAGTCCAGAATTTACCAGACTTTATTAGCTGTGTGACATTGGCCAAGTTACGTAGTCTTTCTAAGTCTCATTCCCTGGTCCACAAAGCAGAGAAGAATAGTAGCTACAAGATTCGTCATTGTAAGAAATGAAATAACATGTGATAAATACTTAGGACAGAAAATACTCTGTGTTATCATGAAGTTATTATTTCCCCATTTGACACACGGAGAAACACAAGCTCATCCAAGTTTAGTGTCTCATCCACAGACACACAGCTAATAGGGCAGTCTGGATTCAAACCCATATCTCTGCCCAACTCTCCTGCTTTGGCCTAAGGATTCCATTGGGGGTGGGCGTTGCCAAGGTCTGCCGTGGCAGGATTTACTGAGGAAAATATGCCTTGCAGTTACCTTCCTTAATTTCCACATCAGAGGTAAGGAGTCCCCCGTACCTCTCAGTTCTTCCATGCCAGCTGCCTTTTCCTAATTAATAGAAAAATTTAACAATCTCAAAATGCATCATTAAAGATACAGGAGAATTATTTTAGAAATTGATTGCAAAAATGCACACTCACCTTTGTTCCGTGTCTTTGTTTCTGTTGCTGCGTGTTTTTAAAAAGATACTTGAGCATGAACGCCTGCCTTCCCAATCTCCTGTTTCTTATCTTGTGCGTTTGCCTCACACATCTGGGTTACTTCCAGGACTGCTAGAGGCATTTGCATTTGGACCCCACTGCCAAGGCCTGCTGGTGGACGTCCGCTAAAGCTCGGTTCCGTGTCTGTGTCTCTATACACAAATAGCTCAAGAAAAGTATGCAGACGATTGAATCTGGTCAAGCCACTGGTTAGTTCACCAAACATCTCAGTAAAGAAATGCTTGAGGGCCTGCTGTGTGTCAGGTGATGGACTGGGTAATGAACCCACGCAAATCAGGGAAGCACCTCCACTCTGGAAATGGCTTGTGCTCACCTTTCGAGGCAAGTCCATCACGGTCACTGTCAGCACTGAGCCTCTCACTTAACACCAAAGACACTTCTGCGTGTAATGAGCATTTACTGAGCACCTAGAGTGCCGGGCTGCCTGCAGGTACCGGGGAGCAGGCAGTGATAGATCACACACGAACCTTCCATGGAGGGGGTATGGAATTGCCTAGTCTGGGCGTCCTCAGACAAAACCTGCTTAGGGGGCACCTCAATGCCCCTGCAGACCCTCAGCAGGAATTGGAAGCCCTGGATGAGCCCGACGCTTGTTCTGAAATTTTAAAAGTCATGGTGAGGGTAGGGAGTGCTCTTCTGTGAAGAGACTACCAGCTTGTCATTCCCTCTCAAGAGCAATAAGATTTGCCTTTCTTCGAGGCAAAGGAAGACTTTTTTTTTTTTTTTTTTTGCGGGCCTCTCACTGTTGTGGCCTCTCCCGTTGCGGAGCACAGGCTCCGGACGCACAGGCCCAGCGGCCATGGCTCACGGGCCCAGCCGCTCCGCGGCATGTGGGATCTTCCCGGACCGGGGCACGAACCCGTGTCCCCTGCATCGGCAGGCGGACTCCCAACCACTGCGCCACCAGGGAAGCCCAAGAAAGACTTTTTATGTTTTTCAGGTAATCCCCACCCCCCCTTAATACACACACACACACACACACACACACACACACACACACACAAATCTCTCACATACACACACACATAAGCTCACGCTTTCTCTCTTACACACACACAAGCTCATTCTCTCTCTCTCTCTCTCTCTCTCTCTCACACACACACACACACACACACACACACACACACACACACACAAACCTTTGAACCCCAGACAGAAGGTGGGTATGAGAAACTAGGACAGTCTGCGCATTGTCTTGTCAGCAAGGAAGTGGCAATCTGGAGCGGAAGGCAATGCAAACAAAAGCCCTGCCTTCTGTCGTTGCTGATGACTTGCAGCAGCAGTTGTGTCTGCTGGGCTACCCCTCCCCATTTCTAGACCTGGAGCCTGCCACATTGCAGCTGCTGCACCGTCCTCCCGCTTCTGTCTGGCCCTGGCCCCTCAGATGGGATCCCTTTACCTGCCCCCGCTACTTCAGGGCTGAGGGGGAGGCAGGAGGGTGGGGAGCACATCTGCTGGGTGTCCTCAGGTGCAAGGTCCAGCATTTCATCCCCAGGACAAACCGAGGAAGACTGTATCCTTAGCTCTGTTTTACAGATGAGGAAACCAGACTCAGGTCAGAGGATGTCACAAGACCACCCTGCTTGGGGCAGAACTTGGATCTTGTTCCAGACCTTCCTGACCCCAAACTCGATCTCTCTGTAAGAAACTCCAGGAGGAAGGAAGGGAGGTTCCAAAAGTGAAGATGGGAGTAGGCTAGTGGGGAGAGGGGTGAGGAGGAGGGGGTAAGTGCTAATAAACCTCACCCGCTTCACAACTTGTGTAAAAGCTCATCTTGACTCAGAGCCCCTCCCTCCTTTTTTTTTAGTTCATACTCTAAGTTTTATTATTTAACAAAGCGCACGTATTCTATGTTACAGATTTATTTTCAAAACATCTCCCTGAACATATTCCCGTATTATTTGTTTCCATCATAATCCTATGTATTTTTTTTTTTTTATAAATTTTATTTATTTATTTATGGTTGTGTTGGGTCTTCGTTTCTGTGCGAGGGCTTTCTCTAGTTGTGGCGAACAGGGGCCACTCTTCATCGCGGTGCGCGGGCCTCTCACTATCGTGGCCTCTCGTTGCGGAGCACAGGCTCCAGACACGCAGGCTCAGTAATTGTGGCTCACGGGCCCAGTTGCTCCGTGGCATGTGGGATCTTCCCAGACCAGGGCTCGAACCCGTGTCCCCTGCATTGGCAGGCGGATTCTCAACCACTGCGCCACCAGGGAAGCCCCTCCTATGTATTTTTTAATTGAAGTTTAATTGATTTACAATGTTGTGTTAATTTCTGCTGTACAGCAAAGTGATTCAGTTATACATATATACATATATATATTCTTTTCTATTATGGTTTATCTCAGGACATTGAATATAGTTCCCTGTGCTATACAGTAGGACCTTGTTGTTTATCCACTCTATATGTAATAGTTTGCATCTACTAACCCCAAACTCCCAGTCTACCCTCCCCTAACCCCCTGCTCCCTTGGTAAGCACAAGTCTGTTCCCTATATCTGAGTCTGTTTCTGTTTTGTAGATAAGTTCATTTGTGTCAAATTTCAGATTTTACATATAAGTGATATCATATGGTATTTGTCCTTTTCTGACTTACTTCACTTAGTATGATAATCTCTAGTTCCATTCATGTTGCTGCAAATGACATTATTTCATTCTTTTTTTAAGGCTGAGTAGTATTCCATTATATATGTGTACCACATCTTCTCTACGCATTCATCTGTCGATGGACATTTAGGTAGTTTCCATGTCTTGGCTATTGTGAATAATGCTGCTATGAGCATAGGGCTGCACGTATCTTTTTGAATTAGATTTTTGTCTGTATATATGCCGAGGAGTGGGATTGCTGGATCATATGGTAGTTCTATTTTTAGTTTTTAGAGGAACCTCCATAGTGTTCTCCATAGTGGCTGCACCAACTTACATTCCCTCCAACAGGGTAGGAGGGTTCCCTTTTCTCCACACCCTCTCCAGCATTCTGGTCATTCTGACTGGTGTGAAGTGGCACCTCATTGTAGTTTTAATTTGCATTTCTCTAATAATTAGCAATATTGAACATTTTTTTCATGTGCCTGTTGGCCATCTGTATGTCTTCTTTGGTGAAATGTCTATTTAAGTCTTCTGCCCATTTTTAGATTGGGTTGTTTGGGGTTTTTTTGTTGTTGTTGAGTTGTTTAAGCTGTTTGTATATTTTGGAAATTAAGCCTTTGTCGGTCACTTCATGTGCAGATATTTTCTCCCATTCCATAGGTTGTCTTATCGTTTTATGGTTTCCTTTGCTGTGTAAAAGCTTATAAGTTTGATTAGGTCCTATTTGTTTATTTTTGTTTTTATTTCTATCGCCTTGGGAGACTGACTTAAGAAAACATTAGTACAATTTACATCAGAGAATGTTTTGCCTATGATCTCTTCTAGGAGTTTTATGGTGTCATTCCTTACGTTTAATTTTGGCTCAAATCCCTTTTAATCCACCCCCTTCCCCTCGCTCTCACTTCCTGGTTCTGTTAACATATGTATTTGCGTGTCTATCCACTTATGGGACATATTCTTCTTCTCTGCGTATCTGAAAAGCCGGGTTCACTAAATCAGTCATTTGTTGAATAAGCATTTTTGGAACATTGACCTCGTACAAAACTAGCATATTCTTTGGAGTCCTGGAAACAGGACTCCAAAGTTCTGTTTGGAGTCCTGGAGGTAGGAAACAAGACCTCCAGGTCTTTCTTGTTCGATTTATAAATGTTGGTTGAGTGAAGAGATCCGTCCCTCGCCACCACATGTCTAGATGTATAAGAGGGTGGATTGGGATATGAAACTCACCATCTGTTGGAGAACTGAAGGGCCTTGTGTGAAAAGCCCCCTTTCCAGACCGAGCACACATCTTCTGTAAGGCCCCACCCTGGCTCTGTCTCTCTCTCTCACCTGTTAGAAGACGGAGAAACAGACTCCCCAGCATCCCCTTTATTGATAACCTTGAAGACAGGTCCACAAATCTACTTTTAAGTGAATGACCACTGGTGCCTCTTAGAGGTAGACAGTAACAAAGTCACAAGTGAAGGGAACACAAGGATTCTGGGATCTGTCAAACTTCCCAGTCATTGTCCTTGTCACCAACTTGGTCCTTTCTTGCTGTGATGATGTCTGACGGACTTATTCTCTTGTTCTGTCTCAGGTGGAGTTTACTAATTCTCAAGCCTCAGTTAGAATCCCACGCTGCTCTGGACCCAGCTCTGGTCCCCTCTCTCCTTGAGCTGCTCCCTTACCTCCATTTTCCAACGAGGAAGCTTGGCAGTCTGATAAAATCAGGATGCATCATGAGAGATTTTGGCCAGGTTACCCCATCTCTCTGAAGGTCTTATTCTTTATAAAATGGGCAGGGGGGGAGCAGCCTCACAAGGCTGTAGTTAGATGAAAGAGAATAAAGGTAAAGGATGCTCCCAGCACAGCACTGCACATACCAGGTACTCAGTAAAAGGGAGTTCACTCCCTTTATTTCTCACTTCATAGCACTATCCCTTTCAACCAGTGTCTTGCTAACTGTTACATAGATGCTTGTCCTGCTCCTTGAAAACAAAGTCTCTGGAACCGCTATACATCATATCCTTGTCCTAAGAGATATTAACCCTTTAGGTTCTGAGGAGTCCTGCATTAAATAAATCAGTTTAAGCCATTTTCTTTCCTCAATTACACTTGACAAGATGAACACGTTGTTTACATAGCAAACACATAGCACACCCTATGTGTTTGTACAAAGGCTAAATCATTTAGTTCTCATAACAGCTCTCTACGGGGAGGTATTATTGTTACCCTCATTTTAAAAGATGATGGAACCATGGCACAGAGCAGTTAAGTCTTTTGCTCAAGGACACACAGTTACTGTAGAGCCAGGACTGGACTGCAGTCTGCCTCCAGAATCTAAACTCTGCTCAGCTGCCTCTCCAGTTTAAAACACACACACACACACACACACACACACACACACACATATTGATCCCACAATTAGAAATAACAATGCCATTATTCATGTAATAGCTGTTAATATTCCACCAAACATTAATTCCAGAAGATATACTATAAGAAAGGCTGCCCTAAGGCTCTCTTCTGCTACCATGTCTCTACCATCACTTGGTCCCACCGCAGAATCCAGCACCATCCAGGCTTCCGCAGTGACAGCTGCATTGCTTTAGACACCAGCTCCTTTCATGGGAGAAAGCAAAGTACCAGAACCCACAGGGGCTCCCTCCCTCCCTCCCCTTTACTGAAATATTTCCCAACCAACCCTGCGGGAAGCCTTCCCAACCAGTCTGCTACTTCTTTCGCATGGTATTCTTTCCCATTTCAGTGAGTTTTGCAGGGTGCGCGGGCGTTTTCTTTCCTTTTCCTGAGGATGCAGATCTCTTCCCTGGAACCCTCTGTTTCAATGGAGAAATCCTTCAGTTGGTCCTCTCAGCATCTGTGCTGTCCACACCACACTCATACTCCCTTGGGTCTAATCAGCAGGAAGTGCTTTTCCAAGTAAAATGGGAAGTTGGGTTAATGTGGAAAATCCCCAGATGTTTAGAGAGCATATCCTGGGTGCCCGATTTTGTGCTCAGAGAATGGAATCTGGTATCTGGTCTCTTTCATGGCAGGGGACCTTCATGAGCGGAGCACAGAAAGTGAGTCTTGGGAAAACCATACTTGGAAATTTCTCCAACATGAGTACCTCTGACTTTCTCCTTCCCCACCTCAAGTCACAGCACAAGTTCAAGTCTCCTAAAAAGGGTCATTTGTAATAAAATGTCACCAAAGGAAGCGACCTTAGCAATGTTCTAGCTCAGGGTTGGCAAACAGGTTTTCTCTCCGATACCAATAGTCATAGATTGGAAGTGTTGCTTGAACTGCCGTGGTGACACTTTCAAGACTGAGTCTGAGTTAAAGGGTAAGGATATTGTGATCCATTTAGTGGTGTGTGTCTAGGGACTGGTCTTAGTCTGGGTTCCTTAGAAGTCAAGCTTGAGACAAGGATTCTTGGAGAAGTGATCTACTGAGGGAAGGCTCTCCGAAGAAGAGGAGAAAGAAGAGGGGAAAGCAGGCTAGAGCAGGGGGAGACAGCTAAGCAAGGATGTGGGCTCAGCTGAGGACTAGCCTGCCCACTGGAGCATGAATCGAGGCCAGGGGACTGACCTTTTGTACACTGGTGGTTAGGCATTGGCTGCAGCCAGTAGAGGTGGTGATGGCGCACAAACTCCCAGCCCGGTGGCTCTCCACAGCAGACGGCTATTCTTGGGAGAAGGGAGCAGCTGTGAGTCATTAGCAGCCAACACTCACAGCAGCTGGGAGGTGGCTGCAGCAGCCCAGTAAACGGGTCTGGGCAGGGCACCAAGAACATCCACTGCTGGAACAGAATGAGAGAATATGGTCCCCTGGCTAGTTAGCATCCTTAAAATAGCCCAGCCAGCTCATTTTACAGGTGAGGAATCTGATACTCAGGGAGAAGAACTGAAGTCAAAACCCCTTTCCATACTATCAGAGTCTTCCATGGTCTGACCCTATACCAACTCTAGTCATCTGCCATGCTCAGAGCATGGCTGATATTCCAGGCCTGCCTATGCCTGGGTCCCAAGGCTTCAGACCCTTCTCTTGCTGCCATTCCTTTACTCCTACTGCTTCTTCTGTGGCAGCCTGCAAAATACCTTTCCTTTCTTCTCTACCAAGCAACTCTCAATAAACTGTAGTCCCATTTTATAACATTTGGAATAGGAGGTCCATCACAGATTGCCTACAGGGTGTTTTGTCCCTTTAAAAACAATCAGAAAGGCTTTGTAGTCTCAGAGCAGGTGACCAACTGGAGCCCATAGATTATCTATAATGCCTACACTGCCATTATGGATCTCCTATAAGTATTTATAAAACATGATAGATTTCTTGTAGAATCTCACAGATTGCCTATGATAATTGCACCATGTTCAATAATCATTCATTCGACTATCTATTGTGGGTTTACTATATGCCAGACCCTGTTGTGGAGAAACCAGGTGAACAAAACTGTCAAGGTCCCTGCTCTTATTCTAAGCAAGGTAAAGGCTGTCAATATACAGAGAGCTAATAAATAATTTCAGGGCACATTAAGTGCCCTTGAGGGTGATTGGGGCAAAGACTCAAAAGTCATAGGTCAAGGAAAGGCTTCTCTGTGGAGGGAACATTTGAGTTGATATCTGAACTGCAGGAAACAATCATCCTGGGGAAGGTGTGAGAAGGAGCCTTCCAGGCAGAAGAAACAACAAATGTAATAACCCAGAGGCAGGAATGAGCTTGACATAATTGAGGATCAAAGAAAGTGTCAGGGTACCCAGGGAGTGGTGAGTGAGCCAGCGAGAAAGTCGTACAAATCACTGAGCAAGGACTAGGGGTCAAGGAAGAAAAGCCACAGTGCCTTCCCTCAGGAAACTCACACTCATTTCTCATTGTTACTTGTAGAGAGTAATAATAAGTAACATTACAGATCACCTGTGAGTATTTTCGGTACCATTTCAGCACTTACAGATACCCTCCAAAATCAGCAGTGATATTTCACTGTGCATTGCCTGTAGGAACATGATATGTCATCTCAAGTTATTTGAGTTGCTAGAGATGACCAGTAAGTTCTTACAGTCTCAGAATAGGTCCATTTGTGTGTGTACTTTTAGGCAAACCATTTGGGATGCCTCTACATGATAACAGCAGAGTTGCAAATGACCTCAAGTTGTGATTCCATTGTAGACCCCTCAGATGCTTTTCAGTTGCTAAAGCTTGCAGAGTGTGTTTGCGGAATCACTAAGAATTGCTTGAAGATTATTTTTAAACCCAAGAATGTCCTCAGAGAACAATTTTTCTTTGACTCAGTTTTCACTTTTATTGATTAACATGAGAAATTAATCAAAAACAAGTATTTGGTACAAATTATGGCACCCAGTTAGAAACTTTTCCCCCATGCATCAGTAAGGATTAGGTACAGCGGCAAGTAACAGAGACCCACAATAATAATGGTTTAAATAAGATGGAAGATAGAAGACTATTTCTCTCTCACAGAAGAGTCTGAAGTCAACAGTCCACGGGGCCAATTTGGCAGTTTTACTCGGGGAAGTCCTCAGGGATCCAGGTTCTTTCCAGCTTCCTAGAAGCCCTGCTACCTAAGATGGCTCTCCAGTCACTCCACCTACCTTCCAAGTAGCAGGACGAGAAAGAAGGGAAGAAAAGGCAAAGGGTGCATGCTACTTCTTTTTCACGGAAAGTTTCAAGAAACTGTTTCAACATACTTCTGTTTACTATTGGCCAGAAGTTAGCCACGTGGCCACATTGCTGCAAGAAGGGTGTAAAATGCATCTTCATTCTCAGTGCTCATGTGCCCAGTGGCATATTCACTCACGAAGGAGGGAGGGGAAGTAAGTAATGAGGAGCAACCAACAGCCTTTACTACCTGGTATGGACACAACTCATGTAACAAAATTCACATTAGTAGAAATTCTCCAAACCAGTGGTTGGTAGCCCTAGCATGTTTTAAAAAAGAACAGTAAAACTAAATTTAAACAGGGTGGTAGTCCAAAACAGTGATGTCAATGTATAATTTTTCCTAGTGAGGATGTGAAAAACAACTTATTACCCACCGTCATCATCATGTCATAAAGAATGAAGACTTTATCACACACACAAACACACACACACACACGATCTTTAAAAATATTTTAAATGGAGTAAACTTAGCCTTTGTTGAGGAGATGGGGTAAACTCATTTTTTTGTTGTCGTTTCACCACAAGGCAGCAGAAACTTCATCATAGACCAGTATTATTAAATGATGCTTCAACCTGAAAGCATTTCTTTAAGACAGTATGATATTTTCTGTTTCTAAAAGCTTCCCCAAAGTTAAAATAATCATGACCATTTATTTAGAGCACAAACCGTTAACTAATGGACCTCAAACCAGATTCTATTTATAGATATCTTTGATCTCATCAGTCCTTTTTTTTTTTTTAATTTGCTGTCAACATCTAAAGCTTAAGAGATTTCACATATTGAAAAAACTGTAATTCTTGCTTCTCTTGAAAAGTGGGAAGCTCTGGCATGGGGCTCTTGTTTTCACATGATTACCCCCAGCTGGATGTAGCTCTGTAGCAGCTGCCCGGTTAGATGGGGGGAGCGCTTGCCATTTCATTACAGGTCCCACCTGGCCAGTGCCTTGCCATTATGCTACCTGCCAGGCCCCTGTGGAAATCTGAGCTTGTGATTCCATATTAGAGCTACACATGTGCTGGTATTTGTATATGTACTTCTAAACTTTGCATCAACCTGAAAGTAAAATGTTATATCCCCATTTTTTAAGATCAAAGAATAGAGAGTTGGGGTGACTTGCCCAAGACCAAAGCTCTAAGAGCTGCCCATCTGGAATTTGGACCCAGGCCTCCGTGGCTCCAAGGCCCAGGTGTATTCTGCTGTGCCACCCTGCCTTCCAGGGGGCCTATGACCCCTATCTCTGTCAGCCCTCACATAGGTAGAATTATTCATGCCATCTGGGTTACAAGACTTGATTGGAATTAGCTGAAAAAAAAAATATGAATTCCCCATTTCCCTTGCAGTATTCTTTTCGACTCCTTTTTATATTTATTTTTGAGGGAGAAAAAAAAAATCCTGGGGAAGGAAGGATGGTTCAGAGGAGGCCAGAGCCATCTATCATGCAGACACAGCATGCATTTAAACAGTTCTGAGAACATAAATTGGTTACTTAATCGGCCCTGGCTAA
The DNA here is from genome assembly GCF_026419965.1 of Kogia breviceps. Lineage (NCBI taxonomy): Eukaryota > Metazoa > Chordata > Mammalia > Artiodactyla > Physeteridae > Kogia > Kogia breviceps. Next base: position 153,558,728 of record NC_081310.1, read on the forward strand.
TCCATGGAGTGCAGAAGCCAAACTGCATTATGGGAAGCAGCTTCTGCACGTGGGGTTGCCATATCCGGCAGAGCCAGGGGTCCTAGGGCAGCTGCTGAGGGGGCTCGAGGCCTCCCACACTCTCCAGGCTCCCAGTGCCTCGTGGGTAGGGGTTTTCAGAGCATCAGGAGGCACTGGATCTTTTCATCAGAGATGCAGTTCTGATATGGAATGAGAATAAAACACGTGCATGTCTTTGAGCTTCTTTTCGGTCACAATTGGACTTTTTTACTCTAAGCTGCATTCTGGGAGCTTTGAGTCAGATACAGAAAAACAAAACAACTTACCTCCTGCTGTCCTCAGCTACACGCAGTCCACTTCTCATTTAAAAGACTGTGTGCCTTGCAAACATGTTTAACCATGACTGTGTCAACTCTTTCCAGATCATTTGTCTTGACAAATGCACTGTTACTTCCTTCAGTTTGTTGAGTTGAGTTGACTGCTGTGTGACAGGCAGGAATGGGGATGGGTGTGCGGATGCAATAAGGTAGGATCTTTGCCCTCAAGCCACTCTCAGTCTGATACGGAAGACACAGACAAACAGATTGTTCATGGGGCTTTTTGTTGTTGTTGTATCTTTTTTTTAAATTTAATTTTTATTTTATATTAGAATATAGTTGATTTACAATGTTGTGTTAGTGTCAGGTGTACAGCAAAATAATTCAGTTATACCTATACATATATCCATTCTTTTTCAGATTCTTTTCCCAAATAGGTTATTACAGAATATTGAGTAGGGTTCCCTGTGCTCTATAGTAGGTCCTTGTTGATTATCTATTTTATATATAGTAGTATATATATGTTAATCCCAAATCCTAATTTATCCCACCCAGATATCATGTAAGTACCCTGCTAGGTACTAATCCCTGTCTTCATAGAAGTTACAGTCTAATGGAGGGTAGGGGAATATTGTTTTAGGTTCCTAGGGCCACTGTAACAAAGTACCACAAACCCTGTGGCTTTAAACAACATGAATTTAACAGGAATGTCTTTTAAGCCTACTGTGTGCTCGGAATGAAAGATAATGGCAAGCCTCTAAGCTCAAGAGGGCTCAGTCCAGGAGGGAGAACAGATCAATGGTGACAAAGTGCTATGAGTGAATAAAGGGCTCTGAGAATCGGGAGCTGAGGACACACAGGGAGCCCCTTCTAGGGGAGCATATCAGAGGAGGATTCTGTGTCCAGTGCCCAGCACTTCTTGTGTACCCAGTGGGTACCTCATTTCCATGGCCATTTGCAAATAGCACTAACTTTGCTCCCGTCCAGAAGAATTCTATTTGTCCAGACTATGTTATTTTTAAAATACAGCAAGACTTGTGTTCCAGACAAACTGATCTTAAGTTTGAGATACACGCAAAAATGACTAGACGAGATGTTCTAACATCTGGGGCGTAACAAAATGGCGGGGCCTGTTTTTCTAAGTTTATTTTTTGACATAATGCTCAAACTTTTGCAAAATATGTTGTTTGTTAAAATAGTACTTTACGTTTCTTCTGCCTTAGAATTTTGTATATTTAATGTTCACAAAAAACCCGGTGACTGTCCTGAATTTCCAGAGGAGGAAACCAGCATCCACTTCTGTAGGCCAATGGCAAGCAAAGGGAAACATGTGAAGGAACATTTTCTAATGAACTGTTACCTTTGCTCTTTAAAGTGTATTTATTGTTTTGTAAGCTTCCAGCCTTTAGTCCAGGGACTGCATAAATGCCTACAATCTCCTCTAAGCAGAGAACAAGAGGTATAAATAGGCTTGGTGTAAAGTCACAGGGAGTTGGGCTCTGCTGAACTGCATACTCAAAGGCATTCAAATTACAATTTATATTTTTATGGCACATGATTTTATCAAGGCAGCATTAAGTTCAATATCTTATAAGGGCACTAGAAGTCAGGAATTTCTCCCATTTGACAGGTAAGGAAACTGAGGCACAGGGGAATTGACTTGAAGCTACTAGAAGAGCTTAATCACTAGGTAGTAGAATGTAGGGTAACATTAAATGCACAAGTTTTAGAGTCTGGAGACATGACATGGAAACTTGCCTTTGCAATTTGCTTTGTTCTGTGAGGTTGTGAAGCTGCTTACCTTCGCTAAGCCTTAGTTTCTCCTTCTGTGTAATGGAAACGATAAATGTCCACTTTGACAAGTTGTTTGAATACCCACTGTGATCATATCTGTAAGTATTTAGCCAAACACCAGTTATATTATAAGCATTTAATAGTGGTTAATTTAATGGTATTATTAATAATTCAAGTCTATTCTAAGTATATGTTTTCTCCCATGTCTTACCAAGCCCTTCGTTTTGAGGGTTCAAATGCTTTATTGGAAATTCCTTCAGGATGCTACTGGTAATGAAGCCCAAATCCAAGGGGGCAATCCATTCCCCCCCTTTATTAAAATATCTACTCTGCAGGTTGCTTTAATGATCAGAGAACAGATACAGATTTGCACGTAGGAGAGAAAATCATAGACTGTCAGAACTGGAGGTGACCTTATTTTTCAGATGAAGAAATTTAACCAGAGAGTTAAATTTTATATATATATATATATATATATATATATATATATATATATATATATATGTAGTAAATCATAATTATATATAAATTATATATACTCAAGTTTTATATATTTATAGATACTCTCATATAAATCATTTCTATTCTTCATAGTTTATATATATATAAATACACATACATATTTTTTTTCATTCATCTCTCAGTGGAGAAGGTCTGGAGTGTAGAGACATTTTCCCCTGGGTATTAGGGTATTATATGCTGCATATAGGAGGGGAGGAAGAAGCAAAGGTGTTAACTCTCCAGAAGTTCTCTTTTTGCCCTCTGATAAATCTGAATTCTGAACCCTCCATGGTTCTGCCTGGCTGATGAGTATCCTTACCGGCTGAATGCACTCCCCTCAGTCATAACTGGACTGCTTGGTTGGTTGGGGACCTATCATCCAGCTGCTTTCCAACTTTCTTAAATTTGTTTACATGTCTCATATCTCATTTATTATTTATCACTCCCCTCCCTTTTTTTGTTACTCTTCTTTTTTTTTCTTGTGGTACGTGGGCCTCTCCCTGTTGTGGCCTCTCCCGTTGCGGAGCACAGGCTCCGGACGCGCAGGCTCAGCGGCCATGGCTCACGGGCCCAGCCGCTCCGCGGCACGTGGGATCTTCCCGGACCGGGGCACGAACCCGCGTCCCCTGCATCGGCAGGCGGACTCTCAACCACTGCGCCACCAGGGAAGCCCGTTACTCTTTTATTTTAATCTTAATGAGATCACTGGAGGAAGGGGAAATAATATGCGTACAGTCCAACTACATTTTTATATCAACATGGTTCATTCAAGCAGCTAAATGAAGTTTGAACTGGGCAGGGCTGAGCTCAAACTAAGAAGACCTAATACGGGGTAATGTGATGATCAGTCAGTGGATGATGAGATCTGATCCAAGGCAGGGGCTTTTGGAATGGATGGAGAGGGATACGTTTTGGTTATGTCTGTAAGGTTGAATTTAAAAGATGTTGTGCCATCTAGTTTACGTAAGTGGGTAAACGGTAATTCTTGAAAATAGGGAAAGCAAAAGGAAGAACCAGATTCAAAGAGAAGATGAGTTCAGTTTGGCCATGTTAAGTCATACTGGGCATCATGGAAAGTTAATGTTTGCACATGAAACCTGAAGATGTCATAAAGAAAAAAATGATGACTAGTAGGGGATGTTATTGGAGAAATGTTCACAATAGTAACTTTAAACGTTTTTGACTGTGACCCAGTACAAACATACATGTGTATTCTCACACACACACACACACACACACACACACACACACACTCACACACACTCACAAACACAAGGTTCAAAAAAGCATACCTTTATTTAGATATACTATGATATCTTCTGTTATTCAATTTAATTTAAATAAAATTTTGGTCATAACCCACTAAATTGATTTAATGATTCATCAATATATCTTGAAAAATATTGACCTACAAAGTATGGCTGACTGAAGATCTTTTTTTTTTTTTGCGGTACGCGGGCCTCTCACTGTTGTGGCCTCTCCCGTTGCGGAGCACAGGCTCTGGACGCACAGGCCCGGCGGCCATCGCTCACGGGCCCAGCCGCTCCGCGGCATGTGGGATCTTCCCGGACCGGGGCACGAACCTGTGTCCCCTGCCTCCGCAGGCGGATTCTCAACCACTGCGCCACCAGGGAAGCCCGACTGAAGATCTTTAGATGAAAATGCAAATCACGAATATGGTACCCACAGCCATCCATCAAGATTTTGCTTTAGGGATTAAACTGTACGTGTTTAGAAGAAAGCATCAGTGTTCAGTAATATGAATTGGAGAAAGATGTTATCTATAAAGAGGCTGAGAATTAACACTATGAATAAGAAAACAAATAATTGCAAATAGGACAAGGAAATGTATGAGTAGCCACATTCTTTCGTTTGTAAGGATCATGGGAAACCTATTGAATTTGGACAACCTTAAAATTAATCCTCACGCAAATACACACCATGGCAAGAAGTGGAACGTGTACTTGGAGTCAAGAAAAGGGGTCCGTATAGTCTATGAAGGCCTCTTCACTTGAAATCAGGCTACAGTACAGCATTTTCTCTTTGAAGCTAACCCTTTAAACATTGCTGTAAAGGACAGGTAGTGCCTTTGGTCCTTTCCTATGTAGTTAACTGCATGTCAGCTTCTGGGTAAATATCTCTATGAAATGGGGCTTCTGATTCATGCTCAACTTGATTTGCATTTTATTTAGCACTCACTTACTGAGCACCTGTTAGATGCAAGATCATAGAAGAATATGAGGATAAATAAGATAATGCCTGCCCTCCAGACCCTCACAATCCTGATGGGAAGACAGAAATAAAAATAAATAACTCTGGGAGTAGGCCGACTGTGATAGATATTCCACTGGGCATACAAATGACAGTATGAGGTCAGAGGAAAGAAAAATTATTTCAACTCAGGAAGCATTGCCTCCTTCACATCCTTCATTCCTTTGCTCAGACATCACCTTCTCAGAGAAGCATTCCCTGACCACTCTAGCTACAGCAGTATGCAGTAACTTTGTTCCATTAGCCTGTTTTATATTCTTCATGGCAATTCATCTTAATATTTATAATTGTCTTTATTGTTTATTTTTGTAACCACATGTTATTTGGAAAGATTTGTCCAAGACATCAAAATACAACAGACAGAACATTCCAAGTGAGGTACCAAATCTGAGTGAAAAATAGCAAAGGAGATAGGTGATACTGCTCTTATGCCTCTCACCAACTTTAAGGACATGAAATTGTCAGGTTATCACAAGGTTGGAATAGGATTTGTGCAAAGGCATGGACCCTAGTGAGTATGCCTTCAAGTGCACACTTGGAGAAGCTGGCTATATTGCAGTGATCTACTGAGGCATCACATGCTACCCCAAAACTTAGTGGCTAAAAACAATGTATTGGGGCTTCCCTGGTGGCGCAGTGGTTGAGAGTCCGCCTGCCGATGCAGGAGACACGGGTTCGTGCCCTGGTCCGGGAGGATCCCACGTGCCGCGGAGCACCTGGGCCCGTGAGCCATGGCCGCTGAGCCTGCGCGTCCGGAGCCTGTGCTCCGCGACGGGAGAGGCCACAGCAGTGAGAGGCCCGCATACCACAAAAAAAAAAAAAAAAAAAAAACAATGTATTGTTACTGTATTCTATGACTCTGTGGACCAGTAACTTAGACAGGGTATGTTGGGGAAATCTCTTATCTACTAGGCAATGATGTCTGAGGTCTCTGCAGGGATAACAGCGGAAGGCTGGCCAGGAAACCGTATCTGTCTGTCTGTTGGCCTGTCTCTCTTGCCCTCATCCCTCCATGGGATAGACGAGTAGCATGGGCTTCCTCTCCTTATTTTCTAAGAGAACAAGAAAGAACAAAAACTTGTTACTTTTCCATATAGCTTCATAGTTGACAAAGAGCCTTTGCCAAAATAATCTCCAGTGGTCAACATGATAGTAAGGGAAACTTTATTTCATTCACAAATGAGAACGTGCAGGCTCCGTGGATGAAAGCAGCTAGCATCAAGGAAGGCGTGTGCTGGAGCCGAGACTTGAACCAGCTCTTGTGGGACCACTTTTAGTGCTCGCCTGGCGCTCACGCATCCCATGTACAGCCCTTCAAGTCAGACCCACTGAAGCCACACGGAGTCACGCCCAGTGAGTGTGCAGAAAGCAGCAGCACGTGGCTCGTTCAAGGCAGTGGAGGCTCCTGATTCCCTGGGGAGATGCCAGCAGGGGCTGACCTTGAGAAAATTATGGCTCCAGCCAGAGGAAGAGGTATCAGCATTCACAGAGGGAATCTGGAATGAGGAGTGCAGTAACTGCCGGGTTTAATACTGTGCACACACTTCTGATGAATATGCAAATGTGGCTGGTACCAGAGCAGGAGGCGAATACCATTTACTAAACAGCAGTGTTAAAACACTCTGAAAGGGGGTGTGTCAGGAGCATGGTAATGAAATTAATCGTCTTCACCTGTGAATTGTCAGGGGCTTTGGGTTCCATCCAAAAACATCTGATTTGAGTTTGCTCTGCTTAGAGCCTCTTGTGTAAACTTGATCTTAATGGAGAATGAATCTTCAGAAACCGATACAAAATAGGAAGTGGCAAAAGACACAACTGTAAATTTGCACTATTAAAGGACAGCAGAATAAGGGCACTTCAGTTGTGCCTGCCCTTCCGGGCTCACTGTTCTGGGGCTTCTTAAAGGCTGATGTGGATGGCTCTCAACTGATTTATTAAACAAGAAGACTGATAATTGTGAAGATGGTCAGAATGATTGGGCATTTCTGTCTGGCAGAAAGCTCTGTATAGAAGGGACTGGGTTTGACTGTTCAGTCTCTCCAGTGGCAGATGAGACTAAAGTCTATCTCTTTACAAAAGAATTCCAGAGCAGATCTTAAAATAAGTATGAATAAAGAAAATCACTTATTGATAGGCACTGAGCCAAGCACCGGGATTCAGAAACAAACAAGTCACAGAATTCGAGGCGCTCAGTTTTTCACTCAGTCTGTGGTGAACGTTTGTTATGTGGGGCTCCACAGCACTCATACCCCCTTCTTTTGGAACCAACATCCAAAATTCCTTTTTTTTTTTTGGGGGGGGGGTCAACCTTTATCCCCTGAAGAGAAGTCAGAAGGACTGACATTCAAGATGCTCTGCTCTCCCTATCGAGTCAGACTGTCCCACAGAGTTCAAATCTAGAAAGGTAAGCAGCGATGATGGGAAGAGAGTTGGGTGGATTCTCCTGGCTGTGATCCATTAGTTCTTGCTTCTTGGGTCCTTTCATCTGCCCTAGTTTCCACCCATCCATGAGCCCGATCCTCCATCCCATTGCCACGTTTTTAATGACCTGGTATCCTCTCAGTAAAATTACCTTTCCATTTAGTGTAGCCAAAGTCCATTTCTGTTGCTGACAACCAAGTAATCCTAACACACACCCCTTCATCCATTCATTGACTGCCCCTTCAGCACTTTATGGCAGGCGTGGAGTCAAGGGATGACTAGGTTGCTGTCCTCAGGAAGCTCACCATCTGGGGGAGACAAGTCTATAACTCACTCTATTATACCACAGGATCTGGGCTGAAAGCAGGACAAGAACAGAGAAATATTATGGGAATATTATCAGGCAAATTTAATTCTCCTTAGGGGTGTAAGAAGGCTTCACAGGGGTCATGGCATCTATCCTAACTTTCAGAGAGTGACTATAGGTTTACCAGACATAAATGAGAAAAATGCCTAGGCAGGGGAAGTCACAGCCATAAAGCCTAGGAAGTGTGATTGGAGCATAAGAGAGTTATGGAAGAGAAGATAGAAAATCAAGGAAAATAATCTTTATACAGTATTCAAGGCTTGGTAGAAACCATACTGTTGACCTTATTTTTTATGCAATGAATTTTGAGTCCCAAAATATTAAAGGACTTTCCCAAGGTCACAGAGCTACAAAGCTACACAAGACTTACTCCTAATCCCATCTCTTTTGTACCTTCAGAGCATTTCTGTGAAGATCAGATGGAATCAGAAATATTTGTTCTCCTGTCTGTTTCTGTGTTTAAACTGGGTCAGTCCTCATGCTAAAAGATGGCATATGGTTCATTTTCTTTTCTGTTTTAATCCCTAGAAATTAGCAGAGTGCCTGGTACACAAAAGGAATTTAGTATGTTTGTTGAGTGAATGAATGAACAAATAATTATCAATAACAGAAACGATAGCCAAATTTGGAGAGCATTTAATAGGTTACTTGATGTCACAGTGGGCATCAGTCCTTCAGCATATGTAGAAGAAATGATCTCATTTTCCCAGGGTTCCGACCTTGGGTAGCAAAATAGATCTTATTATCATCATCCCCATTTTTCAGACAAAGAAATTGAAGCTCAGAAATTTAAGAGACTGTGCTGGCTAAATTCTGGGGACCTGGAAAGGCAGCCTGTGGGGTTTGGATGGGCTGCCTCAGGAAGTATAGAGACACTGAAGGTGGATAAACTGATAGGCTCTCCATTGAAATAAAAGGCATTAATATGTATGCAGTATTCTGTATCTAGCAGCAATGGAGGATGGAGGAATTGAGTCTCTGTGCAGGGAAAGAGAGACAGAAGCACAGGTAAGCAGGCATCCTTAAAGAAAAGAAAAACTCCCTTTTTAATTAAAATTAAATGTCCACTGTAAGGAGGGAAAAAAAGTGGTGAGCAACAAATACCCACAGCCTTGTTTAATCACCTGTGATGAATTATAATTAGGATTTGAAAATTATTGAACTTTTTTCCCCCTGTTCACCTTGGAGCTCTGAAGGTGAATTTCAAAGAGTGCAGGAGGAATGAATATTAAAAAGTTTGTTTTATACTTGAACGCCAGAGCTCCCATCTCATTTTTCTATTAAAGCTCAACTTTTGAAATTTTTTCCTCTTTGCAATAATTACATCTTCAGCCTGACAACTCCTTACCTGACAATGCTTATGTTAAAGTGATTCTATAGGCGCTAAAAAAGGAAGGCTCGGCTTTTTAGTGACGGGGATTTAAAGGGTGGCTTTCTCTCTTTCGTTCAGAGAGGCACTGCCTAAACCCATCCCCACCCCAGCTCCAATCACCTTGCATTGACCATCCTGGATTCTTTTAGGGTTTCTTGATAGACAAAGCAGCATTGGCTGTGGTACCCTTGTTCCCAGGCACCCGGTAGTGGGTTTATTTTATTTTGTTGATTGTATTCTATTTTATTTTAAAGCCTGCTTTGTTCTAGAAAGGCTGGAAATGAAGCTGGCTGTGTACATTTTTGTCTGAACAATGGGACAAGCCTATTTGTCTTGTTCACCCTACAGTGGTGACATTCTTTATTTTTCAGTACTCTTACTGTTACTCTGATCCATTTTGTTTCCAATTATTATTGAGTTCCCACTGTGCCGGACCCTGAATGCAGTGAGAGAGAGAGGATGATAAACAAGGTTCCTCAGTTGCGGCTCTTGCCTGCATTGAGCTTACATCCCTCTGGGGGATGCAGACACAGTGAAGGAGGAGAGGGGTTCTCTGTGAGCTGCTCCACAAGGGAGTCTAAATGTTTCCGAAGGACACAGACTCTGCCTGGGCTTGGTGGTACATGTGGGGAAGCTTCCTGAGAAGGTATCAATCGTGAGACCTGATTAAGCCGGGAAGGGTGAGCCAGGATGTACACTGTTGGGGGAGGGGTGAAAGAATCAGTGAACGCTCCTGGTAAAGCACTGGTCCAAAAGCAAGGGCGGCAGAGTTCCGGGAGCTAGAAGCCACTTTGCAGGGCTGGAGAGTGGAATAGAGGGGGCAGGAGGAGCTGTGATGGGCAGGAGGCTGGGGAGGAACACGGGTGCAGATTCCCAAGGGCTACACCCCAGGCTAAGGACCTCCTGCTGTGTGTAGCCTCAGGGCCATGTGCAGCCAGCCAGCCAGCCACATGTTTTTTTTTTTTTTTTTTTTTTTTTTTTTTTTTTGTGGCACGCGGGCCTCTCACTGTTGTGGCCTCTCCCGTTGCGGAGCGCAGGCTCCGGACGCACAGGCTCAGCGGCCATGGCTCACGGGCCCAGCCGCTCCGCGGCATGTGGGATCTTCCCGGACCGGGGCACGAACCCGTATCCCCTGCATCGGCAGGCAGATTCTCAACCACTGCGCCACCAGGGAAGCCCCACATGTTTTTTTACTGGGGAAATGAGTGACTGCTTAAAACCCTGGATGTGCCCACCACCCGCTGAGTGCCTTCTAACCAGGTGTTCTACATACATTATCATACCGAATCATCACAACAAACCTGTCAGCAGGTATTCGTATTTCCATGTCACTTTTTAGAACCCGGAGGCTCGGCCGTATTTGGTCACCTGCTCAAGCGTCTCACTGCTGCTTGCCAGTGATGGAGCCGACTGGGGTCCAGGTGGGGAGAGCTGTGCAATTCAAAGGCCAGGACCTGCACCCAACAAGGCTGTTTCCAGCACTTCCAGGGAGGATGCCAAATGTGTTATCAGCTTTCTAAGATCCTTAGGGATCCTCAGCTTGTGCTTTTTACAGTTACTGTTCTAACAGAGGGTTGTAGCATTGAGAGCCCTCCATCAGGAACCTGCTTTTAGTCTAGGCTTCTGTTTTCTCCATTATAGAAAGCATTGTTAAATTATGCTCCTAGGGGGGAAAGAAAAGAACTTTAGATCAACTAGAAGAACTTCAGTGGAAGCTTCAGCTCTAATAACAAATGAAGGCTTTTAACACAAGCAGCCGACCGTCACTCACTTTTAGCAGGTGTGAATAACATGGCAGGTCTTGGGGGCCGAATAGAATTTAGAAAACAAGAGAGGAGAAGGGAAAAACATGTCTAAACGGACAGAGGAGAAAAGTTTAGAGTTCTATCAATATATAAGGGTTTATATGTCAATTTTGAGTCTTGACCGACACCAGATGGCTGGATTCCAGGTCTTGGAAGAGGGAACCCAGAGCACTAAGGAAATCCCTTTGCAGTGATCACCTCAGATCATATCAGCTCCTAAAGGCTGCTCAGCCCCTGGGTCGGAAACTGCCCTGTTTAGTGGCGGCAATGACCACACGCCAGTCGGCCACTTACCTTGATTTCTTCCTCTGGTGTGCCTTGGGCATGGCAGAAAAAAAAAGGCATTGTCTCTAAGAAGCCTTCTCTGATTCCACGCCCAGGCTAAGAAGCTGTCTTCTGAACTTCCACGCCTCCTCTCACTGCTCATCACAGCCCAAATCTTTCCTCCCCACTGGATTACAACTCCTTGAGGCCAGACACAATGTCTTTTCATCTGTGTATCCCCAGTACAGTCTCTGGTATAGAGTTTATCACTATAATAATAGGCAACATTTCCTGAGTGTTTTCTCTTCTTGCTGAATAGGCCAGGGATGTTGCTAAGAGCTTTATAGAGAGTGTTTCACGTAAAACACATCTATGACATAGGTACTATTATCCTATGTTATAGCTGAAGAAACTGAGGCTCAGAGAAGTTAAACAATTTGCTGAAGGTCACACAGCAACAGAGTGTTGGTCCTGGCAGCATCACCCGGGAGCTTGTGAGCAGAGAAATCTCCACCCTAGACCTACAGAATCAGAATCTGAATGTCAACAAAATCTCCAGGCGACGTTGTATGAACATTGGAGTTTAAGATGTGCTGATCTAGTAGAATGTGAAAAAATGTGCGCTGAATGGACAAATGATCGATCAAGTTTGAGTCCTGGCTTCACTGCCTACTTGCTCTGTGGATGGGAAAAATGACATTGCTAAGCCTTGTTTTCCTTAACTGTATTAAGGGAAGAGTAAAAGAATACAAAAATAGGAATTGTGAGGGTCCAAAGAGATCATGCCCGCAAAGCCTGCCCATTCTAAGAGCACAAAGTTAATATTATCATTTAACTATTCCCTTCTCTGAACCTGACTTAGCTCCTAAAATGTAAAATGAAGGCGTTAGACTAAAGGATCTCTGTTTCTAACTTTGTAAGCCTTGTGGATCCTGAGAGCATTAGGGTGGAAATACCATTAGGGGCCCTAGACTATAAATATGTTACTTTGTGGTCATTAGTTTTCCTTCCACACCCACTGTTGTATCAAACTGCAGACAAAGCATTTTGCCTTGTCCCTTTCTTCCCAGTGTTCCGCACCTAGGGAGGAAATTTTCCCTTGGTTGACTCTTGCTGCCCTTGTTCTCAGCTCTGACTCCTGCTTTCCCATTTTTCTGCAAAAGCTTTCAGAAAGAAGTGCATGTTGATTTGCTGTATGTCTTCTTGATTAGATGGCAGGTTTGTAACCCGGGATAGATGTGACAATCAGGCAAGCTTTGATTAGACCTTTCTTGTATGTAAATCCAGGTGGATAAGATAAGTGGCGTTAGGCTGGAGCTGGCAACAAAGGTAGGAAGAAATCCCAGGTGACTGGAATTAAAGAACTGTCTGAGCTGGGTGTTGGTGCGAATGATGTGAATTTCAAAGAGCCGGGGATAAACACTCGCTTTCAGATGGGCTAATTTATGCAGGAAGTCGTTTGAGAAGCCAGTTCTCTCATCCCAGAGAGTTTATAGAAGCCAGCAAAAAATGGTTAAGCACTGGAATGTAAACACTGGTAATTGGTAATTAATGGGCACACCTAAGAGGAAGGCATATGCCAAATTAAATTGATTGCTTGAAGTCATTCACGGATTCATTAAATAGAGTATGTGTTTTTTGAGCTCCCATTCCTTGCAGGCGCTCTGCTAGGTGCTGGGGACTCGGAGATAATAGGGTTAGAGTCAGTCTGCCAATGATGGGGATGGAGTGTGGCTTTAACATAAATAATTAACGGTGTTCTTTCCTTTCTTCGTTTATTCATTCTTTCAATTCCTGCTCTGGGTGGAACACAAGACTAGGCTGGAGGATAAATGGGGAGGAAAACAGACCAAATCTCAGTCCTCCCAGAGCTCATATTCTGACACTGCTGTAGCCTCGGTGCCTCAGACAATAAGCACCTAGTAGGCATTACAATAGGTGTATCAGAAAATGTCTGTGAACGGGTCCATAAATAGAGACAGACATTAAAGAAATAATAGCGTGGGTAATTGAGTACCAGTTGTCTTAACTGCTAAGGAAGAGAAGCATGGTGCAGGGTGCCCTGAGAAAACAAAACAGGGTAACAACCCTCTGGGGGTTCCAGGGGAGTCATTTCCTTAAAAATGACATTTAAAATGGTACCTAAAGGTGAGCAACAGTCAGATATTAGGGTGTGGGGATTGCTGGCCCAGGTAGGTGAAGACAGCCCATGTGAAGGCACTGAGGGGAACTAGCTTGGTACCACTGAGGCGCTGAGACACCTGCAGCTTGTCAGGTCATTTTAAGTAGAGGGGGAAGGGAGATGAGATGAAGTCAGAGGGTAGGCAGGGGCCAGATTATATCCAGGGTTTTAGATCACGTTTAGGATTTTGGAATCAATGCTGAGCTTCCTAACAACTCTCTGTGGCAGGGCACACAATGGGCTTTCAGAAGAACATCGGATAACGTATCCCTTGGAATTATGTAGGAAGGGACTGTGCTTCCCAACAATATCTGTAATATCAGCCAAAGGCAGGACCAAGAGCCTGTTAAAGGACAATGGAAGTGGAGGTGTCTTGCACAGAAAAACAAACAAAACCAAAAAACAAACAAAAAACAAGGCACGGCATTTGGAGTCAGAAGAACCTTTATTTTGAATCTCAGAACTGCCACTCAAGTCATTTTGTCTGTGACCCTGGACCAAGCATTGAATATCTCTACGTCCTGCAGAGATAGGGGGTCTAAGTGATTCTGTGTGGAAAAGGCTTTGTCTAGCGTTTAACACAAAGTACCTGCTCACTTTCGTTTGTGTAGCTCCAAATTAACCTAGGGATAGCAGCATAACAGAGTTAGACCGAGATGTTTGGGGGTGGCATCCTAAAAATTTGGTGTCTTTCTAAAATTACAGTTCTAAAGTATTTGTTTAGAATTTACTTAATGAAAATGGGGAGAAACTGATTTTTTTTAATTAGCAAATATATTCAAAATAGTGTACTTGGACTACTTGGAGTTGTGTTAGAATTGTGATTTTTTTGAACCCCTAAATTTCTTGTGTTCGAAATTTAGATAGTAGAATAAAATGAATTATTATTTCCTAGGTAAATAGAATTATGCTATGGGTGATTCAGTTTCCGATTTCCAGCTGACTTTTTGGCCGCTGGCTTCAGATGACTCCTACCTAGCTGGCTGGTCTGGGGTTCGTGGAGGCTGGTGGGGACATTTACAGCTGCAGGGATTTGCTTTCATATGCGGATCACAAGAATACTCTGTGACACAGGGGATCACTGGCAAATTGTGTATTTTTATTTCCATATAAGGGCAGTTTCTTTCAGGAGAGCAAGGCAGCCATACTCATCTGGAGTTTCTGTCTGCCTTTCCTCTTCTGATAACAAAATCCCTCTTTGTTGATGGGAATTTATTCATTATAGTTCATGATATAAATCCTTCCTACCTGTCACATGGCTGTGTACACATCCAAGCTGGACAGTCAAAACACCACTTTTTCCCTAACCAAAATGGTTGGTTCAAACATAGGCCAATCAGAGCAGCTCAGGCTTTTTATGGAACTTGTAGGAAAGCAGTATTCTCTGCTCTATAGGATTCCTAGTTGTAAAAATGGTGTAAACCAAGAACTATCATCTTTGCCACCACGTTGGACAAGCCAGCCTGAGAGAGGAGCAAAGCAGAGGGTACTCATAACCATTATTTGAAATCCGGGTAATATAATTTGAGCCCTTTTGAAGTTAGCTGCTCTCCTGAACTTCCCAGTCAAATGTCCCAATAAATATTTCTTCTTCATGCATGCTTTTTTAGCTATATTAAATAAAAATTGCCATACTATAATCTGCACATACTTGAAGTGTACAACTGAATAAATTTTGACATTGTGTACACCCAGGAAACCATCACCACCATCACAATAATAAACATCCATGTGTACTTGAAACCATGCCACTCAGACTGGGACTTGAACTCACGGTCTTTTTTTTTTTTTTTTTCTCGGTACGCGGGCCTCTCACTGTTGCGGCCTCTCCCGCTGCGGAGCACAGGCTCCGGACGCGCAGGCTCAGCGGCCATGGCTCGCGGGCCCAGCCACTCCGCGGCATGTGGGATCTTCCCAGACCGGGCCACGAACCCGGACTCTCAACCACTGCACCACCAGGGAAGCCCGAACCCATGGTCTTTTAACTGAGATCACACACCTGGTCTCAGGACTTAATGAAGCTCAGGTTCTTGATGTCGCCTTGCAGAAAGAATTCAGTGAGAGACAAAGTGATGGGTAAGAAGTGGATTTCTTTAGAGAGAAACACACTCCACAGACAGAGTGTGGGCCATCTCAGAAGGCGAGAGGCCCCGAAATATGCTGTGGTTAGTTTTTATGGGCTGGCTAATTTCATAGGCTAATGAGGGGGAGGATTATTCCAACTATTTTGGGGAAGGGGCAGAGATTTCCAGGAATTGGGCCACCGCCCAGTGATCTTTGATGGTTGGCCTCGGAACTGTTATGGTGCTGGTGGGTTACGCTAATGTATTAACAATGAGCGTATGAGGCTCAAGGTCCACTGGAAGTCAAATCTTCTGCCATCCTGGACCTACTTGGTTCTAACCAGTTTTTGTCATGTCCTATGGCTATGTCATTCTTTTAGAGGTTGTGTCCTGCCCCCTTCCCTCCTGTTTCATACTGTTATACCCACGTTCATAGCAGCATTAAGAATGGATAAACACAATGTGGTATATACATACAATGGGGATATTATTCAGCCTTAAAAAGGAATTAAGCCAAGCATAAAAGGACAAATACAGTATGATTCTATTCCTATGAGTTAGTCATAGAGACAGAAAGTAGACTTGTGTTTGCCAGGGGCTAAGGGGATAAAGGAATGGGAAATTATTGTTTAATGGGTACAGAATTTTAGTCTGGAAGATGAAAAGAATTCTGGAGATGGATGGTGGTGATGGTTGCACAACAGTGTGAATCTACTTAATGCCATTGAACTATACACTTAAAATTGTTGAGATGATGTTATAGACTGAACTGTGTCCTTCTATAATCCATATATTGAAGCCCTAACCTCCAGTGTGATTGTAATGGAGATAGGGCCTTTAAACAGGTAATTAAGGTTAAGTGAGATCATGAGTAGGACTCTAACCCAATAGAACTGGTGTCCTTATAAGAAGAGATAGAGGCACCAAAGCTCTCCTTCCAAGCTTGCAAAGAGGAAAGGCCATATGAGGACACAGCAAGAAGGTGGCCGTCTGTAAACCAAGAAAGGAGCCCTCACCAACAACCGACCATGCCAGCACCTTGAACTTGGACATTTAGCCTCCAGAACTGTGAGAAAATAAGTTTCTGTTTAAGCCACAAGCTTGTGATATTTTGTTATATGATATGATACTAGGCAACCAGAGCTGACTGATACAGATGGTAAATTATATGTTAATGTATTTTACCACAATTTTAAAAAAATCTAGTTTGACTTGGTTTTCTATTATGTGTAACCCAAAGACTCCTCACTAATATGGGAACCAGTTTAATTTCATCCATTGTGTGAAAAATCCTATGTGGCCTCTTGCATTAATTGGCACAATACTTTCTACATTTTCAGTGAGATTTTGCTACTTTCTATATATGGGTGTCCCAGGCAGCCACCACACTGGCTGCACTTTTTTTTTTTTTTTTTTTGGTGGTACGCGGGCCTCTCACTGTTGTGGCCTCTCCCGTTGCGGAGCACAGGCTCCGGACGCGCAGGCTCAGTGGCCATGGCTCACGGCCCAGCCGCTCCACGGCATGTGGGATCTTCCCAGACGGGGGCATGAACCCGTGTCCCCTGCATCCGCAGGCGGATTCTCAACCACTGCGCCACCAGGGAAGCCCCCTGGCTGCACTTTTGATCTGGCTGTAAATTTCTTGGGGAAAGAAGTGACCCCAGGATGCTCCAGAAACAGACCTTGTGGCTTTATTCCTTAAAATCCTGAGTGTTAGTCCTCAAATCCTTGATTCCTGTTCCCAGGGAACCTTTCCATGAAGACATCGCCTAAGGTAGCCTTGAATAATAAGTGTTCCCTCTCCTTGGAGCCTTCCTATTCCATTTCCAGATGTTCCTATTTGGAAATCTTCCCTTATCTTTCTCTTTAAGTGCCAGCACTCAGGAAAGGCCCAGCCCCACTGACAGCCCGGAGGCTTTCTGCTAAAGGGATTTCACAGTATCAGGACTAACACCCCGGCCTATTAGATGGCAGAAATCCTTTCAAGGCAAGTTGGGGCTTATTTGTAATTTATCTGAGAAAAACATCACAGAGTGTATTTGTAGCCAGGGATCCTTGAGCGAGAAGGTAACAGATGAAATAACTGAATAGTCCTCTTCCTTCCCAAGATTCTCTAAAGAATGAAAAACTCCACTGTACCTACTCATCAGAGCTTTTGCTCTAGACGTTTTCCCCAGGGCCTCTGACACTGTCAACGTGAACACACCTGTCTGAGGCAGATATGCACTGTCAATGGCAAAAAATGACTTCACTTACTGAGCATGTACCATGTGCCAGACATGGTGCAAAGTGTTGTACTTGGGTTATTTCATTTATGCCTATTTACAGGAACATTGTGAAGTGAACTTATCAACCTTGTTTTACAGATGAAGAAACAGAGACCCATAAAGTACAAGCAACTCACTTGGATTTATTTACCTTGTCAGTTGGCAGAGTCAGTGTTATCGAACTCAGGTCCAGCAGGTCGCCACTCAAAACTCAATACCTGAGAGAGAGGCAAATGTTCTGTGACTTCTTCATGCTAAGAAAGGACATTGAGGTCTTAGGGTGAAAGGTATTGACATGGGTTGGAGGCATCTCTTTTCTGATAGTTTTAGTTGCCTGCTTACATATGTGGGCAAAATGAGCTACAATTATTTTGATGCCCACAAAGATGAAGATTGTTATGAGCAGTAGCGTTAATTCCATTCTGTTAAGGCCACTTCCTTGAATAGTGCTAGCCATAAACACAGTATTGCTCAAGATGGAGCACCTTATGTCGTGACTGCAGTCTGGTCATCGTGAAATTAGCTTTTTCCCTCTGGTGGCAGTTATAGTAACTGTAAAACAAGTCAGGGATGTGCATCAGAAACTGAGTCTAGGACTCTCTTGTCCTCATCCTCAACTGCTTGAACTTGCTCTTTTGTGACCCAGGGAAGCCTGAGAGATTTCAGCTTTTCCACAAACAAGTGGCGGGGGACATGGAGGGGCCTTTGTACTAGGGTGGGTAGGGACAGAGGGTTCTGCTTCTTTCCATCAGGATTTGAACCCAGATCTATCTGCCTCCAAAACATAGACCATCTCCTCCAGGACATACTGTCTCAATTCAGAATTTCAACTTTTATAAGATATCTTTGATCTGGATATTCCTACACTTTGGTATTGCCGTCACAACTTTGGTTGTTTCATTCATTCCTGAAGTGGCTGTGGTGATGATCATGACAGTATATCATCCATTTCCTGAACATCTAACATGGGCGGGCCAGCCACCAGATGCTTTTCCTAAATGATCTCTGATTCTTATACCACTCTGCAAGTAGGTGTTATTTTTCTTGTTAATACAGATAATGGACACTGAAGCTCAGAAGAGGTAAAGGATTTGCCCGAGGTCACACAGTCTCTAAGAACAGAGTAAATCTCAGCCAGGTCTGCCAGATTCCACAGCAGAGGTGCTCTGCACCCGGCCCTGCTGCCGGTATTCCATCAAGAATACACTCCATTCAAGGGTCAATGCAGCTTTCCCCAGGGTGGCGATGGTGGTGGAGGGGAGGGGGAGGGTTTACAGGCAATAACATCTCACCCTCTCATATTCTTCATAGTCATTTACAAAGTGATTTCACCATCACCTGGCTGCATATCAGGAGCACTTCATAATTTAATTTTAAAAAATAAATCAGGGGTTACAGTGGGAGAGAGGGATGAATAGGTAGAGAGCACAGAGCATTTTTAGGGCAGTGGAACTACTCTGTATGATACTAAACTGATGGATACATGTCATTATACATTTGTCCAAACCCTTAGACTGTATAACATGAAGAGCAAACCCTAGTGTAAACTATGGACTTTGGGTGATTATGATGTGTCAGTGTAGGTTCTTCAGTTATAAAAAATGTAGCACTCTGATGCAGAGTGTTGATAATGGGGGGCTGTTCATGTTAGGGGACAAGGGTGTATATGGGAAACCTGTGTACCTTCTTCTCAATTTTGCTGTGAACCTAAAACTACTCTTTAAAAAAGTCATAACAATAAATGAATGGACCCCATCTCAAAAGATTCTGATTCAGTAGCCTATCACCAATTTTACTGAAGTGGAAAGTAAGATTAGGAAATAGGATATAGGATGAGAGGTACGTCTACTTAAGAACGAGGAGGGGTTTTGTCTGTTTGCTTTGTATGCTTTTTAGGGTAATATCTTAGATCTAGAATTACTGGGCCAAAGGGTAAGAATATTTTTATGGTCTGTACATGTGTGTGTGTGTATGTACTCATAATACACTTTCCATGTGTGTTACGGACTGAACTGTGTTCCCCCCACACACCCCAAATTCATATATTGAAGTTCTAACCCCCAGTGTGACTGTATTTGGAGATAGGGTCTTTAAAGAAGTAATTAAGGTTAAATGAGGTCATGAGCATGGGGCCCTAATCCAACAAGACTAGTGTCCTTTTACAAAGAGAAGGAGACATCAAAGATGTGTGTGCACAGAGGAAGGATGGTGTTATGAGACGGCAAGACAGCCGTCATCCACCAGCCAAGGAAAGAGACCTCGGGAGAAACCAACCCTGCTGGCACCTTGATCTTGGACTTCCAGCCTCCTGAACTGTGTGAAAATAACATTTTGTTGTTTAACCACCCTGTTTGTGGTACTTTATTGCAGGTGCCGAGCAAGGAGAATGGGCAGCTCATGCTCAAACTCTCTGATGGCTTTCAGGGAAGAGTTTTTAAAGGCAGCATTTGGGGTGAGGGTTGCAGGGGGCACGATCAGCTTGTGGACTTTCTTCTGACCGGTTGATGGTGAGGTAACAGTGTGGTGTCTCAGGAATCTTAATCATCAACCTTCTGGTTCCAACCAGTCTGGGGTTTCCATGCTTGTGGTCAGCATGTATTCACCATCCCCTACCTGGGTGGGGGTCTTAGTTTCTACAGAACAACTAAAAGATATGTGTCAGATTGTTTTCTATATCCCTTCAGGAGGAACTAGGACTCTGTTTCATGGCTGAACTATTATTTAAGCTATCATTACTTTTCTTCCTTAACAGCTTTTCCTTTGTTTCTGCATTCCCTCACCTTTCCTAATTAGTAACTGTTTCAGTCTACTCTTTGGAACTCAGGGAAGGCCAGGAGACTAAAGCCTTTTTCTAAAAACAAGAAATGGGGGACAAGGAGGGGCTTTTGTACCAGGGAAGACCCCACAGGGGCCTGCTCAGTTTCAATACCCCCTTTTCTTTTGTACTCTTCAATCCTGAGGGGAACAGAGTGGGACTAAGAAGGAAATCAAGTTTTGGATAAAGGGATTAATCATAAATTCAGAAGGGGAGCTCAGTTTTAGGGAGACTTGGTTTCATTATGACAGTCCTAGCAAACTAATACAGTATACAAGTTTTTTGTTGTTTGTTTGTTTGTTTTCTCCAATTTGCTTTCCATAAATTTTGGGCCAATTCATACTCTTGCAGCAAAATCTAAGCAGTTCCATCTATTGCTCTGTAAACTCACAACTTGCTTATTATAAGCCTTTTAAAATCATTATTTTATTTTATTTTGCATTATTTACCTCCTACTGAGGGGAAAATGTTTTCATAGTTGTAGTTGTATCGGCTGCTTTTATTTTTTCTTTCAAGTCTTTTGCTCATTTTTATATCAGAAACTTGGCTTTTTCTTATTTATTTGTAGAAGATCTTTATATATCAAAGACAGTCTTTATACCTGAAAAAATATCAAAGATATTATTTATTAATAATAAAATATTATTATTTTAGCTTTCAAATATATTGTAGATATTTTCTCCATGTTATTATTTACCTTTCAATTTAGTTTAAATTGTATCTTATCAAATCTACTAATGTCGTCTTTTCTGGTTTCTCTTTTTGGAATGGTGCTTCTACTGTCCTGCCTGCCTCAACACAATAGATATAGAGAAATATTCACATGTATTTTTATCTAGCTATTTTGTTCTGGAATCTATTTAGGGGTAACATATAAGGTAATTATCTCCCCTCAGTCAGTGATGAGCCAGTTGCCCCACACCTTTATTTAATAATCCAGCCTTTTCCCCAGTTTTAAAATGCTCTCTTGAATATATGCTGAAATCTTATAATATGCTTGGGTCTATTTTTAGCCTTTCAATTCTGTTCCATTGGTCTGTCTATTTTGTTTAAATTACAAGTGAGCTATTGTTTCTCTTCCTGTACAAGACATGCTGGTTCCAAATGCTACATAAATAAGAAAATGAGCCCCCAGATTTTCATTTTTGTGAAGATTCAAATGATTTTCTTTATTTGCTCTGTGTCTCTTTTGCTAATGTAAACAGATAAGGAGGACACTCATCGGTTTTCCTTGATGTACTCTAATGATGATAAGACTTTAACCTTCCTTGTATTCAGGATTTTAATTCTCTGGTTTTTACTGGAATGTCATTAATCACTTTAATCACAATAAACTCATTTGATAGTACTGTGAATGTCCCAAGAATTTAGAAAGCACTTCCATTTTAATTTGCCAATAATTAACTTTACCATTATTTTATAGTGTTATCAGTTCTTGGAATAGAACCTTGCACGTGAACTTTAAGAAAACACCATTCCTTTGGGGGAGGCAGAGTAGCAGAATACAGATGTTTCTTGTTGGTCTTAGTGCAGCTGTGGGAAACACTTTCCATGTTAAGTTGATGCTGCCCACAGATGGAGAAATAAAAATGACCCGAAGGCTTCCCATGTGTGTAGCCAATCTCCCCTCTCCCCCCTAAATCATTCTGCAATGAAAGCTCCTGATAGGACTTTGTAAACCATTTAATGCAGATAGGTGTGTGGGGAGGGGAGGGCAGGAGATGGAGGAAGACTTTAGAAAATGGAAGAGGAGAGTAACGAAGTGGCCCCAGAAGCCACAGGGATAGTGAATAAGGGAATGGCTGTTGACCTTGTTGAGACCTTGATCCCTAGTCAGGGAATTGAAGAGTACTCAGTGGACTTTTGGGGCACAGGCCAGGTGCTCACACAAGCATGATCCAACTCCCTGTATGTCTGATGTGTGAATTCAGGGTTCAAATATCAGCTTTAATATATATTACCTAGTGATCTTGGGCAAGTCTCTTGTCTGCACTGAACCTCAGTTTCCTCAACCATGATATAGAAATAATCATACACTCTTGGATGATGGAAGAATTAGAGAATATATTTACAACTGACCAGCAGGATAGTTGAAACAGAGCACCTCCTTTAAAACCATATCTTCATCACTGAGATGATTGTTATAATCTTGTGGTGAGAGACTCAGGGTAAAACGGAAAAGGTGGGAGAATTAAGCCATAATGATTAGGCATTGAGTCTCAACTCTGCCCTTTATTATCTGTGTGACCTGGAAAAAAGAATTAGCTGATTTTTCTGGGATAGAGCCTCCTGACATGTGAAATGGAGAACTGGTAATCCCACGGCAATCTGTGTCTCAGAGTTTTTGTAAGAATAAATTACCTAGTGGTTGGTAAAGAGCTTTGAAAACCCTCTAAGTATTATTTGCCTTTCAAATGTGAGATATTATTATCCCTTAGAGAACTCTTAACAAACCCTGAAGCCCTGTAGATGTGGCTAGCCCTGACTTTGAAATTATCTGATGGAAGAATTCTCACGGTCCCAGCAAAGAGCAAGGAATAGCTGGGGAAAGGCAATGAGAGTAAGATTTTAACTCATTTGGGAAGGACTTTCTAACAATTTGGGATGTGTGATAGAATTCATTTGGGAAAAATTTCCAAATAGCCTCAGCTGCCTATTGAGAGACTGAGCTTTCCTTCGTTGGCCATGGTCTAATAGATAAATGAAAGATGGCCATCTGTCAGGGATGCCATAGAGTGGATGGTGGCATTGGCAGAGAATTTATTCACTTAACAAACATTTAATATTTTGTCTCCAGAGCTCACCATGTGCCAGACTCTGTGTTAGGCACCAACGTTGAATGAGATTTGATCCCAGAATGAGTTAGGATCCTTGGTTGTAAGCAACAGAGAGCAATGGCTTTGTCTAACTTAAAATAAAGAAGGTAGAGGAGGGGGAGTATCATGAAGACTGCAGAGTTAAGGAAGGATTGAACATCCAAGGGAGGAGTGAGGGAACAAGGACAGGCCAGTGGATAACAGAAGCAGGAACAAATGGACTCTGTGGAAAGAATGATTTGCTTCAAATTCTTTCAATATTCTGTCACATCATGTCACTTCCCTTAAGACTCAGATTCCCTGGTGAAAGAATCTGGCCTAATTTTATTTGCTCACCAGAGGGAGGACGTGTGTGTGTGTGTGTGTGTGTGTGTGTGTGTGTGTGAGTGTGATGGAAATATTTACCAGCCATTTCATCAGGACTATGTGGAATGAGGTGCTGGCATAGTTTATTCAAGGAGAAGGGAGTGTTGTTACCAAAATAATGGGTAGGGAATTCTGGGAAATAAGACAGATATCGATTACATTCCTAGCCCTCAGGAGTCACAGCACAGTGGGGGACAGACAAACAGCAACTGTGCAGAGCTGCAGGACCACTGTGGAGGGTACTAACTCCCCCAGACTTGGGGGCTTCAGGAGGAGCAGGGATGATGCTGAATTGTATATTTAGAGAAGAAGAGGAGGTCAGTGAAGATGTTGGTGGGAAAGGAAGAGGTTCTACAGCTCCTTCTGATTCTAAGATCATGTGGTTCTGAGCACTGAGCCCCTGGAACTCAAGGATCCCTTTGTGCTTTGTGATGCGTTCCCTGTCGTATGCTTTTGCTTTATTTTCCCAACTAGACCATAAACCCCTTAAAGGTGAGGGTCTATCTTACACTCCTTGGGTCTCCTAATCCTAGCATGTATGTTTCTTGGGCTGAACTCATGTAATCTCAGAGCCCTGGAATTAGTCTTGCCCTCCTCATTCCATGGTTGAGGAAATAGGAGTCCAGTTGGCCCTGGTAACCTGCACACAGTCCCACAGCTGGTTCAAAGAACAGAAGCAAAGTGACATGTTCAAACACTCTTAGAGGGTTTTATGAACGCCTTCTTGTTATTTTTAAATAAGTGTTAGTTGTACATACTTAACTGGGTTTTGTAATTACATATAATATATTATATATTCATGTGATAATCATATGTTTAATCAGGCGTAATATGTTATATTCCCTGGCTGTGCTTAGCAGGGTGCTGGACATGGGGTGGGAGCAAGGAGAGGTATTGACCATAGAGTCCCAACTGTGTAAGTGGAGTGGATTTTAGAAAAGTAAATGTCAAGAAGGGGAAGATAGATGGATGAACTGGATGCATTCAAGGTCCAAGACAAGGGGGAGTGTCCAGACTGTGAAGAGCCAGATGGTACACATACTCTTTTTGTTGTTGTTGTTGTTGTAATAATATTTATTATGGTAGTAATTACATGGTGCGGGGTGCCCAGGGAGGCTGTCATACCACGCTATGGTATTTATCTTCATGAGATGGGGTGACCTCTTTTCTTCCTGAGTGGTGGTACATGGAGCTCCTGTTATCATGTGGCGATAAATCCAAGCTCCACAGAAAGGGGAGGGTGGCATGAGGAATTTATGTGACCCTGACTCCCACGGTCCACTCCGGCAGGTGGAACAAAACTGGAGGAGCTGCTGCCACCACCTGACTGTCTGTCTGCCCCAGGTCAAGTCTTGGTGTGGTCCAAGCTGGTTCTCCCAGGGAAGAGGGATCCTTGAGTTCTCTGAACCACTTCTATACTCTCAGACATAGAAGAGGGTGAGACACTGTCCCTGTCCTCAGGGAGCTCCTAGTCTGATGGCAGAAACAACCCTGCCCTCTGATAGAAAGATGGTGGTCCATTGCTTTTGATTCTTCTCTAGTTACTTTGTATCAACAAGTGATAACTTGGGTGACACAAGATAGGTACTTCTGAGCCAAAGGAACTGTCCAGAGCTGGGTTCGGATGTCAGGGATGTGATGGGACAAATTTATCCATCCAGCCTCAGGTCTCTCACAGTCCCAGAAAGGGTCTCAGACATACCTCCCTGGCCTTCCCAGGATCCTCTGCTGGCTTTGAACTTGAAAATGGCCCCAAACACAGTCATCCTGCTGCTCCCTTGTGGAAGTGCTGTGTCTTGCTGGTCTGACCTGGTGTGTAATCCCACTACACCCCAAGCAAGAACTGAATCACTTTGCTGTACAGCAGAAATTAACACTACATTGTAAATCAACTATACTTAAAAAAACAAACAAACAAACAGAATCAAAGGACTGCTTGCCAAGCCTGGTTCTGTGTGATCACGAGGAAGTCATTCTGTATCTCTGAGCCTCAGTCTCCTCACCTCTAAAATGGGGACACTATCCCCGAGGGTTGCAATGATGATCAGTGAGGTAATAATTATAGATAGCCTTTGAATGTTGCCAAACACTGACCACGTGTTCATTTGCTCATTTTTTTGTTCATTTAATACATATTTATTATTTTTTAATAGTTTATTTATTATTTATTTATTTATTTATTTATTGGCTGCATCGGGTCTTAGTTACGGTGCGCAGGCTCTGTAGTTGTGGCGTGCAGGCTCCAGAGCACACGGGCTCAGTACTTGCGGCATGCAGGCTTAGTTGCCCTGCAGCATGTGGGATCTTAGTTCTATGACCAGGGATCGAACCAGTGTCCCCTGCATTGCAAGATAGATTCTTAACCACTGGATCACCAGGGAAGTCCCTAATACATACATATATATATATATATATATATTTTTTTTTTAACATCTTTATTGGAGTAGAATTGCTTTAAAATGGTGTGTTAGTTTCTGCTTTATAACAAAGTGAATCAGTTATACATACACATATATCCCCATATCTCCTCCTTCTTGCGTCTCCCTCCCACCCTCCCTATCCCACCCCTCTAGGTGGTCACAAAGCACCGAGCTGATCTCCCTGTGCTATGTAGCTGCTTCCCACTAGCTATCTATTTTACATTTGGTAGTGTATATATGTCCATGCCACTCTCTCACTTTGTGCCAGCTTACCCTTCCCCCTCCTCAAGTCCATTCTCTAGTAGGTCTGCATCTTTATTCCTGTCTTGCCCGTAGGTTCTTCATGACCATTTTTTTTTTTTTAGATTCCATATATATGTGTTAGTGTACAGTATTTGTTTTTCTCTTTCTGACTTACTTCACTCTGTATGACAGACTCCAAGTCCATCCACCTCACTACAAATAACTAAGTTTCTTTTTATGGCTGAGTAATATTCCATTGTATATATGTGCCACATCTTCTTTATCCATTTGTCTGTTGATGGACACTTAGGTTGCTTCCATGTCCTGGCTATTGTAAATAGAGCTGCAATGAACATTGTGGTACATGACTCTTTGAATTATGGTTTTCTCAGGGTGTATGCCCAGTAGTGGGATTGCTGGGTCGTATGGTAGTTCTATTTGTAGTTTTTTAAGGAACCTCCATACTGTTCTCCATAGTGGCTGTATCAATTTATATTCCCACCAACAGGGCAAGAGTGTTCCCTTTTCTCCACACCCTCTCCAGCATTTACTGTTTGTAGATTTTTTGATGATGGCCATTCTGACTGGTGTGAGATGATGTCTCACTGTAGTTTTGATTTGCATTTCTCTAGTGATTAATGATGTTGAGCATTCTTTCATGTGTTTGTTGGCAATCTGTATATCTTCTTTGGAGAAACGTCTCTTTAGGTCTTCTGCCCATTTTTGGATTGGGTTGTTTGTTTTTTTGATATTGAGCTGCAGGAGCTGCTTGTAAATCTTGGAGATTAATCCTTTGTCAGTTGCTTCATTTGCAACTATTTTCTCCCATTCTGAGGGTTGTCTTTTGGTCTTGTTTATGGTTTCCTTTGCTGTTCGAAAGCTTTTCAGTTTCATTAGGTCCCATTTGTTTATTTTTGTTTTTATTTCCATTTCTCTAGGAGGTGGGTCAAAAAGGATCTTGCTGTGATGTGATTTATGTCATAGAGTGTTCTTCCTATGTTTTCCTCTAAGAGTTTGATAGTGTCTGGCCTTACATTTAGTTCTTTAATCCATTTTGAGTTTATTTTTGTGTGTGGTGTTAGGGATTGTTCTAATTTCATTCTTTTACATGTAGCTGTCCAGTTTTCCCAGCACCACTTGTTGAAGAGGCTGTCTTTTCTCCATTGTATATTCTTGCCTCCTTTATCAAAGATAAGGTGACCATATGGGTACACATACTCTTGAAGGGAAGAAAACACTACTCAGCTCAAGCCAATTAATGTGCTGCAAGAGTGTGAGTTCCATGTTGCCAGAGCTTCTAAGTTTTAAAGGGAAGATAAAACATCTAGGTTTATATCTAGAATCTTATAATTTTTAAAAATATTGCGGCAAACGAGAAATGATCTTAAATATAGTACAATAATATAATTTTTAAAATTCTCTTGATTTCTGTTGTCTCTGGTTTAAAGGTTTCTCCTACCTGTCTGTCATGAAATCGTGAGCCCTAATACAGGAGGATTTGTCCCTTCCAGTCAGGATAAAGAAAAGAAAAACTTGGGTCATTTGTCCTGGGGGTATGTGAAAAGGAGGAAGTTGATGAGGAAATCAGATAGCAGGATTCTTATTCATTTCTCACCTCTGCCTCCTACTGTGTAGCCTCGTCTTGACAAGGGATGCAGGGACTAGTCATGGAGATATCCAGACAGGGATGAGGGGACTCAAGAACATAGGAAGCCAGAGCCCACTCCTCTGGACATTGCCTGGGAGAGACAACAAGAACTCTCAGCATTTGTCTTGATACCGCATCCCATAGGAGAGCATAGTAACACACGTGTGTACAGAAATATCTGTGATAACAGATCTAAGTACTATTCCTGCTTCCCCAGCACCTGTCCACACCCTGGACATCCCAGGGAGGGAATGTGGAGGGGTCCAGCACAGGCAGCTGGAAGAGACCTGACATCCGAGGTTACAAAATACAGGACTCTCTCTAGGATCCAAGATTTCAGGTGTAGAGGCAACACAATATTCCAAAGAACCATAAAGACCTGCTACATCTGACCAGACTCTGTATAGGGTCTAGGGCCACAACCTGCCCTACGGTCCTACAGCAGATCTAAAGAAAACCACATAGTTCTAAAGCCACAAGAGCATGTAAGCCCTTCTCTTTCACCCTTGGCCATGAGCATTTACAGAGAAGAGCCAAGGTGTCCAAAAAGACTCTTCGTTCCAGAAAAGAGGGAGGTAGGACTAACAGACAAGATTCCATTTTTCACCACTATCCCATGAGGGTAGCGGCTCATAAGGGCAGTTAGAAGAGTTTTAGGAAGTACAGGAGTCACATTTTCTTAGTGACTTAGAAACCCAAACACAACTGCCAGGCTGAATCTGGCCCATGGGCTACCTACTTATTTGCCAACATGAATCTAATCCAACCCCACATTTAATACAAGAAGAAACTGAGGTCCAGAAAGGGCAAGTATCTAGGGTCACAGGATTAGTTAGTGTTTGTATCCTTTAGGATGCTTTTGGAAACAGGTGACCTGGATAAAAGTAGTTGAAAACACTGGGGTTTACTACGTCACATAACTAGAATTACAGGGCAGGCAGTTCCGAGGTCTGTTAACTCCGCAGTTTAATAATTGCAGCCCTCTGAGTTCCTTTTCCAGACCTCTTGATTTTCTCCCTCATGGTCACAAGAAGGCTGCCCTGCTTCAGGCATCACATCCTCACATGCCAGAATGCAGAGGCAAGGAGGAAAAGGATTTCATCAGAATGGAAAATCTTTTCTTGAAGCGCCCCCCGCCCCTGCCTTTTGTCTCAATGGCCAGAATTCAGTCATGGCCCCATTGCTAAAAGTCACCTGCAAAAAGGAATGAGACTCCGTGGTAAGCTTTGATCAATCATGATTCACCTTCTGGGACTGAGCCCACCCTCCCTGAGCAAATTGCTGCTTTGTTATCTAAACAAAGCCAGAATCCTGTTAGTAAGGATTAGCATGGCTATTGGGTTGACACCTGCCCCTGTAATGAAGCTAGAAGCAGGGTCCACACCTCCTGACACCCCTGATGCCCCAGCCAGGCTCCCATACTCAGCACCCACAAGAGGGGGTAGGCTCCTATCAACTTATAACATTCACATTTCATTGCAGAATTCATATTTGCTAGGTTCTCAGGAACATAGCGAAAATAGAAGATATCTTAATAGTCTTCTTCAATGAGCTGTTTGTCCAATTTTCAACTAAGAGCCCTGCCACTAAATTAAAGGAAAACATTTCCATTTTCCCTTGGAACATATGCCTATCATGTACCATGCTTTCCATTCATTTAATCAAATATAACTGATTTAATATAAATATTAAATATAATATAGTCATTATACTATGTTATATAGATATGTTACATTAAATATAATAAATATTTAATACAATTTTAATATACGTCGGTTTCATATAAATCTCACCAGAGTTCTGTGAGGTTAGTACCACCGTCCTTACTTTACAGGTGCTGACACCAACAAGGTTCAGTAATTCACCCGTAGTCAGTCAGCTCAAAGTAGTTAATCCGGTGTTCAGGCTGGTGCAGTTTACAGACTAAAGCAGGGCCTTTGTCCAAGAGGGTTCCCATTGTTTCCAAATCCTTTACAGATTTGGGGCACTCAGATATCCAGCACAGCCCACTCCTTTGAAGCTCCTAGTGTAAAAAAAAAAAAAAACATATTTAGGTCGTTCATTTTATTTTTTGTTCCCCCAGAGTTTTCTCTGAAGTGTTACACTAAAAATATGTCATTCTATTAACGTCTTTTTTATTCCCTTTCCCAATCCTCCAAAGCTTTAAAAGATTTTACCTTTGTCAAGAGCAGAAATTGCCTTGATTTCTTAAAGTGACAAAAATATGCTTGGGTGTTTGACAAGGCATTCCATCAGCCTCTCAGATAAAACCAGCAGAGTCACTTGAGTCCCTGAAGCATCCCTGCGGAGGAGGCCCAGAGAGAGATCTATAGGCTGGTAGACATCTCTCCTGCTTTGGCTCAGAATTTAATTTTCTTAGTCATGGCCCAGTGTGGCTGGGTCAGGAAATGAAAGTACCTTGATCTGAACAATGTCAGGCAGCCCTGCGTACTAGTGCAAGCTCCTGGGGTACTGGCTGAGTGACCCCAGGCAAGTATCTTCACTTCTCTGAGCTTCGACCCATTTGTAAACCGGGCACGATAATACCCACATCATAGGATTGTGAGGCGGATGCCGTGTGTTGGCTATAAAGCACCAGTGTGATGCTTGGCATGTAACTGATGCTTAGAGACTAGTAGCTCTGGTTATTATCATTGGTCCAGGTTTCACAGCTAACTCCCTGTACAGTCTGAGCATTTTCTCATGCAACTAGCCTTTCCCACTCAGACAAGGCGAATCAGAGAGAAGTGAAAGGAGGAGAGGGGATTTGAACCCCTGTCAAGTACAGACCTGTTGGAAAACCCAAAAAGAGAAAGGATCCTGGCATCAAGTGTTGCAACAGTTGGCATCACGTGAAAGAAGAGTAAGGCTTAGTTTATGTGGCCCCAAAGGAAAACTCTGACCAAAGGGTAGAAGGTACAGGAAAACAGGTTTTAGGTGAGTATCAGGAAGAAGGTTCTCACAGTCAGAAGGCTGGAGTTCAGTGGGGCTGCCTGATGAGGCAATGAGCTCTGCCTCCTTGGAGATATACAGTCAGAGATAGGTGACCACTTGTAATGTAGTTTTGTGTGTGTGTGTGTACTGTCTTGACCCAGATTTTCAAAATTGTGGTAAAATACACATAACATTTACCATCTGAGCCATACGTTGTTGTGTAACCAATCTCCAGAACGTTTTTCTTCTTGCAAAACTGAAGCTCTATAACCATTAAACACCAACTCCCATTCCCCCCTGCCCCTAGCCCCTGGCAACCACCATTCTGCTTTCTGTATCTATGGATTTGACTACTTTAGGGTCTCATATAAGTGGAATTAATCATACAGTTTTTGTCTTTTAGTGACTGGTTCATTTCACCGAGCATAATGTCCTCAAGGTTCATCCATGTTGTAGCATGTACCAGAATTTTCTTCCTGTTTAAGGCTGAATAATATTCCATTGTATACATAGACCACATTTTGCTTATCCATTCATCAGTCAGTGGATACTTGCATTGCTTCCACCTTTTGACTGTTGGTCAGTAATGCTGCTCTCAGCATGGGCGTGCAAATATCCTTTCAAGACTCTGCTTTTAATTCTTCTGGGTATATATCCAGGAGTGGAATTGCTGGATCATATGGTAGTTCTATTTTTAATTTTTTTTTTTTTTTTTTTGCGGTACACGGGCCTCTCACTGTCGCGGCCTCTCGCGTTGCGGAGCACAGGCTCCGGACGCGCAGGCCCAGCGGCCATGGCTCACGGGCCCAGCCGCTCCGCGTCATGTGGGATCCTCCCGGACCGGGGTACCAACCCGCGTCCCCTACATCGGCAGGCGGACTCTCAACCACCGCGCCACCAGGGAGGACCTCTATTTTTAATTTTTTGAGGAACCACCATACTGTTTTCCATATTGGCTGCACCATTTTATGTTTCTATTAACAGTGCACAAGCATTCTAATTTCTCCACATCCTTGCCAATACTGGTTATTTTCTGGTTTGGGGGGTTTATTTGTTTTGTTTTATTTCTTGATAGCAGCCATCCTAAAGGGTGTAAAGTGGTCATGTTGACCAAGTTTTGAGGGCTCGGTTGAGGTCAGTCGGTTCTTTTTCTTCAACAGCCAACAAAGTCCTCAACCTCAACCACTTATCCTACTGGGCTCTCATACTCCAGGCTGCTATCCACCTGTCTTAGTCATCCCAGGGCCAGGTATCAACTAGGGACAGTCCTGATGTCACAGTACCTGTTGAAATTATTCACTCTAGCCAATTCTAAGCCTGCTTGCCCTGCCTTACCCTTTTGTTCTGGCACAAACCACAGTAAAAGCCCTTCCCACATCCCCCATCTCTCTCTGACTGACAGCCGACCCTGGTGCTTCCCTGAGTGGCCCTGTGTGGTGTGCTGTGTTCTCCCCAGACAACTGTGAGTATAATAAAACCTTTAAATTGTCCAGGTCTCTCTCTCTCTTGGTCTGCACTGGTAATATGATGAAAACACCTCTTCATGGGGGGGTTTTCAGAGGCTGCAGGTGTTAAGGGACTAGATCAGTGTTTCTCAAACCTGGCTGCTCTCTAGACCACAGGGTCCCTCTCCCCCCACCACCAGGACTGATTCAGTGGCCCAGAGAGAGTCTGTACTTGAACCAGCTCTCCAGCTGGTTCTAACAAGAAGGACCGTGGATCTGCTCTCCTCCAAACCCAAGATTCTGTAATTATTAAGAGAAGAAAATAGAACTAAAAGAACAAAAATAGTCATGTTAATTAGATCTATATAGAGCTATGGTTTACAAAGCACTTTCATTATCTCCCCCTCAGCTAAGCCTCCCAGCAGCCTTGTGGCGTGGATAGCGTGCTGTCACCTCATTTGCAGGGGAATCTGAGAGGGCCCCCCAGGGTCAGAAGGCCGGGGAGTGAAAGGGTAAGGATCTGAACTCCACTGAATCTGTTTTCAAAGCCCAATATCTTTCTACCACGGAATAAGGAAACCAGCATCTAAGGGGCTGCCAACACTACAAATAAGGAAAAGAGAACAAACCTACTAAAAATAAAACAAATATTCTGAATTTCAGCTCCCCTTTAGTCACTGGCTTTCTTGAATTTATTAAACACCCAGCTCTTCCTTACTGACATGGGGAAGCATAGCTGCATGGTTCAGATTTCAGGTGGGTCATTTCTAAAACACTGTGAGGTCTTTGAAAATGATGGTCATTGTCTCTATCCCCCTGGCTCTTGGGAGTGCTGAACTTTTCTTTATTCTGGCAACTACAACCCATCAAAGGAAGCTGGAGCTTTGAATAAAGACCAACTCCTTCCATAGAGAATTATTCATTTATTCGGGCAGCGGTTCAGCAGCAGGTAGCAAATCCTGACTGGGTGCAAAGAGCTTGACTGTCTCGCCTCAGAGAATTAGGAATGGAGTCAGAAATGTAGTCCCAGGCTCAAGGGAAAGGACAGATGCAAATCCACACAAACCCTCCTACCAGAAGCAAGTACCTGTATGGTGAATGAATGTGTAACTAAATTAACAAGGGGAGCATTAAAAGTTGACCTTTGACTATACATGTATATCCCTCATGCATCACCCACTGGCAAACATGAGGAGTTGACTTCTTCAAGCGTATGCAGTATCTACTGAGCACACCTGCATAGTGTCAGGCACAGCGAGATGGGCTCAGATGGCCAGGGGACTTGCCCCATGTCCCTTAGTTCATAAGTGGCAGAGCCCAGGTGTAAGCTCCCTGGAAGATCAGTTCTGTGAAAATAAGCATCCAGCCTGGGGCAGTGCCCTGACAGCATCAGTTAGATCTAATCCAGGCAGGCCTCTAACTCCAAGGCCATGCAGCTTTTTTTTTTCATTGAACTCAGTGCGAGCACTTAGTGGTCCCTTGTCTGGATTCAGCAGAGAAGGAAGGTGAGACCTGGCTGAGAATCATTGCTGCAAATCCAAAGACCCAGGCCATGGACCTCCCTCATGCCGAGGAAACCTGGCACCAGGAGCTCCTTGATTAGATGGGAAATTCCAAAATAGAAGCATCTGAAGAACGCTGGGCTAAGGGAAGGGCCCTCTGGCACAATTTTGATTTGCAAGTCCCTGACATGACCTAATTTTACTCCGTTCATTTGCATGATAAATGAAAATACTGGAATGGAGGCCCACAGGGCTCTCTCTCCCCTCCCTGGCAGGCACCTCCGTCATGGAGGTGACATCTCTAGCTAGCTCTGCCATTTGGGGGACATTTGCCCAAGGACCCTAGGGAAGGGGACATTAAGGAACCCTTATCCAAACTAAAGAAGAGGCAAAATGGCATTCCCCAGAGAACGACAGCATCAGAGTCATTGGCAAGTTTATGTCATCCAGAGTTTGCCTTCACAAATTATGATCCAGCAGGTCTTGGTAGGGCCCAGGGTTCTGGGTTTTTTACAGCCACCCCTACCCCCAGAGCAAATTAAGATAAGGGTGGATGAGACCTGGGCTTTGGGTTCAGCCAGGCCCGATCTGAATGTAGGTCCAACCACTTGCCAGGTGGTTTTAGAAAAGTCACATAACTTCTGTGAGCCTCCAATTCTCTATGGGAATAACAATACCAGCTTCATAGATTATGTGAGAACTAAATGATCTAATGCTTCCTTAGCATTCAGTAATCAATTAAAGGTCAGATATTATTGAAAGGCTTATAAACAACTACATTTTAGAAAGACGATTTGTTTTGTTTCTTAGCCACACGCTAAATCTGGAGGCAGATACTCTGGGTTCGAGGTCCCATGCTGCTGTCCTCTGGGGCTATGACTATAGTTTCCCAACCTCTCAAAGCTTCAGCGTCCTCATCAATTAAATGGGAACCTTCCTAACATGCACCATCCTGGGTTGTTGTGAGGAGGAAATGGCAAGCCTAGTATGAAAAATGCAGCCTAAGGTATATAGCACTTTGTATTGCAGATTTGCTATAATTCATGTAATAGCAAGAAGGATGCGAGAGATACCAAAGTATTCCCTGTCAGCGGCCCTGATGGCCCTGCTTTCCCGAGCATTACGGATTCATTTTCAACTGCAGCATTCATTTGTATGCAAACAGTTATTGTGCAGTAGGCCTTCCCTGCATGGAAGGTGCTAGCTGCAATCTCGTTTACATTATTAATTTGCTTAGTAAACCCTTTCGAGTCAAGTTCGTGTAGAGGTGAGCTGGGAAGCAGCCACAGGAGCCGGGCCTGCCTTGGGAGGAAGAGGCCCTGCAGGGCAGCGTGTCACGGGCGGGTCCAGCATCCACACTGCTCACATGGAGATGGACAGTCATCAGGTCTGCGTCTTTGGCAGTCTTCAGGCATCTCCAGAAACATCCTTGTTTTTTTGAATTTTTAAATGTTTATTGTTGTTTGTTTCATTGTTCTAGACAACTTATGTCTCCATCTGTAGTTCCCTAGGGCTCACATAACAATGTATCACAAACTGAGTGGCATAAAACAACAGAAATGTACTGTCTCGCAGTTCCGGAGGGCAGGAAGTGTAAAATAAAGGTGTGGACAGGGCTCTGCTCTCTCTGAAACCTGTAGGGGAGAATCCTTCCTGGCCTCTTCCTAGCTCCTGGTGTTGGCCAGCAAGCTTTCATATTCCTTAGATCATACACACATCTCTCCAATCTTGGCCTCTGCTTCAGATGGTCCTTGTCCCCCTAGGTGTCTCTGTCCTCTTCTTGTAAGGATGGAAGACATATTGGAATAAAGGCCCACCCCACTCGAGTATGACCTCAGCTGAACTTAATTACATCTGCAGTGACCCTATGTCCAAATAAGGTCACATTCTGAGGTACCAGGGGTTAAGACTTCAACTTATCTTTTGGAGGAGGACACACTCCAACACATGATCCAACCTAACATACAGTTTTACTTCTTTGTTTATGGCAGAATATAAGCTTCACGAGAGCAAGGATTCTGTCCTTTGTTTCCCCGATGTCTAGATTGATCAGAGTTTGGCCCATAAAAGAACTCAATAATGACTTGGTAAAGAATGTCTCAACAGTCTGCAGCCTGGGGCAGGAGTATAAACATAAGGCTTCTGGGGGCTGGACAGTCTTGGATTCATAGCTCAGCCACAGTGCTCTATCCTTGTGCTAGTTTCTTAGCCTTTGCAGCTTTGCTTCTTCATTTCTATGACATACACAGCAACACATCACAGCATCATCATCTTAATTGAACCATTCTTAGGCTATGGCTGTATCTGGCTCCATATGCATTATCTACACCATGTGACACCATTTCCCAACATCCAGTTTCATCTCTTTTCAACTTGTTGACCTTGAACACAATGTATCCTCTCTGAGTCTCAGTTTTCCAGGCTGTAGAATGGGGTTGAATAGCACCACTCAACCTAATCATAGCCAGGGCAATGTATGTGAAAGTATTTTGGAAACTGACTAGATGTAGGAATCTTACTTTCAATTTCAAGGTGCTGTGAATACAATTCAACATTTATGTCGTCCTTCATCAGGTTCAAAGAACTTCATTTTCATCATTTATGTCAGTGATTCCTTTTTACAGGGTGTTTGACTGAAGCCCAGAGAGGTTAAGAAATTTGCATAAAATCACAGAGCCACTTGCAAGGCTCCTTGTGCCCCCTTCACCCTGCCCCCTGTTCTCTCCCAGCCTTGTGATCGTATGGGGGAGACCCAGTAATGAGGCCAGCAGCTTCCTTCATTTGTGTACATATAGGAAGGGGATGTCTGACAGCCTCTCATTAGTCTGTTTACCTCCTCTTCCTCCTCCTCCTCCTCCTCCTCCTCCTTCCCTGTAGGGTATCGTTTTATGGGTGAGGAGGTAGAGAATGAACCAAAAGCAGCCAGAAAACAAGAATGGCAGGCCCTGCCTACCAGTCCTCAGTCTAGGGCTGCATGATTAGGTTTCCAAGTGCCGTACGTTTGTCCCTGATCCCTGTCACCTGTGAGTTCATCCGAGCTCAGTCCCTGAGCCAGGCCGACCCAGGGAACAGGACCTGATAAGAAGGCCCCACCAGCAGCCAGGATCTAGCATCTGTTTTGTTACCCTGAGCCTGGAGCTCTAGTCTAGATATCTGTCTGGACTATCTACCCCTGCCTATTTTGATTACCCAGGACACAAGCCTGGAGAGGAACAAAGGATCCTGAAAAATCTCATGGCCTTTGAAATCAAATGAACCTGCATTTGAATCTTCATCAGTTTGAAGCTGTGTCATCCAAGAATGATGCTTAACCTCTTTGAAGCTATTTTCCTCATTTATAACATGGAGATTCAATGAGTATAAGGATTAAATGAGATAATGTATGAATAGCACTTAGTTCGTGGCACCAAGTAGGAATTCACCAAATGCCTGCTACCTAGCTTTCCAGCCTCCACCTGAAGCAGGGCCTGCCCTAAATGACATTCTGTGGAGCAGCAGCCCTGACGGGTGTCCAGTCAGAATCCCCTCCTCTGTGCCTCCTACAAAGCCCCCAACCACGCCCTCCCTCTCCATCCCCTGCCCCAGGCACTGGCTGGGCTCCTGGGGAAAGGAGAGGGTTGTTCCTACCTGATTACAAGCATTTCTCTTTCCCTGGGGACCTCTGCTTCTGGGTCCACCTCACCCTGCGTATCAGAATCCACCAGAGTCAGACCCAAGTTTGGGAAAATCCTTAAGACATTGCAATAGGCACTTCTGACATCTCCAGTCCCTGTCTTTCCAGAATCACTCCTCTCTTCCTTTCTGGCCGTCATTGAACACCCGGGGTGCCTCACATCCCAGTCAAGGACTGTGAGATCTCCTCCTCCCCATCCGAATAGTCAAGGAGAACTGTCAATCCTCTTTCAGTCATTCCGCTAAGGCTTCCTCATTTATTCAACAAACCTTTGTAGAGCAAACCGTGCCAGGATCTGTGCTAGGTGCTGGGGAGGCCAAATGACTTTTGAGGCCGCGGCTGAGCTCCCTGTGGGAGGAGAGGAGTGATCGTGAGTGGCCAGGCAGGTGCGGGGTGGTGGGTGGAGGTAGAAGGATGTGCTGAGCCCATCCAGGTGAGGCCCTGGCTCCTTCCTGCAGCATCCCGCCCTCGCCCCCTAACCTTGGCTGCTCTGACACAGGGAAACTCGGCAGCCCAAGGAATTGTTGTTGGGCTCCTTCATCGTGACAAGGGTTTAAACCACAATGAATATTTATAGGACATGGTTAAGAGATTATCCTAATGTGTGTTTCAAGTCCATTGATGTCCAAACTCAGAGGCAGATTCTGTTTGTTCAGGAGCAATTATATGCCCTCGGAGTATTAGAGAGCAAACTGTGGGCCCTGGTGGTGGGGCGGGGGGAGGCTGAGGGCCGTTTTAGGTTTTATTCAGGTCTGAAAATATTTGAGGATTCAAATATATATATTCACTCAAATGCTCAGTGTGCATTCACTAATAAAAATTAATTATAATAAATCTGATTATGTACAAACTCCCATTTATTGAGGGATTCCTGTATGCCAGGCACAAAGCATTTACACAGACGGACTCCTTTGGTCCTCACAGTAACCTTATCAGGGAGGTGACACTCTTAGCCCCTGGTATAGGTGGGGAAAATGAGGCCAGAGAACCTCAGAGGGTATGGCTAAGTAAGTAGCAGAGGGAGGATTTGAACCCTGGCATTCTGGCTCTGGAGCCCACACTCTTAAACTGAGTACATGGTTGCACTAGGCACCTCACAAAGATTGATTTATTCAATCCTCAGTGCAACTATATGAGGGAATTATGATTGTTCCCATCTTGCAGATGGAAAGACAAAGGCCTAGTGGTTAATGACTCACTCAAGGCCCCAAAGCAAGTAAGTGATGGGGAGTTGGTGTGGGGATTTAAATACAGGAGGCCTTTCTAGAGTCACGTGCTTGGTCGCCATGTGATAGAGCTTCATAGATGTGGCTTTGGCCCCAACCTCACCCATAGCTGAAGCCTTTTGATTTCCACCTTGGTTTTCTACAGCCAATTCCAGGGCCTCACAGGACCTCTGAGTCCTAAAAATAAGTCAATGTATTTCCTCACTTCTTACTGCTAATGTCACCCCCAGCTGGCACTCTTCTCACCTCTAGGATTTCCCATGGGCTTTATATTCTTGAAACATGAGAACATTCCTTTAGCACTTAAAACTATATTTTCCAAAGCACTTTCCATTTGATAAGTCACTTGATTCTCCAAATGATCCTATGAGGATACGAAGCTCAGTGATTGGCAGCTCTTGGAAGAGGAAGCCGAGAGTTTGAGGGGTGAGGTTCTTCCCCAGGGTCACATGGCTCACTAAGCAGAGCTGGGGCTAGAACCCAAGTCACTGATTTCCTTTCCACTGAGTTTCCTGTTTGCTTCCCCTTTGTATGTTGGAAAAATGATCTAACCTCAGTTTTGTCCTCCAATTTTGTTTAGTACTTAGAATATTTCCCATCTCTTAATGCCTTTATCACCTTGAAAATTAGGAACAGACATTGGTTTGTCATCTTCTAGCCCAAACATACTTTTCCAGCTGGAAGGAGGACCGTAAACTCAACTGCTGTAATTTCTTGGAAAGCCTTTAATGTACCTCCCTCTAATTCCCAGCATAAACACAGTAAAGACAACTGGTCTATGCCACTTCTGTGTATTCTTAACTCGTTTCTCAAATGCTGGGCTGCAGGGCTGTGCTGTGTGCAACTTAGGTACAATGAGTAGAAGAATGTGTACACAGACCTCGGTTTTACCATCTGTAAAATGGTTGATCATGACACCCAGGCAGGGCTAGCAATCAGAGTCTGGATTACATCATTAAGATACTTCTCTTCCTGCTGTTCAGTTACTGTAAAACATCATGCTTCTTACTTAGAGCACGTCTTGTTCTACACGTCATCCCTTCTCAATTTGTACTGGACTCCTCACCCCCCCAACCCCCAATAAAAGTGTGGGACCTGTAACCAGGATGTCATAGCTCAAAATACATAGTTAAGTAGCCAGTAGACAAACCAAATGGCTTAACTGGGAGTGGAAATGAGGACAAGGCTCATTTCTAAGTAGAATGTAAAAGAATGAAAGAGAATATTCTTAGCTGAGAAAATGGATTTCATACTCTGCTTGCCAACATTTGTAAATCCCTTTGAAAAGACCTTGTTTCTCATAAAGAGTCAGCATGGGTGTACAGGAAACGGCACTGCATTTGGACCCAGAAACCCTACATTCAAGTTGCAAGTCCCACCTTTACTAGCACCGTGACCCTGGAAAAACCATGCCCTAAATCCCAGTGCCCTTATCAGTGAGGATCTCTTAAGAGAAAGAAACATGTCTCTTCCTGTCTCTGAGCCCGGAGTACGTACGGCACCTGACCCCGCATCAGAGAGAAATGCCCATTGCTGACCAGTGATCAGCAACTTACGAAACAAATGACCTCTGTCAATTCCGAAGACTTATTCAGAGGTGATTACTGACCTCTGTTTATTGTTTAATTTCTATAAGCACAGTGCTATATTTGCTCTTGAAAGAAAAAGAAAGAAGAAAGAAAGAAAGAAAGAAAGAAAGAAAGAAAGAAAGAAAGAAAGAAAGAAAGAAAGAAAGAAAGAGAAAGAAAGGGAGAAAGAAAAAGAGAGGAAGGAAGGAAGGAGTGAGGGAGCGAGGAGATAGAAGCAAAAAGAAAAAGAAAAAAAATGCCCAAGATTGAAGGCTCCAACTGGAGCGTTTTATGTAAATGTAATCTGGATCTAGCCCAACCCACCCATAATGTTGTGACTCCATTAAATGTGGTGAAACCAGCCCCGCAAAATGCTCCGCTCTGATGAATAACCTCATCGGTGAGTTTCCACATTCTGATATGTTCCATTTTGAAAAACCTTTCTAGAAGCTTTTCAGAATCAGTTTTAAAATAAGTGCAAGAGGAACACTGTCAAAATTCTTGTAGAGTAGTGTTTCATTAAAAAAACCTAAACTTTTAAGACTGAAAGAGCTAGGGAGTCTACAGAAAAAAAAAAAAAATGACAAGGAACTATCTCAGGACTATTTTATATATTTTTTAATGTATAATATAATATATTTATATTATATGTATTAATAATGTATATCACATATGTATAATACATGAATATAATATATGCCCATTTATTAACATATATAATATTTTACATGTCAGATTATATAAATATATATTATATAATATATTCTGTAGGATACAGTCCTTATTTTATAAAACAATTTTGTTCCAAAAGAGTTTAAGAAAGTTCTTTGGATTTCAAAACATTTTTATGTTAGCAAATGCAATGATGGT
The DNA here is from genome assembly GCF_026419965.1 of Kogia breviceps. NCBI lineage: Eukaryota > Metazoa > Chordata > Mammalia > Artiodactyla > Physeteridae > Kogia > Kogia breviceps. The sequence goes on from NC_081310.1 coordinate 153,599,878, forward strand.
TAGGTGTGCTGTTAGGAAACCACAAAAGCATATTACATCCATAATCGAACTGTATAATGATAAAATCAATGATAAAAACAATACAAACACGTCAATTTGTTGAGTACTTACTATGCTCTGGGTCTGTGCTAAATGCTTTCCACACCTGATGACCTGCCAGGGAGGTACCATCAGCCTAGTCACAGGTAAGGAAAACAAAGCGGGGGGAAGTTGTAACTTTCCTAGCTCACAAGCCTCCTAAGTGACTGAGTGAGGAGGGAGCATGTTTGTCTGACACACGTTTTAAACACTTCTCTGAGATTATTGGATTCTGCAGGACTCTCCCCTCCTTTCCTCCAGCTCAGAAGAAGAGGTATTTTCCCTGTTGGGGGGCCTTCCTTCCCCTGACTCTCAATCCCATCTCCTCTAGCCTCCTTAGGCGTTCACTCCATCAAATATCTCCTCTCTCAGTTTCTCCTTAAGTCTTTTCCTTCTCTACTTGCTACTTCCTCTCAGCCTATAAATCTGCTTAGGTCTCTTTCATCCTAAACAAACAACAAATGAAACTCCCCTTGGGACATCTGCCTCTGTTAGTGGCTGTTCTCTCTCCTTCCTGCCCTTCTCAGCCGAGATTCTTGACACCACCCCTCCTATGACCCTCCCATCAGCGCCTCCTACCCCTGTCATCCTCCTTCCATCGTGTGGATCCCCTAGCCGGCTCTGGTCCCTAATGACAGCGCTGCTGCCAGCCCCAGTGAGCACCCCCCAGTCCTCACCTTGCCCCTGCTGCATTTGACCCCAAGTCCCCCCTACTTCTTGAACCCCCTAACCCCATAGCTTCTGTGGACAGCACTGGCTTGTCAGTGGTCTTCCTAGCAGTCCTACTTCTTTGTGGCTGCCTCTTCCTATATTTTTACTGAATGGGCTCCTGTGCTGACTGCTCTTATCACTGTTTGCATTCCCTCAGATTAACCTCATTCACACATTCTTTCAACTCCCTTCCCCCCCACCACCACCACTAAAAACTCTAAAGTCTGTGTCCCTAGTCCTAACAATCTGCTGGACGTCTCCAGATTAATGACCCGCAGAGGTTTCAGAGAGCCAGAACTCAACTCCTTACTCGCCACCCTCATGACTGTCCTGTGTCCTCCCCAGCCCTTCCCCCTTCATCTCTGTTTCAGTGGACACCAGCCAGCATCAGCCACCTACGTATCCAAGCTGGAATCAGAAATCATCCCAGACTCCTCCCTCTCCCTTTCCCTACTGGCCTCATACAGTCAGCCCCACTAATCTATCCTGAATTTGTCACCTTCTCTCCATCTCTAATGTAATGACTTCATCATCTATTTCTTAGATTGTCGTCACAGAGCAATCTTCCTACCTCCTTTTCACCAGGTCCAATTCTTCCTCTAAGAATGAAACATAAATCTGAATGCTTAACTTCCCTATGTAAAAATCCTTTAGAGCTCTAAATTGCCCGCTCCTTAGCCAAGAAGGACCACCTGTGACTTGTCACCTCTCTAAGTCTGCAGTCTCATCAGTCCTGACCATGATCCTTCAGAGTGACTCTCTCTTAACGTTGACCCAATGGAAATGTTCTGCACCCCAAACTCTGGTTCCCAAGGCCATGCCTTTACTCACAGTTTCCTCTATCTGGAATGTTATCCCCTCCCATCTGAAACTCCCTCATTCTCCAGTACATTTCTCAACAAGCCTATCTTCCAGGAACTATAACCAAACTTCCCCCAAAGGGGGCTAGAAGCCCTTCCTTCATACTCTATAGCGTCAGCATTCCCACTACCACCACACCCAGCGTGCTGTTTTGTCATTATTTCTCTTCCTGCTTGTCCTCCTGGACAGCGAGTTCATTGAAAGCAGCAACCCCACCTTGTTCGTTTCTGTATCTCCAGTGTTGAGCAAGGTGCATACCACTGAGTGAATTTTTGTTGACCTCAATTGGATTTGTTGAGTTAACCCTAAATTGGGGTTTTTAGAATGAACACTGATCCATGGCAGGTACTTCAGTAGGGTCAGAAGAAGTGAAGCTAATTTGGAGATATCCCAGTGGTGAGAAAGACCTCTCCTGACCCCACTGGCTATGGCAGTGTCCACTGTGAAGCCAGAATACAGCAGCACTGCCTTGGTGACTCAGATCCACAGGGGGGAAGTGGCAGGGGTGTGCCCAGGAGAAGCTTTCCTCATTGGAGAGGGAAGTGAGTCTTCTCAACTGCTCTGTGTCTCTCCTGTGTACACTTTGTTTGAAGGTGTTAACATACTTTCTCTGCTAGAGGAAGTCATTCGTTGCTAGTCCAAACTCTGCCTTGGAACATGACCTCAGCATTTGGCCCCCTGGTTAATAATCAGAAGTGCCTCTTTCAAATCTTGGGGAAAGAAGTTCCTGCAATCACTTCTCTGCCACTTTTTGCCTATAAATTAATCCATCAAGAAGATGGTGTTTCCTCCCGGCTCTTAGGGGATTCACACAACTTATGCAAACTCCTGGCGGCTTGAGTCTGAGTTTGGATGCCCTAATGAGTTCAGGAGCAGAGCTCTTTAAATGGCAGGCTCGTATTTGCATATAGAATGATGGCACAGGCAGCTAGTGGGATCTTAGGTCTGCCTTTCCCTCAAGTGGCCCCTGTGTCCTCACACTAAGGGAGGGAGGCTCAAGTGGTCTGTCAAGTTGCCTGAACTCTGTTTGCTAATTCTCCATTTTCATTTCTTAGAAGACTCCAGTGAATCTGAGTACGTTAGACCCCATTCAGCCTCCTTGTAATGCATTTAATCATTCATTCATTTATTCATCCATCATCATTACCATCATGCACCTGCTCTGTGCCACAGAACCAGCAGTCACAGAAGGGCAGGACTACCAAGGGAGGGGCTGGCATTCTGGCTGTGCTTCTTTCCAGGCTGTGCTTATGGACACCTTCATGAGGTGAGGATGAGATGGTAGGGAAAACAATTCATATCTACTGAGCGGTGGAGATCAGGGATGACACATGGATGGCACACCTTCTGGACTCATTCCCACAGTGCTCATGGAAAGTAGTGAATGTTAGCGGCATGCAAGTTAAGACACATTTGCTATTCCCCGTGCAGATGGAAGGAGTGTGATTGGGTGGAAATGCTTGGTCTTAGGATAATCACATTTAACCCTACCACCGTATGTGACTTTGGAAAAGACATTTAAACCCTCTGACCTTCAGATTCCTCAACTGTAAAGTGAGAATAATGGAATCTTTCAGGGTTGTTCCCAGTGATTCTGTGAACTAATGTATGTAAAGAACCTTGTACATTGCTTGGTACCAAGTAAGTGATTTATCAATGTTACTCATTTTCTCCTCTACACCACAATTTTAACCCCTTTGAGGCATACAAAGATGACTAAGACAAGACACTAACTTTTGTGCTTTCAAACAGATTACTACGTACTTAACTTAAAAATAAAGGACAGTCTATGTTAAACACCAAGAAAGTAGTGCCCTCAGGGAGTTCAGAAGGCGAGAGGTGAGCAGGAGAAGTAAAGATAAAGCTGTGGAGAGGACCTGGAATAAATAAAAGATAGATGAGATAGATGGATGGACTGATGGATGGATGGATGGGCAGACAGATAAATTGATAGACCGATTGATGTAGATGGACTGATGGATGGATGGATGGGCAGACAGATAAATTGATAGACCGATTGATGTAGGCAGAGAGACAGATGCACAGACGTGTTAGAAGGACTTCTGTTATTATTAGGTAGATGAGAGGGATGGGTGGTTAAATGGTTTGTCAGAAGGCCTAAAGGCATGGATACTCAATGGAGAGTAGTAAGTCTGTATAGAAGGTTTACAGATATGGTAAGAGAGATATAGTTGGAATAGTAATTTAGCAGCAAATGGTATAGAAAGCATCCTGTGCCTGAGCTATCAAATAACCAAATTCCTGGTCCATGTAGGAGACCTGTTAACAGTGTCCCAGCATGAGTGGTCTGGCCTCTGTGAGAGCTAGGAGTTTACCACTTCCTATCTACAACTCTATAGATGGCCTGCAATACCATTTACTGACAGTCTGCTCAGTACCATGCTTTTTCTGTACATTAACTCAAATCCTCTCAAGTGCCCTTGAGGAAGATATTATTATCCTCATTTTATAGAGGAACAAACTGAGGTGCACAAATCTTGCAGCTATTTGAAGAACCCAGAATCTGCACCAGGTCTTTAGGGCTCCAAAGCCTGCTGAATCTGTCTAGCATCTAGCATATACCTGTTCATAGAGGGGACAGCTCCTTAGGTGTCAGCCTTGGTCAGCCTGAGAACACTCCCCTCCAAAGCCTTTCCTAGCAAGAAAGAATGGTCCTGCCCCCTTCCTACTGCCTGCAGAACTCACATTACTTTCTTTCTTTCTTTCTTTTTTTTTTTTTTTTGGTGTCTGGTACTTAGAACTACCCACTGTAAATCTCATTTCTGTTTAAATTCTGTTTCATAAATTCTTTCTTTGTTCTGTCTTTAACTTAGGAAGAATTATCAAAAGTTAATAGAAATTTTAAAGCCTTGCTCTTACTCTCATTCATGCTGACCTGAAAAAAGGTCTATTATCTGTTTCATTGCACAATCCAATGTCTCCCCTCCAAAAGATGTATTAGTGTCTTTAGCTATTCAAGGGATTCAACTGACTGAGCATGGTTGACTCATTATAACTTGATTTATCAGACTCTTAAAGATTGTCCTTGATGGACTCGGGGCCTGCCTGGAGACCAGCTAGGGAACCTCTCCAGGAGTCATGCCATCTAACCTTCAGGACTGGGAAAGCAGTAGATGATGTCATCACATTTGCCAAGCAAAGCCCCAGAGAGCAAAATGCCTTTGACTTAGAGAGATCCAAGAATATGATACATTCTTTATAACATCCTTTGCAGACCTCTGTGCTCAAGCCCTTAGTTAGCCAACAAATCCAGCAAATTTTTATTGCAAACCTACTACATCTCAGACATTATGGAAGATGCAAAGCTAAAACCCATTTCTTGCACTGAAGAAATTCACAGTTGCAGCAAAAAAAATTTGTCAGACTGTTTAACAGCTATATCTTATAGGTGGTGACCACTGCTATTGTAATGATCTGAACAAAATGACATAGTAGGAACACAGCCAATGCAGGGATATTCTCTACAATATCCGCAATATTAAGAATTTTAACCTCTATTTAAATACCTTCAGTCACAGGGTTCTCAGTACTTCACAAAAGAGTCTATATCTTTGTTTTGTTTTGTTTTTTAACATCTTTATTGGAGTATAACTGTTTTACAATAGTGTGTTACTTTTTCCTTTACAACAAAGTGAATCAGTTATACATATACATATGTTCCCATATCTCTTCCCTCTTGCGTCTCCCTCCCTCCCACCCTCCCTATCCCACCCCTCTAGGTAGTCACAAAGCACAGAGCTGATTTCCCTGTGCTATGTGGCAGCTTCCCACTAGCTATCTATTTTACATTTGGTAGTGTATATATGTCCTTGCCACTCTCTCACTTCGTCACAGCTTACCCTTCCCCCTCCCCATATCCTCAAGTCCATGCTCTGGTAGGTCTGTGTTTTATTCCCGTCCTACCACTAATCTCTTCATGACATTTTTTTTTTTCTTAGAGTCCATATATATGTGTTAGCATATGGTATTTGTTTTTCTCCTTCTGACTTACTTTACTCTGTATGACAAGAGTCTATATCTTTGAATGTCAATATAAGATACTGGTTAAGGATGTAGGCTCTGGAGCCACATCACTTGGGCATGTCATTTAAGCTCTTTGTGTCTCAGTTTCCTCACTAGTAAGATGGGAAAGTAATAGTACCTATCTCATTGAGCCATTATGAGGATAAATAAATTAATGCCCATAAGGTACTTACGATAGAGGCTAGCACATAGTAAATATGCATGTTAATATTAGCTACTATTGCTGAGAAGATGAAATGCTAGAAAACCTTCACATATTAAGTCTAAAGCTGCCTCTGTCTAATATACATCCAATAGACCCAGTGACTTACACCCTTGGGCAAAGCCTGAACGAGCCTCAAGCACTGCATGGAAACATTCCAAGCTGGTTGGCTAAGTTGCAAAGGAAGGAAGGTTCTTTACTAGCCTTTTGAGAAGAAAATTCTACTGAGTCCTCATCACATAATGTAGTGATTTGTGTGGACTGTCCTCTTGAAAGACTAGAAAACCCAAAGATGGGGTTTGCTTATAACTTTACTTGGATGGTGTTAGATTTCACAGCTGAAAAACTAGGTCTTTGTTGCACAAATTCCATACGTAAAAAGCTCTGCTCTTGGTACAAAAGAAGTTGGAAAGATCATTAAAAATTGGTTCCTTAGTGCGCGGTTTAGAACTTGAACTCTGCTATGTGATTTAAATTTAAATCTCAGCTCTGCCACCTTCTAGATATGTGACCTTGAGAAAATAACTTCAATTCACTGAGCTTAAAATTTCTCATCTATAAAATGAGATGATAATAATAATACCTGTCACAGAGTGTGGTTATGGGAAATAAGTGAGATGATATTTTTTAAGTTATTTGCCACAGAACCTAGAATATAATAAATACCAAGCTAACATTGAGTACTTATTAATATCCTATAACCTTACAGTCTGATGGGGGAAGAGGGAGAGAGACGGATGTGCAAGTAACAATGATTATAATTATGTTGTACACATATAGTGTACAACAGATAAACTCAGATAGAAGACAATGGGAGAAGAAAAAACACAGAAGGAAATTATGCTTGAGGAGATAACGTTGCATTACATGGCTGCAGACAGATGGACCAAAAGTCTTTTCTATCATTTATTCATTTATTCATTTAACAGAGTTTTTTGTGTGCTGGCCACTATATTAAAGGATTGGGATTGATCTGCTTACTGGGGAGATGGAATTCCCAAAGAGACAAAAGCAAAGATGCGAGGGTGTAAACAAAATGTCCAAAAAGAGGAAGATCGCTATCATGGGAGGGGAGTAAGGTGAATGGAGAAAGCCAAAGACTGGAATAGCAGGAAGGCTTGGAACGCCAGACTAAGGGATTAGACCTCATTCTCTAGGCCAGTGGTTCTCAGCCAGGGTGACTTTGCTCCAACAAGGAGACATATGGTAATGACTCAAGACTTTTTTGGAGACTACTGGCATCAAGTGGGCAGAGGCCAGGGATGCTGCTAAACATCCTGCCATGCACGGGATGGCCCCCACAGTAAAGAATGACCTGATCCAAAACTTTAATCGTGCTGAGTTTGAGGAAACCCTGCTCTGTGCATCGGGGAGATGAAGCAGGTTGTAGAGCTGGGAGTGAGAAGATCAGCTGTGAATCTGATTCCTCTGGAAGATGTATGGCTGTGGGAGATGCTAGAGTCAGGGAGACCAGATGAGAGGGACTTGACATGCTTTGGGAAGAGGTACTGATGAGACATTAGAGGAGATGGCTGATGTGAGAGACATTGCAGGGACTAGCTACCAGACAACGTCACAGGATCAGCTGAAAAAATGTAAGGAAACACTGAGCACGTAATAGGAACTCAACCATTATGACTATACTTAGTCATTAGCCACTTCCAGATGTGTCTAAAGAAACTTTCAATTTTAGATAATTTCAGATTTACAGAAATGTACAGATAGTACAGAGAATTTCCATATACCCTTCACCAGGTTCCCCCTGATGTTAACATCTTACACAACCGTGTACATTTGTTCAAAACTCAACTGTAGACTTTATTTTAGATTTCACAGTTTTTCTACTCATGTCCTTTTTCTGTTCCAGGATCCATTCCAGGACACCACCTTGCATTTAGCTTCCATATATATATATATATTTTTTTAAATTTATTTATTTTATTTGTTTATTTTTGGCTGCATTGAGTCTTCGATTCTGCACACGCGCTTTTCTCTAGTTGTGGCGAGCGGGGGCTACTCTTTGCTGCGGTGCATGGGCTTCTCATTGCGGTGGCTTCTCTTGTTGCGGAGCACGGGCGCTAGGCTCACGGGCTTCAGTAGTTGTGGCTTACAGGCTCAGTAGTTGTGGCTCGTGGGCTCTAGAGCACAGGCTCAGTAGTTGTGGCACACGGCCTTAGTTGTTCCGCGGCATGTGGGATCTTCCCAGACCAGGGCTTGAACCCGTGTCCCCTGCATTGGCAGGCGGATTCTTAACCACTGTGCCACCAGGGAAGCCCCCCATATATTTTTATGTGTGTATTTGTTCGTTGAAAAACAAATACATTCCCAGTGGTGAAAGTCACCTCCTCTCCAGAGTTCTTCTGAGCAGACCCAGGTGAAGTGAGACCGTTGTGCTTTGGTAACATCAGCTGTGGGCTTTACTCAGAGTTCTGCGTAGCTACTATCTTGGCAGGAAGTCAACTCTGCAACTGACACTTTATTCTGTAAATGGAATTACTGCATTAAGCCACACTCTTTCTTTAAGAGGTTTTCTTTTAGAAGAATTAAGTATCTCAATTTAATAGTATGAGATTCAAATTAAAAGAAGCTTCAAATTTCGGGTGCTCTTTTAAAAAAATTAATTCATTAAAAATTAACCCAGATTATAAAAACAGAGTGCTGAGCCAGTTCAAACAATCCTCAGTACCCAATATATGCGCTTAATACTTCTGAGATGATGCAACAGTTTGACAACTTTTGCCTATTCTGTCCTTGCCTTTGTGGTCTGCTCTCTCAGAGTAAGCTCAGAGAAGCCAGGTGTGGGTAACTGGCCACCTCCAGTCTTGACCTTGACTGCTTTCCCACCCCCTTGCCTTCTCATATCCTTTATCTCTTGGCCTCTGTTCTGGTTCCTCGGTTTCCTGGCTTCGTACTCCAAATCCTGATACCCACCTCAGTTCAGTTTACTTGTTCTGTTTATTTTCATTTTTATACAAAACTATACTATTAATTTACATTTATTGGAGAAAATTAGAACCTACAGATAAGCATAAAGGAAAAAAATTGAAATTAGCCATAATCCTATCAATACTGATATCCTTATATTCTGTTTTCTAAAATACACATATTATTCTCTCTAAATAGGCTACTATAGTAATAACAACGTAGCAATATGTAGCATCTGTGCCCTTATCAAGTCAGTTAATCCTCAGAGTGTCCCATGAAGGGATTTTTGTTTTTAATTAATTAATTAATTATTTTGGCTGCGTTGGATCTTTGTTGCTGTGCGTGGGCTTTCTCTAGTTGCTGCGACGGGGGGCTACTCTTCATTGCAGTACGCGGGCTTCTCATTGCGGTGGCTTCTCTTGTTGCGGAGCACAGGCTCTAGGGTGCACAGGCTTCAGTAGTTGTGACATGCGGACTCAGTAGTTGTGGCTCACGGGCTCTAAAGCACAGGCTCAGTAGTTGTGGCGCACGGCCTTAGTTGCTCCGCGACATGTGGGATCTTCCCGGACCAGGGCTCGAACCCGTGTCCCCTGCATTGGCAGGCAGATTCTTAACCACTGCGCCACCAGGGAAGCCCCAGGGATACTATTATTATCTGCATTTTACAGATGATGAACCAAAGGCTCAGAGAGTAAGTACCTTGCCTAAGATCACAGGGCTGGGAAGTGGAGGAGCTGGGATTGGAACAGCCAGATTCCAGAACTGTGATGCTAAGCACGGTGATAGATACCACACCACATATCATTTTATGGCCTAAAATACATAATGCATATCTTTCCATGTCAACACATATGTTCTCCTCTTAGATATTTTTCATGTGTCCAATCTTACATACAAACGCTTCAGTAAGCATCCTTAACCATAGTCATAGGACCCATCCTAAATTGTTTCCTCAGTCTTTGCTTGTCTCCATGACCCCTTTGCTCACCTTTGCTCTGCCTCTGCTCCTCAGTCGTACCATCTTCTTCCCCTCTCCCCATGTCTGCCACCTACTTCCTCAAATGCACATAACGCAGGCACACACACAGACATGCCCGCGTGCGCGCGCGCGTACACACACACGCTCCCCTCCACTCAGCTTCCCAGCCTGCTCCACTCCCTTGCTGTGGAATCATCCCTTGCTGTGCTCTGAGCTACACATCTCCTCTGATGGTTCCATTCATGGAGAATGATGACTTTGACATGGAAGCTTCGCTGTGGAGTCTTCATCTAGGTTTATACAAATATTCATTTTGACAAATATTTCTTGGACATACACTGTTTTTACACAGTATTCTAGGGCCACAAAAGTATAGCTCCTCTCCCCCAGAAGTGTACAGTCCCAGTAAATGCCTGAGAGGCAAGTAGAACCAACTAGAATGTAAACTATGAGTAAAATGAAGGTATTTATAACATGAGGTGGGAATCAAGAGGAGGCAGCTATGGGTTTTGATTGGAAGGCTTGAAGAAGTTTCCAAAGGAGGAGACCAAATGACTAATTAGTATGTACTTATTCTGTCTTTGGCAGGTACTGTAGATGATGGTCAGAGAGGCTGGATCATGCAGAGTTTTTTTTTTTTTTTGGCTGCATGAGTCTTCGTTGCTGTATACAGGCTTTCTCTAGTTGCGGCGAGCAGGGGCTACTCTTCACTGCAGTGCGTGGGCTTCTTATTGCCATGGCTTCTCTTGTGGAGCACGGGCTTTAGGCGCGCGTGCTTCAGTAGTTGCGGCACACAGGCTCAGTAGTTGTGGTGCATGGGCTCAGTAGTTGTGGTGCACGGGCTTAGTTGCTCTGCGGCATGTGGGATTCTCCCAGACCAAGGCTCGAACCCGTGTCCCCTGCATTGGCAGGTGGATTATTAGCCACTGAGCCACCAGGGAAGCCCTCACCCAGGGCTTTGAGCTCAACAGTTGAAGGGGAACATCAGTAGAGTGACCAACCATTCTGGTTTGCCCAGGACTGAAGGGAGTTCTCAGGACGTGAGACTTTCAGTGCTAAAACCAGCAAAGCCCCAGGAAAACTGGGACAAGTCAGTCACCCTCAGTAGCTGTGAACAATACAGATAAAACTTATTGCCCTTAGGGAGCTCACGTCCTAGTGAAGAGAGACAGATTGTAAACCAGGAAATGAATAAAAGGATGCAATGTCAGGTGGATATGTGCAATGAAGAAAATAAGGCAGAGTAAGAGGATAGAAGGGACAGGAAGGCTAAGGCTTGGGGAGTGGTCTACATTAGATTGAGTCACTGGGGAAAGCCAGTCAGAGACAGGAGCGTAAGGAGAGAGTCAACTGCGCAGAAACATTCCAGGCAAATGCAGCTCAAGCATAATGTGTGAGGGGGGCAAAGAGCCAGGGGTGGGATCAGAGAGTGGCCAGGAGCCAGATCCCCCAGGGCCAAGTCCCCTGGATGTCATTCCAAGAGAGACAGCATGTTGGAAGGTTTGAGGACAGAAGTGGCATCACTGGATATATATTTTACAAGGACCACTCTGGCTGCTATGTGGGAAGAGAGTGGAGGGAGGGATGGGTGGAAGTAGGAAGGCTAATAGGGAGGCTCTTGCAATAATCTGAGAAAAGGACAAAATATGAATCAGAAAGTACAGGGGCCTCTGACAAGCCTGGGCTTAACATCCACCCGTCATCACTAGTGCAAATTACTTAACTTCATTAGCCTTTAATCGTCTTATCTGAGGAGTGGGGATTAACAAATTATGCAAGTTAAATGAAATGATGTGTAGGAAAATGATGAGCAAAGTGCCCACTGCTCTACTGTGAAAATGCTAGAATGCCATAGGCATTAAAATGTTAAATTGCTAATCTGATTTATTTTAAATTTAATTTCTAAATTTTATATTGGGGTATAGTTGATTTACAATGTTGTGTTAGTTTAAGGGGTCCAGCAAAGTAATTCAGTTATACATATACATAGATCCATTCTTTTTCAGATTCTTTTCCCATATAGGTTATTACAGAGTATTCAGTAGAATTCCCTGTGCTATACAGTAAGTCTTTGTTGATCATTTTATATATAGTAGTGTGTATATGTTAATCCCAAACTCCTAATTTATTCTTCCTCCACCCCACGTTTCCCCTTTGGTAACCATAAGTTTGTTTTCGAAGTCTGTGAGTCTGTCTGGTTTTTTTTTTTGTTTTTTTTTGTTTTTTGTTTTTTTGTGGTACGCGGGCCTCTCACTGTTGCGGCCTCTCCCGTTGCGGAGCATAGGCTCCGGACGCACAGGCTCAGCCGCTCCGCTGCATGTGGGATCTTCCCGGACCGGGGCACGAACCCGTGTCCCCTGCATCGGCAGGCGGACTCTCAACCACTGCGCCACCAGGGAAGCCCAGTCTGTCTGTTTTGTAAATAAGTTCATTTGTATCATTTTCTTTTTTAGATTCCACATATAAGTGATATCATATGATATTTGTCTTTCTCTGCCTGACCTTCTTCACTCAGTATGATAATCTCTAGGTCCATCCATGTTGCTGCAAATGGCTGATTCTTAAAGCCAATGACTAGCCATACAAAAATCTGAGTGATTAGTCACACAGAAATGCATGTTCCCTTGCATTGGTTTTATTCTTCTACTTTTGTCAGTGTAGGTTTAGGCTCTTTTGATTGTAGTCGAAAGTTGTTAACAATTTCCAAAATATACTTAGTGGTTTTGCACTCCTACATCTTTCCTCCTGTGGTTCCCTCTACACAGGAAGGGATGCCATTCCTTCCACCCCGATCCTGTTCCACTTGGCCCAGATACAAAGTCATCTTCTCCGGGGAACCTTCTCTACATCTTTTACCCCAAATGAGTCACTTGCTGCTTTCTCATGACTGTAATACAATTTTGTGTTTCGTTCTATTATACATGACAGTCTTTTATCATAGTTTCTTATAAGAAATAGAGGGCAGGGGCAGGGGCAGGGTTTAATTCATCTTGGACCTTACAAGGATGTGCTGTCCACTATACAGCTCAGTCCCTGGCACGTAGCAGGAGCTTAAGAAATTCTTTACTACTCAGCCATAAAAAAGAATGAAATAATGCCATTTGCAGCAACATGGATGGACCTAGAGATTATCACACTAAGTGAAGTAAGTCAGAAAGAGAAAGACAAATACCATATGATATCACTTATATGTGGAATCTAAAATATTACACAAATAGCTTATCTACAAAACAGAAACAGACTCACAGACTTGTGGTTGCCAAGGAAGGGGGGTGATGAGGGAGGGAGGGATTGGGAGTTTGGGATTAGCAAATGCAAACTCTCACTGAATCACTTTGCTGTACACCAGAAACTAACACAACATTGTAAATCAACTATATTTCAAGATAATAAATTCTAAAAGAAAGAAATTCCTAATGAAGTGGGATTGAAATAATCGTGTTTAGAACTTGATCCTGATGTACCACTAAGGAAAATAGAAATAGCATGCTGTAGCAGAAAGAGTGGATTTGAAGTCAGACTCCTGAGAACGGCACTTACTAAGCTGTATGGTGTTGCCTACATCAGTTCATTGGTCTGAATCTGTTACCTCATCTTTAAGGAGTGGATCCGTTATCTGTTGCTGCATAGCAAATTACCCTGCAACTTAGCATTCAACAACAGTTATGTATTGTTTCACACAGTTCCTGAGAGTCAGGAATCGGGGAACAGCTTAGCTGGATGATTCTGACTTCTGGTCTCTCTGGTTGCAGGAAAGGTGTCAGCCGGGCCCATCTTCACTGGAAAGCTTGGTAGGCTGGGGGATCTGCCTCCAGGCTCATGGCAGGAGGTTTTAGTTCCTCTCCATGTGGAGTCTCCATAGGGCTGCTCTGGACGTGGTAGGTGGCTTCCTTCAAAGCAAGTGATCTGAGAGACAGAGGCAGAGACAGAAGCTGTAGGGTTTATTATAACCTAATCTCGAAGTGACAGTCCATCCCTTATGCCATACCCTATTGTCCCACAGGCCAACCCTGACAGATGTGGGAGAGGATTACACGGGGGTGTGAATAAAAGAGGCAGACGTCACTGGGACTGGGGACCATCTTGGAGGCTGGCTACCACAAGCAGGGATAAAATTCACCCCATGACTATTTAGAATGAAAATCTAGGTGTTCTTAGCTTGTCCTGCTTAAGGGACTGATGGTTTCAGATCAACCCTAGATGGACCCAGGGTCTCTGCAGGGGACACAAAACTCTCCAGACCTGACTCCTGTCTACTTTCCCAGCCACATCCCTCTCCTCCCTTCTTAGTACTTTAAGCTCCAGCTCTGTTGAACTCTTTGGTCTCCTGGCTTTTGTCCGTGCTGTTCCCTCTGCTTGGAAAGCCCTTATTTTCACTGTATGGCCTGCCTAGTAAGCTGTTCATGCTTCCAACCATTCTTACATCTTTTCTCCTGCTGAGGGTTTCTTTCCTCATCCTCAGGTAGTATCCAGGGGGCGTGTCCTCTGCACACAGACTCAGAATACACCACCCCCTTCCACACCATGCAGCACAAGAAGGATTTCCTTAGGGGTCTCACTTGGATTTAAGACCTGGCTCCAGTCTGTACTGCGTGACCTCAAGAGAAAGGAAAAGGACTAACATTTATTAAACTCTCAGAGAGCCAGCTGCTGCCTCAGGCACTTTCTCAGACATTGTCCTATTTCCTCATGTACATTTTTCCATTTGGGCAACTTATTGGGCCTCCTTGGATCTTACTTAACTCATTAGTAATATGAGACTATTTTCCAAATATGCCCTGGACACTTCCACTCATCTGTGCCTTGCACACAACCTCTCCTGCCCTGGGATGCTCTCTGCTCCATCTCCATGTGTTTATTCTTACACAGCCCCTTGGGTTCTAATCCCAGCTTTACCCCTTCAGAGTTGGGCAACCTTAGGAAAGTTACTTAAGTTCTCTAAGGCCAGAAAATAGCAGTATCTAACAACCACTGCTGGTGCTGTGGAAATACTTAATGAGATTGTGGTTTTCAGGGGTCCCTGGAATAATGTCTGACATCTGTAGGGCTCCCTAAGTGGGAGTTATCTTTCTTTCCTTCTATCAGGCTCAAAGCAAACATCAACCCATAAACTACGCCCCCCCCTCCATCTAGAACCCATTCTATTATATCTTCCTTTCCAGCGTCAAGGTACCCATTTTCAAAAATGTAACCACATGTCTCAGAAATGAAAGTATTGCTGAGGGGAAGAAGGTGTGCATCAGGCCCTCCAAACCTGGAGGCGGGTCTCAGGAAAGTCACCCTTGTGACAATGGCGCTACAAAGATGGGCTTGTCCAAATGTCTCCAAGCCTCGGTTTCTCTATCCACGAAATGGGAAAAAGGAAGTCTGCCTGACAGAATTAGATGATAATACCAGGATTTAAAAAACAGTCCCTGGGCCAGGACTTGACATACAGTAGACGTTCAACATATGTTTTAAGCCCTTGATAGGACACACATGTTGCACTTGTATTTGTCAATAGTTCGGGCCTCCCAGTTTTGTGCGGCCACACCGCAACCACCTAAATGTGTCACCCACTTATTAGGGTAACAGCCTCACTAATTAGGCTCCACGCTGGAAAACTAATTAGGCCTGGGTCTCATCTGTATGAATTTATGTCATCTGTCCCTGGAAGTGCCTGGCTTCCCCATCAATGTGCCCAAGTTCACAGTGAAGAGACTGTCTTCTCATGACTCACCTCGCGTAGCTTCATTATTTATGTACAAGTCGGAGATGATCTTTGGCCTTTTTAAATTACATTTATTTTTTATTGTCTTCTGTAATCCTATCATATTTTCAATTACCCACTCATTCATCTGGAAGCAGATTCCCCCCCTTTGGCAGAAAAAAACAAGTAATTTTACAAAGTAGCTCAAAGGTTTCTGTTCCAATCAGAATCATTTGGTTCAGTGTCTGTCCTCTAGTTTCTCAGAGAATTTAGAGAAGAAAGGTAGTTAACAAAAGGTACCAACTTTCCCCCCTTCTTTGTCAGTTACATACACATGACTCAAAATAATTGGAAACCATATATTATTATTTTTGCCACAGCTTTGAATAGTAGCAGGAAATAGTCTTTAAAACATAAGTGCTGGAATCAGCTACTTTATTCTTTCAGAATTACAATTAAATCCCCTACTTCAAATCTAGAAAACCAGCCCCCTCCTCTTTTAGACTCTGTTATTTTAAAGCTTTTCAGTGATTTTTATTCATTTGTTTGTTTTTCCAATTCATCTACTCATCCAAGGCAACAATAGGGTGGTGAAATGTTCATTCTAAAATATTTTTCGAAGAGAATCAGCATTCTGATCATTAATTAGACAGTCTCTATAAGCTGAGATGGTGTTGAGTTTCCAATGACTGCTTCCCAAGAAAGCAGATAACAGTCCTTGAATGTTTGAGAACAGCTTGGCTGAGGTCTGAGAAACCAACATGGGAGGAGGGAGGTTTGGGAAGTTCTCAAAGAAAGGAAGGTATCACAATTGAAATGCTAAGGCTACAGTTTTGAAACAAGAGCTGAGAAAAAGGCATTTCCCCCTTGTTCTTTTCTATATCCTGAGCTTGTTGCCTGAGCATTGATAGATGCTTCTTGGGTTTTTGTTCAAGATGGAGGGCTGGAGGGACAGTGATTCCAAACGAATCCCATTGCCATAGTGAACATAGAACTTTCCTTTGCCGATCTGCCGTACTCAATTATAGATGAATAATATAGGACAAAGAGGGGGTGCTACACTCCCAAGGCAGTTAGTGGCAGCGCTGGGCCTAACACACAGATCTTCTGCCCATGGCCCAGTGCTCTGGGTGCTGGACAGGCTGCTGTCTGTATCCTAGTGTGCTGAGTCATGAGACTTGGGCTCAAGTCAGAGGAGGTGACTGAAGATAACATCTTCCTCAGCTCTATCTTTTTCTTCCACCTTTAGAATAAAAGGGGGTGGCGAGGATAGCGGAGTCATGGGGGAACAGAGTCAGCGAGGCCCACTTCACCGCTGAACAAACCTACAGGGAGGCAGGAAGCTGGGGATGCCAGCTGCTCAGAAAAGGGACATGGGGCCAAAGAATAAGCAGCATCAAAGCCAGAAGTAGAAACCGGAGCAGCCAGGACAGAAAAGCCATCCCCAAAGTGTCAAATCATAAAGGACTCATTCAGCCACTCCCGAGGCCTCTACTATGGGCAAAAGAGATATGGTGACAAAGAAGATGCCTTCGAGGAGCTCACAGTCTACTGAAGGAATCAGAGAAGTGCATGGAAAACTACAGTGTATGTAGTAAGTGCTGGGGTAGAGCAGTGGTTTCCATCCTTCGCTACGCTTGAGAATCACCTGAGAGCTTTTTTAAAAAAACAAAATACTTGGGTTCTACCCAGGCCAGTTGAACCTAAATCTTGGTGATGGGAAGTTACCTTTTTATTTTTCAAATCTACCTGTGTGATTCTGATACGTATTGAGGGTTGACCATCTTTGCAATAGAGGGAAGCCCAGGGTAATATGGGGACCATTGTCCCAAACTGGGATGATCATAGCCATTGAATAACCTGGAGAGCATCATGAAAATAGATTTTAGGACCCCATAAAGACCTACTAAATCAGGATTGCCAGAGACTGGAGACCTGGAGTCTCTCTTTTGGAAAAGCTTCTAAGACGGTTCAGATGACCAGGTAGGTCTAGGAATCACTCCATTAAATTAGCTCCATCCAATAGAAATAGAATGGGAGCCATATGTGTAATTCCACATTCTCTAGTAGCCACATTAAAAAAGGTAAAAAGAAGTAAGTAAAATCGATTTTAATACTTTATTTAACACAGTGTATTCAAAATGTTATTATTTCATCGGGTGTATGGTCAGGCCACCCAAGATGGCTGTTCTCTTGCTCTCTGTACCTCCCCTGCTTGACCAGTTCCTGCCTCGCCTACACCCCACTCCCATGACTGACCTTCCCTCTTCATCATACAGCCTAATCAGTAAATGCCTACATACTTGCCCCCGGCCCCAGCTAGTGATTGTTCTGATCTTTAGATCAGAACATCTCCACTATGATGGCTTATCAAAGGAATGATGAGGGGTTTCCCTGGTAACCGACAAGCCAACCTGATGTCAGTTCCCCTGTAACTGGTAATCTCCCTCAGTAGCAAAGACGGCTGCCACATCCTGCCTGCCATCTGCCATCCACAGTGGCGTGTCGCTCCAGGACCCTTTTGCTTCAGATGTGTAAGATCCCCTATCTATTAAATCGTTGATGTTTCTGTCACTGACTCTGGGCTCTTTCCTAGGTCTTGAGGCTGGGCAATTAATTACAGGGTTTCCAGGCCTGCCGGGTGCAGCCCAACACCATGGGGTTAAGAAAAAAAAAAAAAAGCAAACAATTGCTTATTCCTTTACCTTTTTTTTCATACTCGGTTTTTGAAGTCTGGTGTGTTTTTGACACTTAGAGCTCCAGATTACACTGCCCACTTGCCAAAGGCAGGACTGTGTGTGGTTCATCTCTGCATCTCTAATACCTAGTGCCAGGCCTGATCTGGCAGAGGCATTGCTCTGGGACCTGGTCCGGGGTCTCTGAATTCCAAACAACGGAACCTATGTGAACAGAGGCGTAGAGGCATAGAACAATATGACGGGGGGCAAGGGGGTGGGGAGATGGTGTAGAAAAGGAGAAGCAAGTTGCACAGGAAATGAGGCCGGGGAGGGAGGCAGGGCTCAGCCCCAGGAAGGGAAGGCCTTTGCAGGACATTTTAAGGAACTTTGGGTCTCCTCAGCTGTGGTCGATGCCTCTTCTCTTGCCCTGGGTAGTTTTTCTGTCTCATGAGCCTACCACCGGGCTTTTTTTTGTTTGTTTTTTCCAGTATCATTACAATTTATTATTTTTAAAGTCATGAGATAGTCAGTGGACTTTTCAAAGTGATCAATGCAGTCTTTGGGGTTATTTTGAAATTTTAGGTCTTGATACATTGTCAGTTCAAAACCATGGTTTGAATAGAAAAACAGATGACTAGACAAAGCTTATTTTTTCCGACGTTTTTCATTCAGTTGATCAATGTGTGCAAACCTACACCCCTCTGTTTCCTTAAAGGTGTCTGTGTCCTAATCCTCAGGATCTGTGAACATGTTATGTGACGTGGCAAAGGGGAAATAAGGTTGCAGATGGAATTAAGGTCGCTAGTGAGCCGACTCTGAGATGGGGAGATGATCCTGGATTAGCAGGTGGGCGTAATATAATCACAAGCGTCCTCAAAAGTTTAAGAGGGTGGCAGAAGAGGGAGAACAAGAAAAATGATAACATGCATAGGACTTGGCCTGATATAGCTGGCTGCAAAATGGACCACCAGGCTTTAAACGTAAATGTAAAGGACTTCCAATTTACTCAATTATCTTTTTTTTTTTTTTCCTGGGAGATCAGAGATCATACTATGTCCTCCAGGACATAGTATGAGGTTTACTGGTTTATTGAGACATGCCTCTGGGCAGGGTGACTAAGTAGGCTTCTTTTTGTTTGGAACCAGAGCAGTAATTAGGGGACACTTTGCTGACTCTGAGAAT
The DNA here is from genome assembly GCF_026419965.1 of Kogia breviceps. Lineage (NCBI taxonomy): Eukaryota > Metazoa > Chordata > Mammalia > Artiodactyla > Physeteridae > Kogia > Kogia breviceps. The sequence continues at coordinate 153,619,227 of NC_081310.1, forward strand.
CTGGTGAGCATATGCTTTTGCAGTTTAATTTCAACTTCAGATTTTGTCAGGGTCCTTAGAAGCCTCACTGTGGGCGCATTAGATACATTTTAAGACAATAATAAAACTAATTTGAATTATCCCATCTGTTAGAATCCTTTCACAGAAATCTGTCCTGCTTTCTTGGCACTAGCAGACTGATCAAGTTTGTTATGGGATTTGTCACTGGCTCCCATCAAATTCCAAGACCAACTGTTCACATCCAGGGTCTTGGTGATGTATTTTGTGGTGTAGTCGCACATGGAACAATTAATTGCAGGGCTGAAGCACAGTAGCAGAGACTGATGTAAAAATCACAGTCTAGAGTGGTACTGATGCTTTGTGATCAAAGGTGGATTGGCCCAGCCATTTGCCAAGGGAAGTCTGGTCTAGAAGGTAAAGCACAGAGCTGATGAAGCAACTAATGAACTGCAGGTTGCCAAGCCATGCTGCAAAGGACCCCAGATTTTTCAGTAGTATCTGAGGGGAGTCAGGGGAAGCTTGAGATTTCTCACTCCTAAGTCAAGTAGAGCAGACACATTTTTATCAGTTTTATCTTTCAGATTTCATCACAAGATCGCATTTAAAATTAGTAAAAGGGCTCCACTACATCCCCAAAAAGCTTAAAAAAAACACTATGTAGACAACAGATAGCATGATGGCGAAGCGTTTTCATCAAGAATATCCAACAATGTATAATAGTAGAATCCCCTTAAGACAATAGATTCTGCAATGGTAACTTCAGGCAACTAAGTAGGGAGCACCAGGGATCTAGAACATTCATTAGCTCATGATTCATTCGTTCATCCATTCATTCCACAAATACTTATTTTTCACCTCTTACGACCTAGATACAACGCTAGGTACTGGGAGTACAGCTGTGAATAAAGTAGTTGTGTTCCCTGCCCTTGTGTTATTTATATTATTGCAGGGGAGACAGACAATAAACCTGAAGACCAGGTCATACAAGGCGTCTGGCCAAGGTTTTCTGTAAACACGGTGAGAAGGCTTTCTGTAAACACGGTGAGAAGCCATTGAGAAGTTTGGAGAAGGGAGTTGTGTTATCTCATTTACATTTTTTAAAAGCTGTTTCCTTCAGCCCATGGCATTGGGCGAGAACAAGGGCAAGCAGAGGCTTTTCCTAGAGACTAGTGTAGGCAGGTTACCAAGCCAGAGACTCTGGAAATGAGGAACACAACAGGATTCCCATTCTAAGAACCAGGACCCCAGGCGAAGCAGAAGGAAAAGTCTGCACTAGGGTGAGCTCTCCATCACAACAAGGCAGAGGGGCTTGATGCCCAGGGTCAGATATGGCTGAACCCCCATCAGGCCCCTACCTCAGGGCAGAATTGCTCCCATAGCCTGGAGCAGGGTTGAGCTGAGGTCAACTTGTTTGAAGCCCTGAGGTCAACTTGTTTGAAGCCCTGCAGAGTGAGCTGGTGGCCAGCCCAGCATTTGGAGCCAAGTGATGCAACATGCTTTAGTCCACCTGGAGAGTGACTCCATGCTGGCAGCCAACAGATTCACATCAAATCCACTTTCCCCAGAAATTGCATCCACATTTTTGCAATTTGCTGTGTATTGATTTTCTCTGAGGGTCCTCTTGTTGAGTTATTTAACTGCCACCATTGTAAAGGGCAGCAAGTAATTTTCAGAGCAGACCCATTTCTTCTGAGAAACTCCAAACCAGGCCAGTCCTATAATTTCATTTCAGAGCACTCCTGGGTGATTATATTATCCAAATCTGCAGAATGAATGGCTCAACCATGAGGACAGAGAGAAGATTCCATCTTCTTCTCCATCTCAAAATAATATATCGAGTGGGAATAAAGTAACAATGGAGAGGTCCCCAGGAGAAAAGGAAATAAAGACTGAGGCATTCTTTATGTTTCCACTTTGAGGCAAAGATGGGCTGGCTGGTCTCCTCAGTATTTACAATAGAGTTGGCTCTTCTGATTTTATGTTGGAATTCCTCAAATCCCTTGACATTGCGCAAAGGGGTCATGTGAAGCCTTAGAATCATTTCTTGAAGCTACATTTGATCTGGTGCTCTTTTGAAGAAAATGACCACTTCTTAACTCCTTGTTTCATACCATATATAAAATCCCACCCACCAGAGGATCTATTGAAATTCCTATTCTCTCCCCTTTTAAACTGGTAATGAGTTTTTGTTGTTTTTGCTGTTATTGTACATGCATTCTTTTTCACTTTGGCTGCCAGGAAGGTGAAAGATAGATAGATAGATAGATAGATAGATAGATGGATGATACTACTTGAAGCTCAGTCATAACAGTCATATGACCCTTATGGTTTGTGTATATATAAGTATATATAATTTTAAAATATATTCTGAATATTCTATTTTTGTTTTCTATTTATACTCACATATTCCTGGCCCCAATTATTTACCCTCATTCTGTTTAATTTATTTTACTGTAAATGTTTTAAGTCATCCAAAAAACATTTTTTTGGAAAGCAATAGGATGTAAAAAATAATTAAACCTTCCTGTCTTCATTTAGAAAATATTATGCCAGGTGTCATAGGGGCATAAATTCTATATAAGAAGCTACAGATCCTGAATGAGAAGCATAATGAATGCCGAGTTTCAACACAAGGAGGGAAATCTGACTTCTGAAATATGATTTAGAGAATAGGACTATAATGTAGATTAGGCAGAGAATGGGAGTACCGCATTGACAAGATATAAACATGTTAGGAGGGGGAGAGAGTGTGGTGTTATGTGTCATTATGTTCTAGACCTTTGGAAATTTCACTAAGCTCTGGGGCAAAAGCGTTTTGATATCATGAAAGAGATCTCTGGAGCCAGGCAGCCTGGTTTAGAACGTAGGCTTCCTCCCTTATAAACTGTGTATAAATTTTTGGCAAGTTATTGGACATCTTAGGGTCTCAGTTTCCTTATCTGTCAAATGGGGATAATGGTAGATGTTGCCCAATGATGTTATTATGAGGATGAAATGAGTTAATACACATAAAATGATAATGACAATGAGTGGTACCTAGTAAACACTCAGTAAATGTTTACTGCTCTTACTGTTGTTATTATTCTCTTGATTGGCAGTATATACGTTGTCTTATTTCCCCCCCCCAACTATATGAAGAGGACATTTTTATTCCCCCATTAAAAATGAGGCTCAGAGAAGTTAAGCAAGTTGCCCAAATGCCAGAGTCAGGTCCTTGGAGTCCAGCACTGGGCTGTTTGACTCCAAAGGCCATACTGCTCCCCCTCTGATATACCTAACAAAATCCAATAAGATGGAGTCAACAGAAAACCTCTTACGGAGGTAGGTTGAAAACTGGATAGAAGCAAGTTACAGTAGTGATTCTTTCATTCAAAAATTACCTATGAGTACTTTACTTTGGACCAGTTACACTGCAAACAAAGATAAGGCTCCTTGTAGGCTCTGCCCTCAGGTGACTTCTAGACTAACAGAAAAGAAGAATAAACCAAAATAGAGTACAATATGGAAAATGCCAGATCAAGGTATATACAATGACATAGAGAAGAAAGTGATGGGGCATCTAATCCAACCTACTAGGGTCGGAATCTGGAAGGATGACTGTTAGTCCAGAATACTTTCCACTACCCTACCCTACCAGCCCTTCTTTCTTTCTTTATTTTTTAAATTTTATTTATTTTATTTATTTATTTTTGGCTGCATTGGGTCCTTGTTGCTGTGCGCAGGCTTTCTCTAGTTGTGGTGAGCGGAGGCTACTCTTCGTTGCGGTGCACAGGCTTCTCATTGTGGTGACTTCTCTTGTTACAGAGCACGAGCTCTAGGAGCACGGGCTTCAGTAGTTGTGGTACACGGGTTCAGTAGTTGTGGCTTGCGGGCTCTAGAGCACAGGCTCAGTAGTTGCGGTGCACGGACTTAGTTGCTCTGCAGCATGTGGGATCTTCCCGGACCAGGGTTCGAACCCTTGTCCCCTGCATTGGCAGGCGGATTCTTCACCACCGTACCACCAGGAAAGCCCCCCAGCCCTTCTTCAGTGAAGCTGTGTTTTGCAAAAAGAGCACAGACAATAATTCTGCCCTAAGAATCTCCACCCCCAACCCACTAGCCCTCCTCCCCCTCTACCCCATCTGTAGCCTAGAGAAGCAAACCTACCTGCTGAAGGGCAATGTTACCTCGTCCCCCACTGATATTCAGGTTAAACCTAGATGGCTCAACGCATAAATTACTAGGAATTTGCAAGCCTGTTGTTAAACAGCCATTATTAAAAACTAAATTAGATGAAACTACACTTAAATAAATTATATTGAAAACAAAGGTAATTAATACTCAAAACACATCACTTCTTTGTCATTTTACTACATTTTATGACTATCTATGCACTTGAGGTTATTTACGTCAATTGTATGCATCTGGTGGGAAAGTCGTAACATGGGAGCTTCTGCAGACCCCTTCCCAACTCCACATTTAGTGACATCATGTTGGTAGCATGGAACCAGCCATGGTGGGATTATGTGCACCACAGGAATAAGCAAATGCTATAGATCAGGTCTTTATTTTTCCACCTAGAGCTGGTTAAGCATTTACCCCTGCCCCACTGGCTGTCAGCCCACCTTTTCCTCCCTACCCCCCCCACTCCCTTTAACAGCCACTTCATTTCTTTCCCTTTTAATTTGTTCACTCCAGCTCCCTGTTTGATCTGTACTTCCATATTTCAACCTTCTTGTTTCCCTGAGCACATCGCTCTTCCTTCCCTCCTTCCTCAGATAGAACTTCTTTTGGCCTAGAACGTTTTCTGCCTTGTCCTGGAAGTTGATTTGCCAATGTATGAACTTCCTTTGATGTAAGGGAGTCTCCCATCACCTAGCTTACTAGGTTTGGAGGGATTGCTTGGCAGTATTGCTGACTGCTGTCATGGTGTGGGCATCTAGTGATAGAGGTCGATGAAAGATCCCCTGGTCATCAAGAAACAGTGGGAGCCTAGGCTTGAGCCTGGACCCCAGGTCCCTCACTGCCTTTGCTGTTTCCTGTTACCAAGACACTTTCTATGGCACTCTTTGGTGCTTTTTAATGCCTTCCTTGAATTATTTAATTGGATTGCAGCACATTAAACATTTGAAAAGAATTCAAGCACAAGCTGCCAGGCTCTCTCTTAATGAACATTCTGTATGTCATTGTTTGCCAAAAAGTCATTCAATGGATAGAAATCAGGAGGTTGAATGAAGAAATCAGAATACCTATTTTTCTCATGCTCTTCACAATAGAACTGCTTTTTTCCACAAGTAATATTTCTGTCTCTCTCCATCAAGTCATGGTGGACTCTTTTCCCAAGCATAGAAGAAGTTAGCTGAATGGCTCTCCAAGTATACTATATTTAATTTCTTGCCATTGCATTCTGTCATGTATTAAAGAGTGCAAGATCCCACTGAGTTCCATTATAAGCTAAATTCCCACAAATCCTTTCCCCTAAATGTGCTGATGGCATATGTTCTGTCCATAAAATCCATGTTGGTTCATGTGCCCAACGTGACGGTAGCCAGCATGGATCCTGGAGGGAACTGGTCCCCTATATGTCACAATTTACATATGGCAACATAGAGAGGGTAGAAAAAATAGGAACACAGACCCCACATCTCTTCCTTTAGCACAAAAGAAAGCTGAGACCCAGAGAGATAGCAAATGTTGCACAGTGAGTTTTTTTGAAAGTAAATTTTAATAGTCATACCTTTAGCCTTGTAGCCTTCAATATTGTGTTGCTTTCCTACCAATCTGTGCCAAAATATTTGTACATATCCCACTATTATATACATCTCAGGTTATAGTATCATGGATTTAATCTAGATTTTCTACCAGTATATGGATGTTTTAATGATATGAGGGGCTGTGTTAATTACTCATCGCTTCCCTAGCAACTGACAAAGTTCATGGCATGAAATAGATGCTCTATACACTCGTATGTCTAATAAGCACTTAATAAGTGTGTATTGAATGAGTAGATAGTTGTGTATCTGTTTCCCAGAAAAAGACATGGGAAATGGAACTAGAGATGCCCAAACATTGATCTATAGAAATGTTTTTATCTCTCTGTGAATGAACAAGGAGTGAGAGTACAATCACAAATGCAGCTTATAATTCTTTATTTGGTGGTTGGATTTTACAGGGGACCAGGATAAACTCCAGAGTCAGTCTGTCTGGGTTTGCTATTAAGCACATGCATTTTAAAGATTGTTTTATCTTTCTGATAAATTGAACTTTTCAATTATTTCTATGAGTTGCCTCTCTGTCTCTGGTAATATTGTTTGTCTTGAAGTCTACTGTATCTGATGTTAGTACAGTCACACCAAGTTCCTTATGCATTGTATATCTTTTTTCCATTCTTCCACTTTCCACTTGTCTGAGTCATTATACATAAAGTGCATTTTTTTTTTTTTTTAGTGACAAATAGTTAGGTCTTGCCTCATTATCTAGTCAGACAATCTTTGTTTTTTACATGGTATTTAATCTAGTTGTATTTAATGTAAATAAGGTAGAGTTGGATTTAAATTTATCATCTTGGTATTTGTCCTCTATTGTTCTATCTAGTCTTTGTTCTATTTCTCCTAAGCTTACTTCCTTTTGATTAACCAAGTATTCTTTTAATATTTCATTTTATCTCTTCTATTAACTTTGTCTGTACTTTTTTGTGTTAATTTTTAGAGCTTGCTGTAGAAATTACCTATGCACGTTGACTTATCTCATGCTACTTTCAAATATTATACTACTTATATGATACTGTTTTGTCAATAATGAAACAACTTACAACTGAATAATTCTATTCACCTACATTGTCCTTTGTGCTCTTCATCATATATTTTACTTCTGCATATGTTATAGAACCTACAATATGCTCTCATTATTTTTCATTTATGTTGTCAGTAGTTCTTTAAAGAAATATGTGTGTGTATATTTTTAATATGTCACCTATCTAACCTGCAGAACTTTCTTTAGCACTACTTGTAGTGTGATTCTACTGACTACAAGTTGTCTCTGTTTATATTTATCTTAAAATGTATTTATTTTGATTCATTTTTGAAAAATATTTTTACTGCATATAGAATTTTAGGTTGACAGCATTTTTTTGGCTTTAAGCACTTTAAAGTTTTCCATTGACTTCTGATCTCTCCTGGTTCCCTTGTGAGGTCTGCTGTTAATCTTATTATGCTTCCCTTGCATATAATATGTTTTGTTTTTGTTCCCACCTGTTGCTTTTAAGATTTTTCTCTTTATCTGGTTTTCAAGACTAGAAAGACTTGAAGTCTTTTTAGAAAAAAGACTACACCTAAGAGACTACACCTAAGACTGCCTAGGTGTAGTTTTCTTTGTATTTATTTTACTTGGGATTCACTGAGCTTCTTGGACCAATGGTTTCTCTTTATAAAAAATCAAATTCAGAAAATGTTTCAGCTAATAATTCTTCATTTTTTTTCCTGTCTCATTCTCTCCCACAGAAATTATAAATTAAGCTTTGTGAGGCAGGAACTTTATCTTTCTTATTTACCACCATTTCTGCAATAGTAGATGGTTAGCAAATATTTTCTGATTAGTCAACAAATCACTTGAGTTATAGAGTTCCTGCCCATTTCGTTTTCCCTCAGAGTTAAGATGCTTTAGAAGTTTTCCCAGGTTCTCCTGGTACAAGCTTGATGATTAATTTGGCAAAAAAAGTTAAATAAAAATAAATTTGAAGAACCACAGACTTTATTGGATAAATTCTGAAGAGCTCAAAACCTAATTTTCTGCTAGAAAGTCCAATCTGACAGCATCCTTTAGTGCAGCCCTCTCAAATACTCCAGCCTTTGATTTTGTACATTTTCCAAAATCTTACAAAATAAACAAATTTCCTAGGAGGACTTTCCAAGATTTTTAGATATAAATAGTCCCTAACACACCAGGTAAGATCAAAGTTATTGTTTTTCTCTTTCTGAAAATGTTATTGGAAACATTTAAATCAGTATATTTCCATGTTTATGGTTTAAAACAATTAGCTGTATGAAATAGCTTTCAGTGAAATACAGCAGTCCCTTCTCCCATCTGCCCCCCATCCCCAGGTTTTACTCCTCCAAGGCAACAAATTACTTTTTTTTTCTAGTATATATTTTCATGTGCCTTAGTATTACACTCATACTATTTATTTTTGGTTGGACATTTTTAAAATTGTCTATTTACATTTGTTTTTGTTGTTGAAGATTTAGTTTTCATCCATCACCATTTCCACTCCATCTCTTCTATCCTCTCAATAAATGTATTTCACGATTTTGAGTTATACCAGTAGTTAGCTTTACATTATTATAACTGTGTTGCAACTATCATCTACCTCAGAGCCGATTTGTGTATCATGACTGTATTCCCTTTCTCTTACAAATTCTTCTTTTTTCTACAGTTAATATTTGCCTCCTTTTTCCATTTGTTTACCTTTCTGTGTCTATCTTTTTTTTTTTTTACAAATATTTCAACAGATCTCTCAAATACTTAATAATTTTTCCAAATTCTTCCTGTGATGGTTCCTAAACTTCACCTTTAAACTTTTTTAGTTATACTTTTTAAATTTCAGAGATCATACTTTTTCATATCATTCCTGATCTATAGTTCTGCCTTTTCTTTTTTTTCTTTTTTTTTTTTTTTTTTTCCGGTATGTGGGCCTCTCACTGTTGTGGACTCTACCGTTGCGGAGCACAGGCTCCGGACACGCAGGCTCAGTGGCCATGGCTTATAGGCCTAGCCACTCCACAGCATGTGGGATTTTCCCAGACCGGGGCACGAACCCGTGTCCCCTGCATTGGCAGGCGGACTCTCAACCACTGCACCACATGGAAGCCCCTGCCTTTTCTATAGATGTTGTATCTTCTCATCCAAGTATATAAAGAATCCCTTTAAAACTATTATTTTCTTATGTTCCCTGCAAAATCTTTGCTTTTTATGAGTGTATTTTCTGTTTATAGTGAACTCAGAATTTCCCATTGGAGGTGTTCTTCAATGTCTGGTGCTCACTGGATGTTTGCTCATATATAATTGCTAGGCAATAAAAAGCTGATTGGAAGCCATGTGAGTTGGGTTGGGATGGGAGAGAAAAGAAGCTTGTCAAGTAGACTTTACTCTCTCAAGCCAGCTTTCTCACTGGAAGTTATACACTTCTCTCTGTCTTCCCAAGTATTGCTATCTATTGGTATTTTCTCTGGAACCAATCTGTTTTTCCCTAGAAAATTCTCGACTCTCTTGCCTGGGAAGAGCCAGGGGTCCAGTTAGTGGTATTCTCAAAACAGGCAGGGAATGGGAGTTAGGGGTGGAGTCTAGCACTTTAGGACCCAAATTTTACTTAGTCCCCTGTTTCCAGTAGGGCTTTTCCCTCTGCTTTTCACTATTCCTGCATCCCTGAGTTTAGAGCTCCCAGGGTGCAACTTCTTTGCCAGACAGATCTTTAAGTCCTACAAGGGTGAGAGCATAATAGTCACCTGACTACACAGGGCAGGGAAGGAGCTCTGGTTGTCTAGCTGTTCAGTATACAGTCTTAGCCAGACCCCTTTTCAGCATGGAGCTTCATTCTTGCCTCTCTTGGGACCCAGGGCCTCCAAATCCCAGCCCTTTCTAGGATGCTCTGGTGTTAATGGGCCGTCTTAACTTTGATATCCCTTCTGTAGGCTCTCAGGATTCAGCTTCTGTCCTGTTAGCTCACTTCTAATCCATCTTCCAAAAATATGATGATATTCCCTGTACCTGCTATTTCCTCCTCTGCCTTTCTCTGCATGTGTTTGTTTCTCTATGTACACTATGGTTGTCATTTTGGGCCAGTAGGGAATGGAGATAAATGCACCCATATTTGGTCCATTAGGTTTACCTTAAAACCTCTACCAGAGTACTTTTCTAAAATGAAGGTTTGACTCTCGTGTCATTCATGTGCTCCAAATCCTTCAGTCTGCTCATGAAGTTCAGTATGAGATGAACATGGTTTAGCTTACCAGACAAAAAACTTCATGATAAGATGCCTTGCCTGCCTCTCAAGATTTATCACCAATTGCCTTCATACATGAGGCCAGTGGGGATTATCTGTCTGCCACCTTCTTTTGCGAATTTGCTTTTCTGTGCAATACTCCCATCAGCATGGTTGCAAGCAGGTCTGTATTTTTCCTAAAATTGACCTTGTTCACCTCTTCACTGCTGACTGACACAGGCTGGGCCAGTTAATCCATTCCCTGTACATTTTGAAAGCATGCAAAACTCAGGGACCATTGTAGCTATACTGTATATTTTCTAGATCTGTGAAGCAGAGAAAACTTATCTGGAGAGACAGAGGGAAAGACGTTTCCAATGAGAGTCTTGATTCTCTTGTCTAGTTCACTTCTGCATTCTATCTCTGCTTCTGCCCTTAGGTTCTTGGGTCTCTGACTGTCCCTGTAGTAAACTCCATGTGAATGGGGAGCCCATAGTTAGTATTCAATATGTGTTAGCTGCTATTATTCATTCTAGCCTCACTGAATGATTGTGATTTTTTCCAGTTTCTGGAAAACAGCAATAAATTTCATGCCCATATGTATTCCCAATGTCTTTTCTGCCTGGATGGCCGCTCCCCTTTTTTTTCCGCTAGATGATTCTTATGCATATGTCAAAACTCAGCTCAAGGGCTTATTCTAGAGAGCTTCCCTTGAATTTCCAGCCTGCTTAGACATTTTTTTCTCAGTATCTTTCTATCATAACATTCGTTACCAAAATTTGCCAAAATTATGAATTTACTCTTCTCTCTTGATTGGGAGCTCCTAATAAGAGGAGCTATAGTTACTTTGACCTTGTTTCCTCAGTATATGCAGGAAGGGAAAAACTAAGTTCATCCAGGGAACCTCCTGCCTGCTTTTAATTGATAGCAGCATAACAATGTCTAATACTCTTTGAAAATAATATCCTTATTCTGATTATTCTTTCCCATGTGAGAGTTAACTCTAAAAACTGAATTTGGTGTAATTTTCACTTACTTTTCCTAATATTGTAATAAAACTTAAGAATAATAGATTTTTAAAAACACCCTCAGATTTTTCTAGAATAAAGTACTGTTATGAACTTATAGAAGGAGCATCTTAACTCTCAGTTCAAGGAAATTTATTCTCTACCAGTTCAGGAACCACATCAGAATAGAAGCTGGTTGATTAGTGGTGAACATGTACAGAAGAAGAAAGAGGAAGTAGCCATCGTCTTTACTCTTTTAAAAAAGTGTGGGACTCAGAGTTAGGAAGGAAGGAAATAAAAAATAAAATAAACCCTTATTGGGACCCTACTATGCTCTAGTCAGCATGCGAAGTGTTTCCATATATAGTTGTTTTTGAACTCACAAATCATCTTACCAGGTGGTTTAATTTAGGTGTTTCCTGCAAAGAAACTGAGACTCAAGATATAAAATAACTTCTTAAAATCACCCAAGTATTTAGAAGCAACATCAGAATTTAACATGAAGTCACAGCACACTTTTAAGAATTTATCTTTCCAAGCATTGCATCTTTCAAAAAAACCCTTCTCTCTAATAGTTACAACCAGATGATAGGAATATGAGTTATTTAAAGTCTTCTCATAGTTTTCTACAGTGAACATATACAGCTTTTACAATTAAAAATTACATTTTTTTTAAAAAAAAAGCAATTCCCTTAGATCAATAGAAGTGCCAGGGGAATTATATTCTTTTGAACAGCTAAGTGTTAATTAGAAGAATCTTTATTTTTGATTAATGTGCTGTAGGATATAGAAATCAGGCAATTTCCCCAAATCTTTACTATTAGTTATCAAACAAGCCTCCTATATAACCTGTTTCTCAGCACAGATGTCTGTTCTCCTGTGCTTCTAATTTCATGCCCTCAGAGCCCTCTGCGGGCTTTGATGTGGGGTGGCAGGGTATTCTACAACCAACCTGCCATGTTTAGGGGAGTCTTCCGACCCTCTGAGCCACAGTTTCCTCATCTACAAATGGAGATTAGGATACTCACCTTGAAGCCTGTGGGAGAATTGGAGGAGATGATTATGGGTCCAGCACATGATAGAGGAGCTATAGCAGAGCAGCAGTGGAAGCAGTGGGATATGGTCCAGCAAGATGCTTGGGAGAATGTCTGTGGCCCCATCATCTGCATGATAATTCCAGCTCTACTACTTGTCATGTGACCTTGAGCAAATTACTTAACTTCCCTGTACCTCAGCTTCCTCACCTCTAAAATGGAGATAAATATTTATAGAGTTGATATAAGGAATAAAGGAAGTAATTCACATAAAGCACTAAGAACAGTGTCTGGCACCTAGTTTGCTAGTAGTAACTAGTAGAAGTAAGAGTATAGTAGCCATTATTTGGGACTGTTATAATGAAAACTAGTGTAAGAACTTCAGAATCATTTCATCTGCAGTTTATGGGTCACCTACCCGGGGATATATGATTTGATTATATCACAAGTGCACCACACCTACCATCTCGTTGTGGTTTCCTCTTTGTCTTTGGATGTAGAATATCTTTTTTGGTAGGTTCAAGTCTTTTGTATCGTTGGTTGTTCAGAAGTTAGTTGTGATTTTTGTGTTCTCGTGACAGGAGGTGAGCTCAAGGTCCTTCTACTCTGCCATCTTGTCCTGTGGTCAAGAAATAATTTTCTAATAATCACATCTTTTAAATTTTCCACTCAGTCTGGGATGAACTGGAGTTGCTCCGGAGAGATGTCTCCAGAATCATTTCTTCATTCATTTTGTATTTACTGAGCCTTGACTTCAGGCAGGCATCCCTCTGTGCCCCACAGAGATGGTAGAAAATCAGAGCTTCCATTTCAGTGAGAGAGAAAGAGGGAATGAGTGATGAACAAATCAATAAAACGACGTTGTAGCCCCTCTTCGGAAACAGAATGGATTCCCACCCAAAAGTTGGTTCCGATGTTGAAACTGATGATGCCACACATACACCAACAAGGTATGAAATGATTTATTAATATTACTCATGTAATAAGGCTCTCTGGGGAGATTAGGGCAGGCCTCCCAAGCTGGTCTGAAATGGTTTGAGAAAGTCAGGAAATGAGATTGGTTTGGAGTTTTCACAGTGGGTAGGGAGTAGGCATGGGGTGAGGGTCTCTGCGCACAGGTAGAGGTTTATATGGTTTGAACCTCTCACCAACGCCAAAGGAGGGCATACCCGGGCTTTCTCGCCAGCTTGCCTAGAAGTGGGGAAGAAGAGGGAGGAATGAGGCTTAAAGGTTGTCAGCCAACATGAAAAAATGGAGTCAGACTCTTTATTACACCAGACAATTTCAGAGAGTTGTGAGTTCTAGTTTTAAAATATAGGTTAACGCGGTGAAAATGGCCTGGAGTATGTAACGAAAGGCGGCATGAGGATAGTTCAATTTCAGCTAAGAAGGTCAGACACAGCTTCTCTGAAGAGGGGACATTTGAGTTGAGTCCTGAGTGATAAGACCAAAAGCTAGTCATTCAGAAGGGAGTGGCATGCAGAAGTCACAGAGGGGGACATGGGCTTACCAGAGTCAAGTGAAGAGAGATGAAAATGTAAGAGAATGGAGTGCAATAGTTGAGACTCAGTATGGCTCTGGCAGGAATGACGCTACAAAGAAGTGCATTTCTTGTGTTCAATATAAGAACATCTTTGTGGACTGTGACAGCGCATTTTTAAGAGGTAACGAGCTCCCTGTTGCTGGTGGTGCATCAAGAGAGCCTGGATGCCACTGGCAGAGAAGATGCTATCTGAGAACTGGGAGAGCTGGACCAAGTGGCCTGAAAGGCCATTACATTGGTATCAGCTCTCAGAGTCTGATTTTCAGGGAAAGAGGCCCTGGAAGAGGTGGATAGAACACTTCAGAGAAGAATGTGGAGAAAGTGTGCCTTTCTATCATTGTTACCGATGCTGGCTAATGCTGGTTTCTTTCTAAGCACAGATATCTCAGTAGCTATGGGGATTTCTGTTTAAACATTGCTGATTGAAGCACTGCTCTAGTTAGTGGCTTATTTGCATGTCAAATTAGGGTTCAAAGAAATGCAAATAGGAAAGCTTATTTGCTCAGATAAATTTGCTTTAGTAACCTGGAGGAAATCGTAGGGTTTAAAATACTCAAACTGAAATTAATGGATGACTTTGGCCTCTCAGCTCTCCTTTACCTCACCTTTGGCCTTTCCTTTCCCTGTTTCAATGCACTTATATTCCACAAACATTTAGGATACCTTTTGTGTGGAACGCACGGTGAGCAGAAGTATCCAGAAGCAGTTAAGTCAAGACCTTTGCCCTCTGCTAGAGGAACCGGGCACAAAGGAAAGAATGGTGTAATAATAGAGATACAAATAAACAACAAATAAGCCAACAAGCAAATAAGTGAATAAATAACTGTTAAGTGTGATAATAGAGATACAAATGTACAACAAAATAATTAAGCAAACAAGCAAATAAGTAAACATAAAAAGTAAACAAGCAGGGCTTCCCTGGTGGCGCAGTGATTGAGAATCCGCCTGCCGATGCAGGGGACAGGGGTTCGTGCCCCGGTCCGGGAAGATCCCACGTGCCGCGGAGCGGCTGGGCCCGTGAGCCATGGCCGCTGAGCCTGCGCGTCTGGAGCCTGTGCTCCGCAACGGGAGAGGCCACGGCAGTGAGAGACCCGCGTACCGCAAAAAAAAAAAAAAAAAAGTAAACAAGCAAATAAGTAAATGACACTTACTATATGTCTGCCCCTTGTGCCAGGGACTTTGGAAGCAAAGAAGATTTATTTTGATGACCTGGAGAAATCAGAGAAATAATTAATCAAACTTGTATTTGCTTCCTCCCCTCTTCCCCCTTTGACTAAGGCCACAAACTCCTTGAGCAAGAAATCATTTCTCATTCATCTTGCTATTACCAAGGACTGACACTTAGTAGGGTTTCTCAATAAATAATTCTCAAATAGATGGATGAATACATAAGTTAGTAGCATTTGAGATCGACTCCAACTCTGGGTAGCATTTCCATAGGGCGAGGTGTTAGGAAAAGCGTTCTGATAAAAACTACTCGTTAAGCAAAGGATTAGATGTGTGGAAATAGAAGTTGGCATTTACAGCAGTCCAGAGGGTCCAACGTGGTGCTTTATTAGCTGCATGAAAGGAGCAATGGAAGAAAGAGCAGAAAGAAAGCTGGAGCCTTCTTGAGGGACTTGGAGAATTATGGCAAAGAGTTTGAACTCCATTCTGTAGGAGATTGGCAGCCGTTAGAAGTATTTGAGCAATCAGATGACAAGATCAGAGGAGTATGGCTTTATTCTTCTCTACTTGTCACTGTAGAAGCCATAGCTGTCATTAGAGATTAAAGGACCATCTAGTGAGAGATCTAGTTTTAGAGAAAGTTGAAACAGCAGTTACCTTTGCAGGGGTGTGAATATGCCTTTATGTATTTATGAATTAGCAGGTTCAAGAAAGTCTTATGTCTCATGAATATTGCTGATATAACCTCTTTTTCTCTCCCTTCCTGACTGTCATGCCCTATGTAGTTTTTCTTTAGACTCTTTGGTATTAACGTGTACATCTTAAATTGTTGTCTGGGGGAAGTCTAACCTCACACTATGTCTGATGAGAAGTCTTCCTCATTGGTCCCAATATCCAGTCTCTAGTGTTTGCCTGAAGCCCCCCTTTCTCTTAAAACATAGTCCTCTTCCATGTGCCCCACCCCAAAGCCCCACACCTGTGGGAACCGTAACACTTTAAAGCATTGATCTACTTGTGTGAATTCTCCCCATCTTACAATGTTTGTGGAGCAAGACAGACTCCATATCCATGAAATAACTTACACAGTCAACTGTAATCCCTTGAACCTTGCAGCAGGACCTGGCATGTTGTGTTCAGCAAGTCTTCAATGGATAGATGGATGATGAGATGAAAGGTAGGTACAGAAGGAGAGAGAGAGAGAGAGAGAGAGAGAGAATTATACTTCCTTCTAGAAAACTGAGTACAGAAAACTCCAGTGCATCATTTCAGTCAGCATGAGAGCCTGTTAGACTGTGAATCCTCATGAAGACAGGGACTGTGTGCTTCTTATCACCTCAGTGACCCCAGTAGCTAGCTCAGGGCCTGGCACCATAAAGGTGATCCATGAATATTTGTCAAAGGAAAGAG
Source organism: Kogia breviceps (assembly GCF_026419965.1). Classification (NCBI taxonomy): domain Eukaryota; kingdom Metazoa; phylum Chordata; class Mammalia; order Artiodactyla; family Physeteridae; genus Kogia; species Kogia breviceps. The sequence continues at coordinate 153,635,340 of NC_081310.1, forward strand.
CAAAGGATTGAATGGGTGTAACAGGTGATCCTATTCAGGTGCCTGCATTGGGCACGGTTGCCCATAGGCTGGGCACATCCCAAGAGCAATCTAGTTAATTACCCAGCTCTCCCTGCCTTCAAGAAGGAGAGGACTATTGACCTTCAGGATCCAGCTGGTACCAGTACTTTGCTTCATATATTATATGTTGCTTTGAGCTTTGAACACCAGCCATGTCCTTGGTTCTGAGGAAATGAAGGGGATAGTCATGATGGTTATAAGCTAACAAAGCTCACTCTCTCCCTAAATAAGTCAAATTACTTCAGTATCATTGCCTTGTAATTTCTTACCCTTTTACTATTTCAGGGAAAGTCTAAGTTACCTCTTGAAATCAATGCCTAAGTGTCCAAACATACTGCTACAGGGCTTGATTTTTAACCGAGGGCTGATAGGAAATCGAGTTTTTGGTTGTTTTCTGCATTATTTTAGTTTGTGTTTTTCTTTTCCTTCTCACAATAATCTCAGCATGGTTGGATGATTTTCTTGGTGCCTGAAGAGAGATGAACCTAGGTTTGCATCCTTTCATGAGAAAATTTTACAGCATGATGTTTCAAAGGAACTGTTAGTTAAATAGATAATGATAATAAAAGCAAGTTACAATGTGCCAGGCGCTATCTTAGATACCTTATACATAATAACTTGATCGATCTTTTTTTTTTTTTTTAACATCTCTATTGGAGTGTAATTGCTCTACAATGGTGTGTTCGTTTCTGCTTTATAACAAAGTGAATCAGCCATACATATACATACATCCCCATATCTCCTCCCTCTCGTGTCTCCCTCTCCCCCTCCCTATCCCACCCCTCTAGGTGGTCACAAAACACTGAGCTGATCTCCCTGTGCTATGTGGCTGCTTCCCACTAGCTATCGATTTTACATTTGGTAGTGTATATATGTCCATGCCACTCTCTCACTTCATCCCAGCTTACCCTTCCCCCTCCCCATGTCCTCAAGTCCATTCTCTACACCTGCATCTTTATTCCTGTCCTGCCCCTACGTTCTTCAGAACCATTTTTTTTTTTTTTAGATTCTATATATATGTGTTAGCATATGGTATTTATTTTTCTCTTTCTGACTTGCTTCACTCTGTAAGACAGACTAGGTCCATCCACCTCACCACAAATAACTCAATTTCATTTCTTTTTATGGCTGAGTAATATTCCATTGTGTATATTTGCCACATCTTCTTTATCTATTTATCTGTCAATGGACACTTAGGTTGCTTCCATGTCCTGGCTTTTGTAAATAGAGCTGCAATGAACATTGTGGTACATGACTCTTGTTGAATTATGGTTTTCTCAGGGTATATGCCCAGTAGTGGGATCTCTGGGTCGTATGGTAGTTCTATTTTTAGTTTTTTAAGGAACCTCCATATTGTTCTCCATAGTGGCTGGTATCAATTTACATTCCCGCCAACAGTGCAAGAGATTCCCTTCTCTCCATACCCTCTCCAGCATTTATTGTTTGTAGAGTTTTTGATGATGGTCATTCTGACTGATGTGAGGTGATAACTCATTGCAGTTTTGGGGGTTTTTTGTTTTGGTTTGGTTTGGTTTTTTTGCAGTATGTGGGCCTCTCACTGTTGTGACCTCTCCCGTTGCAGAGCACAGGCTCTGGGCATGCAGGCTTAGAGGCCATGGCTCATGGGCCCAGCCGCTCCACGGCATGTGGGATCTTCCCGGACTGGGGCACAAACCCACGTCCCCTACATCGGCAGGCAGACTCTCAACCACTGCGCCACCAGGGAAGCCCCCTCATTGTAGTTTTCATTTGCATTTCTCTAATGATTAGTGATGTTGAGCATCCTTTCATGTGTTTGTTGATGATCTGTATATTTTCTTTGGAGAAATAGCTATTTAGGTCTTCTATCCCTTTTTGGATTGGGTTGTTTGGTTTTATGATACTGAACTGCATGAGCTGCTTGTAAATCTTAGAGATTAATCCTTTGTCAGTTACTTCATTTGAAAATATTTTCTCACATTCTGAGGGTTGCCTTTTCGTCTAGTTTATGGTTTCCTTTCCTGGGCAAAAGCTTTTAAGTTTCATTAGGTCCCATTCGTTTATTTTTGTTTTTATTTCCATTTCTCTAGGAGGTGGGTCAAAAAAGATCTTGCAGTGATTTATGTCATAGAGCATTCTGTCTATGTTTTCCTTTAAGAGTTTTATAGTATCTGGCCTTAACATTTAGGTCTTTAATCCATTTTGAGTTTATTTTTGTGTATGGTGTTAGGGAGTGTTCTAATTTCATTCTTTTACATGTAGCTGTCCAGTTTTTCCAGCACCATTTATTGAAGAGGCTGTCATTTCTCCACTGTATATTCTTGCCTCTTTTGTCAAAAATAAGGTGACCATATGTACGTGGGTTTATCTCTGGGCTTTCTATCCTGTTCTATTGATCTATATTTCTGTTTTTGTGCCAATACCATACTGTCTTGATTACTGTAGCTTTGCAGTATAGTCTGAAGTCCGGGAGTCTGATTCCTCCAGCTCCATTTTTCTTTCTCAAGATTGCTTTGGCTGTCTGGGGTCTTTTGTTTTTCCATACAAATTGTGAAATTCTTTGTTCTAGTTCTGTGAAAAATGCCAGTGGTAGTTTGATAGGGACTGTATTGAATCTGTAGATTGCTTTGGGTAGTATAGTCATTTTCACAATGTTGATTCTTCCAATCCAAGAACATGGTATATCTCTTCATCTGTTTGTATCATTTTTAATTTCTTTCATCAGTGTCTTATATTTTCTGCATACAGATCTTTTGTCTCCTAAGGTAGGTTTATTCCTAGGTATTTTATTCTTTTTGTTGCAGTGGTATATGGGAGTGTTTCCTTAATTTCTCTCTCAGACTTTTCATCATTAGTGTAAAGGAATGCAAGAGTTTTCTGTGCATTAATTTTGTATTCTGCTACTTTACCCAATTGATTGATTAGCTCTAGTGGTTTTCTGGTAGCATCTTTAGGATTCTCTATGTATAGTATCATGTCACCTGCAAACAGTGACAGCTTTACTTCTTCTGTTCTGATATGGATTCCTTTTATTTCTTTTTCTTCTCTGATTGCTCTGGCTAAAACTTCCAAATCTAAGTTGAATAATAGCAGTGAAAGTGGGCAACCTTGTATTGTTCCTGATCTTAGAGGAAATGGTTTCAGTTTTTCACCATTGAGAACGATGTTGACTGTGGGTTTGTCATATGTAGCCTTTATTATGTTGAGGTAAGTTCCCTCTGTGCCTACTTTCTGGAGGGTTTTTATCATAAATGGGTGTTGAATTTTGTTGAAAGCTTTTTCTGCATCTATTGAGATGATCATATGGTTTTTCTCCTTCAATTTGTTAATATGGTTTATCACATTGATTGAAATGTATGTATTGAAGAATCCTTGCATTCCTGGGATAAACCCCACTTGGTCATGGTGTATGATCCTTTTAATGTGCTGTTGGATTCTGTTTGCTAGTATTTTGTTGAGGATTTTTGCATCTATGTTCATCAGAGATATTGGCCTATAGTTATCTTTCTTTGTGACATCTTTGTCTGGTTTTGGTATCAGGCTGATGGTGGCCTTGTAGAATGAGTTTTGGAATGTTCCTCCCTCTGCTATCTTTTGGAAGAGTTTGAGAAGGATAGGTGTTAGCTCTTCTCTAAATGTTTGATAGAATTCTCCTGTGAAGCCATCTGGTCCTGGGCTTTTGTTTGTTGGCAGATTTTTAATCACAGTTTCCATTTCAGTGCTTGTTATTGGTCTGTTGATATTTTCTATTTCTTCCTGGTTCAGCCTCAGAAAGTTGTGCTTTTCTAAGAATTTGTCCATTTCTTCCAGGTTGTCCATTTTATTGGATATTGTTGCCTGTAGTAATCTCTCATGATCCTTTGTATTTCTACAGTGTAAGTTGTTACTTCTCTTGCTTCATTTCTAATTCTATAGATTTGAGTCTTCTCCCTTTTTTTCTTGATGTGTCTGGCTAATGGTTTATCAATTTTGTTTATCTTCTTAAAGAACCAGCTTTTAGTTTTATTCATCTTTGCTATCATTTCCTTCATTTCATTTTCATTTATTTCTGATCTGATCTTTATGGTTTCTTTCCTTCTGCTAACTTTGGGGTTTCTTGGTTCTTCGTTCTCTAATTGCTTTAGGTGTAAGGTTAGGTTGTTTATTTGAGATGTTTCCTGTTTCTTGAGGTGGATTGTATTGCTATAAACTTTGCTCTTAGAAATGCTTTTGCTGTGTCCCATAGGTTTTGGGTCATCGTGTTTTCATTGTCATTTGTTTCTAGGTATTTTTTTTACATTTCCTCTTTGATTTCTTCAGTAATCTCTTGGTTATTAAGTAGTGTACTGTTTAGCCTCCATGTGTTTGTATTTTTTACATATTTTTTCCTGTAATTGATATCTAGTCTCATAGCGTTGTGGTCGGAAAAGGTACTTGATATATCAATTTTCTTAAATTTACCAAGGCTTGATTTGTGACCCAAGATATGATCTATCCTGGAGAATGTTCCATGAGCACTTGAGAAGAAACTGTATTCTGCTGTTTTTGGATGGAATGTGTTATAAATTAATTCCATCTTGTTTAATGTATCATTTAAAGCTTGTATTTCCTTATTTATTTTCATTTTGGATGGTCCGTCCATTGCTGACATTGGGGTGTTAAAGTCCCCTGCTAGTATTGTGTTACTGTTGATTTCCCCTTTTATGGCTGTTAGCATTTGCCTTATGTATTGAGGTGCTCCTATGTTGGGTGCATAAATATTTACAATTGTTATATCTTCTTCTTGGATTGAATCCTTGATCATTATGTAGTGTCCTTCTTTGTCTCTTGTAATAGTCTTTATTTTAAAGTCTATTTTGTCTGATATGAGAATTGCTACTTCAGCTTTCCTCTGATTTCCATTTGCATGGAATATCTTTTTCCTTCCCCTCTCTTTCAATCTGTATGTGTCCCTAGGTCTGAAGTGCATCTCTTGTAGACAGCATATATACGGGGTTTTTTTTTTGTATCCATTCAACCAATCTATGTCTTTTGGTTTGAGCATTTATTCCATTTACATGTAAGGTAGTTATCAATATGTATGTTCCTATTACCATTTTCTTAGTTGTTTTTGGTTTGTTATTGTAGGTATTTTCCTTCTCTTGTGTTTCCTGCCTAGAGAAGTTCCTTTAGCGTTTGTTGTAGATCTGGTTTGGTGGTGCTGAATTCTCTTAGCTTTTGCTTCTCTGTAAAGGTTTAAATTTCCCCATCAAATCTGAATGAGATCCTTGCTGAGAAGAGTAATCTTAGCAGTAGGTTTTTCCCTTTCATCACTTTAAATATGCCCTTCCACTCCCTTCTGGCTTGCAGAGTTTCTGCTGAAAGATCAGCTGTTAGCCTTATGGGGAATCCCTTGTATGTTATTTGTTGTTTTTCCCTTGCTGCTTTTAATATTTTTTCTTTGTATTTAATTTTTGATAGTTTGATTAATATGTGTCTTGGCATGTTTCTCCTTGGATTAATCCTCTATGGGACTCTCTGCGCTTACTGGACTTGATTGACTATTTCCTTTCCTGTATTAGGGAAGTTTTCAACTATAATCTCTTCAAATATTTTCTCAGTTCCTTTCTTTTTCCCTTCTTCTTCAGGGACCCCTATAATTCGAATGTTGGTGCATTAAATGTTCTCCAAGAGGTCTCTGAGACTGTTCTCAATTCTTTTCATTCTTTTCTCTTTATTCTGCTCTGCAGTAGTTATTTCCACTATTTTATCTTCCGGTCACTTATCTGTTCTTCTGCATCAGTTATTCTGCTATTGATTCCTTCTAAAGAATTTTTAATTTCATTTATTGTGTTGTTCATCATTGTTGTTTGCTCTTTAGTTATTCTAGGTCCTTGTTAAACATTTTCTTGTATTTTCTCCATTCTATTTCCAAGATTTTGGATCATCCTTAGTATCATTACTCTAAATTCTTTTTCAGGTAGACAGCCTATTTCCTCTTCATTTGTTTGGTCTGGTGGGTTTTTGCCCTGCTCCTTTATCTGCTGTGTGTTTCTCTGTCTTCTCATTTTGCTTAACTTACTGTGTTTGGGGTCTCCTTTTCCCAGCCTGCAGGTTCGTAGTTCCCATTGATTTTGGTGTCTTCCCCCAGTGGCTAAGGTTGGTTCAGTGGGTTGTGTAGGCTTCCTGGTGGAGGGGACTGGTGCCTGTGTTCTGGTGGATGAGGCTGGATCTTGTCTTTCTGGTGGACAGGACCACATCCGGTGGTGTGTTTTGGGCTGTCTATGACCTTTTAATGATTTTAGGCAGCCTCTCTGCTAATGGGTGGTGTTGTGTTCCTGTCTTGCTAGTTGTTTGGCATGCGGCGTCCAGCACTGTAGCTTGCTGGTCGTCAAGTGGAGCTGGGTCTTAGCGTTGAGAAGGAGATCTCTGGGAGAGCTTTGGCTGTGTGAGATTATGTGGAGCTTGGAGGTCTCTGGTGGACCAATGTCCTGAACTCAGCTCTCCCACCTCAGAGGCACAGGCCTGACACCTGGCCGGAGCACCAAGACCCTGTCAGCCACACAGCTCAGAAGAAAAGGGAAAAAGAAAGAAAGGAAGAAAAGATGAAAAGAAGGAAGGAAGGGAGGAAGGGAAGAAGGAAGGAAGGAAGGAAGAAAAAAGAAAGAAAGAAAGAAAGAACAAAGAAATAAAATAAATGTATTAAAATTAAAAATTATTAAAAATTAATAAAAAAGAAAGAAGAGAGCAACCAAACCAAAAAACAAATCCAGCAATGATAACAAGTGCTAAAAACTATAGTAAAAAAACAAACAATAACAACAAAATGGACAGACAGAACCCTAGGACAAATGGTAAAATCAAAACTATACAAAATCACACAAAAAAGCATATACATACACACTCACAGAAAGATAAAAAGGAAAAATATATATATCTCTATATATAAAAAAAGGAAGAGAGCAACCAAATCAATAAACAAATCTACCAATGATAATAAACTCTAAATACTGAACTAAGATAAACATAAAGCCAGAAACCAACTAGATGCAGAAAGCAAACCTCAAGTCTACAGTTGCTCCCCACGTCCACTGCCTCAATTTGGGGATGATTCATTGTCTATTCAGGTATTCCACAGATGCAGGGTACATCAAGTTGATTGTGGAGATTTAATCCACTGCTCCTGAGGCTGCTGGGAGAGATTTCCCTTTCTCTTCTTTTTTTCACACAGCTCCCGGGGTTCAGCTCTGGATTTGGCTCTGCCTCTGTGTGTAGGTCGCCTGAGGGCGTCTGTTCTTCGCTCAGACAGGACGGGTTAAAGGAGCAGCTCATTCGGGGGCTCTGGCTCACTCAGGCCGGGGGGAGGGAGGGGTTAAGGATGCGGGGCGAGCCTGCGGCGGCAGAGGCCAGCATGACGTTGCACCAGCCTGAGGCACGCCGTGCGTTCTCCCAGGGAAGTTGTCCCTGGATCATGGGACCCTGGCAGTGGCGGGCTGCACAGGCTCCCAGGAGGGGTGGTGTGGATAGTGACCTGTGCTTGCACACAGGCTTCTTGGTGGCCACAGCAGGAGCCTTAGCATCTCATGCCCGTCTCTGGGCTCCGCGCTGATAGCCGCGGCTCACGCCCGTCTCTGGAGCTCCTTTAAGCGGCGCTCTTAATCCCCTTTCCTAGCGCACCAGGAAACAAAGAGGGAAGAAAAGGTCTCTTGCCTCTTCGGCAGCTCCAGACTTCAACCGGACTCCCTCCCGGCTAGCCGTGACGTATTAGCCCCTTCAGGCTGTGTTCACGCAGCCAACTCCAGACCTTTCCCTGGGATCCGACCGAAGCCCAAGCCTCAGCTCCCAGCCCCCGCCCATCCCAGCAGGTGAGCAGACAAGCCTCTCGGGCTGGTGAGTGCTGGTCGGCACCGATCCTCTGCAGGAATCTCTCCGCTTTGCCCTCCGCACCCTGTTACTGCGCTCTCCTCCGTGGCTCTGAAGTTTTCCCCCTGCTATCCCCACCATCTCCGCCCGCAAAGGGGCTTCTAGTGTGTGGAAACCTTTCCTCCTTCACAGCTCCCTCCCACTGGTGCAGGCCCGTCCCTATTCTTTTGTCTTTGTTTTTTCTTTTTCTTTTGCCCTACCCAGGTACGTGGGGAGTTTCTTGCCTTTTGGGAGGTCTGAGGTCTTCTGCCAGCATTCAGTAGGTGTTCTGAAGGAGCTGTTCCACATGTAGATGTATTTCTGATGTATCTGTGGGGAAGAAGGTGATCTCCATGTCTTTCTCCTCCGCCATCTTGAAGGTCTCCTAGCTCGATATTTAAAACTGCCGTATGTAAGAAATACTTTTATCATACATAATTCACAAATGAGGAAACTGAGGCTCAGAGAGGTCTGGTTCCTCATCCAAGATGACAAATTTATAGGGATGGGGCTAGCATTCAAGCCCAGACAATCTGGATCTAGCATACCATTCTCTGTACTATTCAGTATTGCCAGCTCTTTGATCCAACTTTTATTGTCTCAGTAACTTCCCCCCAGAAGCATTAACTTCATACTGATGTACTTGGTCTGCTGATGTCCAAATTGTTTGGAAGTTCAAATTATTCTTTTAGTCAGTGCACATTTATTGAACACCAGCTATGTGCCAGACACTATTTTAGGCTCTAGACATACATCAGTTTTACTGATTCCATGGAGTTTACATTCTAGTTTGGGGGAAACGACAGTAAGCAAAAACAACAAGGAAAATAAATGTAGATTTTTTTTTTTTTTTTTTTTTTTTTTGTGGTACGCGGACCTCTCACCGCTGTGGCCTCTCCCGTTGCAGAGCACAGACTCTGGACGCGCAGGCTCAGCGGCCATGGCTCATGGGCCCAGCCGCTCCGTGGCATGTGGGATCTTCCCGGACCGGGGCACGAACCCATGTCCCCTGCATCGGCAGGCGGATTCTCAACCACTGTGCCACCAGGGAAGCCCAAATATAGATCTTTATTAGGTCAGATGGTAATACTTTTGATGGAGAAAGGCCAAGAAAGGAAGAAGATAGGGAGTGACAGTCTTGGCTGTTGGGAAAGGCCTCACTGTGGGAGTGACGTTGTATTAGGACTTGAAGGTAGGAATGGAGTGGGACGTGCATAATCTGAGGGGAGAGACAGTCAGGCATAAATAAGAACAAGTATGAAAGTTCCAGGGCAGGACTGTGGGAGGGTTGAGGAACAGCAAGTATGCCAATATGGCAGGAGTGAAGTGAGAGCTTCACTGGTAACAAGATGGAAAAATAAGCATAGAGTTTATAATCAGACAAACCAGTGCTTACACCTGAGCTCAGCCACTGGTTGTATCATCTTTGCAAGTCACGAATGCTTTGAGCTTTAGTTTTCTCATCTGTAAAATGGGAATACCATGTTGCTGTCAGGAACAAATGAGAAAGTATAGCAAGCCTGGCACAGAAATGGGAGACGCAGCCCTGGTCTGTCCTGTCTTTGTGGGTGTTCCCAGGCAGTTCCCACAGACAGCCCCCGTTTTGCCATCTGCAAAGTTGGGTTGTACCCCAGGAGGCAGGAGCCCATAGGCTCCATTGTCTCATGACACCATCCAATCACCATGCCCCAGGCACAAACCAGGCATCTCATTTACCTCCTCATTTCCTTCCGACAGTCCACAGCAAAAGCTGGGGTCCTGGTGGCGCTTGCAGCAAGATTGTGCCACTGGCTGCCAAGCAAAGAATGCCTTGAGCTGTTAAAAACAAACAAAGAAAAGCAGTTTCCAAGATGTAAGCCTTTTGTTTGTGTGAACAGGGACATGAGCAAACACCGGCATGTTTCAATTTGAAATAGCTTCTGGAGTAATTGCTGGCAGTGTGTTCCCTAATTACATAATGTCTGTCTTCTTTGGCAGTGACCTTGGTATTGTCTTTGGTGTGAAAAGCATCCAGTCTGGGACTCCACACACTTAGCTCACTTAGCTATTTTGTGTACCTCCTTCTTGGAGCTATCCAACTGAATTTCTTTCTTTTGCTCTTTTCCTTCCTGGCTGTTAATATGTATTATTAAGTTCAGAAAGTGTTCGATAAACTTGTGGATGACAGATTTATTTGTTCCACAAATATTTCTTAAACACCAGCTCTGTTCCTAGTGGGGTTCTAGATCCTGCAGATGTTCAGAGCTGCTCTCAGAAAGGTTGGGAGAGACAGCTATGTAAGAAAGTACAATGCAAGAAGGTATAAGCTGTAGCTCAGTGCTGAAGAATAAGAGCTTTGGAATTAGACAGACTTGGGTTTGAATCTCTGGTTCTGCCTTAGTTTGTGACCTTGGACAAGTTGCTTAAATTCTCTGGGACTCAGTTTTATCGTCTGTATAATGAAGGGCATACTTCCTATCTCCTAGTGAGGTTGTATATTTTGAGTTAGACAATGTTTTTAAAACTCTTGGCACTGCATGTGGAGTGATGCTCGATAAACAGGAGTGATTGTTATTATTACTAGTGCTGTCACAGAGGTGGGGACAAAAAGCATGAAGGCACAGAAGGAGGAGCGGCCACCTCCCAGAGGAATAGAAACACAGAGAAGGTGCTTTTTAGGGTGAATCTGGATAACAAAAGTAGCTTTGCCAAGCAGACAAAGAAAGGAGAGGTGTCCCAAATGGCTGGGTGGAGGTCTGGAGATGAGAACGTGTCATCAGTTCATTTAACAAATATTTATTGAGCTGCTACCATGTGCTAGGCATTGGATTAAGTGTTAGGACTCTACAGTGATTATGGCAAAGTCTTTCCCTCATGGAACTTACATTCGTCAATGAAAGACAGGCCACAAACTAGAAAAAAAAATGAGGTAATTAATAAACAATGAATAACTTGTGATAATGTCTATGAAGGAAATAAACAGAGGAGTATCAAATAGAACACTTGCACGTTATGGTATTATTTTAGCGAAGGTGGTCATGGGAGGGGTCTTTGAAAAAGGGACGATTAAGCTGAGCCCTAAAGGATAGAATGAGACATTCATATGAAAAGGTATGGAATGGCTGTCTCCAAGAATGGGAAAGTCAATGTGCTGGGGAAGGAGTGAGTAGAGTTGGGACTAGGTCACACATCTCTGACTCCTGATCTAGAATGAGTGCCACTCTCCCAGCACTCTTCTCGTTCACCTCAGAATTTCACTGAGTTCCACGTGTAGTCCTTTGACATTGTAGGCCCACAACAAATGTTTGCTGAGTGCACTGTATAGGGGATGGCAGTGCTGTTTTAAGGGAAAAAAGGAAGGAAAGTAAGACTCATTGAGCATATGTTATAGGTTAAGGACTATGTCAGGCACTTCATCTCTAGTATCCTAGAATGAGGTCTTAGCAATGAGAAAACTGAGGATCAAAGAAGTTAAATAATACATTCGCAAGCACTCGATATGTGTGTCTGTGCTTTGTATGTGTATCTACATATATAAATGTATATATGTATGTGAACATACATGAACACAGACCCACATGCACATGTACACAGACACACATTTATTTCCTAATAAGATTCTGTCTCTGCCTCAAGGAATTTATAATCTAGGAATCTAACCAAAGAGAGATATTTTATACATAAATTAATAGAGCAGGGGTCAGTAAAGTACAGTCTATGGGTCAAATCCAGCCCACCGTCTGTGTGGTTTTTATAAATAAAGTTTTATTGCAACACAACCATGATCATTTGTTTCCATATTGTTTTTGGCTGCTTCTGCACTACACCTTCAGAACTTAATGGTTTCAACAGTGTCTGTATGTCCCACAAAGCCTAAAATGTTTATCTGGCCCTTTATAGAAAAGAGTTTGCCAACCCATAAGATCAAGTACAAGGAAAAAGGTGCTAAGATTGAGAACATGCAACCATTTCTTTTGGAAGTGATCAAGAACTGCTTCGAGGAAGCAATGGCACTTGATTTCCCTCTTAACAGATTCGCTCCTTCCTTCCACAAAGATTTTTTAGCATCTCCTATGTGCCAGGCACTATTCTAGGTGCTGAGGATACACTGAACAACATGGATAAACGTCCCTGCCCTCATGAGCCGTGCATTCCTGTGGGTGGGTAGAATTTTGAGAGATGGGGCTAGAAGGAAAGTCACTGCTGTTGAAGCAGAACTGGAGCAAAGGGCACAATGGTTGGAATGTTCAGAGACATTTTCAGAAATAGAAAGTGGTCCAGATCGAAAGTGCCAGTGGGCAGGAATGAAGGCCAGAATGTAAAACAGTGATTTTCAAAGTGTGGTTCTCAGACCAGAATCAGCCAGGGAGCTTGTTAAAAGTACGTGTTCTTGTGTCACAGTCCGGACCTACTGAATCCTAATATCTAGGTGTAGGACACAGGGATCTACATATTTAACAAGTTCTTCAGACGATTCTTAGGTTCACTATATTTTTGAATCATTGTGGTAGAAGTTCATTGAAATCAGACTCAGGAGGGAGTGTGCATGTGTGTGTGTGTGTGTGTGTGTGTGTGTGTGTGTGTGTGTTGGAGTGGGTTATCAACGGAGGGAAAGAGGTAGGAAAGGGATGAAGGCCCCTCCCATTTAAGACAACTTAGAATCTTCCACTGGAATTCAGATATCTCTGAGCACATCTTGGAAACCAATGGATAAGTTCACTTGTAGATGCAGAAGCCCGTTACAAAAGAGACCATGAAGCTTCCTGGAGGAGAGCTGAACCTCAAGGACAGAAGGAAAGCGAAGGACTTAGTTGCTGCAGACCCCCACTTGCCAGAGGGAAAGAATGATGCTGAGTACATTGTGAGGACAGCTGCCAGATTTATCTCATAACTCAGGCCCTCATGCCTTTCTTTTCAAGACAAACTGATAGAGAGCCAGCTCACTGAAAGTGTCCACCGCATCTGCCATTACTGTCCTTGAGAGGTTCATAGTTGAGGTGGAAACGTAGAACATGCACCAAAATGGTAAACATAAAAGGCAAAATTAACAGGACAGGTAATTAGTTGGGGCTGGGTGGCCAGAAGTAACCTTGTGGGTTAGGTGGGCTTACCTTTAACAGCAAACAGAGAGGAATGAATAAGCCTATCCAAAAAGCAAAATTCACTTGAGCAGAGAGACTCATAATCAGAGACTGCATAGACATGAAGTAATAAGTGGATCAATTTGGCTGGAATAGAAAATTCATGTAGGGCAGTAATAGGAGATAAGTCTGGAAAGGTTGTTTAGGGCCAGATGGGGAAGGGCCTTGAATGCCAAGATAAGGATTTTGGCATTTATCCTGGAGGCAGTGGGGAGCCATTTAACTGTTTTAGCAATGGGGCTACAGGCTTAGAGCTGTGCTTTAGGGAAATTAAACCAGTGGGAGGATGGAAGATAGGTTATGGACAGGAAATCCTGGAGGTGAGGAGACTAATTAGGAGATCATTGAAAAGATCCAGGTGAGAAATAATGAGGACCTTGGATCAATTAGAGAGGAGGGGAAGGAGGCGTTTGCGATTGAACAGAGAAAGGGAGTGTGCCTAGGGAAAGAGTCCAAGGCCCCTCTAAACTTCCCACCTGGATAACGGTGGTGACATGGGTGCGATGTATAGAAACTGGGAGAACAGGGATAGACAAGTGAGAAAATTGTGGAGCCTGTAAGTTTGAAATGCAAGAGGGCCAGCAGAGCAGGTAGTTAAAAAGGTAGGAATTCCAGGGGGAAGCCAATGGGGTGGAATGGGCATGGGTGGAAGTTCCCTGCCCTAGTGGTTGAATATAAGACCATTGGTTGGACTCAATGTGGTAAATCAATTGGATGTTGTTATTCTTTCTCTCCACACACACACACACACACACAGGGAGAGAAAGAGTCATACACCGACTCAATAAATATATACTGGGAAGAAAATCTTTGGTTGCGTGTATGTATAGAGACTAGTTTTGTTCGCTTCATTCCATGAGGTAAAACTCATGCCAGAAGCCCAGAAAACATAAAAGGGGGGAAAAAACACTGATGATAAAACAGTGTGAATCCACCAGGGAAGAATAATCAAAACTTATTAGAAACTAATTTCTTTTTCCAAGTTTCATTTTTAAAGACTTAAAAGAGACTGATCAATGCTCCAATAGAAAGGGTATAAATGAAGTTGGATCTTGATGCAAAATTTTCCCACTTTCTTGCATTTTTTTTTCTTATTTTATTTCTTAACAATGCAATGCAAAGTCAAACAATTTCAGCAGCCCTGCTGTGCTCGGGAGGATTCTGGCACATCAAGAAAGGCTTCCTCTAAGCCAAAGTTACCAAGCCAAAAATGCAGTGAAAGTCTTCTCTAAGGAAAAGCAAAGTGGAAAATGAGATGTTGTTCCAAAACTTATTTCTTAGAGTGGATAAGCAAGTTGCTTAAGAAATTAAGTTGTCATTCCTAAAGTAAAAGCATCAAAATAAGAATATTAGTTAGTCAAGAAACCTAGACGTGCAAGAATTATGGAAGGAAATCAAAAGTATTGAACATCTATGCTATGCTAATCACTAACACTCTCATCCTCATCTTGCACGAAGATACCCACTGCCTTCTCTGGCCACTTGCACTCCTCAGGAAGAATCCTTCTTGTCCTAGAGTCTCCATACCATGTCATCAAATGATCATGAAGTTTGGAGGCAGATATTTCCAGGCTTGAATCCTGGTTCTGAGATTTATTAGCTGTGTGACCTTAGACAAATCTCTTAGTTTCTTTGAGACTCAATATTCTCATCTGTTGCTGTAAGAATTAAATTAGCTAATGAGTGAAATATATCTTGCAGAGTGTCTGGTATGTAATAGACACTTTTTAAAAAATAAAATTATTGGGCTTCCCTGGTGGCGCAGTGGTTGAGAATCCGCCTGCCGATGCAGGGGACACGGGTTCGTGCCCCGGTCCGGGAAGATCCCGCGTGCCGCGGAGCGGCTGGGCCCGTGAGCCATGGCCGCTGAGCCTGTGCGTCCGGAGCCTGCGCTCCGCAACGGGAGAGGCCACAACAGTGAGAGGCCCGCGTACCACCAAAAAAAAAAAAAAAAAAAAAAAAAAAATAAAATTATTTTAGGATAGTTTTATATTTATAGAAAGATTGTACAGAGAGTTCCCATATAACCCACACCCAGTTTGTTCTACCATTATCGTCTTATCGTAGTATGGTATATTTGTCACAATCAATGAACCAATTAATACATTATCATTAACAAAGTCCATACTTTACTCAGATAGCCCTAGTTTTTACCTCATGTCCTTTTTCTGTTCCAGAATCCTGTCCAGGATACTATGTAACATTTAGTCCTCAGGTCTCCTTAGGATCCTCTTGGCTGTGACAATTTCCTCAGACTTTCCATGGTTTTGATGACTTTAGCAGTTTTGAGGAATACTCTTCAGGTATTTTGTAGAATGTTTCTCAGTCCCTCAATTAGGTTTTGTCTGATGTTTTTCTCACAGTTAGACTCAAGTTATAGGTTTTGGGGAGGAACCCCACAAAGATGACGTACCATTTTCATTACATCCCATCAAAGGTACGTATTATCAAGACTTACCCATATTGATGTTGGCCATGATCACCTGGCCGAGATGGTGTTGGCCTGGCTTCTCCACTTTGAAGTCACTCCTATTTGCTCCTTTTCTTTACTGTACTCTATGGAAGGAAGTCACCAGGCCCCACCCAAACTCAAGGAGTATGGAGTTTTGCTCCACCTCTTTGAGGGCAAAGTATTTACAGAAATAATTTGAAATTCTTCTGCACAAGACATTTCTCTATTCCCTCTCATTTATTTATATATTGTCACTTATTTATATCAGTATGGACTTATGGATATTTATTTTATATTTTGTGTTAAAAATCTAATACTCTTTTATTTATTTTGTTGCTCAGATTTTTTTTTTTTTTTTTTTTTTTTGGACCAGTAGAAGCTCTTTCAGTTGGCTTTCATATCCTTTCGATACCCCATCATTGCATGTGTTTTGCTTTGTTTTGTTTTGGCACTTCCTAACGTTCTGGTGCTATAAGGTGCTTTGGGCTCATCTTGTATATTGCTTGCCCCAGACCAAAATCAGCTATTCCTCCAAGGAATCCTGGTTCCTTGTGTTGAAATGGACAATTTGTTTGTTTGTTTGTTTGTTTTGTGGTACGCGGGCCTCTTACTGTTGTGGCCTCTCCCGTTGCGGAGTACAGGCTCCGGATGCACAGGCTCAGCGGCCATGGCTCACGGGCCCAGCTGCTCCGTGGCACGTGGGATCTTCCCGGACCGGGGCACGAACCCGTGTCCCCTGCATCGGCAGGCAGACTCTCAACCACTGCGCCACCAGGGAAGCCCGAAATGGACAATTTTTAAATTGTTTTCTTATTTTAAGGACACGCAGTGGAGACGCTAAGAATTCATTATGAAATTGTTAAACAACGTTGACAGTATAGACAATTTGATGCCTCAAAATCAGCAAATATTTACTTTAGTGCCTCCTATGTGCCAGATGTGGTACAGGTTTCTGAAAATATTAAGATGATACCAAACATTTTCTGAGTGCTTCCCATGAGTACTGCTGTTGTATACACTATTCTAAGCACTTTACATGTGCTGAGTTGTTTAACCCTTATAATAATCCTACAAAGTGTAGGTCCCAATATCATTCTCACTTCATGGACAGCAATGACAGGATTCCTTTGCTAGCCCGGGGCTCACCTTCTGGTAGATGAAATAGATAAGCAGAGGGTATTAAGAGCAGGAAAGAGGGGTACCCAATTCAGCTGTGGGATTGGGCAGAACCTCTTGGATGAGGTGACACCTGAGCTGAGTCCTGGTGGCTGGAAGGGAATTATGAGTAAAATTTGTGGTAACCCTGAGTAAACACACCAGGAAGAGAAATAGGCCCATGTGAGAGGGATGGTAAGCAGTCAGCCAGACATTGCCAGGCAGGGAATGAGTAGTGTGGGACTAACAACCAAGACAAAGGACTCAGTCTTAAGAGTGTCATGTATATTCTGCTAGGTTGATTGGACTTCCTTGTAAATGATAGGAAAGAGGGAGTGACATGGTAAGGTCAGAGTTAGAGATGGGTCATTTTGACATAGTGCAGGTGACAGGTGGGAGGGGTGAGACAAGAAGCAAAATGACTCATTAGGAAGGAACAGCAAAGGTCCAGGGGAGAGACTTTAGGGGCCACACCAGGGCAGTGTCAGTTTAGATAAGAGAAATGAGTACATATTAAACTGGCAGGACCTGGAGATTGAGAAACAATATGGCTCTTGCATTTCTTTTCTTTTTAGAATGTACAGTCTGAATCCTGGGGCAATAAAAGAGAAGGGATCCAAGGAGAGTGCCCTAAGGAGAAGTTCAGGAATTTGACTAGAGCATCCTATGTTGTCAATCTCGAGAATCTGAGTTTGTCAGAAAAGGAGCAAAGAGAGAAGAATCTTAACATTCTTGTATCACGGTAGTAGCATTTATCTGCAAGAGTTATCAAATGCAATTATTATTATATTAGAATGAGTATGTGATTTGGAGCCAACAAAGAAACTCTACCAAGGTTGCATTCTACCTCTTCTTCCTAGCTGGTCTATCTTGCCTAAGTCTCTATAAGGCTTAGTTTCCTCATCTGTAAAGTGGGAAACATAAATACCAACATCCTATAGCAACAAGGACAAGAGTTAATGCATGTAATGCTCTTGACACATAGACAAGTGCCACCTATTATTACTAGTTTAAAATTGTCCAGGATTTACTGTCTACTTTCTCATAAATTTCACTTACTCTTTCGTCTACCTTTTGAGGGTAAATTTTTGCATTCCCTCTTCTAAATTCCTTCATAGCAAGGAATTTAGACACAAAGAAGTGAGAGGATTTGTCCAAAATTAAAGAACTTCTAGAGTAGGTAGACTCTAGAGTAGTAGACTCTAAGACCAGGATTTTCTCCACTACATTTTCATCTGAAAGAGACTTGCTGAATATGAAGCCCGTTTTTGGTCTATTACATTGTTTATTCACTCAATGAATATTTATTTAAAGTGCTATTCTATGGCTAACATTGTTCTATGATCAGGGTATAGCAGGAACCAGATAGATAAAATCCCAGACTTAGCATGCTAGATGGAGAGATGTACAAATAAACAGACAGATAGAAAACCTGACATCAAAGAAAGGCTAAGTGCTATGAAAGAAACTAAACTAGAATATGCTTCCTAACCTGAAACATATTCTTTATTGATCCCTCTTTAAATATTTTTCCCAGATTAAATTTTCCACAAGTGACTGTCCTACCCAGCGGGCTTCTTTAATTTCCATGTTTCCCACTGACACTGCAGAGAGAGAAGAGCTGTGAGAGAAGGAGGTTCGGCAGGACAGTATAAATATTGGTAATGATCTTTACTAAAAACACTAGCAAAGGTTCTGCCTCAATTTGGGACCCACTGTTTTAACAAGCATTTATGATTGTTGGCTTGAACAAAGGGAGGAAGCTGAAATACAACTAAAAAGAACAGACTAGGAGAAAACACAAGTTAGAAGATATAACTGATTTAATCATTAGTAGCCCTTGAAATGTTTGGTATCTTTTCTCCAGCTGTTTTCTCTGTTACTTAATGAGAGCCCATGATATATAAAATTTTTCATACTGCTTTTTACTAAACATTGTAACACAAGCACATTCCCAGACCACCAAAAACTCTCTGCCATAATAACTTGTGATATCTGCATGATATTCCATCATGTGAGTATAGCATAATTTATTTAACCATTCCAATACTGTTTATTATTTCCATTTTTTTGGTGTGTCAAGTATGCCTCACTTTGAGTGTCTCATCCTAAAACTTAAATGCCCTAAAACAACATTTCTTTATTATTTCTCATGTTTCTGTTGGGTGGCTGGGTGGATTCTACTGGTTTACCTTGGACTCACTCAAGCAGTTGCTATCAGCTAGAGGGTCAGCTGAGTTTGAAGGTCCAAGATGACCATATTCCTATGCCTGGCAATTGATGCTGGCTGAGCACTGGGGGGCCTTTCTTCTCCTCAATGCCTTTTATCCTCTTGTAAGCTAGACTGGCTTCCCTACCTGGAGATGTCAGGGTGGCATGACAGGAGGGCCAACGAAACTCCAAGACCTCTTGAGGTCTAAAAACCAGTGAAACTCTACTTGCATCACATTCTTTTGGTCAAGACAAGTCAAAAAACCAGTCCAAAATCAAGGGATAGAAAAATAGATTCTACCTCTGGATAGCAAGAGTGTTGAAGTTATCTTGTGAGGGAACACATATGCCAGGATGTAAGGGAGTTATGGCTGTTAGTCTTACAGGAGATCACTACACAACAAGTGGCAGTGAACAATTATATAAGTTAAGCTTTATGTTTTAGAGTCTAAAATATTATTTCCTTTGACTTAACCCCTAGATTTTGATTTATTAGGAGAAAAGATAAGATGAATTTTTAAGGCTCTTCATACAAAGGCTACTGCTTTCCAGAATGTACTTGGACAACCCTTCACCATCTCTACTTTCTAAGAGAGAAGAAATCCCACTGGTCAACCCCAAATTTTAACAAAAAAGTTAATTATAATGTTCCATCAGAATTAAAAGCAGGATTCTTTTCTAAAAGAATGAAGCAGCTCAGTGGCAATGAGTTAGATTTTTCTGTGTTTGATTACTGATAACATTCTCCTTGGCAGAAATGAAATCTTAGGTGAGGAGCTAGAGGCGACCAGATTTCTGATACATCTACCAAACAAATCCCTTGTGATCTGAATGTATGAATTTGTTGAGATTTCCTGATGGCTAACAATATGCCTTCATGTCAGCAATGACAAAAAACGAATAGCTGGGCATGGTATTTTAAAAAGGCCTCTTTTTCATGTAATTGAATTCTTCAATCTTGCACTGCATTCATTGAGAAGAACTCTCGGGATGAATTTCTTTGAAATCTCTGCCACTGATTTTATTTTCTGATATGTTGACCTTCTTCATCATGAGACATGTTGCAAGATTGGCAGGCTTCATCTTCCGTGCATCAGATAGTGAGAGCTGTGTTAAGGCTCCTGCCATTGAAATTTATTCAGTGTGGGTGCTAATGAAGAATTTTAAAGTGATCTAGTCTGGTTGGTTCCCCGTTTTCTCCTTTCTCTGGAAGGAGGAGCAATAACATCTCCTTAGCAAAGAGAACCGAAAAAATAATGACCACATCTGTCCTTCAGAACTTAGTCTGGTTTTCAGCTCACTCTGTGTGTTTTATTTTGAGAATCAAACCATAAATCAGTATCAAGAATAGTGGTAATTATTATTTTTATTATTAAAGAATGGCTAAATGTCTTATTGGTAGTTGCCCTGCCTAAATGTTCTCCACATGCATCAGTTTATACAATGCACTTAGTTATCATTTATCAGGGATCCAAAATGTGAAAAATACCTAGCCAGCCATTGACAATGCAGATATGAATTAGTTACGACCCCTTCCTTCAAAGCAGTTCACAGTCGAAGTATAAAGTGTGGACGTGAACCAAATTGACCCAGGGAAACCTAAAACCTCACCTAAAAAAAAAATGCTCAAAATAAGAATGCATGAAAGAAAAAATGTCTTCCGTCCAACCAGGAAACAAAATGATAAGTGTTCTTTATTCAACATAATGTCTGTAACACGTTTGTCACAATCTTTAACTTCCTTGCCTCTCTGATTTTGTTGTTGTTGTTTTAACTTTTATTGGAGCACAGTTGACTTACAATGTTGTGTTACCTTCAGGTGTACAGCAAAGTGAATCAGTTATACATATATATATATCCACTCTTTCAGATTCTTTTCCTACATAGGCCATTACAGAGTATTGAGTAGAGTTCCCTGTGCTATACAGTAGATTCTTATTAGCTATCTATTTTATATATAGTAGTGTGTATATGTCAATCCCTATCTCCCAGTTTATCTCTCCCCCGCATAAACCTTGGTAACCATAAGCTTGTTTTCTATATCTGTGACTCTACTTCTGTTTTGTAAATAAGTTCATTTGTACCTTTTTTTTTTTTTAGATTCCACATATAATTGATATCGTATGATATTTGTCTTTCTCTGACCTACTTCACTCAGTGTCTCTCTGGTTTTTTTATCACCTACATCTAGAACAACCCCAGTTTAGAATAAGCTGAATCAGTCTTTACTTGGCGTTCATGGCTGCCCAGGTGACTGGAGGGTCACTTCAATGGACAGACTAGCATGACCACCAACTTCAAAAGGATTGCCTCTCTGTTTAACTTATTTTCTCACTCTCTACAATAAATATTTCCTTCCTGCCCTTATGCCCTCCTAATTACAACAGAGGAGAGTGGTCTTAATTCCTTTGCCAAGGCCAGTTCATTTACATAGGCTTTGAAACATGTCCTTTGAGATGATGTTCCTTCCCATCATCATTTAAACATACTCGAGTCTTCAGTTTTGAATCAATAGATAAATAACCTACCAGGGATCCCACGCATTCTCCCAACAACTATAACCTTTTCTCTTTCTCTCTCTTAACTTCACACCTATTCTTCTTAAAAGTTCTGTCTTTTATTGCCATCTCCATTACAAATATTGTTACTCTCCCTTTGACCTCTTCTAATCTGGTTTCTTTTTGCACTGTTCCACTTGAATGGCCCTCACTAGTCCACAAATGGCCTAGATGTCATCAACCACAAAGGCCCACCCCAGCACCCTTTCCTCCACCTCCCTGCCATGTGTACCATTGCTGATCATGCCTTTCTCCACGGATACCTTCCACCCTCAGCCTCAGTGGGACACATTTCTCCTGGTTTCTCCTTCATTTCTGGCCACTTCTCTGTGCCCTTTCATATCCATCTTTTTCCACCTGGCCATTAAATGATGGTGTTTCATAAAGCACCACTGTAGGCCTCTTCTCAGACTACCCTCTACACTTTATACACCTATAGCCTTGAGGGCCACATGTATCTCCAGTGCAGAGATACATCTTTCCTGGGCCCCGGACCTATGTTCCTTGCTATTTCATATCTGCACTTAGATGTCTCGAAAGCATCTCAAATTCGGCACATCCAAAATAGCATTTATGAACTTGTCCTCTTCCAAGATTCTCCATCTCTCCATCACTACCTTTCATCCAATTTCACAAGTAAAAAAAAAAAAAAAAATCTGAGAGTTATCCTTGACACACCGTCTTCCTCAATCTTGATCCTTGACCAAATCCCATTAAGTGTAACTCTAAGATCTTGGTCCATCCATTTCTTTCCACTTTCACAGTCTCCACCCTAGTATGAGCCACTGTCACTTCCCCTCTGGATCTATTGCAGTGACCTCTAACTAGTCATTCTGATTCCTCCCCTACTCTCTTGCCCATCATTCTTCAAACAATCACCAAATAGATCATTGAAAAGCACAGAACTGAACTTATCACCTCTGTGATTAAAATCCTCCAATGGCTTTTCATGGCCCACAGGATAAAGGCCAAAATCTTTAACATGTCCTGAGGAGTCTCCCACGGTCTGATTTCCACCCACTTCCCCATCCTTCTGATACCTGCCCTGCATCATTACCCCTTCTTGCCGGTAGAACGTATTATTCGTGTTTTCTCTGTTGGAACACCGGTCTTCCAATCTCTTCACCTAGTTTACACCCATTTATCCATCAGATGTGTATGCAGAAATTTACCTCCTTGGGGAAATAATCCCAGAATCTCAAGACTAGTCTGCTTCTCCTGATTACACACTCTTACCATATACTTCTATAATTATTTACTCAATGTATGTGTCCCTTACTAGACTAGAAACTGCATGAAGGCAGGAGGGAATATCTTTTTGACTCAAAATTCCTGCCCCCCGCCCGCCAGGCCCTAACTCAGTGCTTGGAACATAGTAGACAATCAATGAATATTTTCATGGAGCATATACTGTGTGCCAGGCATAGTTTTTGTGGTGACGCAATGATGAACAAAACAAACTCAGTGACTGCCCTCATGAACCCTACATCATAGTGAAAGAGACATAACATCAAATAAGCAAATAAATATATAACATTAGGAAATAATAAGTGCTATAAAGAAAATAGCAGAGCAAGTGCATTGAGAATGTTAGGTGGTAGTGGATTGGGGCTCTTTTATTTAGGGTCTACAGGCTAATTGGGATAGAGAATTCCTCTGTGAAGAGGTGGCATTTGAGCAGAGACTTGAATTAAGTGATAAAGCAGACATGGAAAGGAGCAGGAGAAGAGCTTTCTGGACAGAAAGCAAGTATGTAGGGGAATGAGTGTATTTGAGGGATAACTGAAAAGTCAGTGTGGAAGGAGAGAGGAGAGACAAGTCAGTAGAAAATGAGGTGGGAGAGGAGGGGTAGACCACAGAGCACCAGAAAGTGTTCCCACTGGAGGATGCAGTCCTCAGAGTTGTACACCATCTTGGCTAAAAAATACTGAAATAAGCATTTTTTTCAGAGTCCAGATCTGTGAGCTCCAATCCTAGTTCTTCCACCAGCAGGTGAGTGGTGCTGAAAGCAAATCGTTGTCTCTCTCTGCTCCTCGCTCCCTTATGTGATAAATGAGGGTTTGGGACTAGATCATCTCCAATGTTCTCTCTAGATGGAAAATCTTTTTTTAAAAAAAAATGAACATCATTTGACAAGATCTGGGTTAGATAAGAATCTGCCACTATGGTTTTTTTCCGAGTCTTAATTTTACTGTTTGAAACATAAAAATAGAAGAGCTTCCTCTCAGGATTGGCATGCCAACCAGAAGACATGGTAAGAGCAAGAGCTCTTTGTAAATTATGACATGCTTTCTAAACCCATAGCTAAAACTTCCTGAGAATTTATAGTATAGTAGGCACTGTCGTAGGTGCTGTCTATGTGGCATTTCATCCTCGTAGCAATCTCGGAGGCAGGTCTCTTTAACTGAGACCAAGTGAGAGTAAAAACCTCAAGTTCCCTCAAGCAGTTAAGTGGCAGAGTGAGTTTTGCACCCAGAGCTGGTTGGCATCGTCTTGAGGGCTCCTCCTGAGAACACAGGGTCTACACACGTGAGTGCGGAGGTGAGGTAGAGAGGTGAGAGGCTGTTTGAAATTCAGACCCAGGGGCATTGTTGATGTAAAAGAAATTTCATTAACAATGACACCACATTTGTATTCCAGTAACTAAAACTGATTGAGCATCATTTCATCACCAAAATGTTTTCCAAATTCTTGCGAGAGAAATCTATTGTGTGACCCAGAGTTCATCACGGGATAATAGTCATTCCTTCTTTTATTTGTTCTTTTATCTCTTGAGCACCTACTATGTGTTCTATCACACCCCAATTGCTAATGGGACAGAAATAAAGAAGGCTCCCTTGACCTTCCTAGAGTTTCTAAAGTGAACATGGGAATAAAAGTGATATCACACTGCGGCAGCTGGTATAAGCAGAGCCCTGTGCAATATTGAGTGAGAACTGAGGGGAAGCCACACGGAAATCAGGAAGAGCCTTGTACAGAAAATGTTGCTCAGAGCTCAGGTTCTGCCCTAAGATACAGAACTCACCAGCATTAAGGAGAGAAGGGTTATCGTCTCTCTTACTTTAGACCCTATCCCATGCTGCATAAACCCTAACATACATATTTATTCCGCCTTTTAATATCTGGGAAACGAGGCCGCATCCTCGTATCCCTGACATCTTCTCATCGCTGCCGGCCAGCAGGAAGTCATCGCTACCTCTGCTCAGGCACTTGGTCAGAGCTCATCCCGCCATCACTTCCGCTGAGTTATGCGCATTGCTGTTACTACATGTGCTGAGTTAGATTGACAGTTAAAGGATATTCAAAAAGGTTATACTATGATTCAACTTTGAAATGAAACG
The DNA here is from genome assembly GCF_026419965.1 of Kogia breviceps. Taxonomy (NCBI): domain Eukaryota; kingdom Metazoa; phylum Chordata; class Mammalia; order Artiodactyla; family Physeteridae; genus Kogia; species Kogia breviceps. The sequence continues at coordinate 153,660,076 of NC_081310.1, forward strand.
TTATTGCTACTCCGGAAAGCACGGAAACAGAGCTGCATGATAGAGGATACACTTGCGTCCAAGAAATTTCTCACTCGGTATAAAATTCAAATTCTAAATGGCATGAAAGTATCATCATAACTTTTAATTGGCAGCACCCTTTTTTCCTAGTGGTACATAAAATAATAGGACACCTTATCACCGATACCTCTTAGATTAGGTGAGATGCTGAATTTCGGTTAAGGCAGGCATATCTTGGTTTGGTTTGGTTTTGTTTTTTGGCCACATGAATGTGGGATCTTAATTCCCAGACCGAGAATCGAACCCACACCCCCTGCAGTGGAAGAGAAGAGTCTTAACCGCTGGACCACCAGGGAAGTCCCCATATCTTGTATTTTTAAAAGCCATACTGATTCACATTGAACTTTGGGCCCACTTTATGTAATCCAGTCTCTTTGGGGAACTCCTGCCATCCTATCCCTGTGCAGTTAATCCTTTGAACTCACATTCAGGACTTTCCATTTTTTCCCTAGTGTGATAGTAGCACTATGTTAAAATCAGCTTGGTGTTCCAGGCTGTTGAGAAGCCCTCTAATTGTGATTCATCTCTCCTGTATATTAGCCGCAGCCTGTGCCATCCTTGTTGATGGTTCCTGGTCACCCAAGGATGATCTTATTATCTAAGCACGTTATGTATAAGGAATTTCACAGCTGAGGCGAGGTACAGAATGACCTACTCTAAAACAAGAGCGATTAACAAGTTTGGAACAGAGCCAAACGTGAGAACAAGGTTGTTATTGGCACGATTTTAATCATGATAGACAATTAGCCAAGTTTAATTATATTGAGATGGAGAACCAGAATGAGTGGCAGTAATGAATTTCTCTGGGAACTCTCCTGTGTCTCCAACTCAAACTGGCTGACCTATAAAGGGTGGAAAATGATAAAAGATGTTTGCCCACATGTACAAGCTGTGTTTACCTCGGGGAGCTGCCTGTGTGGGAAAGAGGTCTGGAGGATCCCCCTTTCTGCGGGGGACTCAACACAGGACACAAATGGAATTCTCGAGTTCCACTGACATTTTTGCTTCAGGAAGGAGATGCAGAAGAGAGAAAACATATTTTAGCTGAACTTGGGCACATTAAATGTTAATGTGATTATGTAGCTGGGGATTCTTTAAATGTTGCCCGTGGCTGGAGTATTACTGTAGTTGTGTGTTAGCACTTTTTGATGTTATAAAAGCTTAATATCTTCACTGACTGTGTCAAGCCCAAATAGAACACTTGAAACTTCGAGTCAGAAAGTGATTAGAATGTAAAAATTTTTTTAACAATTTGACACGCCTCGCCTCTATGCTTAGAAATGGAATTTAAAATGAAACTCTCCCTAAGTCTCCAGTCTCTTTTTCCATTATTGATTTTAATTGACTTTTTATAATTAAAACACAGAAGGAGAAAAGTTGTGGAGAAGAATTGAAATCTCTATAGTTCATATAGTTCTTTAGAGTTTACAGTGTATACTGATATTTCATCCTCGCACCAAACACACACACATGCACAGATCTGGGAAGATGAGTTTGTCTCAATGCAAAGATGAAGAAGCTGAGCTTCAGGAGTTGTGACTTATCTCAGTCAAATGGCAGAAATATACACAAGCCTTCTGATTCTGAGACCGAGTTTTAAAAATTAATAAAGAAGGAAAAGAAAGGAAGAAAAGGAAAGAAAAAGAAAGGGAAGGGAAAGGAAAGGAAGGAAGGAAGGAAGGAAGAGGAAGAAAAAGAAAGAGAAGGAAGTTTGAGATGGGCTTTTCCAGTGTGATGGACATTCTCAATGGGAAAGCCAAGTCAATCCACGTGTAGGTCTGAGCTGTGAATAAATCAGCCTGCCTCTTTCCCTCCTTCTATTTTTCTTTCTTTGACCCTTCCCTCCTTCTCTTTTTCCTTTCTTTCATCTTTCCCTTTCTTACTTCCTTGTACTCAGTACTTTTACTGGATATCTCCTGTATTTCCAGGAATAGTACTTGGCACAGAAATTCTATTTGCATCCTGTGATGAATAAAACATCTTTTATCATTTTATACCCTTTGTAGGTCAGCCAGTTTGAGTTGGAGACACAGAAAAATATGATACAAAATTTGATCCCATACACCTATGTTCATAGCTGCATTATTCACAATCATAATTTCACCGAAAGGTGGAAGCAACCCAAGTGTCCATTAACGGATGAATGTAGAAACAATATGTGGTAGATACATACAATGGACTATCATCCAGCCTTAAAAAGGAAGGAAATTCTGACATGTGCTACAATACGGATGAACCTTTAGGACATTATGCTAGGTGAGGTGGGATAGTCCCAAAGGGACAAATACTATATGTTTCTGCATATATAAAGTACCTAGAATAGTCAAATCCATAGAGACAGAAAGTAAAATGGTGGTTGTCAGGGGCTGGGGGGAGTAGGGAATAGGGAGTCATTGTTTAATGGGTACAGAGTTTGAGTTTGGGGACGATGAAAAAGCTGTGGAGATGGATGGTGGTGATAGTTGTAGGTAACGTGACTGTACTTAATGCCACTGAACTGGATACTTAAAAACAGTTAAAATAGCAAATTTTATGCTCTGTATAGTTTGCCATAAAAAACATTTGATCCCTAACATTCAGTGGGGCCCACTCTGTGCTAACAGCCTCTGGGGTGAGACAGGCTGCAGTGTGACATGTGACATGTGCTGTGGTAGTGGGAATCACAGGGCAGTCTGAGGACATAACCCAGCCTAAGAATCTACACAGAGGCTGGGAACCACTCTGTGAATGATGTGTGGCAGATGCCTGAATTAAGTCTGAAAGAAACTCTAATTTCTCCAAGCAAAGTCAAGGGACCAAGGTGGATGGTCATTCTATGCAGACAGAACTATACAGAGGCTCACAAGAGCCTGGTGTGGTGCAGAAGATGCAAGAAGTCCTTGGCGGCTAGAGCCCAGAGTTCCATGACATCTAGCTACTTTGACAATATAGCTGCTCCTCTTCCTCCTGGAGAGTTCAAGTGACTGCCCTGTTGGGTGAAAACGTATTTGAAACTTGGGTCTTTCTCTTTTAAAAGTTGTTTCTCTTACCACTTTCCTAGACTCTAGAGTTGTGCTGTCCAACATGGTGGCTACTTAATTTAAATCGAATTCATTGAAATTAATGATTCAATGACTGAGTCCCACTACCCACATTTCAAGGATGGCTGGTGACATTTCAAGTGTGGCTGTGACGTTTCAAGTGTGGCTAGTGACAACCAATATGACCAGCATAAACATAAAGAATTTCCATCATCACAGAAATTTCTATTGACCAGCCCTGCTGCAGAGTTTACAAAGTTAATTCTCTACCTATTAATTTACTTGTGGGTGTGAACCTCACACAAAATCCTGGTTTTCTTCTTCCCATTTTGTAGAAAAGGAAACTGCAGCTTAGGGATGCTGAATACGTTACTGATGGTTTCACAGCTATCAAGTAGTGATGCTGGAACATAAAATCACCAGCCCTCTGAGCCCAGCCCCAGAACGTCCTGCATTAATCCATAACCTCCTACTGCCTTCAGCCTCTTCAGTGTTCCTGCTCCAACTTGAGATGATTCTTCCTAAGAGACCACTTTTCATGAGATCATGCATGTGACTTTTCTTTGTTAATTGGAGAAAACACAAATCCCTTAGTTTGACAACCAAGGCCTTCCACAAATTAGAATAAATACACTCTGCAGTTTCTTCTTCCATCCTTTCCTCTTTTTCAATACTTACCTCTGCTCCAGGTGCAGCATATAGCAGTCACATTCCAGCCTTTGAGACTTTGCTGTGCAGGTAGTCTTTCTGGACTACTACCCTCTTCCTTTCTGTCTGTGGGAACCTCACTTAACTTTCAAGCTCTAGTTCATGACTCACCTATTCTAGAAAATCTTACTTGACCAATCTCAATCTGTGCTGCGAAGAGCTCCTGTTCCTCTCTTAACGAGAAGCATCTCATGTGTTACTTCATGGGAAACTATTTCTCTGCGTTAACAAGAGGCTATTCTTTCTTCTCCTTCGATGTGGCATTGCCCATGTAGGACCTCACGCAGACCACATTCCTCATCTTGATGAACCGTTGGTGCAAGTATGGACCCTTCTTGGTAGTTGTTCTCAACTCTGCTGTCATTACTTACTGGATTCATTTTATCCATGATTTTTGTGACTCTGGCTCCACCTGCTATGTGCCAGCCATTGTACTGAGCCTAGTCACATTTTTTCTGTGTTGTCTTCCAACAACCCTATGAGGAATATATCATTATCCCTATTTTACCCAAGAGGTAATTGAGACTCAGTGAGGACAGATGAGTTTCTAATTCACAAAGATGTGAAGTGACAGGGTCAGAATTTGAACCTGGCTCCAAAGCCTATGCTTTCTTCTTTGTTGTAGGACAAGCCTTCCCTGCATTTGTTTAAACACTTCCAGTTATTATAGTGAGTATGTAGAAGTTGTGTCCTTCTCAGCTTTGAAAAACTCCTACCTGTAAATTATATTCAGCACACACCAAAAAAGAATCTGTTACAGTTGTTACTCCAAAACTCTGCAAGTTCCTATTATATCAACTTTCCACCTTGGACATGGCGTCAGATTTCAGACATTATGGGGGGGGGGGCAGGAAGAACATACAATTCACAGCCCTTGCTTTGGTTTGAAGAAACTCCATAACTCATTGTTTAGACACCATCCAAACAGCAGTGGCTATGGCTTTTGACTTTTTGTTAAATGAACTACCTTTTCTATCAGAAACATGGTAGCTTCTCCAGACATTATTAATGGATTCTCTAGTTTCTAGGCCTAAACCAAAACAAATGTTCTGCTATTTAACATGATGATTTAAGAGAAAACAATCACAAGGGAAATTTATGGGTTATGATTATTTTTCATAAAAGTCCCAGAGAACTAAAATTTCAAGAAACTCAATGATGTGTATATATTGAAAATATCATGGAAAGCTATGGTGCATGGAATTATAGTCACTAAATTGCTGATTATTGCTGCAATGTGGCAAACAAAGTGAGCACTAAATCAGGAATCAGAAAGCCCAAGTCTTGGTCTCAGCTCTTCTACCAGCTAACTGTGCACCCTTGAAATCATCGCTTAACTTGGACCTTTTCTAGAAGTTTCCTTTTCTAGAACACAGTAACCTTAGTTGAGTGAGTGAGTAAATTAATAAATGAAGGAATTGGGAGAGAGACTCTCTAAAATTTCTCCCACATTAATGGTTTATGAGTCATACTTTCAATTTAGCTACATTTCCAAAAGATGTATTCTGAGTATCTTCAATTATAGTATTTAATCAGTGTAACTATATAAGGAAAATAATTGCACAGTTTCATTCCACTCAGCGATAGTTTCTTGGTCCTCTTTCAGGCCAAAGAAAGGCCCTGGGCCAGACATTTCGGGACAACAACAGTCAGTTAAATGTAAGGGCTGAATGTTGAGTTTAGACACACATGTAATTAGACTACAGAACAGACTGACGGGTCATGGTCAATGGAAGCTTTGGGAGCTTGGTGGGGACAGATGGAGCCTGCCTGGAGGACTGAGGAATTGTGACTGGCTTTTTTTAAAAGTACCTTAGAGACCAGCCTATTTCCTAATTCCAAGTCTCCCCAGAGATGGTTTAATGCCCCTCTTTGTAAAGAAAGTTTGATAACCTATGGGTACCAAAGCTTTGATCTGCCAACAGCTCAGATCAGAGAGAAGAGTATGCTTTCTTTAGGGGCCGATTGTGTTTCTCCACCATGTATTGAAGGCACTGACCTGGGATGTTTGTTTGTTTTATTTTATAATCTTGCGTCTGTCTCAGTGCAAATAATCTGTGTAGATCTTTTAAAAGACTGATAGCTTCTTCCTAGTAATCCCTGGAAATAAAATAACCAATTACAGAAGTCGTGGAACTACAGAAGAACCTAGAGGCAGCTTATTCTGACCCCCACTTTCACTAATTGTGGATTTGAAGGCCCTGAAGATTCAAACGATTTGCCCAGGCTGACACCAAGTAATGGGAGAGCTAAGATTAGCATGAGTCTTCCAGCCATATGCCTTTGGTTTTGTTTTTCTGCTAATTGTAAATTTAGGATTTGCCTTTTAGTAGCAAGCAAAATAATAAAAGAGTTGAATTTATTAAGTGTCTAGATTGTCCCAGGTGGCGTATATTTATTACCTTTATGCTTCAAAAAATATATTATTTCCATTTTGTGGATGAGGACATTGAAGTTCAGAAATCTGAATAATTTCTCCCAAATCAACAACTAGTGAGTGGAAACGGAGTCTAGCTATAAATTATACTCCTTTATAATATCTGGCAGTGCAGCACCTATAACATTTTATTTACTTATTTATTTAAATTTTTATTGGAGTGTAGCTGCTTTACAATATTGTGTTAGTTTCTACTGTACAGCAAAGTGAATCAGCAATACATATACATATATCCCCTCTTTTTTGGATTTCCTTCCCATTTAGGTCACCACAGAGCACTGAGTAGAGTTCCCTGTGCTATACAATAGCTTCTCATTAGTTATCTATTTTATACACAGTATCACTAGTGTATATATGTCAATCCCCATCTCCCAATTCATCCCACCCCCCCTTTTCCTCCTTGGTATCCATATGTTTGTTCTCTGCATCTGTGTCTCTATTTCTGCTTTGTAAATAAGAGAGTCTGTACCATTTTTTTCAGATTCCATATACATGCGTTAATATACAATATCTGTTTTTCTCTTTCTGACTTACTTCACTCTGCATGACACCTATAAAATTTTAAATGTGCATACCAACTGACCCACGATTCGTTCTAAGTCAGCCTAATTATACCCATGCACCTATGGACCTATTGGAATAATTAGATGTCTTCAGTAGAGATAAAAGTTGTAGCTTGTGAGTGCAACTGTATAAGGATGCTTCTTACAGTATTATTTATAACGGTAAAAGAAAGGACATAACCTCAATGTTCTTCAGTATAGTAATGGTTAAATACATTGTTATAGTTTATATTGTGGAATATTATTCAGCTGTTAAAAGGATGTGTCGATTCCATCTATACATATTGATCTAAAGAGATGTTCAGATGGAGGGAATAAGGGGGAGTGATTTTTAGTATTATAATAAAGGTGTAAGGAGCTAAAGGTCAATGACCAGACTATTTGTGATGCCACCTTGGTTTCAGCCAGTTCCAGCCTATTTTTATCTCATCCTAACAACTGCGCCCCTTCTTCACTTTTCTAGTACTTGTGTCCTGCCCCTTTCCCTCCTGTCTCAGAAGGAGACTGTTACCATTGTTTACACTGGATGGATGGGAGAGAATGTGACCAAGCCTGAGTCCTTGACTGGGTAACCAGGGGCCCTGGCTCTTCCTCTCCCAACCCTGCTGAGGAGCAGGCCATTCCCCCTGCTTCCCCTTCATTGGCGTAACTGAAGCAAGCCCGCTGGCTCATGCCTTTGAAGGATTTTACCGTAATCGATCAGGAGAGTAACAGAGGAACAAATTAAGAAAAAACAATTCTAAAACTATTGTCTTGGTCTTTAGTTTTACAATCCCTTGCTTCTGTGAGTGATATTCCCCTCAGGCCCCCTCTTTCGGTCTGCAATTTGCTGTTGGTCCAGGAAGTCCACACTTTCCATAACAGAGAGGCAATTAAGACAGTACAGTAGGTATGAACTACTTTGCTTGTCAAAAATCAGCTTGGCAGTCTACCCGCCTCTGAGTCTCACCTATGACACCCCTTTAGGGTATTTCCTCCCTGAAAGTAATAAAAATTAAAGTCAGGTGTCCCCTTCATTGGGGAATTTAATATTAAATGCTGGAAGAGGCAAAGCCAACTCTGCAGACTAGCAAAGCAACATTTAACATACGTGCGCTGAGTAGCCCAAACTAAATCTGGACCTCAATTTGGGCAATAGTGACGTCCCAGAGCCCCTGAGTGTTAATCAAATGTTTGTAAATTGCATGTGGTTGAACTGTGCTTTGGGAGTGCATGATTTAAAACAATCCCGAGGAATCCTCTAGTGCTATAACTAATTAACCGTAATTCATCTGTTTTGTAAATCTGAATTACTTCCAAGGATAGAGTGTTTGGAGCATAAAAGACTAGACAAAGTACAATTAGGGGGTACTTAGGGGGTGAGCCAGGGCCAAATCTTAGAGGAGTCAGTGATCACAGATCCCTGTAAAAGACAGAAAGGAGAAATGCAGCCTTTCAGTGAAGGGCAGCCTTATAGCTGACAGCAATGGACCTTCCTGTGAATAACAATTAAAACATCTCTTGCGTTTGTATAATCGTTTACAGTCTACAAGGGCTTTCTTACACATCACAGAGATAATGACAACGATGAGGATACCAGTGCTAAGGACTTAATCACATTTTCACAGTTATCCTACCAACAGCCCATTGGGCTTGGTGTTACTCTCCCCTCTTTCCAGAAGAGGAAACTAAGGCTCAGGGTGCTAAAAGTCATACGTGTGGTGTTGAAGTCAGCCGGTAAACAGAAGAGCATAGATCTAAATTCAGATCTACCTGACCCTGTGGTTTTAATCATATTATCCTCTGGGGCTCACAGCAGGATGGAGAAGGGCAGATAGTGGATCACAAAGGTGTGGCAATACAAATACAGCCAGACCTTAGAGATATTGCAGGTTCAGTTCCAGACCACCAGATAAAGTGAATATTACAGTAAAATGAGTTGCACAAATATTTTCATTTCCCAGTGCATATAAAAATTGTTTATGCTATACCATAGTCTATTAAGTATGTGATAGGATTATGTCTAGAAAAGCAAAAGTACATACCTTAATTTTAACCATTTAACCATAATGTTAACCATTATCTGCGAAGTTTGCTGCATCAGTTGACCCTTCCTTTCATGAACAATTTCTCTGTAGCATGCAATGCTCTTTATAGCATTTTACCCACAGTAGAAATTCTTTCAAAATTGGAGTCAATCCTCTCAGACCCTGCCACTGCTTCATCTACTAAGTTTATGTAATATTTTAAATCCTATGTTGTCATTTCAGCAATCTTCATAGCATCTTCACCAGGAGTAGATTTCATCTCAAGAAAACACTTTTAGGGTAATTAACTCGCCTGATTTCAATACTGTTGTGTTTCCAGAAATAGAGAGGCCTAAGGAGAGGGAGAAAGATGGGGAGATGGCCAGTTGGTGGAGCAGTCAGAATGCACACAACATTTATCAATTAAGTTTGCTGTCTTATATGGTCGCAGTTTGTGATGCCCCAAATCAATTACAATAATAACATCAAAGTTCACTGACGACAGCTCACCATACAAGTATAATAATTATGAAAAAGCTTGAAATGTTGTAATAATTAGCAAAACGTGACACAGAGACACAAAGTGAACAAATGCTCTTGGAAAAATGGTGCTGATAGACTCGCTTGATGCAGGGTTGCCACAAACCTTCAATTTGTAAAAAAAAAAAAAAAAAAAAAAAAAAAAAAAAAAAAAAATGCAATATCTGTGAAGTTGTGCTGATAATGTATTCCCTCCTAGCCAATGCCAAGCACTATGCTATGCACTTTACATACATTATCTCCTTCTGACGTAGGTGTCAATTCCCATTTTACTATCAGGAAGTTGAGGAGCAGAGAGGATAAGTAAAGTGTCCAGTGTTACACTGTTAGTAAAGATGGTAGAAATTTCATCCAAAGAGCCAGATCCTCCCCTATTCCATGCACCAGGCCTCGCTTGGGAGCCAGCATATATAAAATGGTGTCATTGGCCTCCGGGAGCTCACTGCCTGGAAGCTGGAGTCAGATCTGGAAGCAGCACGTTTCAGTCCAATGCACTGTTGGCGGAAGAGTCACAGGAAGAGGGTAGCACAGAGGGGGGTGCTCTGCTAAGCCTGTAGGGTTTTTAAAAAATAAATGTATTTTATTTAATTTATTTATTTATTTATTTTTGCTGCATTGGCTCTTTGCTGCTGTGCGCAGGCTTTCTCTATTTGCGGCGGTGGGGGCTACTCTTTGTTGCGGTGCACGGGCTTCTCACGGCGGTGGCTTCTCTTGTTGCGGAGCACCGGCTCTAGGCGTGCAGGCTTCAATAGTTGTGGCACGCGGGCTCAGTAGTTGTGGCTCGAGGGCTCTAGAGCGCAGGCTCAGTAGTTGTGGTGCACGGGCTTAGTTGCTCCGCAGCATGTGGGATCTTCCCGGACCAGGGCTCGAACCCGTGTCCCCTGCATGGGCAGGTGGATTCTTAACCACTGCGCTACCAGGGGAGTCCCGCCTGTAGGTTTTGCAGTTGGCTTCTGTCATCCTGGTTTTCCAGAAGAGACGGCCAAGCTGCCTACAGTTTTGATGTGTTCAAGTTGAGAGAAATGCTAAGAGGCAGTGTCAGGACTTTATCCAGCTCTCTGCCTCAGAGGTCAGTACCCCTTTCTTACCCTCCTCTTGTGATTTTCCAGGAAATGTTAAAACATTTTGGAGATAATTTATTTACCAGCAGCATGGAGGCATTTTGTGTATATAACACCAACCCCAAGAACCCATTCTTTCTCTCTTATTCCCTGAGAAGACGTAAACTCCCAGTTTTCTTCTACCTTCTATCTCATGGCTGTTCATTTGCAGTCTTCACTCTTGGCTGCTGGCTCCTCCTCTTCCAGACCTTTAAATGCTGGAGGACTCCCCGGCTCTGTTCTGAGCCCTCTTCTCCGACTACTCTCTCCCTGGGCGAGCTTAGCTAGCCACATGGCTTTAAATGCCATTCATATATGTATGACTCCCAAATATATGTCTGCAGCCCTGACCACTACCCTAAGCTCCAGACTGCCTACACCGTGTCCCCACTGGGAGATCTAGGGTGTCCTAAACAGAACTTTTCAGTGTTCTCCCAAACCTGCTCCTTCCCTGGGCTTCCCTACCTAGTAAATGGAAGCATCATTTGAACTCAGACCAAAAAAAAAAACTTGAGTCAAATTATTTCTTACCACCTCAAGTCCTACTTCACTAATAACCATCATCTTTTCTTACTTGGACTAGACAGTTTGAACAATTCTTACTCTCTGGTCTCCTTCATTTGCTTCCTCCTTACAAGCCCTTTTCTGCATGCAACCAGACAGGTATTTGCAACACGTAAATCAGATCATTCGTGATTCCCCTACCCAAAACACATGCAATAGTACCCCCTTATCCACAGGTTTCACTTTCTGCGGTTTTAGTTACCCATGGTCAACCATGGTTCAAAAATATTAAATGGAAAATTCCACAAGTAAACAATTCGTGAGTTTTAAATTGCATGCTATGCTGAGTAGCATGATGAAATATGGCGCCACCTCAGTTCATCCTGAGCAGGACCTGAATCATCCCTTTGTCCATTAGTCACTTAGTAGCCATCCTGGTT